>NW_026848977.1:0-659269 GCF_030867605.1 Colletotrichum paranaense
TTTGGACTATTATGGTTGCACAGATATGTTGATCGTCATGGTCTGTGGGCTGATATCTTGAGCCCCATCGATGTATCCCATTGAATCATGAACGATGTTTTACTCTCGTGGTAGATTATTTGAGATGAAGTAGGAAGCGTATAGAATCTAGACTGTACACATGAGAGTCAGGCAAGCACACACATCGTGTAAATTGCTCGTTTAATTCGCGTCTAGTCATTCTAGAAGCCGTACAGAAGATCAATGTCGAGCGATGTCTGAACTTAGTACACACGCAGGGCATAGAGTTTTCTTACTTAAGCAGACCAGCCCGGAGTAATTCTCGCTGTTTAAGCCCTACGGCGAGTCAGACTTTCGAAACCCTTTACTCTTCGACGGCCCCAAAACATAGGATGGCACACTATTGAGCAGAACATCTACCTATACTGCCGATGGCGAGTTGTGCGACAACAATAACAACCACTTGCAAGTTGGCCCCCCAACGCCCAAAGTTTGAACTTTGCCCGTGTTCGTCTCTTGCTGCAGACCCGAAACCGTGGATTGCCATGTGCAGCATTGCGCATTTTTTCTCCCCTTTCAGATAGTAAGGCGATTCTCATGATGTACACCACGCCCCATGCCCAACGGAATCTTCGAAGGGCTAGCCATACAATGCACTTCGTAACTTTCCGACCCTTCTCTCAGGGAGCCATCTGGTTGGTGGAGACTTCCGGTGTTCTATCTACAATCTGTTCCCCATGGCACCGGATGCACCAACCATCCGTCCCCGGAAAGCGACTTGGCCACCATTTCGGCTCGGAGTATTCCAGGCGGCGTACGCGTGGTTATGGGTTTCTCCGCCGTCGCCCGCTCACCCCTCATCTCGGCACGGACCTTCAGAAGTATGTCTTTAGGTCCTGCGTAGGCGGGCGCCAAAGATAGCGCCCGCTTACGGTATTCACTCTCCTCCGCTACGGCAGATGAATTAAGAATAGATAGCCGACTATCTTTACACGGACATGATGACTATGCATGTAGGATACGGCCACTCCAACGAGTACGATTGGTGGCATTGTAAAACCCCTATAATCTCAGCGTACTTCATTCAGCACCGGCTAAGGTTTGGAAGTGGAAAGCAACGCAATGGATATGTGTTCTCCCCCACCCCCCCCCCCTCGAATTGCCTCGAACGATTACCTTGAAGCGGACAAGTAATGGCAGAAATCGGACGCCAAGAACCTGCACGCAATTCTGTTAATTTCAAGGCCACAGGCGGATTTCGTCCCTTATGGCGAAGCTCTCTATCCAAGACATGATTAGACACTAAAAGGACTGGTTAACGATGCTTTGGATGTAGGCGAACGCAGTTCGAACGCATTCTAACTTGAGTACTATGCTTTATTCCGCAGAGTGGCCAATGTTGTGTACAATCCCTAGCATTTCTAGGCCTTGAAGCATAGCCTATACGGATACTTACCGGCGCCTTTGAAAGCCATACTCTCTGAACCATGGAGGCGCGTGCCATTTCTTCATACGTCACCTTTTAACCGCCGCTAAATAAGACCTGGTAATGTAGAGAGCCATACGACAGCCGCCATGAGCTCATTGCCAAACAGAGCCGCGGCTCATGGTTGGCACTGCTTTACCCTTGTTGGGGCCTGGGCGTTGCCCGATCTCAACTCATCGGCACTTCTCCAAACCTACGACGTATGGCGTCAAATTGACTGAAATTCTCGTTGAAGAGATATTAGATGTTACAAGAGCAAGTCACCGTGAGAGTCGGGCATTCACCCAACCCCGGAACTTAATCGAGATTTGAAGTTCGTCGCGATCTCACTTGGCCCGGGGATGACAGGTGGATACCGGGAAGCTTAATGGAGTTCCCGATGTCGTGATGAGGGACTATGCGTAATTGCCTCCTTAGGTAGTGAGACGGTGAGGTGCAAGGGTTGGCATGCGCGTTGACATTGCTCTGCAACACATCTTCGCAACAAGATTGCTGTGACTGGTTCTATCACAAAAAAGAGGGTTTGGGTTGACACTTGAACGGAAGGTGTCTTGCTCTTAGCCCGTAGTACAGGTAGCGTTGCCCGCTTTCGTTGCTCATTTTTAGCAACGATTGCCTCAGTTGGACGCCTGTCTTTGCTTCGACGGCGTCTCGTTTGGATTCATAGGAATGAAAATCTATAAGACAGAAATGATGCTTTTAGGGCATAATACTTAAAACCTTAATGTCAGGTAACCATATACGGCAGACAAGGGTATGTCAGAGCTGTTATTGAGTCATTCCCACTCATGTACCTTGCTCGAGGACTAGACAAGACTTTCAAATCGTGGTGTTCTTACGGGAGTTGAACAGGAACCGGAAATTGATTGAACAGTAATTGTCTTAGCTAAAAACGACTTTAGTTTGAATGCTACGGGTTGTAGTTTCAATGAACGACACCTTGATTATTTTCTCACTTACCTTAGCCATCGCCTGCAAACTTCAGTGAGCAAGAGATTGGTAACCAATGGGCGACTAGGCCTGCTTTTTAAGCCTTCTAGAACTATGCAGATACAATTCATTGATCTCCAGCGGAGAAAAAAAGCCAGACATATCTCTCATTTCCATCTATGTGCGTGTGCTGACACGAAGTCATGTCTTGACCCCTGCGTGAATGGACGTAGCGATCAAATGGAAAGAGCCGTGCCACATCCCGTAGATCTCCCCGCATTCTCCACGCTGTCCCGCGCAGCGGTTTCCCGCCACTAGCGGGTTTGCTTTGACGGGACTGGCGGACATTGTTTCTTGCCCACTCGTTCCTGGCGGAATTCGGAATTGAAAATGGTTTACATAACACTGCTCCTGGAACCATTTTTCTTCCCTTGGATGATGGAAATAGGATTTTCTGCTCATGCATTTGTCAGAGAGCTTCTTTGTGAATAGCATCCAGCTTTGCGAATCGACATGAGGTCCCGCTGGAACTCAAAGGTCCCTTCACTAAGGGTTCTGCACGCAGCACCATCCGAAAATAACAACTTTCGACCTGCAAACAATAAACAAAAGACCAAAACTCGCTTCGAGGACCCATATTCGATCAAAACTTTTCGTTTCAAATCGGCGACACATGACTTGATCGCTGTTGTCGGCTGAAATTTGAGCTATCGATGCAGATTTTGGAGTTCAAACGGCGGCCGCAGTACACATGTTCACCAAGAGGCTTGCGACAATCATGTGTGTGGCAGGGGAACTGAACCAAAAAGAGACTGGCTGAGTTTTGGTACCATTCTATGACAGAGTGTGGAACGAAACAAAGAAGCAAAGAACTATGCTCAAGAACGGGGAGAGTTCTGAGGCCCGAGAATATTCGTACGTGCAGAAAGTCCGTCAGTCGTTTACGACGAGGTATCAAGGAAGGAAACAAACGAATGCAGGTCAACATTGATAAGTGCCGGCGATGGTGTAGTTTGGTTGGATAATTCCCTTCAGCATGAAGTTGAAAGTTATCCATGAGCACAACCTAATGCTCTTGGCTTCAGGAACAGTTGGGAAATTGTTGAGCAGAGGAGTAAGATGAAGACTGAGGCAAATTTCTTTCGCCAGGTTAGTTGAACTTTCTGTTGGTATCTCGAAGATTGGGTGACTGATGTGTGCAGTAGTCAGGTCAGCTCCGAAATCAACGATCTATCCGACCAACCTTGTTTATCAATACACGATTCGGGAAACGGACGACGGGATGGCATAGGAACGATTTCAGGCCTCAATCCTTTTATCCACCAATATTCTTTCACCGACAGAGTTTGGAATTGCGTTGTGAGAGGCAGTGGCACGGAGCCACCAGACTTGGAACCATGAGCGCTTTCACATGGAACGTCTACCCAGAGAAACGCAGATCGAGCGCGTGGCTATATGCAAAGGAACAGGACACATTTAGTGATAGGGTCATCGGCCGGAGGATGCTTCCAGACATCCGTCGCTTTCAAAGGAGTCAGGCAAACACGGCGGCTTCCCAGGGGCTTCTTCGCGTGGCAAGTAGGTTGCGGGAGCTCCCGTCTGGGGAAGACTCAGAAGGAAATCGGCCCTTCGGAAACGACGGAGACTTCCCATCCAGTGTCTTTACCCCAAATAAGGCGAGACATCGAAACACTCCGCCAAAAATGGATCCTCTTCGCGTCGAGATTCAGCTGGCTACTGCACACAAACTCCCGATAAAGTGTTGGCAGGCAGGAACGATCGGCGGACATTTCGGACAACCAGGATAACCAGGATAATTTCAGGGCTCGGAGCAAACACCCTACTACCGAGATGAAGGCAGGCTTTGAAAAAGGCCCCCTCATTTCGACTATGCCGCTGTGGACTAAGGTTGCGAGCGGGGTTGATTGGACGAGAAACACGACCAAGTTTGGAAGTGTTGCACTCACTGAGACCGTTTCCATCAACATCAACCAACGAACCACGGGTCCTCGAGCCGGAGAGTTATGCAGGCGCGGTATTGGAGGCATGGAGAGAGTCACATTGAACCGAATTGTTCCCCTTTCAGGTTCAGGAGAATGGGGAAATTGAAGAGCAAGAATGAAACCAGGAGACCTCCAAGAGGTGGCCAGAAAACCATCGGCTCGTCGCTCCGCAATCCCACGAACGGTCCACTACCAGGCTAGCTCAACTGGGTTAGTCTTGGGATTAGGAAGGCCCAGACGGACGTTTGTGATGCGGAGAAGCCCCATATATGCGGGGCTATCATACTAGCCGAACCACTGAGGGTCTGGTAAATCATTGTGGGAAAGCGGGGAAGGTGGGCCTTCCCGGCCCAGTCGCTGCAGCTGTGGCTCGGGGGAAGGAGACGCTTGGAAGGAAGCAGGTGGCAGGTGACTTGCCGTTTTTTGATTTGATCGCCTCATGCCGAACGTCGACGTTCCTTTTTGCGCAGCTTCCTGTCAGATCAGGCGAGAGAACGACACAATCGGACGATAGAGCTCGCGACAGGGCACTGGACATCAAATATCGACTGCGGTCCACGTAGAGTTCGGGTTCTACAGACGGAGAGCCGACACCTCAGATCCAGCCATGAGATATTCAACAGCGTGCTCGGCGTGTCGGTAAGTCAGTCTGCGAATCTCTGCCCTTTGACCCTGGCCGGCGTCTCCCCTGACCCCTTCGTTCATCGACTTCGAGGCGCATCAGTAGCATCACTACTGACAGCATAACAGCGCACGGCGGAGGAAATGCGAGGTTCCTATCGGTGGCGGGCAGTGCACTTACTGTGCGGCCCAGAACATTGCCTGCTCGAGGGCTGGTACCATAATTCAGCCCAAGGCGGCTCCCATCAGCCCCATATCCATCACAACACCAAAGACGCCGACAGTCACCGAGATCATCCTTTCCAGCCCGCCAGGCATCACTCCTTCAGCTGCTGTTGCAGACAAGGCGCTCTGCTTCGAGCTTGTGGAGTTGTACTTCAAGTACATCCACGATCAGCTTCACTCCCTCTTCCACAGGCCCAGCTTTATGCTGGACCTACACGAGGGAACCGCCCCTCTGGTACTTGTCTACGGAATGATGGCATTGTCAGCGCGATTTTCGTCGAATTCCATATTCAACGGGATATCACCTATGTCGCGAGGCGAGCTTTTTGCCAATGAGGGAAATCTACTACTCAACTTGCGCGACGTTTCACTTACCACGGCACAAGCATGCGTGTTGCTGGGCGCGTACTCCATCGTAGAGGGCGAAGCTGGAGCAGAAACCATCTTCTATTCGGCGGCTTGCAGGATAGCCAACTATCTCGATCTACCCAACCTGCCAACCCCAGATCCGCTCCAGAGAGAGATCCACATCAGAGGTAGAAAATCCGCCTTATGAAGTATGCCACGGTATTGATACTGACCGTTTTAAGTGTATTGGTCTCTTTGTATGATCGACGTGTGGTCATCCACTGGTGTCAATCTACCACGCCTCATGGACCGTCGAATGGATGTCCCGTTGCCCATGAACGAGTCAACTTTTCTCAACATGACCCGGGCAAACAACAACCACTTTGACTTCATTCTGTCACCAAATCGTGAAGACTCACTGATCGCACAAATGATCAAGCTGAACAGCATTCTGATGAGGGTCAATGACGCCATCAAGAGTCTCACATCTGACGTTGACGTGACCAATATCGACGAGACTGTGTCTCAACTGTCGCAAGAGCTGGAAGCTTGGGAGGTGGCCCTACCCCATAATCTTCGCGATACCCCAAGTAACCTCCATGCCTTCGCCTCTCAAGGCCTTGGGCGGATCTTCATTGCCGTGCACACTGGCCACTATCACTACAGTCAACTACTGTACTACCAGTACCTAGATGAAGTTCAGCGCTTCCCTACTTCACCAACAGCACAGATGTTCGCGCGCAAATGCAAGGAGAACGCTATCTCCATGTCACGTATCATCGATCTCGCAAACACAACACCTGGCTGTGACGCCAAATTCAACATGCTCGGACACATCATTGTCATCACATCTTCAATCTTTATCCACACTCTGCTGTTCGAGACAGACGAAGCTGAGATTGCAAATGCCCGTGCTACGCTAGAGCGTCATTTCAATACCCTCGTCGCTTTGCGGGCGTACTGGCCAGCACTGGAGGTGTGCTTCGCACGGCTCAAGACGTTCCATGAGCTATGTCGCAAGAGTATGAACACCAGCTATCGCATGGATCGGTGGATGTTACGGTTTTTGACTGAGTTTGCGCGACCAATAGACGAGAAGGAGCGTGACGAGGATGGCCACATGGACTTAGATCGCTGGAGTGTGGGTAACATCGGCATCAGTCCCGAGAACTGGGCATAGCAGTGCAAGGGCTCGGACGCATAAGCTTCAAAGCACGTCCTTATCGGCTGGGCATCCGAGAGCATGTCGAAACGAAGCAAATGCAGCAACAGATTCAGAAAGTCCACCCCCACGTCGCAGTGGTTGAGCGGCAATGCGTTGTAACAACCTACCAGCATGTTGACGATGAAAGACACTGATTAGTTATGCCTGCTCGGCTGGGGTACGAGCCGAAGTTACATCGTCAGAGACGTCGATCTCGCAGAGAGCGGGTACAGAAACCGTCTGAACCGAAGCCAATCCGGCCCTTCCTAATGCCAACAACAATAGCCCAGTCTAGCCAGATGTATGGTTAAGGGGGCGGGAGGGCCCGAATTGTGCCTCGATCCTAATCAATCGAAAGATACCCAATCACAAGATTGATTAAACGACGAGTCAAGCGGTCCAAAAGGGGGTGGGCAGGGTCTTGTGATGATCCAATATGCAAGGTTTAACGGAAAGTAATGTGGGATGATTTGTGTCATCCAAAGGGTGAATAACACGCTATCAAACTTTGATGTTTTCTCGGAAGAACATGCCGTGGGGTACACAATGGGGTGTGCACGTGGGATCGAACATTTCTACAGTTCTACAATGGTAAACAGATCGCCGAGGACCGAGAAACTTTGGGTTAGCTGCAAAGATGTATGATTTGATCCCGAAAATGTCTACTTCCATGCGAGCAGTACTTGGCACGCGCTCGACACGAATACCAACTCGAGTTGCCGAGTCGAGGGCTACCGGTGGGCATCTCAATCCACCCTCATTCTCAACTTTTTACTGCTATCCTTTCACTTGACTTCCTCTGGTGCATGCTGCCTATCACCAGCATCCTCCTCATCAACGACCTTGGCCGCGTTGATCTGTACCTCGGATCTCGGATAATCTCCAAAGTGCCTCACCGGCACGCCGTCGTGAAACATGCGATCAATCTCCTCCAGACTCCTCCCCTTACACTCTGGTACACAGAAAAAGACAAACAACGCCGAGCAGACGGCGATGCTGCCAAAGATGAAGCCGACTTTGCTCTGTAGCGCGGCGTAGGGTGCGTTGAGGAGATAGGGCAGGGTGAAGTTAACGAGGAAGTTCATGAAGATGTTGACGAGAGAGGAGACGCGCTGAGAACGGTCGCGGAGGCGGAGTGCTGGGACTTCGGTTACCACTACGTAGGTTAGGGGACCCCATCCTAGACCGAAGCCGGCGCCGACTGTGGGGAGGGTTAGTAGACTGTGAATGTACTCATCGTCGGTTTTGGATTTGAATCGTTCTTACATAGAAGGAGCATGCCGACCATGCCTGACTTATTGGCGTTGGGTACAGGCCTTGGTACGCCGAGGCCGGCCATCGTGTATAGTGCAACTGTCTGAACCGCAGCACCAACAAGTAGAATTTTGCTTGCAAAGAATGTTAGTATCACATCAAGCATCAGTGAAGAGTAAGCTCTCCTACCGTCGCCCAACCCGATCCGTCAAGAACAAACACGTAATAATCAACCCCGTCGTCAGCGCCGACGACCCCAGCGTGACATCGAACGGGTTTAAAGTGCCAAGCGACTTTACCCAGACGGCACCGTACTGCGATGCGAACGCCTGGCCCGTTGCCTGCTGGAAGAAGGACATGCCGACGGCGATGGCGGTGCGTTTGCGGTTCACGCCCTGGAAGAGCTCCTTTGTACGGCCTTGCTCGGGTTCATCAAGGAGGAATTGTTGGATCTTTGCGAACTCGTTGGAGATGTCGTTCTCGGACATGGTTCCTTCGCGGAGGAGGTGGTGGGCTTTTCTGGCTTCTTCGACGCGGTCTCGGAGGAGGAGCCAGCGGGGAGACTAATGAAGGAGTTAGGAGGTTAAGATAGCCAAGATGAAGGATGGGAAGCTTCGGGTAAGTCTACCTCTGGAATGAACCAGATTAAAGCTAGTACAATTGATGGGATAACGTAGAAGAGGCCGAAGGGGATTCTATAGGCTCGACTGTCTTGGAAGCTCGATGTTCCTCGGCAGATGGAGTTGATGACAAGGCCACCAAGCTATACTCTGTGGATCAGCAACTGCCAAACGGAATAGGGGGTCGTGTCATGGAGGTGTGCGTACGCCAATGGAGAGTTGGTATGTTCCAACGACCATTCCTCGAACTGGAGCGGGGACGATTTCTGACTGATATACGGGAACCACAGCCAGTTCGAATCCAACGTAGACATCTGTAACCTGTCAATGAGTGGTCCGCAGCTAGGGTTACGTTTCCTCGTACAGTTCAGGATTCTGCCTACAAGAATTTGTTCCTTCGTCGTGGATGTGACCACGACCGTGGCACTAATCAGGGCGTATACGCTCATAACGATCATAGTCGTGCGACGACCGAAGCGTGCACTAGTCAGACTTCCAATCACGAGGCCTGAGATACCATGTTAATGGCCATCATCATCCACTTGCCCTCGAGCACCCGAGCTGTAAGTCTCCAGGGTATCAACGTACCGGCAGCAAAGCCAATGTAATTCAGACTATTCAGCAACGACAAGAAGTATGTCGGAATCTTCCACTGCCTTGTCGCTTCGTCGTACTCTCCAAACTGCCTTTCAAAGGCGTCCATGGCCTGTGTCGAGGTGAAGGCCTGATTGTCGAAGCCATAGTTGAACTGCGACACGGCAATGAGGAATACGGAGGCAAAGAGCCTCTTGTTGAAGTGCTGTGTTACCGATTTGATGCCCATGATAGATGGTGATTATCGAGTGAGCTCAAATTGACCCAGGGATTCGACGTCGTTCATCGTAGTTTCGAAGTCGGGGTGGGAGGGAGTTGAATTATATGGCGGTTACATTTTCGAGCCTTTGCTGCACTAACAAGCATCTGTGGTATGTCGCCATGTCACGACGCTGATAGTAAACCGAAGCCAGGGACGTGGGATTCGCGACTAGTGCTTCGTGGTGGAGACTTTGGAAGCATAGAAAGTCTGGAGAAAGTGAATTGCAAACTGCTTGCGATGGTTCGTGACAGCGGATCTCGGCGGATGCGGTGTTGCTAGGGGTAAGATGTTCCGCGAGGTGAGGCGAGCGAGATCCGGCGAGATGCGGTGGAGACCCACTCGGTCTTCTATACATCATCTTGGCCCCGTCTTGCGTGCTTGGGCTGGCCAGCTTGAGGCTAGCTCAGTAAGTAGGTCTTAACTTCTGAGTTCCGGGAAAGTGTTACTGTTCCGGCTGCATTTCTCCGTCATTGGATATGTCTTATAGCATCTACTGTGTAGGTCTAGTCCGAAAAGTACAATTGTCTTCAAGTTACAACTTAGGTTGCTATTTTCATGCCTGCGCTTTCTCAGACGTTGGCGGGATCCGGATCCATGTATCCCGACAAAAACCAACTCAGCTCACCACTCATGTCGAACTGCGAAGGGGCTACAAAGTAATCTGGTGCCAGCTGGTTTTCTGCAAAACCGGACCATGTAAGCGGCCCATCCAGACTGGAGCCAATGTCATTGAGACCAGCCGCACTGGCTAGAGAGGCCGGGTAGATATCGACAGAGTCCGTCATCGGCATGTCCGTCGTTTCTGAAGTCTGGAGGATCGAAGGCGTTTGAGGAGCGTCGGAGTGCTGTAGCGCGACTTCGTCCGCCGTCTTGGCGTTGCTGTCGAAGCTCTGAGACAACGGATGATATCTGCTCAGCAAGTTGTTCCGCTGGACTTCGCTGCTGACTGGCGCGAGCTCCTGTGTCTCCGCGTCGTTTTGTCTTCTGTTTTTATCGGCTTCGACCATCTTTTCGACGTCTTGCTGTAGTACCGCGATGATGGGCACGATCTTGGCCATGTCGTCCAGCAAGGTGATGTTGCTCTGGCACAGAGCCTCCACTGCCTCGTCATTGAGCTCCGCCGTCTCGCCGGTGATCGGGTCGATAAGGCCATCATACAGCTTGCACCATCGCGCCGTAAGGAGAGTTTTGGTACACTGATGGACCATGCTACCGTACCCCAGACGGAGGGGGATACGCGTCTGCTTTGACTGCAGGGCACCCTTGGCTCGAAGGTTCTGGAGATGCTCCCACAGTCTCGCTTGACGTAGAGCGTGGGATACCGCAAGTGCGCGCCACTCCGATACAAAGTCTGGCGGGGCGCTCGCGAGGAATTTCGGCGATGCGCTCTCTCTGTACGCGGCTGGGAGTGCGACGCGGAAGAGGTCGCAGGCGCACTGGAGGTACCACGAGTTGAGAGTGAGGTAAGACGAGAACTCGGATGTGGTTGAATGGGAGAACATGTTGAGTTCACTCAGTTGTAGGTGTTTTGGTGTATTTTTGAGGAAGAATCGTAAACGGTCTCGTAGGTCTTTCATGGTTGTGACTGCTTTGGAGACCGCTGCTGGAGAGTGGTCTGAGTGACTATCTATGACGATTCTCTTTGTTAACCTGTGGGCGTCAGTAACAACTCTGCCATTGAAGAAAGGAAGGTTTCCAAATGCCTACCGCAGTATCTCACAGCGAAGCGGCAATAGCATGATCAAGTAGGCATTAGGCCCAGCTTCATGAGATGCAAGTGCCTCCACACCGTCACTTAGCCTGCCCGTTGGCTTCATCAGCCCATGACAGAAAGCATGCTCCGAGTTCGGTAACGAAGTCCTCATCCACCGATCTGGCAACGAGGTGAACTCATCCAGACCCGCCGAGAGCATCTTATCCATACTCCACACATGCCACACCAGTCGCCGCTCACACTCACGCTTGATGAGCGCGGCGGTGGTATCATTCTCAGCGGCTGGTCTCTCGTCGTTGAGTTGGAATGAGATTGCTAACCTCGCGGCCATGCTGATGAGCAGCCACATCTTGCCGAACTGCCTGTAGGCGAAGTTTTGAAACATGGAGAGGATTAGAAGCTGGATGTTGAGCACCTTGAAGACATTGAGGTTGCCGAAAATGTAGGCGTCTACTTCTTTAGCCCACTGGACGGATAGGACTCGCGACTCGCGCGAGCGGGAGACGAACATTGCTGCAGTCGCGCATATCGATGTGCAAAGGATGGGCGGTAGCTTTCCGGCATAAAATTCTTCCATTACGGATGGCCGGTGAAAGAAATCATGGCCTATTGGATAGACGTGGTCAAAGTACGCCTCGAGATGCTGACGGATCACGTCTGTACTGAGGAGAGCGTGGTCTAGGGCAGTATTCAGAGATACCCTGCCGACGCCGTACCGTTGGTTCAGTGTAGACTCTGCCTCATAGGAGGCGCTCTGGCTGAGAGTGCTGCTTGATTCTGGAGAAGCAGACTGTTGCTGTTGTCCGCTGACATGTCTGCTCTTACGCCTTGACGCCGATGATGGATATACACATGATAGGTTCCTCCGATTGCAATGGAAGCATTGCGGGCGATGACCGGAGCACTTCGCCTTTTGAACACGGCACTCCGTACATGCGGCCGCGATGCGCCGACGTTTGGTCCCGGCTTCCGTCAGCGCGTCTGTCGGGGCTGAAAGTCCTTGTGGATTCGGGACTTCTGGTGACAGGTAGATTTCCGAGTAGTTGAATGTACAGTCAAGTCTTAGTCGACGACAGTTCTCACATGGTTCAGGACCCCCAGTGCATTTGACCTGACCATTGTCAGTATGCTTGCCCATCATGTGCAGAGGCGGGAACGGGGGGGCCACAATGCGGATGCTTCAATTACCTTTCGGCGCTTACATGTCAAGCACCGGGGTCTAGATATCGGTGCCCGCTCAGGTTCGGCGACCGGACTGGGGCTCGGCATCGTGTCTCGGTCTCCTCCGTTTGACAGGGCGTAAGTTTGAAGAGAAACTTAACCGCCGCGGGGCTCTTGCATCAAAACTTCGTTGTCGAGACTCAACGGCGGACCGGGATGCGGAACCCGGAAGAGACCGAGGATAATATGCCCCGGAAACCCCAGTTTTCCCACCGAAGTACACTGACGTGCTCAGCATGCGGGGTCGCTCTAAGCCTGTTTGAACGCAACACAGCCCACAACGCATGGGATTCAGCGAATCTGAGGGCGCGAGGGGGCCCGAAGGGGCAGAGCACATCATTGCATTGAAGGATTGCGGAAGAGTTGCTCGACGCAATTGGACAGTTATTCTAAGCACTGGTGTGAGAGATGGTAATGTCTAAGAATGCCGTGCGATTGTCCTCTGTAGTCAGGTAGGTTTACAACATTGAACACTCTGTTGCTACATGCAACGTGTTTTCCCACGCTGCGTTCGATTTCAAGTTGGTTGGTAGGTGGCATGGAAGGATCATGGTCAGCATTCTCCGAGTCATTCGCTCGCGTTTGAGTCGTGGAAAGGCTAACATTGACCGAGTGCGGGTATAACTCATTGCCTGCATTTGCTCTCTGATAATGACATCTCCTCAGAAAAGTTTGTAGCAGAAAACAACAAAGCCAAGCTGGCCATGGCGTCGCCTCGAAAAACTAACACAGGATGAAGCATCCTTGCATCGACCTCATCTCAAAATCGGAAGACCCATTATCTGGTTTGAATCTCGAGCCTAACTACTGCGATAGATCTCACTCCACGATCTCCTTTGGACAGTCGTTTCCCCCATGATACCACAGAATGAAGACTCAAGCTATGAAGAAATATTTGTCTTGGTAGAAACTTGAGTTGAGATCAAAGTAGGAACGAATAGTATCAAGACTCGTGAGTTATCACACTGACCGGCACTCTGGCAGGCCACCAGGCGGGAAGGAGCAACTGATTGAAAATTGAGAGATTCTATGATTACCTCGCTACTTCTTCAGATCACAAATTCTACACGTCGACCCGGTTTTACTGAGGCCGGGTCTAGAGACTCGAGAGAGAGTTTGAATGTGTTGTGCTCAAGGGTCAAATCAAGTGATGCCAGCTGGTCTGGTAACTAGGGAAGGAAGTTTCACATGAGACCAAGTTCCAGATCACCTACAAGTGATTGTGATTTCGCTTTTTCTCTCATTCTTCGAGTTGACTGAATTGCCAAGGCTCCGTGCCGGAAGCGGACTGGGTCTGTGTCGGAGCCGACCCGAAGTCTCCGGGTGGAGCTTGCTTCGGGGCATGCAAATTTTGTCGTCCCCATCCCAGCAATACCACCAATTTTTCACATTCGAAATTTAATCTCTGCCATCCTCGGTCTTTCCATCAACCAGCCAAATTCAGACTTGTCTGCCCGGCTAGCTCAATCGGTAGAGCGTGAGACTCTTAATCTCAAGGTTGTGGGTTCGACCCGTAAGCATATTCAAACCATCGTACACGATACCGACAAATAACTAACTCCCATCAGCCACGTCGGGCTCAATTCCCGTCAGCGATTGACGCATATCTTTTTGTATATTTCGCGCCTTGTGATATCAACTTCTGTATCGGAGATTCACATCACCTTTTTGCTTGCTGCCTGACTTGCCTCCCTCTCCTGAGGTGGACTGACATCATATGGCTACCTTGGTTGACAATGACCATCGTGTTTCTATTTGGTCTGGTATGAGAGTCACTCTCAAGAAGGCAAAGAACTATCTTGACTGCGTTCTTCAGAAGGTCGTCAAAACCAAAAGAGTAAGTTTTCTTCGGGTGTCAACAAATACATCAAGAACATCACACGATACCTCGGTGTGGGCTACGTTCATTTAAGCTACCTAAAATATCAAGGGCTCAAGATGGGTTCACTCTCCACAAGCACCCAAGCATCCGGGACAACTTCAGGCAACTTCGTTTTGACGCTAAGAATCAAGCCCTCGAAGGCATTCAAGGCTTATCAGGAATGTACTGCACCAACCTGCACCTTCAGCCAGTGTTGAGAATACCGGGGAAACTTTCTCTTTGAACATTTGCGTGCACACAACTCTGGTCTTGGGAGCGAAACGCCCGCTGTTCTTTTTTTCAAGTCACCTATTGGCCCAAATTACCCATGTGATAATCTCAAACGCCCGCTGAAACGCACCTCAGTTGCCAGATGTAGATTGGTCATCACCCGTCACAACTTGGCAGGGTGGACTTTGAAGATATAAGAACTGCTTTGCTCCTAGATGAAGAGATGTTAAAGAGAACATACATCTTTCGAAAATCAAAATGCAGTGTACCGAGAGTTTCGACACGCTCCTAAAAAACGCTGAGTTGTTCTGCGGATTCATCGTGACTAAGGCAATCATGCACATGGTACGTGTATACGATATCGGTTGTTGCCGATTTCCAGATTTTGGACTAAGCAGCAATCAAGGTACTGGACTAATACCGATAAAGCCCCTTAATGTGCGGGAAGTCTTAAATATGAAGGCATCGACTGGAATACTGACTCCTCATCATAGTAATCAAACTTGCAATTAGCTATAATTATTCCGCTCTTACCTTTATAAACTTATAATTACTAAGATACGTAATATCAATACATTATTATATCTCTTTTCAATTGTTTATCAATTTTGGAGTTAAAGCTTATGTATAAGTTTGATTATAGTAAAGGAATTAGAAACAGTCTATTAAACTACTAGATATAGCGTTAGTCAAAAAGCGGCGTTGAACAAGAAAGGGGATAAGGAAACATCACGAGATGAATCCCATGACGCTAGAGGACACGATTACAACACCGCTGGGTAGGGCTCGTTCCTCTTCATTATCTGGCGGTGTCAAAATGATATAGCGTGCTTTTCGCGTGGCTGTGGTCAGAGAAGACGGGATGTGAGTGGTTTCTGTTCATCTCAAGGCTGCTAGGCACCGCCAACAACAAGAGTTCCCGCAGGGATCAGGCTTCTGAATTGAGACCCATCAGAGAAAGATCTCGGCTTCGAAAATCCATTAAAGAAGTTTCGATGAAATCATCTCAATATTATTATTGATATTCTTACTGTCTTTTCCAATGATTACCTCAAACCTCTCAAGACCCAACTAACTCCATCTCACAGACTGCGTCCTTGTATTCCTTGTCAATATCCCAGTGCCTAAGCCATGTCTTCTCCGCGTTCTCCTCTCGAAACTTGCAAGTAAGAAAGGCTACGGAAGCATTCTCTATGATTTTGACTGCTTCTTTGAGGAGCTGTATAGATGCAGAGAGGTAGGCGCTTTGGTCTCTAACCTCTTGTATTAGTATAGCCACCTCAACCTCTGGGACGTCGATGTCCTGCGATGTCCCAATATTGCCATCTTACCAAGTTCTTGTAGAGTATCATATAGACACCGTTGAACTCCCTCGCGTAGCGGCTAAGGTGCGCTTCGGGAGATGACGATCAATTGGGGCAGTCTGGCTTTTTATCGAGCGCTGGGCACATCACGTACTGTAAGCCAGCCTGCCACTTCTCCAGCCCTAAACAGATTTTTAGCTTAGAGGTCACAGTGGGGCTGGCGCCCACGATGAGGAAATAACAAGATAATTGCATTCCGGCTTCAAACGGAGTTTGGGGGACATGTTGCTAGCTGACATGTACGTTCATCATCCGGAAGCGGAGGATGTGACATGGTTCCGCTGCAACGCTACCTGGTCGAGTTGTGATATTCGGGATTTCGTCGACAGTACAATGGAAGAACTCTACAACAAAAGCGAGAAACACACGTAGCGATTTTGGTAGGGGGCGGTCGAGGAGACCCTCTAATTATCTCAGATGAGCGGCTCAGGATGGCAAAAACAAGTACACAAAGTTCTTCACGCGTATGCGTGCTTTGTAATATCCATGGGAAGTTTATGATGTAATATTGTTGCATGCAATAGGAGCAGTGCACTCGAACAGAGAGAAATTAGCATACGAAACAGTTAGCCGTACTCCAACTTTCCAGGGCGACATCTTACAATCCTGTGCTCAATCCTCAACCCGTGCTTCAAAATCCTGTCCGAACTCAAGACTCTTCTTAACGTAACCTTTCCACGGCAGAAATTTATATGAAATGACTCTGTGAAATTCCTCGTCAGCGTCGGCGCACGTATCGTCAATCACCGTTGTTGCAAATTCGGCATCCGTCGCTGCGGCCATCGTTCCCAGTCCGCAACCCGAACTCCTTAGTCCCGTGATCACAAGAGACTTGATCACCTTATCTCCCAGATGTTCCAATAAGCTAGGAGATTTGAGTGCCGAGATGTGCCCGGGAATACGGTAGAAGGCGAGCTCAGAGTCTGCATCATCGCACAATTCAAAAGGCTCGGGACAGTTCGAAGTCTTGAGAATTTCCGAGAGACCTTGAAAGCTCTCTACGCCTTTGCAGGCGGGAAGGGTGTGCCGTGGGTGTGCCATGGGTGTCGATGAGGCAGTGCATGACGGCGATGCCTTGCAGCTTGGCCCATTTGCGGAATTGAATTGCGATGTCTAGGGCAGCGCCAGCGCCTGAATCAGCGCGACTCTCGACAAAGAGAGAGTACCAATCGAGGAGAAGAAGAGCAGTCTCTGAAGGCCCGTAGGCGTTTGGAGAAGAAGCGTTAACGGTGGTAACTGGCATGGCAAGTTCGAAATGGGTAGTTTTGTATTCAATACGACACGTGTTCTGCATAGGTCTTATTTGTTGAAAGAATGAGATTCTTCGATTTTGTATCTGTATGAGACCTAGCCCGTCTCTTGAGGCTTTGGCTGAGTTTCCGGGCCGATGGTTAACCAGGCTCTGGTGTCCTTCATCTCATTGCGCCGCTGGGTCCGAGCACATCTCTAGGATATCCTTGACCTGCTGGGCATGAAGAAGTGGAATTGCATTGGCATGGCAGAAACCATCTGCGAGACTGTTGCGCGCCAAAATCTCCCACTGTTTCCTGCTCACTCCTACCGACTCGAGACTCTTAGGCATATTGAGCTCGTCAAAGATGGCCCGGAGCATATCGCCTGCGTCGACTTCGCCCTGAGCCAGCCCGTGCTTGTTCAATACTTGAGCGACTTCGGGCTCCGACCACAGCTTATCCACTATGATTGTTTGGCGCTGCGAATTGACCGATGCGTTGTACTTCATGACCGATGGAAGAAGAATACAGGACGTCTGGCCGTGACCAACACCTAGTGGTCCAAGGTTATGGCCGATACCATGTGAAGCGCCACATGGTACATGCACCGCCAGACCCGTCATCGCTTTGTTGCAGCCCAGTTGACCATCAAGCCGTGCGGCCATGTCATTCGGTTCCTTGACATATCGAAGCAGCGACTTGGTCAATAGACCAAGCCCCTCCAAGCATGCCTCATCCGACTCGGGTTTTGGACGGGAGGAGCATATGTTCTCAACGCAGTGGTCGATGGCTCTGACTCCAGTGCTGCGCCAGACCCAGTCAGGTGTCGAACGGCACAGCTCTGGGTCTAGAATGACAAGTTTGGCAAACATACCAGGATGAGTAAATTGGACTTTCATATGGTTCGCAGGATTCGTGCAGCCGGCAAACTTGGAGTATTCTGCGCCTGACAACGTCGTTGGTATGAAGACCAGTGGGATCGTCGGCGCGTTCCCCAAAGAGGCACCCTCACCTCGAGCAATGGCTCCAAGGTCGGGTTTCAAATAAGAGGCTTCGAGACGAACGAGATCCTCCACGCTTTCAATGCCATTAGCTAAGGCATAGGTAAGCATTTTGGCCCCATCTGCTAAGCTGCCACCACCGAGGGTGACGATACAATCGGCTGCCTTCTTCCTGATATCTTGTAAGATTGGGATCAAGGCATCGTATGGCGTGTGTGCTGGTATTCCCATCCATGTCCCTGCATGATGATCCTGAAGAGAAGCTTCCAGCTTTTCGAGACTGTCCGAATGGGAAGCTAACCCTTTGGACACCAAGACATAGATATGTCGGCAACCGAAAGTGCCGGTTATGTGCTTTACGCTAGCTCTCTCGAATGGTAAGCCGTAAGAGACCACTGGAGATTATCTGTTTAGTTATACTGTTCTTCTACGATCTTGCAACGGATTGTGAACATACTTGTTGGAGGGCGTTCCATGGCGGGGATAGCTGGGAACGCCGGTCGAAAGACCTCATCGTTAGATTTGACACTCATTCTGAGTAATTTGATGCGCGAGCGTGTCTTTGATCAAAAGCCTGCAGTTCCAGTTCAAAAGAAATAGCAGGTTATGCCCCCTGAACTTATACCAGCCGTCTAAGCTGCTTGATTATTGTATCAATATTTCTCGACGTGTTCGGCACCGATTCGGTACCGAAACAGGATCGGCTCGTAGGTACTGATTTCTGTAAATGGATCGACAAAAAGGTTAATTGGGCTGAGGTGCGCCAGGCATCCACGCAGACCTTAGCTTGAGGCTAAGACGTAATGTCGTTCGCACCTGTATTTGGCTGGCGTTTTTATTGGTTGCGAAAGGGCACAAGTGGAAGGCGTGTCTGAAAAACGTAACTTGAACACACTGTTGGGCATCCGTGTTTTCATCGAAACGACACTTATTGACCCTTTATTGCTCTCTCTGCTTGACTCAAGGCATCATCCGGAAGCTCACGGATGCGTAGTATCTCTCGACTTGTTTCCCATCAAACTCTCGATGACCAATGACAGATATGAGACCCTTGGCAGCGGCTGAAGCGCTGTTTACGACTCTCTGGCTGATCAAGTCACAATGGGACTAGTGGATTTAGGGACCAGCAGCCTTTCCTCCGCCCGTACCTACTTTCCCCGTGGAGAATGGCTCGATCTAGTTTTGATATCCTACGCTTTATTACTACAGTTTGTTTCTTGCCATTCCTACGCTGAGCGAGTTCGGGCTTTGTTGGATAAATTTACTGAGTATGGCACTGTGAGAGCTTGTGGACTCTACCGTCGATGGTAAAAGCGGTAATGTACGATAGTTACGATGTAGGGTGGCGATCAAGTCCTCAATCAACTCAATACCGTCAATTTTGTGGAAGTTACAGTCACGTGCACCAATTCTATCAATTCAATTTCCCCCTCGCTTTGATTGCTTCAAATTACTTGGATACCCTTAACGATGATCACTGGTTGAAACTGTCGGTACTGGTGTCTCAACTGTCGTCACGCCCCATGACCCCCACTACACACTACAGCACACCCAGCGCTTCACCGATCAACTTGAAAGCTTTGCCAGACCATTAAAAAGTCTTCCCTCGAGGTTCAGCGTCTTCAACTCAGCGCCATCAATTCAATCTGGGGATGTAGTGGTTCAAATCCACAAGCCAAACGCTGAGTAAGTCAACTCAACGCCAGGCGAAGTCGGAATTGATGCAACTGGATTGATCGCCAACCTGTGTTACGATGCGACGAGATGACCTTAGGAACTATCTAACTGGGCAATGAATGTGGGGCATCGCAGAGTAGATGATGTTTGGGCCCAAGAATGTGCCGTGGGGAGCTGGTGGATTGATAGTTGACGACAAAAATACCCACGAGATGCCAAGGTCTATTTATTGAAAGAATGAAGCAATTCAAAAGATAAAGGTGGATTTCTCGCCATTCTGGGAGTGGGTGATCGAGAGGGAAGCAAAAGTTTGGATTACACACCACCACGCATACCAAGGGCAGCAAGGTAACGAGCTTTCCAGCCAGCAGCAAAGCTTATAACTACTGAACGAGACGGTCGGATGATCTAGAGAGCTTTCATGACCAGCTTTAGACTACGTTAATTTCCCGTGTGATACCTCGCATCCCGGTCATATGTCAGGGCAGGCGTGGACGTCGGTGGTCCTGAGATGCTCTGTTAATTGAAGGCAAGGGTTCCATGGAGTTATTCGTGTCACTTGGGGTCGTAATCAAGTGTCAAATGCCTAGCCGTCACCAACAATTCTCAACCCGTATTCCCAAGGCGGAGGCCGGTGGCTGACAGCCAAAATTTAACTGCCACCATCGTCATGACCCACGAGAACTGTTGTCCAATAAAGCCGATATCATTGACTAGGGCTTACGAAGAAACATCTGGACTTCTCCTCCTAGCTTTGAAAATCACTAAGGCCTAGATTCTCTGCGTATTTGCCTACGGCTGAAAGGCGCCGGGCTGTGGGCAACACTGGCGTGGTATGTTGGTCGCCAGCTGAACCCTGTGGCACTTGGATGCATACAAGGCGGATTCAACTGGTTTGACCTTGGCGAACTCATCATTGTGCATTGTCTCGGCGTAGGAGAGAAGTCCGCCGCTTGTTGCAGCAAACTTAGCATCTATTAGCTCAGCAACCCGTAGCATCGTGCATCAAGGTAGTCTTTATGTTAGAATGTTCGCTAGGCTGGCAGATAAAAAGATGGGCTTCCAGCGTAGCTGAGCTCTCTATGGATTAGCCCGTCAGATCTTGGTACTAAGGAATGCTTGTCTGACTCAGGATCTCATCATGGACTTCAATGGAGGTTGTTTTTGGTAGGTGTTAGGTATTTTGGGATTGCTCCGTCCTGGCCAATCGCAGCGGACAAAATGGCAGCAATGGACTTACCATTCTTTGTCGGCTCACCCTAAGCAGGAGCGACCCAGGAAATGCTCAGATCAAAGCAGCGACTACTCAGCATCGTGGGCGAGAAAGGAAACAAAGAGTGTCAGGATTCGAGTGGCATATAGCTTGAATCGAGATGCAGTGTACCCGAAGTTTTGATACGCCACAAAACACCGAATTACTGCCATAGCAGTCATAGATACTGTAAGTACACGACACCGGCGGTAGCCGATCTCGAGATTTTGGACCATGCAGCGTTCAAGGTGAATGAAGTTGAGATGGGCACATCCAGTTGTAATCACTTGATATCGGCAAAGCCCTTGTTATGTCGGAAATCTTCAATGCTTATGGGGGCATCGACTGGAATCCTGACTCCTTATCACGACGGTCGAACCTGAATTTGCCTATGGTCATTCCATTATCATCCTCGTGGGCCTACAATCGCCAGAATATCCGATACTAGCATGTCACTCCGTCTCCCCTCGACAACCCAGTGACACCGAGGTCGGAGCTCACGCACGAATTTGAAGATGGCAAAGGCCCCGGAAATGATCTATCAAACGGCCGAATCTGGCGGTAGCGCAAATGTGGTCAGCACGACTTCCCCAGTTCTGCGTTGCTCAATCATCAGGCTCTCCCCACGCCTACATACGTCAGACCGCTGAATGTAGAGCGGCAGCACGGGGGATCGCGCTTCAGATGCACCGTTATGGTAGTCGGAGCTTGTTTGTCACAAGTTGCAGAAGACCGGCTCTTCTGGTTTAGGTACTATCGGACTATTGATCATGCAGGCTTATCAGTGATCCATCTGCCAACATCCCGGTGCGGGAAGTGGGAAGTGGGGGCCGCTCTACGGAGGACCCTAGTCTCTTCGCACGGAAGTTTGCCGTCTTCAACGGTTTGTTGGTAACTTTGTGTTCGCTCAGACTTCCTTGATGAATGCAAAGCTAAGCTTATCGATAGACAGGGCTTCACTCCAACCATCTGTTTAGTCGATCTGCACCTCATCGCGACTGGAGCGTTCATCCTCAATTCGGGAAAAGTATCCTGCCTTGCCTGCCACGAGAGATAAGCTCGCAACACCAGTGGAATATGACTGCTGAAGGCTCCTCTCGACGATTTTCCATCCTTCCCCACACAAGTGTTGAAGAACGACTTTTCGAGGCCGCCCATAGCCTTGACAAGGCAATGCGATCCAACACCCGGTAACAAGTCTTGAGTGTAAATCCGGCGAGGTCGAAATTTGAGATTCTTAACTCCCCCGCACGATACTCACAGACGTCGGGTCAACCCCACCTCGAATGCATCCCTGAACCTCCCTTAGAGCTAGGAACCCCTTGCCCTTGACTCCGCATAACTGGACTTCGAGATAAGAAATCTCCATTCAATGACACTACCGCCATGATGGCAACTTCGATGATCGATATGATATCCAGCCCACAATTATTGTCCTATCAGTACAATCTCGGATTCGACTGACAAACTTGGACTGGCGTTATCGAGAGCTCTACCCCAGCCCCATAGCTACGGGCCCGACGCCGTTGGCCCGAGTCAACCGAACACACCGACCTACATCGATCCGCCATTCGAACGTTGAAGCAATCGCCAAGACACCAAAGACGGGAGAAAGCAAATAATATCACGCCTTTGTGTTACATACAGCCCCACAGGATGAACGGCATACAGTCTTATCCGTAGGCCGCGGCCCGCGATATCATCGGGCCCTTGCCCTAGCTCGTTCGCAAACCGTCACGACATGGGCGCCACGTTCTGCAGCTCTCGAGTGATTATCTCTCGGCGCTCGCTTATGCAGGTCAATCCCGGCGTGATAGGTCACTTTCAATACCGCCCAGAAGCCATCGCGGCAACGATAGGTACGCAGCAGCTACCCTGTCTCGAAGGCGAACCCCTCTAGAGCCTTCCAATCCTCTGGGACCGAGCTGTTCGAACGAGGTTGCCTCGCTCCTAACTTCCTTTCGCATATTTAGTGGCGCATTCACATACCGAGACCGGTTTAGCTTGCGTGCTGCAGATTATCACAATGTTGATGTCAGTTAATGTTCTAATGGACAACTTGGAGATTGCTCATCGATACAACTCTATCACCGGTGTCGGGGTAATGCCAGGTTGAGGATGGCTAAGTCAAGTTACTCAGGTGCAACATCACCAAAAACGTAAGGTTCCACAAGATCTTCAGCTATCTTTCAGCTTTCCATAAAACCTGCTGAGATCCGCCATTGTTGTTACAATGGATTTGCGAAAGATCTCTACGCCTTCCTGAGTCCCAAAGAGTCCCTCAAGATCTAGGACAACATGGGCTTTGCTTCAGTAACTCGAGCCTTTGGCCTGGGAGCACTGCTTCTCCTAGGCTCAGATTTGATCCCTCAAGTTGATGGGCTGCCCAAAACATCATGGGCTCAACAGAGGGCCAAAGGGCATGGCAGGAAAGCCCTGAGCCAGTCTATGAACAAACGTCAGTTCAGCAATGGCAGCGAGCCAGCTGACTGCGTGGTTCACGATCCGATGGACATTGACGCCCCGAAAGACAACATTTGGAGTGGTCTGACAGGCCCTGAAGCTGCTGGTGTAACCGAATGGCTCTTCGCACAGAAAGAGTTGAACCTCACCCTGAGTGACAATGCTACCTCCTGGGATAACACAATGTAAGTTGATTTATAACTACCTCACTTCAAATCGGTCTCCATTCTGACGAAAACACATAGTGTCTTGGTCGAGCTCATGCAGCCAAATAAGTCGGACGCTCTGGCATACATCGACGGCAGCGGCCCTGCTCCAGCCCGATACGCCCACGTCTTACTTGACTTCCGCGCCACCGAGGAGCCTGAGTATCAAGACATTCTAGTCGGCCCATTGCCAGTCACCAATGGCACCACCAAGTGGGAGCGACTGGACTACCCTTACACGCGTAAGACTAGCGGTCGCGTGCGAAACTTGGATGCCGACGACGACGCTATGCAAGAATGGCTCTACGATGTCAGCAAGAGCATCGCCGACATCACCAAAGACCTCTGGAACGCCACTGCTCTTGGACTCGAGAACGACACCTTGGAGATCTGGGGTATTGATCCTTACTACCAGGATGACGGCCGCATCCAGCGCTGGGACACTTTCTGGAGTATTCCCGACTCCATCTTCGACGTCGGCTCGATGATGCCTATGGGGCTGTTCTTCATGTCTGACATTACCGGCCGCGACCCTTCCAAGTGGATTCTGGAGGGGTGGTACTACAACGGCGTCTTCTACGAGACCACAGAGGCGTTCCGCACTGCGTACTGGGGCGGCAACATTGAGAAGCTCGGCGGCAACTTTGCTGGAGACTGGTCGGCTACAGATCAACAAGGCCAGGTTCTTCCTATGGACACCATGGCTCCTCCAACTGCGGTTGCTCCCCAAGGTGCCAGATACTCTGTCGACGCTGAGAGGAAGTATATTGAGTGGATGGGCTGGTCATTCTATGTCGGCTTCAACAGAGATACCGGCATGGCTCTCTATGACATTCGCTACAAGGGCCAGAGGATCTTGTACGAACTTGGTCTCCAGGAAGCTTTGGCTCACTATGCCGGTAAGTTCCATACTGAAAACCCGTGCTAGATGGTCTTCTAACAAACCCTCAGGAAGCGATCCCACCCAGTCTCATGTGGCATACCTTGATACTTACTACGGTTTTGGCCCGTTTGCGTTTGAACTGCTGAAGGGATACGACTGTCCATCATATGCCACCTATCTCAACTCATCTTTCTACGTTTCCGAGTCAACGCACACGCACCTGAACAGCATCTGCTTGTTTGAGTTCGACGCCGACTACCCCATGGCTCGTCACTCGTCTCAGGACTACGTCACAGCCACCAAGAATGTCTACTTCACGATTCGTTCCGTCTCAACCGTTGGCAATTATGACTACATGTTCAGCTATAGCTTTTTCCTCGACGGCAGCGTCGCGGTAGAAGTCCGTGCCTCCGGCTACATCCAAGCCGCATTCTACGCCAAGAACGACGGCTACGGCTTCAAAATCCACGATCAGCTGTCTGGCAGCATGCACGACCATGTGGTCAACTTCAAGGCTGACTTTGACATCTTTGGCACCGAAAACACGGTCCAGCGCATGCACCAGGTCCCCACGACGCAAGTCTACCCCTGGTCCAAGGGCAAGGCGTTCAACACCATGAAGGTGGAGCGCGAGTTCATCGAGAATGAGGACCAGGGCCGCTTCGACTGGAGCTACAACAACCAGGACCAACTCTTTGTGCTTAACCAGGACGTCAAAAACAAGCACGGCGAGTACCGCGCCTATCGCATCCTGCCGTACACCGGCGCCGCGCATCTGACTGTCAAGGACTCGAACATTCTCAAGAACTCCGCTAAGTGGGCAGTTAACGACATCATGGTGTCGAAGCGCAAGGACACGGAGCCCCGCAGCAGTCACCCATACAACAATCAAGACACTGAGAACCCGCCGATCAACTTTGATGCGTTCTTTGACGGCGAGAGCCTCAACCAGACTGACCTCGTGATGTGGCTCAACCTGGGCATGCATCACGTCCCTCATACTGTGAGTCATCATGTCTTTAGCCGCCCACATCAGACGGGCACTGACTCAATTAACAGGGTGACCTTCCCACTACCGTCTTCACTACGGCTCACTCCGGAATTCAATTCGTAAGTCCAGCCAACTTCAGCAAGGGAGATTTCGAGCGCATATTCATCCTGTTACAGATGCCTGCGAACTACTTCGACATTGGTCCGAACGTGGAGACGGTCAACATGGTCCGCATCAATTACTCCAACGGCACCACGACGGACGTCCTCACCTTCAACGCTGAGACGGACACATGTGCGCTCGACTACGAGCCTACGCAGGCTGATCTGTGGACTTACAAAGGCGATGTGGTTGTTCGCAAGTTCCCCTACTTGCCGGATGACCCCTACTATGACACGGATAGCATCTAGATGTTGGCATCCAGCCAGCCTGGGTAATATTAATGATGTTGAATGATTGGTCACGATATAATGACGAAGAGGGATAGATAGGAGGGGTAGGCTACAGTGGCAGTTGAAATACAGAAAAAGTACAGACTACCTGACATGTCATCTTGCACTTTACGCGGACTAGACATGAAAGAGTCTTTTGGGATATCTTCAGCAAGGCTTCGGGCATGGTCGAATAGGAGTGAAGCCATCACACGGCGGAGGTCTAAAAGGAATCAAGGACCGAAATGCCTAAATCCTTCGAGAAGGCTATCATAGCCTTGTGTTGGCTTACGTTCTGCAACACCAGGCTACGTTGGTTCTTCAGAAATTAGAACCCTCAAGTCGAATGGTCATGTCAGCAGTAAAGGCAAGGGGGCGGCACAAGCATCAAGGCGTAGCATCGCGGCTTACTGAGTTAATGTGTGGTGGACGCTCATTGCTGACGACTATTTGGAGAAAGTTTTGGGGTTACATGGCATTTTGTTCAACCCCAACGATCAGATCTGAGAAGGCGTTTGGCTCAAGATTGAGAATCTCGTCCAAAAAAGAAAAAAAAAGCGCGGGAAGGATTTTGAGTGATGAGAGGAGAGACGCCGTCAGGTACGACTCTCGTGCGCTGGTCCAATGAGGTCCCGATAGGTCTTTGACTCGGTGAAGATTTTACCCGAAATAGCAGCGGCACGTCGGGGGCTAATTTTCCCGCGTGGTGCGATACGTACCAACTCCCGACCTCTGGGCCGCCTCCCATGTTCACATCTGCGCATCATCTCACCATCCTTGTCTTTTCATCCTGGCACCGATCGAACCATCTGGTATCACCACTTTGAACGAGAAAAAAAAAGTTGAATGAGAATCGCCTCGGAAACGGCAGCATTTCCAAGACTCGACAAGGGCACCCGTCGAACCCAGCAACCAGGTGGGGATTTGCGGCCCAAGAAAGATGCCTGACTGGCCTCTGATCAATGATTGATCAGCGCTGATCGTCCGGAGGGGGCTCCGCGAGGAATTCTCGGTTGTTGGCCATTGACTCAGCCAAGTCACCGCAGTCATCCCAGCCGGCACCCATTACTCAACTTCCCCGGGGCATTCACGCCTGGGTCCAGGTCACGAACGCTGATCCGGGTCGTGTCGCACTTGACTACGCTGTAGGGCAAGACGGTATCGGTCAATGACGATAAGCGACGTTCGATAATGCCGCCGATATGTTCCTCCTCGCCAGGCGACAGGCGGAAAATGAGGCGTTCTGTTGCCTCCCTCCCTTGCTCCATCGCCAAGTGGCTGGTTCACGCCTCGGACGTGCAGATTCGACTACCCCTTGCGGCCCTGGGGTCTTGGGCCCGGTAGACGCGACGTAAGTCATCCATCTACGATCTACTCACCTAGACAGTAGTCATATTTCCCGATGCGAGTGCCGACAGCCGCGCTGTTCTCAAAATACCTGCCCGTCAGCATGACTACCTTTTGGTGTCGCGTCAAATCAGTCGGCGGCTCCTCCAAATGACACCCCACCAGCGCCTGTCACCATGCCACCGAACAAAGCACTTTAGGGTTCCGCCAACAATGCAGCCAATGTCACGTAGCTCGGCCTCTGTCTGGCGGAGCCTTCAAGCGCCGCATGGAGAAAGACGCTTTTCCGAAAAAGGAGTCAAGTCTCTACGCCCTCCTCTGGCCTCCCTTCCCCGTCAACTTTTCGTTCGCTTCGTCCATCGCATTTTCCTTGATTTAGGTGGTTCTATCTTTGCTTTTCCTGGTTCACCTTGGCCATCAGCTGGAATCCGAGCGACAGGATGCCACTAGTTCGCCTTGCCAC
The DNA here is from genome assembly GCF_030867605.1 of Colletotrichum paranaense. Taxonomy (NCBI): domain Eukaryota; kingdom Fungi; phylum Ascomycota; class Sordariomycetes; order Glomerellales; family Glomerellaceae; genus Colletotrichum; species Colletotrichum paranaense. The sequence continues at coordinate 27,885 of NW_026848977.1, forward strand.
CGGAGCCAACGAGTCGATTATCGGTGCAGCTCTTCAGCGTCCATCCACATGCGACTTGCTATGCGACGTTGAAGATTTCCCAGCGGCCTGGCGTTCTACGTGCCACATCCCCTCATCCAAGAAAAAGGCGCCGCGAACCAAGCCAGCCCACTCATCATCGGAGAGATATGCCACCTACCGCCCATTGACTTCTCCATGCCAGTTCTCCCAGCCACAACTTCGAGAAGGGAACTAGCGCGGATCCCTAAGCGGCCGGGATCAGTTCTCTGGACATGACTGTGTATCTCGGCGTCTGCCGTGCGAGAGAAGGAGTGGTGAGATGGGGCCAAGCCCATGGTTCGTACGTCTTCGCTCACGTACGCACCCGCGCATCCACGGTAGCCAAGGGCGGGAGATGATCGGAGTCAGGGACGACATCTCCCATTCCTCGACTCGGTCGAGTAAGTGCAAGTCAAGCTTAGCTCCCGTGGTGACAACTTTGGGGCGAGACACGCATCCACTTTTGACAGGCTGACTCTCGGCCATTGAGCCTGTTTCGACGGCCTCGGTGTGTTCACCTTTGAGCTCACGAAAACAAACGGTCGAGTGAGTGTCCCCGGAAGTCCAAAACCCGACAAACGTTGTCTTGGGTCTTCAGTTGGCATTCCATCGAAGCATCCACCTCAGCTCAGTTGGACCTCCTTTTCGTGTCAAGGATCCTGGAAAACTCGAGATATGATGGATTCTCGCCCGTTTAGGACGTGTGGAAGGTGGACAATGGCCAGATGGGGGAGAAGTCTCCAGCCCTTTCCTTCTACTGCGCGCACAGCAAACCGATTTCTACTCTCCGAACTGATTGCTCATCTCTTCCATTCTTCATCATCCTGTACTTCCAATTCCAGGCAGATGCCTCTGGCATGATATCCATCTAACAATCTGACAAGTGTCCGATATCTCGGACCAAGCCGCCGTGAAGGGACCTGTGTGAACTATGTGAGGCTGCGCTAGCTGCAAGCCTCACGTCTTTCAACAGTCAAGTCTTGCTTCTCGTGGTACTAGGGCTCGACCACGCCTTGCATCCATGATGCAACTAGTTACTAAGGATATCCCCTTCGATGCGCCACGTTGCCAAGGGCAGAGCCGTCGCTGAGCAAAAGAGAAGATACAGCAGTCACCAATGTCTGCGCAGCCAATCCAAGTACTCTGCGGACTTCCACATCTGACTTTCCCATCAACACATCTATTTTGAGACCCGGCCACCCGGCTTGGCCGCATCCACTCTCGTGGGAACATCGGCCCTGGACGCAACCATGCCGCTGACCGTGCCGCCGCCCGCATTCTCTTCAATCCTTCCATCCAACCCCACGTGACTGGCCCGGAGACGACGGTCATCGTATACCGCCGTCGATGATCCAAATTGGGCACCTTGAGGGAGGCTAGACCCCAGCGCTGGAGGGGCTCTATTTCGGATGCGATTGTAGTCGAATGCGCCCCATCATGGCACACGTGGGATCAAGGATCCAAGGCATGTGAAGGGTTGATAGAGACATTCCCTGAGGATCACGAAGGGAGTATTTATCAGACCATCGAATCCCCCTCAAGTCGTGATGTTGTCTCCTTTCAGTCATTCAAGTATCAAACCTCATCATCTAGTGGTGCTTTCTGATCATCTTGCTCACCCTCTTTTCTTTTTCGATCTCCCCATTCCTTATTCCACACGGGCCTCCATCTCTGTGCAAGAGTTCCTTCTTTGGGCCATCTATCTCGTACTGGCCACTCTCTCAGTCGTAGCATTTCATATACTTGGATCTGCTACCCACGTAGAAGAGCCACTCTTTCATTCTCTTTCGTAAGTCACATTTGATGAGCTTTCGAGGTTGGTGGTGGACGGCACTGATAGTAATGTTAGTTACTTGTCTTTAACCTGTATCAGCCATGTCTTTCACAACATCTTCTTCAGTCACACTACCAGTGCCCGTTGTAGATGATGTTCACCACGACATTCAAATCAAGACCGGCGACGAAAATAATTCCGAGCTTACCTTGACGCCGCCGACCAAAGTCTTCTTCCCGCCGAGCAGCAACTCATCAACGCATACTCTCGTAGTCCCTGATGGCGCTCCTTCTCAACTCCCGACTCCTCCTGCATCAAGTAGCTCAGTCGATGACACTGACGACGAAGAAGACGAGATCCCCGTTCCCTCAAAGAAGGGCAACCGTCCTTACCGATACCTGCGCTGGAACTTCGGCTCCGTCTATAGACGCATCTTCAGTCTCGCGTTCTTTGGAAACATCGCCGCCCTCATCTTCGTCATCATCCGCTCCCTCATCGGAGGCATCCCGCTCACACCCCAAACTTGCGCCACAGCCGTCTCAGCAAACATCCTCGTCGCCCTCTTCATCCGCAACGAGCACACGGTCAATGCCCTCTTCAAACTCTTCGTCCTCTTCCCATCTGCGAAGGCACCCCTCCGCATCCGCCGCACCTTTGCCAAAATCTACTCATACGGCGGCATCCACAGCGGCTGCGGTGTGGCCTCCTTCTTCTGGTTCATTGCGTTCCTCGTCGTCCTCACGGCCCAGTTCAAGAGCCCATCAAACGCCGTGCGAGCCTATATCCTCCTCGACAGCTACCTCATCTGCGCCCTTCTCGCTGCCATCATTGGCTTCGCACACCCCAGGGCCCGTGTCCTTCTTCACAATTGGTTCGAGGGCACCCATCGCTTCTTGGGCTGGTCCGTCATCGTATTCTTCTGGGCCCTTGTCCTGATGCTCGCCGCGGACGACAGCACCACGGCCGGTACCCCTTACGCCGTATCCCTCATCCTGACGCCGTCATTCTGGATGCTCATCGTCATCACCCTCCTGGTCGCGTACCCCTGGACCCGTCTCCGCCTGCGCGATGTCGAAGCCGAGGCAATGTCAAACCACGTTGTCAAGCTCAACTTCAACTACGCAGACGTTCACTACGGCCAAGCCGTCCGCCTCACCGACGCGCCCCTCCGCGAGACCCACGCTTTCGCCGTGATCCCAAACCCCGCCGCCCCATCCACCGACGTCGAGAAGGCCCAGTCAACAGGTGGCCTCTCCAACGCTGGCATGAAGGGTTTCTCCGTTCTCGTCTCGAATGCGGGCGACTGGACCAACAAGATCATCAAGAACCCGCCAAAGAAGATCTGGACCCGTGGCGTCCCGCAATACGGCGTTCTGCGCGTGGCCGGTCTCTTTGAGCCCTGCATCGTCATCGCTACAGGTTCGGGGATCGGACCGTGCCTGAGTCTCTTCGTGCAGAGGCCAGATCACCCCGTGCGCATCATCTGGTCGACACAGCGGCCGGCCGAGACATATGGTCAGGCCGTCATCGATGCGCTCTACCGCGCCGACCCGGACGCCGTCATCATCGATACCAAGAAGACGGGCCGGCCTGACTTGGTTGCGATCACGTATCGCATCTGGGAGAATAGCCGTCGCCAGGCTCTTGGTCTTGCGCAGAATGAGGGTGTTCCCACGACAAAGATGAACAAGAAAAAGATGGGACCCTGCGAAGCCGTTGTCATTATTTCGAACCAAAAGGTGACGAGGAAGGTTGTGTATGGACTTGAGAGCAGGGGTATTCCCGCATACGGCGCCATCTTCGATTCATAGACCGGGGATGGAGCATGGGCCGCGATTGTTATCTTCTATGCTTTTCCTGTATTCTTCATTCGTCACATCATGTTTTGTTCATCTTTTGTCTAGATCTGCATCATTTGTTAAAACTTGCATAGCGGGCATTGCGGCATATGTAGTAGGCGTTTGGGTGGCTATGATAGAGCAGAGGTTCTTGTTTTCGTACGCCAAAAAAATACCAGAGGTTCGGAGAGGGGCAGCTGTTATACTTTTGCATGTTAAATGTGTAGAATAGATCGCACAATGAAATTGACTCATAAAGAAACACCCGATATCTTGCCATCCCTCTTGTCACGATAGTGATCTTCAGACTCAAGCAGAAGATTACCTTAGGCGGTCCAGATTTGACCTTCATCAACGGCTGTCCCACCTCTCTGATCATCAGCCAATCACGGCATCCCATCTGGTCGGTTAGCTCAGTTGGTTAGAGCGTGGTACTAATATTTCACCTGAAATGTTGTGTAATGCCAAGGCCGGGAGTTCAAGCCTCCCACTGATCATCTTTTGCTTCTTGTCGCAACTACAGCCCTGTTTTGCGCTGGTGAGAAAAGTTTTGGTGTTTTGGGCTGAAAAAACGACGTTGCTTTTTAGTCTTCGTTCCTTTTCGTTCCTCCCTTCCCTTTCGGACGAACTTTCCTGAGTTGGAGTTACCAAGCACGCACTGTGTACAAACGACAAACTTATGTTCGCGGCACCCTCCCCCATCTTTAAGCGACTTCCCCTGTCCAGAAGTTGTCGCTCAAAGTCTACCTCTTGCTTTCTGCACGGTGTACGAATCCTCCACATCACCCCAACACAACTTGTGTTTTTTCCGTTGATTTCCATATTCCAACATCACGCAAAGACAATGGCGATGTCTTTTCCACGCCAGAATGTCAACGTCGAGGGATCCGGTTCGGGATCTGATGACCGATCATCAGCTTATCAACACGCAGCCTGCATCGCGTCGCATCCATCTCATTCGGACAAGATGAACCACAAGATTGCCGCACACTCATGATCCTACAAGAACCTCCATCTGGCTGGACCGGTGACCGAACAAAAGACCCTCGTCGACCTGACGTTTACGGACTCGGAGCTCAATCCCGCATTCTTGTTGCGGGTCGCAGGCACCTAAAAGTCATATATTACGGGCCCTCCACGACTCGAATTGGGCCTATGTGACCTCCCATTTCCACCGCCCCTTCTCGTTGCGTTATTTGGTTCTTCCAATCGGCGTTGTCGCCAGTTCGTCGTCGCCCTTGGCTTCGGTTGAGTCAGTACCGCGCTGTCGCATCGCCGCGTACTGAAATGGAACACAACAATACACGGCAGGCAACCTGTCAAATTAGCCGGCTGCATTTGCTTGTTGATGAATACGTACGAATCCATCAACGGATCAGAGTGACGAAAATGCACGAATCCGTGTCATCACACCTTGGCTGAATAATTCTTACGAATACCTCGCACCGCATTGAGGGAGTCGTCTGGCCTGGACTCGTTTCACCCAAGAACCCAAAAGCAAGACACTGCGCGCCGCCGCACCAAACGCCTGGGATATCGACAAACTGACAGATGCATTTGCTTCTCGCCTTTGCCCCCCGCAATCTCGTGGCAAAGCCAGTGGCGTTGTCTCGGTACGGATACAGGGGCTTTTCAAAGACGCATCGACAGCAAGAAGCCCAAGTCTGCAGTGCCCTCGAGGGTTGCATCCTGATGATCCTCTCTCCTGACAAGAAGCCAAGAAGTCCCAGCTGACGCTCCTCGACCCCGGCTAGACCCCCGTCGATTTGGGAAGCCCGGATCGAAATGCCGCACCGCAACGTGGGGCTGCGCCTTGTTGCCTCCGCATTCCGTTCCTGGCAATGCCCTGCACGCCTGTTTCGACCTCACTTCACTGTCCAGGACATTGCATCTTGATGTACCCAGACTCGCGGTGTTCCTGTCAAATATCATGACTTTCAGATACGTCAAGCATAAGCTGAGGCTTCATCGTTGCTTTCTTCTTCTTGATTTTCTTTCCCAGCTTTTGTTTCTTCTTTCTTGCGTGCTGGTTCGTCTCATGTGCAAACACCCGAGTCCCCCGCGTCCACCGCTTCATCCCGTTCCTTGCCCCTTCATCTGATTGCTAGTTTCTCCCGCTGCCTCTGGTAGATTGAGGTGCTTGGATCAACCCCGGTCATGAGGCTTGACCAACAAAGGCAATCCAGCACTGTTACATTCCGTTGGAAAGAGGCCCAACCCCACCACTTTCGATGACATGTGCCGCTCTCCCCCATACTATGATGAACCCCGTAAACAAACATTTCCTCCTATCGGTGCAGTTGCAAACCATGCATCCATCCACAATCACGGGAGATATCACTGGTCGAGCCGTATGCTGGGAGCCTGTGGTCATGTGGCAGAAGCTGCCAACTCCAGGGTTTGATATCTGAAAGAAGAAAGTAGTAAGTCCCGGGATGGCGGCAAGACAGACAGCATCCAAGGAGGTTTTGGGCCTTGGCAAATGTCACTGTTCCTTTAAATCGTCTCTTGCCCTCTTAGAAGGCGAAGATAGGATCCGAAATTTTGGTTGCTAGACCTGTGTTGACCTCGACGTCCGGTACCATGAAGTTCTTCAGTCGTTCTGGTGCTCTGGCAGCACTCCTGGCCACAACATCTCGTAGGGTTTTCACAGCATCAAGGATGATTTACTTGCTAACATGCTGTTCAAGTCCTCGATGGAGCTGCCGCCCAATCCCCCACACCGGTTGTCTTGACCGACTCCAAAACCGGCATTATCTTCGACACTTGGTCCGCAACGAGCGCTCAAACGGCCGGGGGCATGACATACGGTTTCGCTCTGCCTCAAAATGCGTTGACGACAGACGCCAACGAATTCGTTGGCTATCTCGTAGGTCTTCTCAGCCCGTCGCCTACCTCACTGACTGACGGTGTTCGTCTAGCAATGCGCTTCCAAGAACGGCCAGGGCACTGGCTGGTGTGGTATCTCCCTTGGCGGATCGATGACCAACAAGCTACTTCTCATGGCATGGCCCAGTGGCTCTGATATCTTGACATCGTTCCGCTGGGCAACGGGCTATGTGATGCCAGACGTCTATGCAGGCGACGCCAAGCTCACACAGATCTCGTCCACTATCAACGCGACACACTACACCCTCATCTACCGGTGCCAGAACTGCTTCAATTGGAACCATAACGGTGCCACTGGCAGTGTCTCGACGAGTGCGGGCTCTCTCGTTCTAGGATGGGCGCAGGCATTCACCAGCCCGACCAACCCCACGTGTCCTGCTTCTGTCAACCTGGTTCAGCATGACAACCAAGGCATCCATGGCGCCGCTCTCGATGCCAACGCTGCGAACCCCTCGTACTCTGCATGGGCCGCTTTGGCGACCAAGACTGTCACGGGAAGCTGTGGTGGCGCCACTACAACTTCGGCGCCACCCTCTACCACCACTACGAAGGCACCCACTGGACCTACCGGTGTTCCCGTTCCCTCTGGCACGTACGACTACATTGTCATCGGAGCAGGAGCTGGTGGCATTCCCTTGGCCGACAAGCTGAGTGAGGCTGGCAAGAGCGTCTTATTGATCGAGAAGGGGCCGCCATCTTCTGGCAGATGGGGTGGCACCATGAAGCCGACCTGGCTAGAGGGTACCAACCTGACCAGGTTCGATGTCCCCGGTCTTTGCAACCAGATCTGGCGCGACTCTGCTGGCATTGCCTGCCAGGATACTGACCAGATGGCGGGTTGTGTTCTGGGTGGAGGCACCGCCATCAACGCCGCTCTTTGGTGGAAGGTATGTTGTCTCTCGGCCGACGAAATTGATGTTAATGCTAATATTTTTTAGCCATATGCCCAAGACTGGGACTACAACTTCCCGGCCGGATGGAAGTCTACCGATGTCGCTGCCGCCACAAGCCGGGTCTTCTCTCGCATCCCCGGCACCACGACACCATCTCAAGACGGCAAGGTCTACCTGACGAATGGCTTCAATGCAATTGCCGGCGGACTTCGCACCGCCGGATGGTCGGAACTTGACCTTAATGCGAACCCAAACTCCAAGAACCGCACTTTCGGCAAGACGCCGTACATGTACTCTGGCGGAGAACGCGGTGGCCCCATGGCGACGTACCTTCTCACAGCAAGCAAGCGCAGCAACTTCAAGCTGTGGACCAAGACGGCCGTCAAACGTGTTGTCCGGACTGGTGGGCACATCACCGGCATCGAAGTCGAGCCGTACTTGGACGGTGGATACACCGGAACGGTCAACGTGACTAACATCTCGGGCCGAGTGATTCTTTCCGCAGGAACCTTTGGCAGTGCCAAGCTTCTTCTTCGCAGCGGCATTGGCCCACAAGATCAGCTCGAGATCGTCAAGAGCTCCGCTGACGGGCCTACCATGATCTCCAATGCATCTTGGATCAACCTGCCTGTCGGATACAACCTGGAAGATCACACCAACGTGGGTCCTACTGAGAACTTTGGAGGGTATGAAGACTGAAACTAATTGGATCTAGACCGATACCGTCGTCACGCATCCCGACGTGCAGTTCTATGACTTCTACGAAGCGTACACTGACCCCAACGTCACGGACAAGAATCTCTATTTGCAGAAGAGAAGCGGCATTCTGGCCCAGTCTGCGCCCAACATTGGCCCTCTGTAAGTTAAAAAATGCCACTCGCTGATATCCGTTGCCTTTGCGCTAATGCCATCCTAGTTTCTTCGAGGAGATCAAGGGTGCCGATGGCATCACTCGGCAGATGCAATACACGGCCCGCATGGAGGGCAGTCTCGGTGCCCCCGATGGCAGTAAGTATTCCTTCCAGGCCCACCATTGGTTGACGTCTGAACATTAACACTTTTCACAGAAACCATCACCATCAGCCAATACCTCGGCCGTGGCGCAACTTCACGCGGCAGAATGACCATACAGGCCAACCTCGGCACCGTCGTGTCTACCGTACCCTACCTTCGCGATCAGAACGATGTCGAGGCCGTCATCAAGGGCCTCGAGAATCTGCAGACCTCCCTCAAGAGCGTGGCCAACCTTGTCTGGAACTTCCCTCCGCCGGGTACGACGGTCAGAGACTATGTCAACAATATGCTAGTCTCGTACTCGAACCGTCGCGCAAACCACTGGATTGGTAAGTTGACTCCCCACAGTCTCTCCTAACTCATACCCGTCTGCATATCGAGATCGCTGACAGACAATCTCGGAAAAGGTACGAACAAACTCGGGACGAGTGACGGTCGCAGCAAAGGCGATTCTGTCGTTGACGTCAACACCAAGGTGTACGGCACAGATAACCTCTTCGTCGTTGATGCCAGCATCTTCCCCGGGATGGTCACCACTAACCCGTCATCGTACATTGTGGTCTCGGCCGAACACGCCGCCGCCAAGATTCTTGCCCTCGCGACCTCGACAGCGCAGCCGCTTTACGGGCAGTGTGGTGGATCGACATGGAATGGCAGCTTCCAGTGTGCTACTGGGCTGAAGTGCACCGTCAAGGACGCCTACTACTCTCAGGTACGGATTCCTTCTTTTTCTTCATGTCTCCTGCCCCAATCTCTCTAGCACGTCGTTCGAACGAGATGACGATGATACTAACGTGATTGACAGTGTCTCTGAGTGGGGTTTCGAGGCAGGGTATCCCAAGTCGAGGAGCGCACGTGGCGCGCTTTATTTCCCAGTTCTATCCACCATGCTTTCACGTGTACATACTTTTTTTTGGCGCCATCTATCTTCCGAGTATATATTTCCATTGAATTCCTCGTAACCCCGAGGTATATTTATATCCACACTTGACTTCAACAAGCGCACGCCGTTTCTTGACTGATGAACAAGTTCTTGTTTACCCCTCGGTCCGGTGTTCTATCTAAACATGCGCACCAATGAAAAAAGGCCTCGGCACTACGCCTAACCCCACACGCCAACTGACGTCGTATCTGAGATCTCCCGGCACCTGGATCATCCCCAATTCTGCCTCTTTCTGGGGAGAGTCGTGTGGTCCGCCCCTCTTTCTAAGGTTTTGTTTTAGTCGACATTTCCCTGTTCGTTTACTTCGGAGGAACCACGTCTGGCCGTGCCTGGCAGTGTTTTGCCATGTGCCTGTTGATGACGACTGGAGACACGAGAATATTGATGGGGCGGAAAACACATGGGATGAGCGGTGACTTAATTTCCCTGATTCGGGCACATGGAGTTCAACTTGAGTCGCTCGCCCAGCTTATCAAGCTTTCTGATGGAAAACCATAAGGTACGAATATGGTCTGATTCTATCCACTCGATCCGTACCTTATTCGTGATGACCCTCGTGACCGTCTATTCGGTGGGTGCAACCCACGCGCAACCCGGCCCCGAAGTCCCCGGTGCCTTGCATCTCCCGTCACGCCTTGGGTTGCCCTCAAAACGACACTGGAAGCAGATCTTCCAGCGACGGGAAAACTCTAGCGCCCCCTGGCACGTTCCGTGGTGACAGTGCGGTACTGCAACGGCAGTGTGGGATGGCCGAGCAGTCACCAGTTACGAGCCAGAGAAACCTTGATTTAACCTCGGCGCCGGCCGTGGCGGGGGGCAGTTCGTTCGGGCGCGTCTCTCGTAACTGGACTAGACTAAGCTGTAGCGCATCTCCATCTCGGGGTGTCTTCGCCGACAGCTTCGCCGTTACTATCGTCGCGCGACGATACCCGCCCCGCCATCACAACGCTTGTCCAAGATGAGAATGACAGGGCCTATTTCCACCACACCTATGACGATGGTCAAGACACGACGTTGCGTTTCCCCAGATTGCGGGGTGTGTCAGTCAATCTATGTGGGTTTGACAGCTCCCGAAGAATCATGATAAAAAGACTCGACGTCCCCGAGTCCATTGCGAACCTGTTGCTTCTCTCCTCTCGTGTGCGTCAGCATCCTCCTTACTCTCTCCACCTCCCTTGCACAACGATGCCCTCCCTCAGATCCCTCCTCCTTCTCGGCGCAAGCCTGGCCGCGACCTCGGTCCAGGCTTCGCCCATCCAGTCTCTCGACTTCAGCGGCACTTCCCTCTCGCCTCGCGCCGACCCGAGTCTGACGGGCTACCTCGGTGCATTCTTCCTCGGCGCGGATCCTTACGTATATCTGTACCTTTCCAACGGCAACAACCCGACCTCGTTCCGTGCGCTCAACTCTGGTTCGCCTGTGATTCGGCCGACCAAGGGGACGGGCGGTGTGCGCGACCCTGCCATTGTTGTAGGCGGTGGTGCGGAGAAGGGCAAGAAGTGGTATATTGTCGGTACAGACTTGGACATCGCAAAGGTATGGTTCTGCTCATGACTCTCTGATGGGGAACCCGGGCGCTGATCGTGATCTTACTTAGACTACTTGGGATGCGGCCCAGAGACAGGGGTCCAAGGGCATTTTTGTCTGGGAGAGCACGGATCTCGTCAACTGGAGCAACGAGAGGCTCGTTGTTGTTGAGAACTCCAGCGCCGGCATGGTATGGGCACCCGAGGCCATCTGGGATGCTGCCAAGGGCCAGTACCTCGTACACTGGGCCTCCAAGTTTGTAAGTCCATCATCATGCTTCTCGTCTTCGAGGCCATTAGAAACTAACCGCGGCGTGAATAGTACCCCGCCTCGGACCCGAACCACACCGGCAGCCCCGGCGCCATCGTGATCCGCTACGCCTACACCTCGGACTTCAAGACCTTCTCCGCCCCGCAGACCTACATCGACAAGTCCCCCACCAACATCATCGACCTCAACATCCTCCCCACCGGCACCGACGGCAAGTCCTTTGTGCGCTTCCTCAAGGACGAGTCCCTCAAGACCGTGTTCGTCGAGGTCTCCACCACCGGCCTGTTCGGTACCTGGACCCGTCCCGGCGGTAGCTCTGCTGTGATTGCGAGCGGCGTCGAGGGCCCTGCTTCGTACTGGGATAACCAGGTTGCGGGCAAGGCGCATGTTTTGCTTGATTTCTATGGCGATGACGGGTATAGGCCGTATGAGACGACGAATGTGGCGAGTAACTCGGGGTGGACTGCTAGTTCGCGGACTGGGTTCCCTAGTGGGTTGAGGCATGGTGGTGTTTTGCCTGTTAACCAGACTATTTATGATGCTTTGGGAAAGCGTTGGGGTTAAGCGACTAAGGTTTTGTACATAGGAGGTGGTTGTAATAAGTGCATATAATGCGCAGCTGAGCGAGCTGTTGCAATGAACATTATCAACAAGACTTCCTGTGTTGTGACCCAATTGAACCCTACTGTTCTTGATCATACTCCATGTGTCTTGCGCACTTCCGTTCTATGGAAAAGTACTCATGAATATAACCACAAGGCATCTCTGCCACATCTAGCTCTAGGCCTCCGCAGAACAAAAGTCTGGCAACAACTGCGCTTGATCAGGATCTGAACAAGCCTGTGCAACTGACAAAAGGTACTGCAGCCTTGTCAAATCTCGAGACTCATTAGACACATCAAGAGACACCTTTGATATGTCGATAGACTCCAGCCCGATCTGATACGACAACTTTGCGTAAATGATAGATACCAGTCCCAACACGAATCCCACAATCGAGAACACGAGCGCCACACATGCAATCACGAAGTTGGCTGATTCCAAAACATTGAATCGATCAGGAGTAGGGAGAAACTGCCAAATCCCTCTTCTTGGGCCTTTTGCGATGCTCAAAAGCCGGTCCATCTTCGTTCCCCAGATGGCGTACTTCTTCAAGTCGGTGCTTGGGACTCTGCCACAATAACCCAAGCTGTAAAATTCCTGTTCTCGCCTCTGTAGAAATCGTCTGGTGTGGTCATCGTCCGGAGGGAGAAGCACATTGAGTGTATCCAGCGCTTCGAGCAGCACTGATTGTGGTATCGAACAATCCGATCGGCCCACTTGCGAAGAGAGCCATATTTTGTGTTGAAAGACCCAGACAAGCCTCGATTCCTCGTCGATACGCAGATGCTGATTCAGAAAGTCTGTCCACACGACCGTGTAGCCGTGAAACTTGGCTAGGGACCTTATCGTGAGATGCGAGGTTAGGGTTCCGTGTTGCAAGTCCGGGTTCAGCACTCCGTTATAAAATTTAGACAGGGTATCTTTCAGCGATGCTCCGCACTCCCATGATACCGCTGACTTTTCATGTATATTTGAATTCGGCAAGACTTGGATACTCGTCATTGATTCGAGAGATGCGGCCACGGAAACAACTTCCATTACTTCTCGATCCTGGTTTCCTGGATTTGCAGTTCTGAGGCTGAATGCTTTCACAACATCCTCCACAGGCATTTGGTCTGACCGTCTGACAGAGCCCACGACTGTTTCAATTGTGTCGATGTTACTGCTTGACGGCAAAACTTGTTTTACGGCTTCTTCTGACGGAGTGATGACATTTTTGACGCAGGCTGCCAGTGTCATATATTGACCAGAAAGGTAGACTTTGTCTGCTAATGCTGGCCAAACTCGCTTGCAGATTTCAGTATCATTGGGGTCACCTCTCGTCGTTTTCCCGAAAGCCATCCTGGATGGATATATATCGGCTTCGATGTGAACTGCTGCGCGAGTCTGAGAGTAAGAAACAGACCGATGGTAAAGGACGTGGGCATGGATATGACTGGAGCTATGGTTGACAAGTTTCTAGGCTCGGTCAGGCCGACTATTGACATTACATGTAGTTTAAATTAAGAAATCAAACTCCAAGATGTGGAACCAAGATCAAGGTTTCTGTTGGACCACGTTTCAATGCTTGAACATTTACATACAGGGGCCAAGACAATCAGGCTGAGTGCAGTGAAGATATCAAATCGACGGCAATGATTGGCTTTACAGTGCTCTTGCACCGCCTCCTTGTCCAGCTGTCAGAAAGCCTGCAGTCTGCCTTTTGGGCGAAGTGCAGGTGATTGGCAGCTCTGCAGTGAGCATAAAAGCCTTACGTTATGCCACATGCCGTTGACCAGATAGTCGAGAATAAGTCAAGAATCATATGCACATGCAAACAGAATAAGGCGGAACCTGTTGCATCTATGGCTCGAAACTCAAGCTCTGTTCATTCTGACAAGCTCAGCTCATTCTACCTCCAGGAGAAATGCATACTGTTCCTGGAGCGGAGATCTCTGCCCTATGCGACGATAATGATGACGAGATCGTCGCCACAGGAGATCACTGGTGTGGCCGGGAGGCCAAACGACAGCGGACGAAAATGACCAGCCATGGCATATCGACACCCACGAATACTATTTCACCCAATTCAAGAACCAACGAGGACCTCACGACTGGATTTTCAGAAGAATTTGAGGGAGATAGAGCTGGTCGGTCTACACCGCCACCACGGCCTGATACACTGCTTCCGCCAACGGCGCAGTCTACCCCACCTACGTCGGTCCCTACTATCGACAATAACTTAAAAGTTACCAGCGACAATCAGACCCAGCAGAGCCTCTCTCAAATACAAACAGACGAGGTCACCACAAGTCACACACTGCCAGTAAGCTCTCCCCATTTATGGCGGTTTCCGAAAACAACAATTTGGTATGCCGACGAAGACCATATTCCTATTCCGCCAAAGCTTTTATCCATGTGGACTCCTATTCGGGCCCAATTGCAACTGGACCTCGATACAGTTGTCACGGCAATGGTTTCAGAGCAGGCGAAGGCAAAAAACCGAGTGAAGCGGATGGACTCTTCAAGGAAAACAATCTATCCCGAGCTCCGGATGTCAGGTCATCAGCATAACTTTTTTTCAGGCATGGTTACAGTGTCACCTTGCGTGTGGATACTCTGTGGCAGCAAATCTTGTCGCAATAAAGTTCGCCGTCTGATGCGTTACCGACTGCTCCCCGAGATCTTTATGAAGCAAGCGATAGAGATTCACGAGATGGCGCCTAGATTCTCCGCTATCCATGCAGTTGTTCCACTTCCCCAAATTCTTTCCGACATCGAGCAACACGTAGGGATCGTTTATGCGGGTGGCACCATACTGTATCATATGGAATCACCAATAGACTCGTACAGGCCCCAGTCAGCGTGTGGCTTACTTTGCTGTGCGACCTTTATTAAAGACGGAAGAATAGTTGATCAGCGTGTATCTCGAATAGGGGGGCTGTTATCCACCAACGACACAGACTCAAGACGCCCAATCGCAATAACAACTTCTCACGGGTTACTAGATTGCCTATGGACAGAGAAAGAGGATAACAGCCCCACCATGTTGACTCAGGAAGATACGCAGTATTCCATGAAGCTCGATAATTACAATGGGGACTACAGGCATGGATTTCAGGCTGCGAATGGAACAGACGATTACTCTGATTCCGATAGCGAATCTGGGAGCGAGCTCTCGCCTAGCTCAAGCCGCGATGGAAAGAATGGACCGAGTTCAACTGGCGACGAGACAGAAGTTTCAGAATGGGACCAGTTCCTGAACTACGGCGAACATGTTGAGCCCGATTCGCCGGCAAAAGATGAAGCTGTTGAAACTCAAGACATGGGAACAATTCTTGGAAGAAGAAGTCCTAAAACCATAACCAAATGGCACTGTTTGGAAGACATCGCAGGAGTCAGGCTTTGCAAGGAACGCATTCCTGTGCTAAGCAAGAAACCTTTACCCACTCGACCAGCCGACTATGCACTTCTCAAATCAGATCTTCTATCGACTCTCAAGAATGTGTCTTCGTGGATTCCCATTGTTGAGATCACACACTATATCTCTAACGACACGCTGGAAGTTGGCCATTTATCCCTTCTTCTTGGCCCAGGAGAAGCGCACGACGTCAAACTATTGCCAGGAACGACCACGATGCCTTTTGCGGAGGAAAAGCTGGTAGTTCGTAAACTCCAGCTGTCGAAACCATTAGGTGCTTTTAGATCTTGATTGATGGAAGACTTAACTGACTGACATGCAGCGGAGGGAACATCGGGGACATGGTTGTCCAGAGGCTCGTCTTTTGCCGGGATGGTGGTTGCGACATTTCCAGGCCAGCCTTTGGCCCTTATGGTCACTGCCGAGGACATTATGAACGACATGGCCTGTTCTTTTCCAATCGAGAGAAATGAGGAAGAGCCAAAGCAGTTGGTTGTCTGTGACTCGAGCACTCAAGCAGTGCCAGAGACAGTGTCCGAAGCCTACACCGTTTTTGCATCATGGCATCGCAATTCAGTCGAAACAGATCAATCAGTGCACAGTTCGCACAAGAACCCACAGACTCCATACATTCAGAGTTCAAGAGATGGGTTACAGATGATTAAAGGTAGGGTTTACTTTGCTTGGGTCTTGCGTAACATACCTTGAGTATGCTGATAACTTCGCAGCATCTCCGGAAAAGCCACTGGAAGGGACGAAGCAGAACCATGAAAAATTCACTTCATACTTCAAAGTATGGTATTGTGTAAGTCAACAAAGCTTGTATTTCATTTGGAGCTTGTTAGTAACTTACAGCTTTAGTCCAATTGTTCTTTTGGCCCATGTAGCGAGCATACAGATACACACTGTCCCCAATGTGACCATTGGCGCTGTTACCATTGTCAAACTCTCAACATAAAAAGTCCGAAAGGCTATTACTAGGTACTAGGGTATCAAAATACATATGTGTATTTGTCTATCTGTTTAATCTTTGGTAGCATTGAATTTTGAATTGTCTTGTTGCTTTGGCTATCAACTGTAGAGGAAGAGTTGGCTGGAATGGTCCAGTACTCCGCGGGATTGACTTGTTCATTAAGTAAAGAAATGTCTAAGAAGTCTCTGCTGGTTATGTTGTGCGAAAGAAGTCAAATCCAAAGTAATTTGTGAGTTTACGTCTGATTGCTGCAGTGCTACAGTCAACCCGAGGTAAGGTAACGAACGATCCGACGTGCGTAGCTCGACAAGGAACCCACACTCATACCTGCAGAACCTTTCTCGCCTTTTTCATGAGACTTGGACGAGCCCGGTCTAAAATCAAGGGCGTATGCATTGAAGTGGGACGAAAGCATCACTTTGGCAAGTGTTGGGGCTACGATCAAATATGGATTGGGTTGAGTCTTTGGGTCTCCATGTCTTCAAGGTCCGCAGGCAGTACAATAAGCTCATTCTATTAAAATAGCATACGATGCAATCACGAGGAACTTCTATTTAGCATATAAATATCTGATTACGTATTATGGCTTTTCTTGTAATTGAAATACGCTATGCTTATTTCGTCTGGGCAATAAATTATGTACAGGATTAAGGCAACAGACCGTTTCGCTGAAACATCTTTCACACCTATAGTCTTTAGGCTTTATGGTTGGAAACTAGGGACGAACTGTCAGTGGAATTCGTGCAGGCCAGGAATAGCTACCGGGAGGACGGCATTTCGAGTCGATTGGGGGTTCATCCGCCTCCCCCGTCGGACATTTCTTCTCACAAGTTACAGTTCATTGTAGCGAGTCATTATACGCCGATGTGCGTCGCTGGAATTGTTTGATGTGAGAAGAAATTTTCCATTCCGTCAAACGCCAAGCTAATTCCCTGTTCCAAATTCGTCTGGAAAACTCATCCGTCAACTCAACAAATTTCCTCCCCTCTTCAAGCTCCAACCCTCCTTGACAAGCCAGAATGAAGCCATGACTGGTGTTGTAAGAAGGCCGAGAAGTCCCCCAAGGATCCCTTTGAAGGCTTCGGGTGCCCACTTGGATTGGAAATACCAGTCCCAATCATTCCCTGAACCCCGGGTTCCGATAACAGTCAGAATTCCGACAGAGGCTGGCCAGAGCAGGAAAAATGAAACAACAAAAATCAAGCCGATCCGAATCAGATGTTCAGCAAACACCGAGAGTCTGCTTTTGGTGTGTCTCGTGTCTTCTAGGTTAAGCATCATGAACCACCGCATGAATGGTTGCGAAGGTTCTTCAATGAAGCCTATTGGGCTGACGCTCCCATTCTTCATGTCGCGATTGGCGAGAAAAAGTTCGATGAACCACGTCATTGTCGTTTGGATGATCATGGTTACTACTGCATCTCCAGCTAGTGTGTTGGGCAACTGAAATAGGCGAATGGGATTGCGCGCGATGTTCTGAGTTGAGTACATGCCTGCATGGTTTGTGTCAATAAACTCTCATGTTCCTGCTTGGTTCGCCAAAAGCTTAAGCTCAGCAAAGTGTTGCGGGGCCTTACCGTAAGCGATAGCAAAATTTATGCCCCCAGAGAGAACTGCGGCTCCAATACCGTCGAGACCAAAGATGTAAAAGATCTGATGTCCACTGATGCTATCCGTTGGCTGCTTCTGGTGAGATCCGGCAGGCTTGACTTGAACGCCAGCCTCGATGTCGCTTTCATTCGAGACCCTCTCATTAGAGACTCTCTCGTTGCTACTGCCGCCGGCATATGTTGAGGCTGTGTTGTCTTCGAACGACTTGTCCGCTATGCGTTCGTGTTTCCTGAATGGCATATTGTCTGAAAGTTAGAATAGAGCCTATCTCATGGAAGGAAGGAAGTTGCAAATTGTCGAACCAGGACGCGTCTTTATTGCAAACTATGCTATCTGTCTTTGTTTTGAAGAGAGCAACTGGTTGTGGAAGAGGGTGTGAAGGGGGGGCAACGAGCAGGGGGTCTGGAAGGGTTTTTTCCCTTCCTTTAAAAGGGGGTCCTAGGTGACTCGTGAGGCTGCTTCATGATCGGCGAAAATTTCCGGAATGACCGGGGGAGGCTGTCGAATATTGGTCGCTTTGGCGTTTCGGTCAGTGGGCTTGTGAGGTGACACGGGTAAGAGAATCAAGCGAACTGGTAAAATCCACTAGCTTGACTAGCTCCTAGACAGAGTTGCACTGATGAAAAGGGTCCGTGATCTTCGCTATCCGTCTACGGATAGATGTGGATGTTTGTCAGCGCACAGACTAGATCGGGAGTGCCGGGGTAGATGGAGACTGGCAGATTCCCATCTTTGCGTCAGAGTTGCCATGCATGGCGGTAGGTGAGCGAATCAGGTAGCTTCTAGATTCTTGATTTCCCGTCGATTGCGTTCTCCTGCATGATCTTCCTGTCGAAAAGGTGTTCTTCCTTTAGGGAACAGACAATGGTTGATATGCAGAACGTATCCGAGCTTGGGTTCCAGCCAAACGTGGCTGTGCAATGTCAACGACTTGCGCTGTTGTTTAGAGTTAATCATGCGAACCAGAGGAGGAGGCTGGAGAGGAAAAGAGGAAGGGATTTCATGCCACGATAGTCCCAGTTCTCGCCAGGCGAGTGCGGTCTGCGACCGGAACTAGCCCGTGATCGACAGCTGGCAGCGCCGGATCTTTGGATGGGTTGCCCATGTAAGTCGGGGGCGGCCCCACAGACACCTTACTGATCGCCTCCGGAGCGGATGGGACCATCCCGGATGACACGGCTGGGAATAGGAACTACTCCCGCCTCCACCATTTGCTCAGTGCCAACAAAGTCTTGCCAACATGGATTTCCCCACGAACTAGTCTCCATAACTATTCCGCCTTCCAGGCGATCACACAGTGCATTGGGAGTAACACGATAGCACCGCCGGCGACCCAGAGGTCATAAAGCGCATCGACGGGTTACGTCTCATGTTTGAGGAGACACACTGGGTTTTACCCCTCCCTTAGAGAAAGAAAGACCCATCATTTATGGTGTTCCAGGCAACAAGATCGAATGAAAAACCAAATGAAGCCTAGAACATGAGATCAATGACTCGGCATCCCTTGAAACATTGTTTTCCGTACATACATAAACGTGGCTGGCCATATCCGCTCGCGCCCTCCGATACCCCCGCCCCCAGCTTTCTCTTCGACGTGATCAAGAGGCATTTTACGAGTGCCAGGCGCACAGAAAAGAAAGCCTGCAGTATTCATCGTTTGCGCAAGTTGGGCGAAGCAAATCCGTCTGCGCTTTTCCCTGCTTCTGAATACTGGCACAATGCTCAACGGCTACGAGTGCGACCCTGACGACAAGATGAGGACCCCATCAATGGACATTGACGAGAAAAGCACCGCCTTTTCTCAAGCTCAAATCTCAACACCTGTATGACTCGGCAAACGCCAGTGCACCATCTGAGTACCCCAAACTGACTGCGATATCCGTCTAGCCGGCACCAACGAGGAGACACACAATCAACACCATGATGACTACCACGATCATTCCAGAACCCACACCGCCGGTCGCGGACGCTCAACGGCGATTCTCTTGGCTGCCGAGATCCGCCACACCATCCCTGCGTAGCCCCACATTCCGCCGTCGAACGGCGAGCCCGTTTGATGACGACGATTACTCATATGCTGAGAGCAACCCGTTTGGAGAAGACTTCAGAGAGCAAAATGAGCAGGCTGCGCGAGATTGGGATCGTGAGCATGGTCACGATCACGGAGAAAATCCCTTTGAGGACTGCGAGTACGAGCTGCCGCCTGCATCGGCGAAGAAGGATGGGACTTGGACCAAGTTCAAGAAGGCTATGAGTCCACGGCGCGCCATTAGTAAGTGGAAGTATCGCAAGGTCAAACATGAGAGCATGCGACCTGGGCCTGATGATCCAGACCACGGAGATGGCAGCCATCATCAGGGGCAAGTCTCTTGATTTTGACACAATTAGTCAGTCTCGAAAGGGCAGGATGCCTGTCAAACTACGCTTGATACCATTCGGGGCGGGAATTGCGCTACAATGTTTTGCTTTCTTCTTTGAGTCGTGGGGAAAACGGCGTTGCCTTCGAACAGAAGTGTTTTGATACCTAGTTGCCTTTGAGTTACCTGAAGCGAGTGATCAAAAGACAACCAGGCGTTGTCTAAGTGCGCTTAAAACAATCAAACCCAGTTGAATATTCAATTTATCTCGCAAAGAGGATTTTCTATCATCATTGGCGACCAATTACAATCAACTTTACATTCGAGACATGACATGATAGATCACACGAGGCACCAGGGGCGAGTACTAAAACTTGTACGATAATTCAGGTCTATCGAATAATTGTTTTCATCGGTCTTCAAGCTTTAAGCTATAGCTACAGATTCAGGAGTCGTCTCATCTCATTACCCATGGCTCCTGGGTGCGGCACAACAATTGCACCCGCCTCCTCGAGTGCTTTTGCTTTAACATCGGCAGGCACATCTCTCGCTGAAAGAATAGCACCGGCATGACCCATCGTTTTTCCTTGCGGCGCTGTTCTCCCGGCGACCATTGCAATTATTGGTTTTGGGTTAGGCGTCAATTTTCTGTAATCTCTTATGGCCTCCGCTGCTCTAAGCTCAGCTTCGCCGCCAATCTCGCCAATGACGATGATTCCCCTGGTCTCTTCATGTTCAAAGAATAATTTGAGCCCATCCAGAAGTGTGGTACCTTACACAGCAGATCAGAGCATATTCAAGGGGTATGTGAGGTGGAGGTTTCTGCTTACCTGGCATCATATCTCCGCCCATTCCAACAACGATACTCTGTCCAAGTCCAGCTTTGGTTGTGGCTCCTACAGCTTCGTAACTGAGCGTTCCGCTTTTGGAAACAATCCCAACAACGCCTTTTGTGTACTGCTTGTACGGCATGATGCCAATGCGGCATTGGTCGGGTGCGATAATCCCGGGGCAATTGGGTCCTACAAGTCGCGTTCTACTTTGTGTTCGGAGAATCTCTTGAACCCTAGCCATATCATGAAGGGGCACATGTTCAGCAACTGAAACGACGAGCGGAATTTCAGCCTCGATTGCTTCAATGATTGCCCCTGCTGCGAATTGGGCAGGAACGAAGACTGCGCTTGCGTGTGGCTTCACATCTTTTACGGCCTGTATATAATATTTCGTCAGCTGAATCGCATACCTCAGAGGATGTTGAGGATTTCGTACTTCTTGTACTGTGTCAAACACTGGCAGGCCGAGATGATCCTGACCACCTTTCCCAGGGGAGACGCCCCCAACAATCTGCGTGCCATATTCTATTGTGTCTCGTGCATTTTTGGTGGCCTATCATCAGTCCATGTCAGCTCCATAGAAGTCACATTAACTTCGTCAATGTATGGTACGCACTGCTTTACCAGTAAATCCTACATAATAGTCGGTTAGCAAACCCAAAGAGTCTGAGAGTAATTCGATGCATTGACGCATTATCACTTTTCTTACCTTGATATATCACTCTGGTATTCTGATCAATGCTTAAATTGGCAATCGTACTCTCGTATGCACCTCGATGCCCGGCTGTGAATGAGAATCCCCTGGCAAGTTTAGGAGCGCGAAGTTTCTGAGACAAGCACTTGAGTTGGGGAGATAATTTCGTGGCCATGTTGCCCTGCGACTCTCTCCACCGTGTCTCTCATGAAGCTAGAGAAACAATATTTCAATTGATACACGTACCTAAAGCACAGAAGAGGAGGGTGAAAGTCAACATCAAAGCAAGCGAGCAAGCATGGATGGGGCCTGGAATGGATCGGTTATGTAACTCCATAAAACCGAATTGCAGGCGTAGTGATGTCATTGGCGCATTCAGATCCCCGCACTCGGCTGAACCCATAAATCAGTCTCGGCTACATGACTACCTGCACACTTCGAACATCTTCGGACAACATCTCATGAGAGCCCAAATCCTACTGGGGACATCTCGGGGGTACCTACCTAAGCATGAGAGGAAACGAGCGTGGCTTTATACTTGGCGACTCTTCGCGGCTAAATACATTCGCGCCCGGAAAGACTCGTTGCCCTTCGGCTGGCGGGTATGACAAACCTCCGCAGGAGAGCGCGCCAGGCATGTCAGGCTTGTAATGCGCGACGCGTCAAGTGTAATGTAACCGAGCAAAGACCTTGTCGCAATTGCACAACAGCCGACACGCCTTGTGAGCTCCGTGAGTCGAGACGGGGCAAGCATCCTCGCCCATCACGGCGAAACGCAAAGCCAGACAACCAAGGCGGGCTAGATCAGGCTGGTTCCTCACCTTCTTTTATCGATACAAGTGTTCTTGATGAGTCAGTGGCGACTGGGAACGATGAGCACTTTGCCGCATCTCAAGCACTTGCCGATCTTGCAAGATATCGGGATGTAGAAGGCTTGGGCGATCAGACATGCATCACAGTGCAGCCTCAGTCACCTTTAATAGCACCAAACAACGGACAGGAAGACGACAGCTCGGTGTTCCTCGGCGAGTCATCCTCAATACGTTATGTCACCAACAGCAATCCAACGCCGCCAACAGCCGGTACATCACCACCAGAAAACCTAAGGTTTCTGCATGCCGTTCCTCACGCTGTAAGAGCTGAGAACTTACTGCCGGAATGGGAAGTAGAGCGCAGAAAGTCGAGGATTAGTTCTCTAAAAGCAGAAGGCGCCTTTTCATTTCCACCTGTGCCAGCCGTGGAAATGTTGCTTAAGGCGTACTTCCAATGGTTCCACCCATGCTTCCCTGTTGTGGATGAGGTAGATGTTTGGACGAGCTTTAAGGATGGCACCTTATCCCCTTTGCTCCTACACGCGATCCTCTTCATAGCTGTCATTCACTGCAAGGAAGATGATCTACCAGCCATTGGACTCGGAGGCCGTCATGTTGCCAAGTGGGTGTTCTACAATCGCGCAAAGGACATTTACGACGTCGAGTTTGAGCCAAAAAAGTTCACAGTCGCCCAAGCTTTGTTTCTTATGAGCTTTTGGAGAGCTGGATTGCTCCTAGAGAAGGACGCCCGGCACTGGCTTGGCGCAGCCATCAGTCTTGCTCAGACGAAGGCGCTCCACCGATCCTCGAGATCCGCTGTAACCGAGAAGAGGACCGAGAGACTTTCTAGACGCTTGTGGTGGGCCATCTATGTCCGCGAAAGGCAGTGTGCTGCAGCATTGGGCCTGCCAAACCGGATTCGAGACGAAGATTGTGATATTGAGCCGTTAGAGCAACTTGATTTCGAGCGTGCGTTTGACTCGACGTTGCCGATTCACAAAGCCCAAGAGTATATCGCATATTTCATCAGCATTGCTCAACTCTCTAGAGTACTGGGGAAGATCGTTCATAGCGGATACCTCCCCAGCAAGTCACTATCCCCGAATGATCGGTCTCAAATGAGAGACGACCTCGTGAGATGGAGACAGCAACTTCCTGCAGTCATGTCCCTCGCCAACAACGAATTTGATGATGCGGCGGGCTTTCATGCCAGTATGTTGCATCTGGCATACAACAACCTCCTCATCCTATTGTACAGATCAGGTTGCATTGGCAGTGCTGAAGAAAGTCAAGAAGTCGACGGGCAGATCGCCCTCCAGGCTGCAGCAAGGAACTCCCGCATCATCGAGGATATGCTGCTGGAGGGGGATCTGCGTCACGGGCAAATTCACGTCATAACGAACCTCTTCAACACGCTTTGTATTCATACTGTTCATCTTCGTTCTTCAAATGGTGCCGGAAGGGCCATCATTGAGCACAGAGCGAAAGTTTGTCTTTTGGGCCTGCAAGAGCTACAAAAAACGTGGGAGGTTAGGATGTGGGTGCTGCAGTTATTTTTTCAGTATCTGGATCGATCTACGGCGGCGCGATTACGGATGCAGGATGATATCTCTTTCGTATCTGGACTTGACAGTGTGCAGGATGTCAATACCAATACGACGGTGATGGGTGGCCTCAACCATGGCTCGGCTGAGCATAATGGGGAGGATGGACTCGATACACTACTAGCGTCTGAACCTCCATGGTCATGGTCCACCGAAGAAGCCAATCAATTCCTGTTCACACAGATCGAGAATGACTTCGCTTTCGGCGAGGGAGGCATATTGGATTGGAATACTGGCACACCGGCTACCAATTTGCCATCAGTTGATAGTAACTCGCCGACAACTGTGGGCTTCTGAATACAACGTGTCAGATGTTCTTGGAGAGAATTCCGTTTGCAAAAGACCAGTGCATATGACAAAGCTTGCACACCCGGTTAATATGGTGAACTACATCAGAATCAATAGGCTTTATCATACTTCCGCAAGCTATATTCGTCTTTAGGTCTCTGAAACTAAATGAGTTGTTGCCTCTGCAGGTGGCTTTTCCATCCACTATGTATCTGTCAATGCAATGGCTTCTCTACGCCGTTGAGCTGGTGTTTCTTCACTTGACATGCCTTCACAGGCATCCTTCTACCTTAGGACCAAGTTCTACCTTAGGACCAAATTTTGTTCGGGTGCATCAAAACAATCTTCAGCCGATTGACTAGAGAATGGGGATGTGTCTGGTGTACTTGCAAAACTTGATGCCGCCTCCGACACACTCATGATCGATTGTGTGGAATCTTCTGTACTAAAGGACAACAACCTCGCCGATCTCGAAACACCCTTTCTATCAGAGGCCAGCATGGAAATAGGTTTGGTGGCTGAACGCGAGAAGTAAGACGATTGCACTGGAGAGCCCACTGGCTTGACTGGCGGTCGTTTCATCCGGTCCTTTGTTGGGGATAGCTTATACTCTCTACTGCTGACGGCAGCTGCTGGTGAAAGAGATAACGATCTATCCCTCCGGTCGGACTTGTCAGGAGTGCCAGGTGAACTCGGTATTTTGCCCTCCTGCTCTCCGGTGTCAGTCACAATCTGGCAAATGTTATCGGGCTGATCACATACAGCAGGAGATTCCACAGATATACAGGGGAATCTCAATGGATCGGACACGCCATGAGTCCCACTGGTCGCATAAGCTGCGTCACGTTTGCTCTTCCGGATCAACTCGTTAATTACAGGCTGTATCCTCGAGCAAGCCCATCTCTCTTTAGCATCTGGCATAAGCATTGTGTACTGAATAAGGTTCAGCATTTCATGCACGGGCTCAGCACAGCTCTTTTGTTGATGCAGGTCATCAATCCACTAACAATATTTAGTAAGACCGCGGAAGGCATACATCACTAGGAGAGCGACGGCTTCGTTGGGACTACTTACATCAGTGACGGATGTCTTTACATCAGCTGTCGAGGGTGCATCATCTTTACTTGGATTGAAGTTGAAAAACTTATCCTCAAGAAGAATCCTCGATCCAGTATGCGATCCATCTTCTTGGAGTCGAGAGTCTGTAAAATCTTTCTGTGTTCGGTCGTGGCCGACAAGAAACCACGATACGAATTCGAGGAAGACGCAACCCAGGGACCAGATATCATACCTCTGCGATATTGTTCTTTTCAGATCCACATCGGGAGGCCGATAAGATCCTGAGAAACCCTTGACTGCGTCATAAGCGACTTTGGACCTGGAATCGGCAGTGTTGAATCGAGTTAACCCAAAATCAGATATTACAAGAAAGTTGCGACGCGACTCTTCGTATTTCTTGAACCAAAGAATGTTTTCTGGCTTGATGTCGCCATGCCGACCCCAGTGTTTGTTGTCAAGCAAGACATTTGGGTCGTTAGGAACAGGGGCGTAGTTGTCTTCTTTGGACATAGTCCTCAGATTATGAATTCTTCGAAGGGCGCGGACAAGGCCTAAACATTGGCTTAGAAACCAGACAACCTCAGCTTTGCTCCCTGGGTTGGCGATGGTTTTGCTCCAAAATTCCCTCAAATTACCATCCGCCCAAGGAAAGACCAGATAGTAAGATTGGCCATATTTATATGTGAGCTGAAGCTGGATCAAATGGTCAGGGTCTGGACCTCTTGATCCCACTCCTAGTCTTTCAAAAAGCTCCACTTCTCTCGCATACTCTTCATGAGTTTCAAGATGAAGCTGCTTGACTGCGAAATGCCGGAGGACTTTCCCTCGTTCCTGAGGAGGAATTAGAAAACAAGTGCAGTTGTAAGAGGAGGGTTGTGACTTGCCTTGGATGTAGTGTCGCGACTGTAATGAGCGTGGTGGATTCTGACTTTTCTAACGCTTCCATAGCCGCCAATTTGAACTAGGTCGTATTCCTGGAATGGTAGGATTGTTTTTGATGTAATATCGTAGTAGTGCACGTCATCGCCTGGAAGTTTGAAAAAAGGTGTGCAAATTGTCTCCTGGCACTGAACAAAATTGTTGATGTGCTTGGTACGCCAATGGTTCAAACAACTCAAGACCGTACCGTCCTTCTTTTGAAGTTGGATGACAGGTTTGTGACGCAAATTCCGTTTTATTTCTAGCGGCAAAACGCTGTCATCGATGTCGTGTTTAATGAAGTCTTCGATCAGCTTCACTTGCTCCATCAAAATCAAGATAGCAAATATCTTTCGTCGCTGGGGCTGGGCCTTGACCTCATCTGGCTTGCCGCTGATACTGGAGACCCAGCTGTTGATGACTTTGGGCTTGAAGTGAGGGAATGCATGCCCCAAAAGCCGTTGTACGGCCGTCGGAGTTACGATGCGGCGGAGTGCATCGAGAGGCAGAAAGCCTTTATCTTCCGAGGCTGAAGTTATGCTGGCGGCAAACATGGCGTCGCTCATGGTTTGAACATCGGCGTCATCGTTGGTATTGTCCTGAGGCCGTAGTGCAGGATGATGAGAATGTAATGCCTGAGTCCCAATACAATCATTCGCCATCTCTGATGACTCCCACTCAATGTAATCTGAATGACCCATATCCTGCACAGGCACGATACTAAGGAAGCTGCAGTTTGAGGCTCCAGCATCGGATGAACAGCCTCCAAATGATCCTAGGTTCCGATTTCCTTCGTTGATGAGCGGCAAGTTCCCTGCAACTTCTTCGTGACGCGTTTCAGTAAAGTCTTCGTCGGTGACACTGATACGCCATGAGAAGAGCAAATCGCTTTGACTAGCATCTTTTGTCCCCACTTCTGAGTTTTGGGAAGTCGAAACGGAGTGTCCGAGCTGAGGTGCCTGAATTTGATTCGACGATGTTATTCCGGTCGTTGGTCCGTTTGAAATCGGGGATTCGGCGATGGGTTCGGCGATGCCCAAAAGCTCCCGATCGATGCCTGCTCGCTTTGTGGGATCCATCCTCAATGGTATCTCAAGGCGGACAAGCTATTGGAAGTGGAACAATCAAGTTAACGTGACCAAATTGGAATCTGTCTCGTAAAATGAGTGCAGGGCCTATGCTGATGACCTTGAGATGGCAGCTAGCAGACAGCTGAACAAATCATGTGCGAATATCATTGCTGATGGTTGAGTTAACAAGCAGGTAATATTAGGTAGACCAGATGTTGGTGCCAGACCCCGCAGCTTCCATTTCACTAGTCGCCTTCAGCGACGCTGGGATTTTAATTACCATACACCACATGCCCATTCCCGTACCAATATGGTGGTGTAACTGAGACATTTCGATCGACCAAAGCGGGCGGAAAGGCACTGCCCTATTTGCCGTGATACTTGGGCTCCCTGTTGTGCTCTCTTCTCGTAGCCTACCTCGAGTTGCATCGGTAATAGCCAATTAGCAGATGTGATGCTACACCACCTTTTCTCATGTCACCGAAACTGTTAGAAGCTAAGCCCCCCACAGGTATCCGGAAAGCCTAAGAGGCGTCTAAGGGAAGTCTTACGCAGCGGGGGGCTTGGGGCTGAGCGTCAAGGTGGTTCGCCATAGGCTGCAAATGGGACCAACACCACATCACTCGATCTTACTTGGCTTACCTGGGCAACTGCTGCTTGCAGCCACTCATATATCGTTGAGACTATGATTCAGGAATCACCGAGGCCATACCTCCGGTCTTTCTTGATCAGGTCAGGCTATGCCAGCTGAGGTTAGCAAATGAGAGCATAGCCCCAGCGCCTCCGTCAGGCAACTTTCCGAATTTGATGTGTCTATTTCAGTCGCAATGACACCGCTAGCCGCCTGACGTGGCGGTATTTACACATGTCTAAGGCTGGGAGATTGGGCTGTTCTCGGTATCTCTATCTGTGTTTCTGAATGTTGTTTTGAGCGTCTAGATTTAAACACAACAACCGCTCACTGAAGCTTGCGATCTAGAAGCCAGCAAAGAACAGCACCAGCCTTGGATACACTGCTCAGTGATACAATGCCGCAATACGCATCTGTCAAGGATTTTGAATCAGGTCACTACAATCAGCAAGAACCTGTAGAACTACAAATTCACTCGAATCTCACGAGCTCTTCTCAATTGCTACGGGCGCTAGAAAGACGACTACCCAGCGGCAGTTATACTGTAGAGATGCGGCATAACATATACACGGTGCGAGTCGATAGTCAGAAAGCTCCGTCCGAAAGCTTGATGCTGAAAGCAAGTAATTACCGACTGTAGGATTACTCTGGTATGTGAAGCCGGCAGATGAAGTCCATGACTGCAAAGCTCTAAGGAAGCGGATGCTGATTCTTCATATCATTAGTACATGTATGATTCATGAATGTTAGATCTATGAGCATTTGATTCTAAGAGATGGGCGAAAGCGATATGGGGCAGCGCAAACTGCGCGAGCTGGACACTCGCAACTATTGAGAACACGGGCTAGACTGCCTAACAGAAAGGACAAATGATTCCAGCATGGATTCAGCAGAAATCGAATTGGATGGAATTCAAAGGACTGAAATATCTTACCTAATTCACACCAAGAATGTAATGGCAGCCGTCGTCATCGACATCAGTCATTTGATGCCACGGCCAAGTCTCTCGATTCGTATTTTCAAGATCGCCTCTTCACAGTGCACGAATATTGATGCACAACACACAGTGATGACCAGCTAAAAGTCAAATGCTCGTTTGATAGGAATAAGGTCACCTGAAAAGTGATCCGGAAGAAAACAGGTAACATCTCACTTTGGCATTAAATTCATGAAACCAGGAGATTTCACGTCAAGAATTCTTAGAAACCTACTGCACCTCAACGTTGAGCTGCGGCTCTCGCAGTAGGATGTGCTCAGCCAGTAATCTTCCTACGCCAACGCGCTCATATCGACCACCTTGTTCTCCAGATAGCCTCACAATGACAAGAACATAATGTTCTGGCTCCCGGGTCAAACCCTCCGTCTTCTCCTTCCCAATGACAATGGATCTCAACTGATCTATCGTATGCAGCTTTGACTCATCGAATCTTACTCTTTTGAGGAGTTCGATGGCATCCAAGCTGATACGGCTAGCAACGCCACGAAGGAGAGGAATCTCACTGCCCTCAGAGACTTCCCAATGAGTTTTCTTCCCGCTGTCGGTGTTGAAAGGCGTAACAATATCTTTGGTCCAGTTGATATGTTCGAAGGGAGCCTCTAGATAGGCTATCGGGCCTTGATATGCCATCCAGGACCAGGAGGGGACTCGCCTACCTGGAGGGTATGAGATTCTATCGAGTGACGCATCAAGAGCTTTCTGCCAAAGGAGACTTCGTTGAAGGTATTCGTCGAAAATTCCAAATCCTCCTTTGGTAACAAAGTCCTTGACCAGTCTCTCTTCCAGACCCTTGATTCCAATGGACCGATCGCTCGGTACTGTGAATGCGAGCCGGGAATACATCTGATAGAGGGTTTGGAATGTCACAATTCGGCCTCCCTTGAAGTACTCTAAGGCTGATTTAGGGAAATCGGAGTCCCCGAGAAGTGCAGCTTGTCGGCTTGTTGCACCAATGTCAGCTATTAGACCTCCAAGAGCCAAAGATCTGGGACTTACTTAGAAAGCTTCATTAAAGTCTCACAATGAACGCCCTTTCCGCATTCCCAATACACCTGAGATGCTGTGAAGTGAAGTGTTCGGCGCGATAATGCCCTCTCTTGTAACACCCATCCGCGCTGGTTGAGCACAGCTTGTTCGACATCTTGGTGAAAGTCGTCAATCGACTTGCGCACAAAGGTAAAGCCACTGTCGGGTCCCTCCAATGTTACGAATGGATGTTTTGCTTTCTGTCGCAAGAAGCCTTCAGCCGAAGAAGACGCTGCTGTGGCTGCGATAGTGACATAAGCAGAGCTGAAGACATGCTCCATGCGCGTGGCCTCAAAGGCCCAATCCTGCTTATCGTTCTGTACAATGCAGAGTGAATCAATCCATAGGTAGCGTAGTCCCAACGCTCTCGTGATTTTGACCGCGTCTTGAAAACTCTTTGGAAGAATGCCGAAGTCAATCCGCTTGCGAAAGACATCGATATTCTCCTTCAGGGTGCGAACTTGAGCTTGAGAATTCGCTCCCCAGCAGTGGCTCAGGGCAGTGTATCGTTCGAGTGGAAGAAACTTCCCTTCGCAGAGATGAATAGTAGAATTCGGGTCTGTTCCAACATCAAGGACGCGAGTGGGTAGCTCGGTACGATCATCGACGCCATGACTGTGTTGTTCGTCACACACGCGCAGCCATTCGTTCAGCAGAACATATTGCTCAGGGGAGCCTGTTTCCGGTAGGGTAGGAAAGCCGATCTGTGCATGTGGCGGTATAGAGCCGCCAGTCGCTATTGTTGTTTCCAGTAAGCAGGCATGTTCGACCAACAATGTGAACGAAGTTGCACCCGATGCTTACCTGGGCTGACATAAAGACTCAAAATGGTGGGACCATCAGGATCAATCTTCAACGACGAGCCTTCTCTTCGACACTTCAATTCACCGCCATCTTCTATGCCAAGCATTTCAGCACTTCGAACTAGGATGGCGCACAGCTCGCAAGCCTGAGATCTGGATTTGAGATCTCTAAGTCGTTCACAAATAAGAAACATCGGCGTCCAGATATTGTACCCCTTGCAATTACTGCATAGTGTGGAACCTTGTGGGGTCGGGAGGGGCGATGCGGATTTGTGATAGAATTCACTAGCGAAATGGCTATCACTCTGCAACTCCCACACATCTCGGAAGTTGTCGAGTTGCTGATGAGAATTAGCGGGAGCAAAATGGCTAGAGCAGGAGTTTCTGATAAGGCTTACGCGCTACATAAGGGACTGTTAACTACAAATCGCTTCAAGTAGGTCAAAGAGACTTACCATCTATCACAGTGTCAAAAGTGAGTCAATTTGACTTATTAGCAATACCTGAAGGCAAATATCAAGGACTATGATGTCAACTAGAAGTAGCTTACGTTCTGGGACGACTCGAGTTAGTACAGAATATACCGAGAGACCGCACATTTTTCAAAGTGAAATCAACCATCACAAAGATCTCACACTCACATACTGTGCACGAAGTATCTCATTAGCATCAATTCTTATGGAGACTGCTATATAGTATCATGCCAGGGTTTTCTTACTTCTTGAGCATTCGGAATCGGAACTTGCATGTTGACATCGCCTAGTTCAGCAACGGGTTCAACAATCATAGGAGTGTCTGGTATGGGCATGTTTGGTGCGATCCCTAGAAGCGCAGGCTGTAGGTTTTGACTTGTTGTTGCGCGACCTGGGAGAGGTCGTTGACCAGGAACTTCCAGCTTAGAGCGCCTGTGTTCAGCGGGGACTGCGCTAGTGCTGATGCGATCCCATAGAGTAGAATCCAGCAAATAGTTTTCCTGTGCTTTAGCTTGTTCAAAAATACTCCTCAGCCTTTCGTACAGCTCTGTAGAGTTTGTCCGACCATCGACTTCAGGTACTAGCATGTTCAAGTCAATTAGCTCCAGTACGTCTTTGAGCGCAGTGCTCGATGTAATGTCGCTTCGCAGAAGGTCCTTCGACATGCGAGAAATCCACCCCTTGACCTCGCGATGCTGATGGTAGCCTTCATCATCTTTGCTCCAGAATTTCTCTTCGATACTGGCCCTGTTGAAGGCCTTAAGTTTGCTGTTCCCATAGAGCACCCAGATGAGAAACTCAAGAAAGACGCAGCCCAGTGACCACACATCGTAGAGTCGGGAGATCTGCTCAGTAAGCCCGAACTCCGGAGGCTCATAACGGACAGTGCCGGTCATGGTATTCGTCGGCTGGTTTCGATCTCTGGTAGCCTCGAGATGGAATCTAGCGAGCCCTACATCGGCGACTCTGAGAACACCCTTGCCGTCAGTCTCAAGGAAATGAAGAATATTCTCGGGCTTCAGATCTCCGTGTCGGCAGTTCCTTTCGTGCAAGGCACTGATGGATCCGCAGATTCCCTGCAGTTGCCGTAGAACCCAAAGAACAAGATGAGGGTCCCTGACGGGCACAGGTCGCAATTTTTCTTGGGAGCTCCAGAATTCTTTCAGGTTGCCACCCTCCCCCCAAGGGAAAAGAAAGCCCCTGAGATCACCTCTTCGATATGCCGCCAAGGGCTTAATGAGATGAGGGTTGTCGACATTGCGTATGGTCTCCAGAATATCCGCCTCTTTCTCATAGTAAGAATCCATCCCAATTCTCATTTCCTTTGAGGCGACACGAATCTTCTTTCCTGTAATCTGTATCAATTGTAAGCTACTAAAGCACATCTTGACGGGGCAAGATCTTTACCATCGGCAGGACCTTCTGATGTGCATCATGAATCACCACTTCAAACACGGAACTGAAAAACCCCGCCTTTTGGTGGTTGATCTTTATGATAAAAGGAAGAGGACAACTAGAGTGCAGATTGTGACGAAAGGAATTGGCAGTGAAGACTGGCGCAAGAAATTGCCACTGACTGTGAAAGAAACTGTCAAGAGCGGCCTTCCGGCGACTTGCGAATAAAGGCCACCTTTTGCCGCCTCCGATGCTCTCCATACAGTACCCAGTCGTATTAGGGTTCTTCACGACCTTGACGGGCAAGTCGTCGTCATGAAACTTTTGAGGAGCATCGGCTAGATCTTGAAGTCGCTTCAGATCATCGCAAACAACCAGAGTAAGAAATAGCCGCCTAGCAGGTTGATTCGGGTTCGTGACGTAGGCTACGAGGGATGATAGTTGATCACTTGCCACATACGCCTCGAGCTCTTCCTCGACAATACTCCTAGATGTCAAGGTATCGATAATGTCGGCTGGCAGAAAATCTTTGTCATCCTCGGTCTTACAAAGGTCCCGGTTGATTCTGTCCTCAAGTGAATCATCGCTAAGAGAGGAGCTGAGAGGAGAAGAAGCTGCTTCGGGTGAGTGCGTTTGGTTTGTCTCTGATGAGACATGACCATCAGTGCTCGTAGAGGGGTCCGTGCGCAGAGATCCTTCTGCTCGACTTGGTAATCAGCATTGAACAAATCCTTGTCAACAAGTACGTTTGTATCAGATGTCAACTTTTTACGGTGACCCTGGGCAAAGCTTGATTTCCGGGACACAGTCCTGAGTCCATCCAACAGGGCACTCACTTCCATCTGACATTATTACGGAGCTTTCTACAGTGTCTTCTGGATGCGCCATCTTACTCGAACGCCTTCTTGTGCGACTTTCTGATCGAGGCAATCCGTATTGGGGTTTCTAATTGTACGGGTCAGCCTCAATTCAACGCATGTGCTCTTCAAATCGGGCGTAAGCTAAAAGGTCGACTCACCGGCGAAGCGAAGTAGTGCACAAATAGTAGGAGGAGGATTGTACAAGATATAGGCCAAGCGAAGTATTCGGTAGCTTCAAGGATACTGTTACCAGACATTTTTTGAGTTGAAGTCAGAACCCAATCGAGTCGGGGATTGCAGTGCGGGGGCGGCGAGTAACATAATGGTCTTATGCCGGTTTTTACTACGGCCGGACGCGTACGGCTAAGCTATCTGCAAACTTGCAAGAAAGTGGCCAGCAAGACAGGCGTCCGGTTGTGATAAGACATGGTCGCCATGCAGAAGCTGAATAGAGTGGCTGTTCCTAGTGGCAACTGGCGCAGCGTCTGAGGTAGGTATCAGCAGCAAGGCTCGGTGCAGGGGTTTCGGCACGAGAGTGCTGATCTCGAGTCTTTCGAGGCGCGATATCTGAAAATTTTGGTCATCCTTGAAGCAGGCTGCTGGTGGATCGGGTCGGATGCAAGCAGGTGGTCTCACTCGATTCTTGGGGACAGTAGACTTCAGTCTCCGGTTGGTCAGCCTGATATGAATGTCCTAGAGTGTCCTGCAGGCGATATGTCCCGCCGCTTTGTGGCACGCCGACTTATGCGAGATTTCGTCCAGCCTGCCTGAAATACCATTTCGTTGGACTCTGCTAGCTCCGAAAGCCTGCATGTGAGTAGGCGCCGAGGTTCCGTGCGTTGGGGAACACAAACATCTAGGTATCTTGCGCGCTCCTCGGCGACGGTTGAGAAAAGTGACATTTCAAATCTCCATTATTGTTAATAATGAGGGAGAGTTCATGCCGGTTACCGGGGCCGGCCCGAAGTTTACTCGACAGCAGAACCCCGCCGAACGGCTCGGGACTCCGGCGGGCCTGTGCAGTACGTTCAAGTGCTTTAGGTACCTACACGACCTTGGAATCAATCATATAATAAAAAACTTCAAGGCTGTCGAAAATCCATCGACATCAGCGATGCTCACAATGAGTGCGAAATGGCATCGTTAACACAAATGGCTACGGCAGTCTTTCTAACATGACCTTGAACATCATCTTCGCAGCTTTCTTAACATGGACTTCTGGCGGATTCGTCTTATTATCGACCCTAGCTGACACCTAGCATCCGTTGATTGCGGGGTATAAAGCTTATTGAACCGACGAACACCACTACACGTTCCAGCCCGTGACGTCGGCCAGTTTACATCTACGAATGGGCGAGATGGGGCTGGGTTGTTTCCCCTCGCGATCTATCCAAAGGGAGGCGAGGATTCCCGAAGCTGTGAGACATGGAACCTCCTATCGGCATAGCACGGCAGCGGCAGCGATAAGATCTCACGTCATTTCACAGCCTGATCACCTACCTACCCCTCCCTCCCTTTTCCGCCAGCTGCATCTTCACATCTACGCAACCAAATTACCAGGCCGAAAGCCATCTCGTTTGGGGACTAAATCCATCAACTTGCGGTTGAAAGGCTGTCATAATTCCTTTTCAACCTAAGCTATAATCCTGACCTCTCTGGTGGTCTTTCTCCGCGAAGATGGATCCCGCGAAGCTTACTGGTCAGGCACTCCTCACCCACACCATTCAGACGACGCCCATCATCGACAACCATGCGCATCCTCTTCTAGATCTCGATGCAATTGGCCGCTACCCTCTTCTATCAATCACCACTGAAGCTCACGGCGATGCAATCCACGCCTCACTGACCAGTTTGGCCCATTTGCGCGCCGTCAAACAGCTCTCCAAGATCCTTCGATGCGAGCCGAGCTGGGAAGCCGTCGTGAATGCTATTGAGGCGAAACGCATCGAGGATTATGATGCCTGGGTCTCGGAATGCCTTAATGGAATTGAATCAGTTCTGGTCGATGATGGTTTAGATGGCGAGAATGCGGTCTATCCTTACACGTACTTCAGCGACCTTACACGCAGCCCCGCTAAGAGGATTGTGCGCATCGAGAAGATTGCGGCAGACATTATCAATAACCATCTCCCCACGGATGAGCATGCTCCAAGAACAGCCAAAGACGCCGGGTCTGTGTTTGAAAAGGCATTGAAAGCGTTCGATCACAGTATTGTGGAGTCCATAGCCGATCCGGAAGTCGTTGGCTTCAAGTCCGTGATTTGCTACCGCACTGGCTTGGGTATTCCCAGGAGACCTGACGCTGCTGCGGCTCGCAAGGTATTTGAGGAGATCCATGAGACACATACTAAAGGCACTGACAAGGCATTCACACGCGTCAATCACCGTGGGCTTAATGAGTACCTGGTGCACAGATTGGCTTGTCTCATCAGGAATGCTTCAGGCTCTGGCAAGAAGCCAATTCAATTTCACACTGGCCTCGGCGACAACGACATCACTCTCACTTCCGCTTCCCCATCACATCTACAAGACTTCATTCGCCAGTATCCCACAGTTCCCATCGTACTCCTGCATGCTAGCTATCCCTTCATGAGAGAGGCCGGATACTTGGCGTCTGTGTATGCCAATGTCTACACTGATATTGGCGAGATATTTCCGTTCCTGAGCAGAGATGGCCAGGAAACTGCCGTGCGGCAGGTCCTAGAGTTGTGTCCCTGGTCTAAGATATTGTGGAGCACTGATGGGCATTGGTTCCCAGAAACTTACCTTCTCGCCGTCCTTCAAGTGCGGGAGGTCTTGGAAAAGGTCAATAATATGATACGCCGCTTCTTCTTTCCGTCCAGGCTGACATGATCCAGGTCTTGTCTGAATATTCTCGCAAGGGACACATGACCTGGCGGGAAGCAACTCAACTCGTCAAAGACATCCTCTTCAACAACTCCAACCGTGTGTACCATCTCGGACTAGAGTTCAGCTTCGATGAAACAATTGCGAACCCGAGAAGACTGTCAGGACGAAGCGATCTTGACATCCTCGAAGCTTTCCTGGATGGAAAAAAGCCACCTCAATACCTGCGCATCTACTGGAATGACCTGACAGCAACACCACGAGTTCGCGCAATACCAATGCGCAAAGTTCTCTCTGTAATGAACGAAGACGGTGACTTCTCCATTAGTATCACAAAAGCAAGTCTCGGACTGTTGCAGAACGACCACGTGGTCCCAGGGGCATCTGGCACCGGAGAGTACCGTCTACATCCCGACTTCACCTCACTTCAGGAGGGTCCCAGAGAAGGTCATATCAGCGTCTTTGGCGATTTCAGAGAGTATGACGGCTCTGCTGTAACCTTCTGCCCGCGATCCTTACTGCAAAGGGTGATCGAGATAGCTGCCCGACATGGGTTGACCTTCAGTCTCGGATTTGAGATTGAGCTGGTTCTCCTCGAGCGCGTGGATAACTCTTTCGAAAAGTACAAAACTCTAAGCAATGACGGTCACGCATGGTCTACCTCCCGCATGATGGATCACCCTGTCTTCGCCAAAGTCATTGAGAAGGCTGTGGCCGAGCTAGACGCAGACGGCATCTACATCGAACAAGTGCACCCTGAGAGTGCGGCCGGCCAGTTCGAAGTCATCCTTCCCCAGGCACCTCCCCTCGAAGCAGTCGACACATTGCTTTACGTCCGTGAAGTCATCTCAAGCATCGCCGCCGCAGAAGGCTACAGGATGACTCTTCACCCCAAACCATATCCAACAGCTTGCGGTACCGCAGCTCATGTGCACATGTCAATTAACTCCGCTGCAGGCTCAAAGCCAGAGACGTACAACCCATTTTATGCCGGGATCTTGAGGCACCTTCGCGCGATCACGGCCTTCACATACAGCAACCCTGTCAGCTACGAGAGAGTTCAAGATGGCTGCTGGGCCGGCGGTCGTTGGGTTACGTGGGGCACCCAGAACAGAGAGACGCCGCTGCGCAAGATTGAGAACAGCCATTGGGAGGTTAAGTGTATGGACGGCATCGCAAATCCGTACCTCGCACTCGCTGCACTCCTGGGCGCAGGCACACACGGTGTCATCGAAGGCGAGAAGATGACCTGGGGCGATTGCGAGGTGGACCCTGCGTCTTTGACGCCGAATGACCGGAAAGAGCTGGGCGTCGAGCAGATGCTTCCCTCAGGTCTGCCAGAGGCGCTCAAAGCTCTCCGCGCGGACGGTGTCATGAACGAGCTGCTTGGTGAGGACTTGATAGAGAGATACATCACAGTTAAGGAGGAGGAAATGAGGAACCTGGAGGCTATTAGTAGTGATGACCGCCGACAGTGGATCTTGGAGCGATACTAGGACAACATCTCGACCAAACTGGAGCCGATGACCAAAATTATCTTATCTGGGTGCCTACCTACATACTTTGAATGAAATAAAAATACTAAGTATACTTCGTTACTTGCTCTCTTTGATGATGGTCTGCAAAGCTTTGACATACTCATCAACCTCCTTAGCCCCGATGAGAGTGAGATCCCTCCGACGGCCCTCAAACATGATATACGGTACCGAATCAACGCCATCCATGGCGGCCATCCGAATCATGTTTCTCGTTTCCATCTTCCCTTCACTTTCATCGTCCACAACCGCCTTCGCCTCCGTCTCCGGAATACCGGCTTCGACGCACGCCTCGATCAGCACGTCCTTGGAGTTTTGATCTTGCTCGCGTTCGAAGTAGCGGCTATACAACGCGTCAACTAGTCGATTTGCAGTCTCTGCATTCTTGCCTTCCTGAAAGTGCTGGATGATTCGATGCGATGGAAGCGTGTTGGACATCGTGCCCCCAAAGGAAAAGTTGATGCCGGCTGCAGATCCGAGGGCCCCCATTGTCGCTTCGAAAACTTCTTGCTTTTGATCAGAGGCATCATGCTTTGCTGTTGTGTACCAGTGCCGCTTGTCCTGCGGCTCTGAAGGGAAGTCCGGATAGAGCTGGTACGGACGGAAGACCAAGGTGAAGGAAACATCTTTGCCATTGGGGCTAGCTGCGACTTGGTCGAGAGCCTCCGCCAATCTGCCTACGGTCAGATCGCTAAATCGCATCCATGTTTGTGATTGAATACCTCTTCTTAGCAATGTATGTCCTTTCCCCGAAGTCAACTTTCGCTCGTGGTAAAAAATCAGACTGTGATGGAATCAGACGCTCACCAGGGACAAACCGTATCCAAAGTAAATGTGATCTGTGACTGATACATATTTCGAAAGTTGGGAGAATCAACGGTGTAAAGATTGATTTTTACTTTTACATTCGTAATCAATTCGTCTTTGATACTTGGAGTATGCTTGAAGACGCCGGTAATGACGGTTGCTTGAATATCGGTTGGTCACGACCCCGCACCTGTGACCTCCTCTTCCTTACTCAGGTCGCGTTCACGTGGCCGGGGGATCGACCGAAGTCACATAGAGATTGCATATAAGTTGGGGCTGGACGTAAATCTTTCTAGAAATGACTTGACCGATACCTTTGTCATTCAAAATTTTCCTACATCTATGTTGTCCGCTTCCCCTTGGATTGTTCCATGCGTTTCAATTCTGACTCAATCGCGCCTTCTCATTGGGTCTTAAGCGTCTGTTCCTTCTTGCTCAAAATGCAGGCTCAGACAGCCCGACGAAAGTAGAAGGAAGGTCGATCTATCAAGTAGCAAGTCATACTTATTCTCAAATATCTCTATGACAATCGATGACAATCGACGACAATCGACGACTCGATAAGTGAGAGCCATGATGAGTTGGGGGAATCAGGGCAAAGAAGCTGATTGCGGAAGCCAACGGAGCGCGGTCTTCCTCTAACCGCGCTATGAACGATGCTATCTAGTTTGACTGGGAAGGAAAGTCGAGGAGAGGTCTTGCCCCGCTTTTTGACTATTCGGGAGCTAAAATGGGGTATGAGAGCTGAGTGAACTGGGAAGTAAAGTCGTGACGAGCGCTAAATGACGAAAACCCACTTTGATTTCTGTTGACAAGATCTTTTCTCGGAATCATTAGCAACTCAAGATAAGTAGTATTGAGCACCTGAGGCTTAGCTGAGACTATAAGAATAAGCAAGGGCTCCGAAAACGTGACGAGACTTGGAATTAGTTTTACCTGCATCAAAACAACTTACATGCAGATTTGCGGACAAGAAGTAAACGATTGAAGCCTCAAGCTTCCTCTTTGTACGTTATCATCAGTACCTTTGAAGGTCTCACTAAGACAACTCACAGCGACGATTTTTGTTAAGTGAAACTAGCAACTATAATCTACCTCAAAATTCACTTGGGATTAAGAATTTTTGTGTGGTTGTAATGTTTGCAGGGTCATTCTTTCACAATGGCAGAGTCCTCGTCAACGCCGGGACAGGACTCAATGCCGAAGCAACTTTCGTCGATAGCCTCTTGGTAATAGATAAGAAGATTGCAGCTATCGGAACTCGGAAAGAAATAGAACCATCAGACTTAACGGGGTTCAAGGTCCATGACCTGCAACATCGTACAGTCCTTCCCGGCTTCATCGACGGCCATATGCACCTCCTCCTACTAGGGCAATCTCTTCGGAAACTCGACTTATCAAATTGCAAAACGTTAGACGACATCCGATCCAGCATTAGGTCATACGCCAAGGCAAACCCGAATCTACCAACAATTCTCTGCAAAGGATGGAGGCACTCGATGACTCCGAATGGGGTCTCGGCCGCTTTACTCGATGATATTGATCCCCGCCCAATCTTTGTCGATGCGAGCTCGTTGCATTCATCCTGGTGTAATCATGCAGCTCTGAAAGAGCTTGGAGTCGCCGACGCGCCGGATCCGGCTGGCGGACGCATCCATCGCGATGAGCATGGGAGGCCATCTGGTGTTCTCGATGAAGGCGCAATGATGTCCATCATCTGGCCGTACCAAGCTTCCTCATCCCCCAAAGAAGAGCGTATCAAGGCTATCATCGCTGCGGTGAAGGAATATAATGCGGCAGGATATACCGGCGTGGTGGAGATGGCAATGGATGAGGAAGCCTGGGACGCGATCATCACCATTCGGGATACCCAGCCAGATTTCCCGATCCATGTAGCCGCGTACTGGCTGATCAAGCCAACAACGGATCATCATGCCAACTCCCGTCAAGTTCGTCGCGCCATTGAGCTGAGCCAAGTTTACAACTCCACCACTAGCCCGGACTTTCGTATTGTCGGTATCAAAGTGATATGCGACGGCATTATCGATGCTTGCACGGCGTTTCTCTCGGAACCTTACGCACCGGCAGGCAAGCCCCCACCAATCTGGGAACCGGAGTATCTGGACCCCGTTGTTAAGGAAGCAAATGATGGTGGTCTCCAAGTCGCACTGCACGCCATCGGAGATGCGGCGGTTAGAATGGCAATCGACGCCATCGAGAAGCACACCACCCCCGGCCGCCGCCACCGCATTGAACATCTAGAACTTGTGTCACCAGAAGATGCAGTTCGCTTAGGCAGATTGGGTCTCACAGCCTCTATCCAACCAGTCCATTCGGACCCGGCTGTCCTCACTGAATGGCCCCGCCTGATCGGAGAAGATCGTTGTCATCGAGCATTTGCCTACCGCGAATTCGCCGACTCGGGGGCTTTGATGGCTATCGGCAGTGATAGTCCGACCTCGCCGTGGGCACCGATGGAGAATTTATACGTTGCGGCTTCGAGACGGTCTGCAAGAGATCCAAAATTCACCGGGACTTTCAACGAGCACTTCCGTCTTGGACTATGTGAGTCTATTACAGCCGCTACTTGGGGCGCTGCTAGCAGTGTGTTTGATGAGAAACGTACGGGGAGCCTTGCGGCTGGGAAGTGCGCTGACTTCATTGTGGTTGATATGGAGTGGGATGAGAAGAGCTTGTTGCAAGCCCAAGTGGAGGAGACTTGGTTTGGCGGCCGGAAAGTCTGGGATATCTGGGATCCAGTGTCGTCTTAGATCGCCTCGGTTTAATTTGAAACCATCCAGGTCTTAACTGGCCTCCAGGACGATTATGGACACAGCGCCAATAACGCGGAGAAAACAATGAAGGACATCTAGAGATCAGAGCCATTGAAAATGGCCTGCACAATACCCATCTATGAACACCACGCATATCTATACACCTTACTTTGATGACCCCCACAAGTCAGCAAACGGATCCCAGCTTGGGTCCTCAACAGGCGTATACTCCATTCTGTTGGCGATGTTTTTTGCAACATCCTTCCCATACACGGCTCCGATCCACGCAAATGCCAGATCGATGCCTGCACTAATGCCCGAAGACGTCCACACATTCCCATCCTGCACCCACCTTGCCTTGTGAATCCAGTTAACCTGCGGCCGCAGCGCAATCGTCTGGTCCCACGAGAGCTTATTCGTCGTCGCCCTCCGCCCATCTAGCACGCCCGCCCGTGCCGCGACTCCGGCGCCGGTACAGACGGTCAGTAAGTACTGCAGCGAGTCGAAGCGCTCCTTGACAAAGTCGATTGCGGTGCTGATGCCCGGGTTCCGAGTCCCCTGCCCGCCGGGGACGATGAGGACGTCAAGGGGCGGGGCGGTCTGAAATGTGTGTGTTGGGACGACGCTCTCGCAGAAGTTTGAGATGTGGCTAGCGTCCTTGACCCTTGTTGGCACCGGGTCTAGGGTATCTGCAATGATGTAGAGGTTCATTTTGTATGAGCCTGATAGCATGTTGAGG
Source organism: Colletotrichum paranaense (assembly GCF_030867605.1). Lineage (NCBI taxonomy): Eukaryota > Fungi > Ascomycota > Sordariomycetes > Glomerellales > Glomerellaceae > Colletotrichum > Colletotrichum paranaense. Next base: position 70,181 of record NW_026848977.1, read on the forward strand.
GCGTCCAGGGGCCCGAAGACGTCAAGGGACTGAAAGGCTGGGAAGAGTACGAGGCCAAAGTTGACGGGTTTGCCTGGATTGAGTCAGAACAGAGTAGCTAAAGACGCATTCGATTCTGTGAGACACTGGCTCACTGATGCTCACGACTCACCATCAGCGGCGCGCTCGCCATCTTGAGCCATTGGAAAGCCTTGGCTGAACCTTCTGACGCAAGTCGAAGGAGTTATGAATGCTGTAGAGGGCCTTCTAAAGATCACTGATGTGGCAAGGTTGCGACTTCTAGTGAACATGCTTGTTCAGTGTTGAAAACCGTTTATCAAAACGCCAGAACAACGAGGGGCAGCGCTGGGACCCCGCGATTCAGGCGTTGCTCATTTATCTCTAGCTACGTAGGCGGAAGACCGATGACCGCGCTCGGAGATCGGTAAGACTGTTTACGTAAGGGATCACTTTTGAGGGAGAGATTATGCGGGGATTATTAGTAAAATAACTGGGAAAAGATCCCTTCTGAATCGCGTCATCTTCCTTAGAAATCCCACAGGAATAGTTGTGGTGTCTGCCGAAGCATTTGAATGCGATGATGCTTCTAATATCTAGAGCTTGTTGCCCATGTTCACATGAACCGCCTTAATCTGGCTGTACGCGTCAAGCCCCGCCTCACCAAGCTCCCGTCCGATGCCGCTCTGCTTCACGCCGCCAAAGGGGACCCTTGGATCACAGTCCTGTGTGCTATTTACCCAAACCATACCCGCCTCGATCTCAGCAGCCACGCGATGGGCCTTTTCCAAGTTTGTCGTGAAGACTGCTGCGCCGAGGCCATAGACACTGTCATTGGCAATCGACACCGCCTCGGCCTCGTCGCCAAACTTTTGGATCACGACGACAGGGCCGAAGATTTCCTCGCGCCATATCTTCATGTCGCTCTTGACGTCGGTGAAGACGGTCGGCGCAACATAGTAACCCTTATCGCCCAGATGCGTCGGCCTTTCGCCGCCAGTCTTGATTGTAGCTCCTTCATCACGGCCGATCTGGAAGTAGGACATGATGCGATCGTATTGCTGCTTCGAAACTTGCGGACCCTGGTAGGTTTCGGCATCCCACTGGTTGCCGACTTTACTTGTCTTGTGGACCTCGTCGATGAATCTCGCGACAAAGTTGTCGTATGTATCCTGCTGCACGAGAATTCGTGACGTGGCTGTGCAAATTTGCCCTTGGTTGGACATGATGCCCATGTGTGACCACCGAACAGCCTGCTCGAGATCCGCGTCGTTGAAGACCAACAGCGGCGATTTCCCGCCCGTCTCGAGGGTGATGTTCTTCAGTGTTGCAGATGCCATCTTCATGATGTTGGTCGCGGTCGCCGTTGATCCCGTAAACGCGACTTTATCAACCAAGGGATGGGAGACGAGGGCTGCACCAGCATCTTTACCCAGACCATTGATGAAGTTCACGACGCCTGGCGGGAAGCCGGCTTCCTTGATGAGGCGACCGAAGACCAGAATGCTAAGGGGAGTCTGTTCAGCGGCCTTCAGAACAACGGTATTTCCGCAGGCTAGCGCGGGACCGAGCTTCCATCTGTTTTGCGGTTGACGGGTCAGCAACATGCAACTCAGTCTATCGTCACAGAGAGCGTCTTACGTTGCCATTGATATGGGATAGTTCCACGGAATGATTTGACCTACAACCCCAACGGGCTGGCGGACGGTGTAGGCGAACTTGTTTGGCAGGCTGATCGTCTGGCCAAAGATCTTGTCGCACCAACCGCTGTAGTAGCGGATAACTCCGACGGCTTCGACCATGTCGTTTGTCAATGCCTCTTGGTATGTCTTGCCTGCGTAATTACGTCGTCAGAGTTGGACTCGAGCAGGGGTTGTCTTGAGGTTGAGTAGAATTTTGAGGATTTCTTACCGTTATCCCAAGCGTCGATGGTTGCGAGCAATTCCTTATTCGACTCCATTAGGTCCGCAAGACGGGCCATGAGTATGCCTCTGTCTGAAGCCGACAGCGCCTTCCAGGAGGGCGCCTTCAGCGCCGCAGCGGCGGCCTTAACGGCCTTGTCGACATCGTCTTCGGTCGCTGCATGAACTCTCGCGATTTCTTCTTCGGTCCTGAAAACCCGCGGGACATTAGCAAATCATCTTACTTGAAGCATGTTGAACTATCTGAGTCTACTGCTCACGCTGGATCAATGGCAGGAATGGTCTGCCCGGAGGATGAGGGAACGAATTCGTTGTTGATGAACAGGCCGGTTGGCTGAGTCCACTTCTGGCCGTTAGGCGCAGTCAATACAATTGAAAGGTCTCCCATCTTGTTGTCAAAACGTGAACTGAGACTAGATTGATTTCTCTCAGAAGTTCAATCAGCAGACTTGGAATGGTGATGAGGGCCAGCTTCTATGAATCAGGTTCTCGAATTTGGATGAGTCTTGGTATCCAAGAAGGCGTTTGCAGAATCAATTGAGTAAGTAGTAAGGCTTCATGAGATAGGTTATCACTCCGAACCATCATCTGATAAACGCCCGCGGATTCGGCCTTGACACGCGAACAGCTTCAATCTGCCTGACGCTGTATCTGTTCAGTATCGGCGTAGCCTGCCAGGCGGGGTCTAACTTACCCCTCCCCCGCAATGGGGGATAGCTGAATTGAGACAGCGTTTCCAAAAGACATTCATCGGGTGGCCTCCCGGAGTAAGCCGTCAAGACTCTCATCTTGTTGGGACCGCGAAGCGACTGAGATCTTCGTACCGATTCGGCATGTTTGACTCTTCTGGATCTCACTTGTGGTTGACCATGGCAGAGCAGTGAAGCTCCGAATGATCGGGGAGACCTTCCTCATAGAATCTGCGCATCAAAACGAGGGGCAGTGAGTCTCGGGAGGGGAGATGAGGGGCTGAGTCTCCACCACCACCTTGCAATTCACAGAGCATGCTCCCTATTAATCTAGGCACTCGTCCCTCATTTGAAGCTGAATCGATCCCCGAAGGTTTCAACTAGGTATTCCTCATTGGAGCATTGAGATAGTGAGCGAAGTCCGGCTTGACAGAAAGGACCGAAGCCTGCCTGTGAACACTTCTCTCTGAAACGATAGCATATGAAGAACCCTATCCAATTTTGACTTGATGACCCGGCTTTGAGACTGTATGATATGTGAGTTTCATTTTATTCTTGGTTTATGTACCGCCGTCTATGACCACGCATCGACTGTTCATCGCTTAAGCTCACTGTGCTGAACCTCGGGAGCTTCCCAAGACACAGCTTTGGGGATCTCTTCCTCCAAACTCTCGCCTGTCGGCGCCCAACCCAGTACCTTCTTAGCCCTAAGTGCCTCGCTGCGAGCATTTGTTCCAAAGAGCACCGTTCCGTGTGGCAGCACCTTGTTCGCTTCTTCGGGTCCAACTTCCTCCACCTCGTCTTTTGAAATGAGACCCTTCTTAGCAGCAGCGGAGGCAACCAATTTCGAGATTTCGCCAAAGGACTGTGAATCATTCATGTTAGCTGGTGCAAAGCAAGGAGTTGAGGGCCCGGATTCATCTTCACTCACAATTTCACCAACACCAGTGAGATACAGTCCGTTCTCGTTCCAAACCTCCGCCTCACCCTTCGCCTCCGCAGCTCGCTCGACAAGCTGGGCAATCAACTGTGCAACGTCCTCAACATGCACATTTCCCCATCGGCTCAGGCCCTTGCCGACTCGTACCCCATGACCGCGATCCAGCGTGGCTTTCGCCAGCGACGGGATCTGCACGCTGCGCTGGTTGACAGGGCCGAGTCCCCGGCCGTAGATGATGGGTGGGAACACTAGTGCCGTGTTGACCCTGGGCTCATCGGCGGCGACTTTGAGGAGGTAGTTGTCGACGGCACGGCTCGGGTATTTTTGGATGAACGATCGCAGTTCGTCGATACCGGTCAGGTCGTTGAAGACCAGGTCGCTCGCCGAGCCTGGACTGCGAGACTTGTCGGCGAGTTCTGCTGCGGCAAGGGCGCTGGCGCCAGAGATCTGGATCCAGTGCGCTGCGTTTAGATGTTAGCATCATGGATCGTGACTCCCGGGTATAAACTGGCTGAAAAAAGGCAGCGCAGACTTACATGACTTCTGCTCTGCCGACTTGGACGACAAAGCCTTGTGAATGGTCTCAACACTCTTCAAATGTCCAGACGCAGCCAGATCTGGCATTTGTGTTAGTGATTTCAGCTCACGAGGCCGCTATGTTGCAGAACCAAAACATACGGACAACGACATCGGCATTGGAAGCTTCCCGAGTGATGGTCTCAACATCGTCAAGATCACCCTCTACGATCTCGACCTTGCTGAAGGTGCCGGTGATAATCTTTCCCTTGGCGCTGTCGCGGACTAGCGCTCTCACCGCATACTCGGGGTGCGACTTGGCGAGCAAAGACAAGACACTGCCTCCGATGTAGCCCGTCGCTCCGGTCCTGGAGGCTTTCTGTCAGAACGGAGCACTTACACGGGCTTATTTCACTGAGCTTCAGTTGACTTACAGGAAGATGTTGACCATTGTGTCTGAATTTTGCTATCCTGTGCGCTGTAATCTTTCTAATTGAGTGTTAAAGGCGAGTGGAGAGCTGAGATTGGCGATTGATAACCTGAGGATCTGAGGAGGCATCACATGGAAGTATATAAACCACACGCAACCTGCTCGCGCTGGCCTTCCAAACAGGGGTTGAAGCTTGGAGCAGATTACCAATCTCTTCCAGTGGACGAGAGCAGTGAAGCTGCCAAGCTGCCCCACGAATTACACAATGCGCTACTCCATCACGTCACTCCAGCTTTTTTAAACATTGACGCCAATTGCCAATTAGCGATGCTATCTTGACTACAGACGACCCACCGAAGGGCGTGCTAATGTATGATTCTATCTTCGAGAACGGTCTTTGAGAGTCTTGCTTATAGATCAATTATTTAATTCATGTTCGAGACGTGTCCCTGGCAATAGCTGGGCCTACGATAGCCGCTTGAATACCCCTTCCCAAGACGTCGAGGAAAATGTCGGCTATCGATTGCTACTTGTCAGTCTCGATTCGTACCCTAGATTGTCGATTCCTCGGGTATTAATCTACCATGATGCCTCTCAAACACCAACATCGGCCGTAATCGGATTGCAGCATCGCCGCTGCCACCCATGTTCACCCCCTTCGATTTGGCCTGGCCCAAAACCTCCTCCCTCGCGGACAGTCCCACGCAATGAACGTCCCGCGATCCTTGCCACGAGGGTTCAATACGTTTTGGGGGTACTTGTCCGCCAGCGCCTCCAGCTCTCGGTACAGGTGACTGCCGATCCGCGCCGTTTGCTCAACCAACCCGTGCTTCTCAATCTCTCCATAAATCGCTTTGAACAGTAGCGCACGCACGAGATCGCCTACCCAAGTATTTGAGCTGCCGGTTCGGCTTGTCAGGCCGTAGACCAGCGTCGCTGAAGAGAAACCCGCCGCCTGCGCCGTTTTCGAGAAGGTGACCATGTCTGGCGGAGACGGGAGATTCCAGTGCTCGTGGGCCCAGAACTTGCCAGTTGCACCTACTCCTGTTTGAACTTCATCGGCGATCGTTAACACGCTCTTGCGCTTGTTAAGCGCAAGAAGCCCGCGGAAGAAGGCAGGGGACGCATGATTGTCGCTGCCCCCGGCTTGCACAGGTTCAATGACCACTGCCGCGACGGTGTCGTTAGCCTCGTCGAGCACAAGCTCCGTTTCCTCAAGGCACCTCTTCTCCTCAGCAGCATTCTCAGTTGCGAATTGGTCGAGGGGGTACTGGAACTGCGGGAGAGGAACCACAAACCAGTCGAAAGCCGGCAAATCGAATTTGTGAATCGGCTTGCTCCTCGTTGTGGATAAACTTTCAGAAAGACTGCCGTGGAAACCCTTTGAAAAATGACATTATTGAAGACTTCTTCGCACCAGGCGCTTGGTTTCGCACTACGACATCCAGCTCAGCGGCGCTGAAATCCCTACGGCTGCGGTTCCCTGGTCCCTTTTCAAATGCAGACGGCCTTGTACGCTGTCTCGTTTGCATCAGATCCTGTGGTTGCCGTGAAGACTTGATTTAGACCTTGCGGCGCGGCTTTCAAGGTGCCGGTCTTGAGGAGGTCTGCGTAGTCTGCCGATGGAAATCTTCCGAGTGCTGGCCGGCTGGCGATGGCGCGGACCATGACTGGGCTTACAGAGGCGCGGTTGAGTTCTGGATTGTCATCTTCGAGAGGAATTGAGGCGATTTGGGCAAATTTATGCATGAAGTACGCGTAATTCGTTAGTTCTTCACTGATCTACCCATGGCAATGAGGATGGTCGCAATATATACAGATCCAAGAATGTGTTGCCATCAGCATCGACAAGACTTCAGAAGCACATCATCATCAAAGATAAGCAGATAAGGCGCGCGGCATGCGAATTTGACTGACTAGTTACCTGTCGACCTCTTGTAGTCGACCGAAATGTTCGCACTTCTGGTATCGAAAACTTCCTCCAATTCTGCGAGACCGCCCTTCACTTTAGGTCTGGGAAGTGAGGATGTCATTATCTTTGGCCTGGAAGGCCCGTTCGAGAAGATGGCAGCTGCGCGGTTGCTTGATGTAGCCGAGAATGTCCGCACGCCAGCCACAACTCGAGGCCACTGTCGGAATATAGCGGCTAGTGTAAGTGACCCAGGGTGCCTGAATGCCATTGCGACTTTGTGTCAGTTATTTCGCATGTACTGCGAATTTTTTCGAGAGGGAGATTGATGATGCAATACTTGGTTTGATTTCGAGGTACAGTTCTAACACTCGACTTACACGTATGTGCCACGGACCACCTTAGTTCTCGCGAAGGCATTTCCATCACAGTGTTCAGACAGCACAACACATCCAATCACACTACAGTCAGATCCCCATCTCTTCCCTTCTCGCCGTCATATGTCTGCGGATGCTAGGAAGGAAAGTCCATAACTAAAACTCGAGATTCATATTCGTGACTGATCTGGCATTATCCTAGCGGGATCGACCGGCCTACTATCGGCCCTGGAGTCTCCACCCCGTTAGCGTCGATACGTACCGATTCACGTCGCGGAAACCTTCCCAGATGATTTTGGCACGAACAAAGACTGACTACACTTGGCATCTACGGATAACGACGCCGAACTGTCCACGCATGATGAACCACATCCCTATCGCCCAGCTGACCGAAGCTATCCCGCCGATATCGATGCATACGTAACGGCGAATTCGTCTCGTGTCTCCTTTCGGCTTCTCTTTAAGTCACGCAAGAGCACGAGAGAAACAGCCCATCGGGAACACAAGCCTGATGTGTTACTCCTCCCCTACTACAATCATCCCCTACGTGCCAAATCCAATCAAACAGCTTTACCATCAGCATTGCACTTCAGTACCTTGCCGCACACTCGAGAATGCCTGCCCGCTCGGTCACCAGAGGGTCCAAATCCGGGGCAAAGCCGCCTCACCCGAAAGGAAAGCCAACAGCGAAAACGAGGACCACTGCCAGCAGCACTGCCCCAACAAAGAAGGTCCCTCGCTCGAGAACCTTCACAGGCTGTCGCACCTGCAGAAGTCGCCATCTCAAGTGTGACGAGGCCCGCCCAGTATGCTCGTCCTGCCGCCGCCTCAATCTCGTCTGTGAGGGCTACGATGGCCAGCTACTGTGGATTCCGGACCCCCTGTGCTCCGCTGAGCAGAAGCATGCTCATCGCGGCACTTCCTACCGGTACCCGCTTTTCACCGAGGAAGAGAGGAAGACAATGAGTGTCGAGATTGTGACGAGCATGGGGCGCCAGTCTGCCGGCGACATTGTTCTGGATCTCGACGAGAAAAGCGTCCATGCCAACGACGCCCATGTAGCCGGTCCGTTTGGCGTGTTCAGGGCCTTTGATGGCTCTGCGGATTCTGGATCTTCGCCGTTACAGCCCTCTGTGTCTGGAAGCTCGCCTAACACCTCGCAATCTGATGCCTTGCCAGAGACGATGAATGGCGAGCTCGATGAAGATATCGAGGATATTGTAATCGAGCCTTGGTCCGTTGACGATAACTCTTTAGCTATGGAGCCATATTTCTTACCTGGACCGTTTGACAACTTCAGTACCGAAGGTATCATCAATAACATGAGCCAGCCGTGGATGCACGGCGAAGGGTCCGGAAGTTTGTCTCATATGATGGCAATGGACAACTCTGCACTAGATCTCCTCTTTTCGCCATTATCGCCGCGCACGCCAGCAATGGCTCATACCGAGCTTGGGCCAGCTAATGATACAAATACCCAACACCAGAACCATGAAAGAGAGGAAAACCATACAGAAGAACCGACCAGTCGTTCGACAGACGAGCAAGACTTATCGATCTCGCGCAAGCTTTCTACCTCCTTGACTAATAATATGCCGGGTACCGAACCATGCTTGCCATCACATGCAGCTTCCCTCTTACGATACTATAAGACTATGGAATCGTCATCGTCGGTCAAGGGTATGAGGATATCACCGTGGCAGCTCTGGCTCCTCCCCTGCGCTCTGGAAACCTTTGCCGAACTGTCGCTTTGGAACACCACTTCGCATACCCGTCACAGTATCTTGTGTACATTGCTGGCAAAGAGTGCCTTTCATATGCATCAATCTTCGAAGAAAGAAAGCCAGAAGTCAACCACACGGTGGCTAGATATTGGACAGAATTATCAAAAGAGTGCTCAGACACATCTCAAAAAGGCTTTACAAGGCGAATCTGATGAGCCAAGTCAGGCCAAATACAACGAGATCCTTATGGCCATTCTTGCCACAGCCATGGTATCGGTGAGTTCACTCTGAAACCCACGATTCCAGTCGACTCTTCTAATGCCATTCAGGTTCTTTATAATGGATCCCGCGCAGTAAAGATCTTCCTGCTCGATGCCGAACGTCTAATCCGTCTCCGTGGCCTTGCGATGCCCAAATCCTTCCACGTCCGCGTACTACACCATGTCTACACACACCTTCGCGTCATTGCAGAGAGTACGGACATTGCTATAGACTCTGTAAAATCCCAAGCGCAGGCAGCAACCGAGATGGCGGTGTCACTCCGCAAGTTTCGTATTGCAGAAGATTCTCTCGGCGCCGACCTCGACTTGTCACGGGAGAAGCCCGCAGAGGTGGGCTACGCGGATATTCATCTCGACATTTCTGGCCACTGGCCTGTAACGATGTACCCAGAAATATATGGGGTGCCAGAGTCGCTGATGACGTTGCTGTCGCAGACCATTAGCTTCGCCAATGAAAAGACCAAGCTGGAAGCCATGGCCATGTACGACCACCGCATCTCAGTGGCCTTGTCGCGCCATATCAAACAATTGGAGCAGAATATCTGGTCTTGGTCACTGGGATCGTCGGATATGCAAAGTGGGCCAAGCCGTCCGCGGGAACTCGTCACTCAAGAGACGAAGCTCGTAGACCATCCTCTCATCCGATCCTTGACGCTTGCCATGCACCAGGCACTTATCATCTACTTTTACCGTCGCGTCTACAACATGAGCGCCATGGTAATTCAGGATTCTGTACGTAAGACGCTCGATTTCATTCAGCCGTGCCTCGAAGAGACAGCGGACGATCACGACTTTGCGACGAGCATTGGGTGGGCAGCTTTCGTTGCTGCGTGCGAGGCTACAACGCCTGATTTACAAGAGAGGGGGCTCAAAGTGCTTCAGACAATTGATAATAGCGGCGTGATATTTGGTACGGATAAGCCTAGTGTTCTGGCCCAGAGTGTATGGGAAAAGAGGACGGAGACCGGTGATTGGACCCTGAGCTGGCCGGACATGATGAAAACCATTCCGAGGTGAATATCTACATCAGGAGACTTTATGATGTAGACGATGAATGATGTGCAAGTATGGCGTGTGGAGCTCTTCTGTATTTAGAACTCAAGGTCCCGACCTTTCCCAAGAAAGCTATGCGAGCTCCCCCATCGAACAACAATTCCTCTACCTCTAATTGGAGCTAGGGCGGCGATAAGATTGGCCAAAAAGCTGCATCATGAAGCCGCGTAGAAATATTTGTCCGAAGAGACTCGGTGGTAATTTTAGCGTGCCAATTTCTGTGCATAATCCCAACCACATCTGAGCCTTGTTGAAACCTGCGATGGCACTCAGAGATATTGAACAAAGAAGCCACCAAGACGCGATCTAAGCATTGGTCAAACATTTACTTCTAATTATCTTCTCGTAAAGCACTCTACGCAACGACCTCAACGCCCGCATCCTTCAACAACCGTGCAAGCTCCTTGCGCCTCTCCCCCTCAAGCAGCTTAAACGGCTTGCGCATACCTCCCGTCTTCCACCCGCGCAACTCCATCCCCGTCTTCACAGCCGCACCGTAGTTGTCGCCAGGCGCCTCGAGGAACTTGCAAATCGGGAAGATCTTGGCCCACAGCTCCCTGCCCTTCACCAAGTCCTTCTTCTCCCCCAACGCCTCCCATAGCTGTGAAGATAGCTCGGGAATGATGTTTGTCGCGCCCCACACGGAGCCCTTTGCGCCTGCAGCCAGGCCATAGAATGTGAGGGTGTCCCAGCCGTTGAAAGCGGTAACTTTAGAGGAGGTGGCTTCGGTGAAGAGCATGTCTGTAAGGGCGGGCGCGTTGCCGGAAGTATCCTTGAGATGCGTGACGCCAACCTCTGACAGCGAAGCAATCTCCTCAGGGGAGAGCGAAACGCCGCTGGCGGAGGGGATGTTGTAGTACATAATCGGCAACTTGGACTCGTCGTGAATCTCCTTGAGCAGCTCCTTCAATTGCACTAAGTTGGGCGCATCGTAGAACGGAGGGACAACCATCAGCGCGCTGGCGCCGACGGAGGCGGCGTAGATGGCATGCTCGACGGCCTTTGCGGTGGAGAGGTCGCCGATGCCCGCCACGACGGGGACTCGGCCAGCAGCAGAGTCGACGGACTGCTTGACAAGGATTTTGCGCTCTTCGGTGGTGAGGGCTGTGAATTCGCCCGTGCTGCCGCCAGGGACGAGGCCGTGGACGCCTGCGGCGATCATGCGTTGAATGTGTGCATCGAGGGCAGCGGTGTCGATTTCTTTCTGGTTGGGGGTGAAGGGGGTGATTAGGGCGACGAGGACGCCTTTGAGGTCGCTAGCGGGCATCTCGAACGTGTTATTCAGGTTGCTAGAGTGGTTTGAGGCTTTGAAGTAATCGAGATTGTTGTGTAGTGAACCGTAAGATAAGTTCTGGTACAGAAAAACCAAGCTAGACGTTGGTATAAGGACTTGATCGATATTGCAATGTAAAGAATCAGAGCCTGTCGAGCTTCGGATGTCAACGTCATATAGCTACCAGCTTTTTCGGGTGTTTATCTAATTCAAGCATATCAAAGATTACAAACGCAAGCCGGCTTCTCTTGCTTCGTCCATTTCGGATAGCTACACGCGCAAACCTTCTCTATTGCAGCACAAACAGGACCGGAAGCGCACCCGATCACTCGAAGTATAACCAATTTGAGCAGGCCTGCCTCTTCTGTCACTTCTGCCCCTCAAGACGGCTTTGGAAAAGGGGTGTGAGGATGGCGGGGTAATTCGAATCGAGCGAAAGAAGACGGCACCGCGGTTCAGCTCCGGTCCCGGGGACCCATAATGCCCCGCGGTTCAAGTGTCCAGAATCGCTATCTTCATCGAGATATCGCGGGGTAGATCCGGGCGGTAAAGTGGATCCCGTCGCGGAGGCCTTCCTTTAGGAGGCCGGCTTGGCCTGACTATGGTATGTGTGGCGCAGAAACGGTCATCTGCTTCACACCGTCACCAAACAGGACAGCCATTCTGCGCTCGAAAGGGACGACCATTATTGGGGTTTCCTTGAAACCGGTACACTAGGTTTCTGGACGCACCAATGTGCCCCAAGGGACACTAGCTTCGTCATTCAGGGTCTCGTAGGAGTCAGTGTCTTTTTCCGAAGCTACGTGGCGCTTGCAGATCCAGTCTAGGTGGCAAAGTCGGGCAAAGAAAGCCATGATGCACACATCGGCCCAAGTACGCTTGAATTCTGCACACGCAGTTGCAATCATGGTTGGCGGTGCGATTAGGAATCCCTTGAAGACAATTTTGTGTGATTGCCCAGGCCTGGCGCTCTTTAGCAGCTAATAATGCTGGAGATCCGGTAGTATTGGATTTGGTTGTAGGCTGTGTCACGTTTCGTGCATCTTAGATGATTCATTGAAGATATCTTCCGCATCTCGAAAAAGATAGAAACTGTCACTCTTGCAACTTTCGTTGATGATGATCAATCTGAGGAAATGATAATTGGCTATGCAAATGCTATCAAAATACACACGTTTCACCTAAAGCTTCGCCAAAACACCGCTTCCGTTTAGATATGCCACATGACCCCTCGAGATTTCAGCAATGGTTCGGGTTCTGTTGACAATTTAGTTAGCTGTTTTCGATGTTCATCAGTCGACGGCTCGGGACTAACCCTGCAAGAGCCATGGCAACCTTGAGCTCGTACTGGAGGATCTTAAGCGCCAGCTCAACGCCCTCCTGCCCATTGTACTGTCATGCTGATCAGCTGCTTTATCCATTAAAAATCTTGAATAGTCATGTCTTGACGTACCGCCAGACCCCAAATGGGAATTCTTCCCACAAAGCAATGTGACGCGCCAAGGGCAAGAGCCTTAAAGATGTCAGTACCACGGCGTATACCGCCATCAACAGCGATAGGAATCTTTCCCGCCGCTACAGGTGCGCAGATGCGCAAAGCATCTAACGTGGCAGGCACTCCATCTAGCTGCCTGCCACCGTGGTTCGAGATGATGACACCGTCGAGGCCGTGTCTGATTGCGAGAGCTACGTCGTCGGGAGTGTAAACTATTGGACAAGTCAACCAGCCAGTTCGATATCATCACAAGAGGCGAGGTGTATAATCAACTCACCACCCTTCAGCCATAGCTGAAGCTTAGTGTGCTTCTTGAGCCAGGGAATAGCCGAGTCCCAGTCCAGCGAAGGGTCTGCAATTTTGGCTGTCAGTAATGAAGTCGAAAAATATGCACCTACATGACGACGTACCGAAGTCATGTCGGTTTGAAGACTGGCCATCCTTCTCGTTGCCGCTCAGTTCGCTCTTTCCATCGGACAAGAGGTTGGGCCACTCGATGCCGTCGGGTAGACAGAAGTTGTTTCGGTACTCATTCAATCGGCGGCCCAGCAGCGGGGTATCGACAGACAGGAAGATGGCCTTGTATCCAGATGCTATCAAACTTCTTAGCATTTTGACTTCATGCTTGTAGAAGATATGATTTGCCTACCCTCAGCCCTCTTCAGAATTTGCAAAGTGGTCTCTCGGTCTCTGAGCACACACAGCTGCATGACATATGGGTTTCCAGCGCCTTCGGCTGCCACGTTCTCCATCGACTCGGTGGCATAGGAAGAAAGGGCCATGCAAACATTCATGTTTGCTGCAGCACGCGACGTGCCGAGTTCGCCATCTGGGTGTGCCATCTTGTGCATCGCAGCCGGGCTGAAGCCCAATGGAAATGAAACCTATCGGGAATGTGTAAGCAGTTTCCTAGAGAGTGGGATTGCGACTATGCGATTTATATACCGTAGCTCCAAAGATCGAGGTAGACATGTCGATATTGTCGACGTTGACGAGAATACGCGGCATGATCTTGTATCGGTTGTATGCCTCCTCATTATCCTTCAGTCTGCATAACGTCGAGTGTCAGTACTATCTCGCATACTCTAGAGCTGACTTCAGGCGACTGACGTTACGAGATCCATTGCGCCCTCATTGTAGTAATCCCTGTACATCTTGGGGAGCTTCTTGCTGCCCAACTCCATCAGATCACGGATGGTATGGACATCGGGGTCCCATGTTGCGCCGCGGTTTGCCATTGTCAATCTGGTAAGACTGAGATTATCTTGGTCGGGTGTGCTTTGAGGATCGATTGCACCAGCTCAACATGGAATGGTCTTGGGAGAGTTTGAAGAGGAACACTTGATGTGAAAAGAAGCTGCTTCAATGGAAAGCTCATGAGCTTATGTGAAAAATCGATCGGAATAGGTTCCGTCAGTCTACAACGTTCTTGACTTTCCTGCCTCGGCAAGCTGCTCCGCTACCCGACATCGGGATAGAAACAGTACGCAGAGGATGCTTCCGCTGGACTTTTGGACCCTTCAGCGCCTGAAGCAATCGTCTTGAAGCTCCTGTTTTAGGCAAGGAGCTCAATCTCCCAGATCTAGACCAAATGCTTATCGTCATGGTTGGGGTGAATTCGGGATAGCTCGGGGATGGTTGCCATTTTTGCTTCACACCACCAGTCACACCTAATCCGACTTTCCAATTACGTGCACCCAGCTACCGTCTGAGGTCTGATTCGTGTTCGCTTCGAGTGAACCTGTCTTGCCCCCGCGTGATACGTTCCCGAGGTGGTCTACCCAATCAGGGACAAGTCTCCGGCGGCAGATGCTTAGTTGTATGAGATCTCCTACGGTACGGGGGTACTAGGCTGGTTGATCCACGTGCGATATGCGCAGTCGGTACGCATAGCTCTCCAGGAATTTGGCAGCCATGGCGACCACGAACATCAAGGCTACCTTCGGCGAGACCTTACCATCGATATCACGGAATCATATCCGATGGTTAGAGCAGTATTTTGAGGATGTCCAATCGTGTAGGTATAGAACGGTAATTGGCAAATCATGCGCGTGAAACAACCCACTTGCCTAGATTAACCAGCGACCTCTACGATGTCTCTGAGCTGCTTCAAATTTGTCTAGAAATGACTCTCTTTTTCTTCGAGCTTCACCCACCATTTCCTGCACCACTTCATTCCGAGATTCTGACCTGCACTGTATTGTCACCAAGTTCGGCTATCGTCTTGTCACAAAATGCGGTCCTTCAGGGCTTCATCGGTTGTTCGCACAGCATCGGCCAAGCCAAGCAGCTTCATTGCGTTATCTTCCCCAGTTTCGTCATGCCGTAGAGCTCTTTCCACAACATCATCTGCACGATCGTCCTGGCCTACGTCTCACACCAAGATCCCCAACCCTTCAGCAACACAAAACTTTATCGACAATACCTTCCAGCCGTCCTCAGCAAGCAACTGGATCGATGTCCACGACCCAGCTACGAACAATGTCGTGACACGCGTACCAGAGAGCACGGACGAGGAGCTCGAGGCCGCGGTCGAGAGTGCCCAGCGCGCATTTCCAGCATGGAAGGCTACGAGCATTCTAAAACGGCAGCAAATTATGTTCAACTTCGTAAACTTGATTCGAAGAGATTGGGATCGTCTTGCCGCGTCCATCACGCTTGAACAGGGCAAGACCTTTGCCGATGCACGAGGCGACGTTCTTCGCGGTCTGCAAGTTGCCGAGACGGCGTGCGGAATCACGACACAAATCACTGGTGATGTTCTAGAGGTAGCCAAAGATATGGAGACACGAAGCTACCGCGAGCCTCTCGGTGTTGTTGCTGCTATATGTCCTTTCAGTAAGTTTAAACTCCAAGCTTCTCTTGTCTTTTAGTCACCCGATGTTTCACGGGTCAACTCTCTTATTTTGTTTCTTCGCTGAAATGTTCGTTCTTCGACAGACTTCCCTGCCATGATCCCTCTCTGGTCAATTCCGATTGCTACGATTACTGGCAATACCCTGATTCTCAAACCATCCGAAAGAGATCCCGGCGCAGCTATGATTCTGGCAGAACTCGCTAAAGAAGCTGGTTTCCCAGGCGGTGTCCTCAACATTATCCATGGCACGCACCGCGCAGTTAACTTCATTCTCGACGAGCCGACAATCAAGGCCATTAGTTTTGTGGGTGGAAACAAGGCCGGCGAATACATTTATACCCGTGGATCAGCCAACGGAAAGAGAGTGCAAGCCAATCTCGGTGCGAAAAATCATGCTGTTGTTCTGCCCGATAGCAATAAGCAACGGACCATTAACGCAATCTCTGGTGCTGCATTCGGCGCAGCGGGTCAGCGTTGTATGGCGCTCTCTGCTCTGGTACTCACTGGCCGCGAGACGCATTCTTGGGTCGACGACCTTGTCGAAAATGCAAAACAGCTCAAGGTCGATGGCGGGTTCGAAGATGGCGCTGACCTGGGCCCAGTAATTAGCCCGCAAAGTCTTGCCAGAATAGAAGCTCTGATCGAGAGCGCGGAACAGGAAGGCGCCAAGATTGTATTGGATGGCCGTGGCTATCGCCCCAGCAAGTATCCTAGTGGCAACTTCCTAGGTCCTACCATCATTAGTGGTGTGAAGCCTCACATGAAGTGCTACAAGGAGGAGGTTTTCGGCCCCGTCTTGGTTTGTCTCGAGGCGGAGACCTTAGCCGAAGCCACCCAACTTGTCAACAATAATCCCTACGGCAATGGCGTTGCTCTTTTCACCAATTCCGGTGCTGCTGCCTCTTGGTTCCAGAAGAATGTAGAGGCTGGGCAGCTTGGCATCAATGTTCCAATCCCAGTGCCGCTGCCTATGTTCAGCTTCACAGGAAACAAGGCAAGCATCGCCGGCGGTGGCGTCAACACTTTCTACGGCAAAGCAGGCTTGAACTTCTATTTGCAGACCAAAACGGTCACCAGCCTCTGGAAATTGGAAGATGAGGAGGCGAGTAAGGCAAGCGTGGTGATGCCGACCCAAAACTAGACGTAGAAAAAGTACAATAGACTCTACGAATTTCCAGATACACTAGTGGCAGACACTTCTCTTTTCGGGTAAAAGGCTCGTGATCTCAATGTCCTGAACTTTTTGCACCGGTTGACCTCGTAAGCTACCTTGCCGCGCATCAGTCAAGCTGACTATGCTGGAGTTGATTTGCTTCGCTTTCAATCTGCGTCTGTACTTTGGTCATTTTCACAATTGGCTCTCCCGGTTGAGGATGAGATTGGCATGCCAAATGATGTAGATCTCCTGCTGATGTGATCGCCGTCAGGGATGAAGCCTGCATTCTTCAGCAACATGGTTCACGCTGTCTCGACACCACGCGGAAATACTTTCCATTTCACCTCCACTGCCTTTATGTCAGTCTTCTGCAAGTCTGGCGTTTAACAGAGTCTTGGTGAAGGCAAATACGACAAGAGCCAGCATCAAGACTAGCATATGCGCTGCGTATCGCACATATCAGCCGACTTCAGGGATGTGTCCGGGGAGGCCGATAATTGCGCGGGGAAGTTCTCCTTGCCAGAAGCTTGGCTGAGTAGGTAGTCTCAAAAGTTTTAGGAAAGTAATAACGACAACACCAACAACAAAACCTCTTAGCCTCCCTTATCAGCCTTAGTGCAAGCTAACCCCAGCGTATCATGAGTTACGCCAGGTTTTAAGCACAATGAAGCTGATAGCCTTGGGAAACATTCCAGATAATCATCGGGAAACGTTCCAGACCAAGATTGATACCCGCGCCCATGGTATTGGGCTAAGTCGGAAATGTATGCGCAAACCAAAGATAGTTTTACTGCTGCGTACCCCGTGACGAACTGGTAAGCAGCGTTGCAAAATTCTGCTCGACTTCAAGTCACTTCCATCTCCCTCCTCATCTTGACTCAAGTATTTAAGTAACATTCCCTTTGGTCCTCTTGATTTATATCAACTCGATTGCGGATCAAAACCTTACTACAATAACGTCTGGTAGGGGTTTAATCTCCGTGGATTGCCTACTTCGTTCTTACAGAAGGCTGTTTACTCTTCAGTCCTGGAACTTCGTTTAGATAACTCGAACGTCTGTACAACTGACATCTACGAGGCCGAAATGTCTAATCCAGTATCTTACGACACCGAAAAGATGAAGTCCCCAGCCATCGCCGACACCGATGTCGAGCTCCGTCCTATGGAGTCTGTACGTGGAGGGGTGCTAGGTCCTGAGGGACAACAACACGGCTCGACCCAACGTGGCCTCAAGTCTCGACATGCACAAATGATCGCCCTGGGGGGCACAATCGGAACTGGCCTCTTCGTTGGCGTCGGCCAGGGCCTGAATATGGGCGGGCCCCTGTTCCTCCTCATCTCCTACATCAGCATCACACTTCTGCTCTACGGAGTGGCAACGGCCACCGGCGAAATGAGTGCCTACCTTCCAGTCCCCGGCTCTTCAATTGCCTACTACGGCCAACGATTTTTCTCGCGCAGTCTTGGATTTACGCTGGGTTGGGTATACTGGTATATCTTCTCCATCACGGTTCCGGCCGAGATCACTGCGACCTACATTGTCATCAACTATTGGTCGCCGCCTCTACACATTGCGTTTTGGCTGACGCTCATCGGCGCCGTCATGATTGCCCTCAATTGCTTCCCCGTCAAAGTCTACGGGGAAGCTGAGTTCTGGTTCGCCAGTATGAAAGTCTTTGGTATTATCGGGCTGCTCATCCTCTCCCTTGTACTCTTCTTTGGCGGCGGGCCCTCGCACCAACCCCTTTGGTTTTCGAACTGGTCTAGTCCAGGGCCGGTCAAAGAATACATCGTGACGGGAGATTCTGGGCGTCTGGTGGCATTTGTCTCGACCATCACCTTCTCCGTATTTGCGTTCGCGTTTGCGCCGGAACTTCTTGTCGTCACCGGCGGAGAGATGGAAAGCCCTCGCCGTAATATTCCTACTGCGACCCGTCGATACTTCTATCGCCTCATCACATTCTACATTCTTGGTGCTCTGGCTGTGGGTATCATTGTCAGCAGCAACAATATCAACCTTCTCAGCGGTGGCAAAGGTGCTGGTGCTTCTCCTTGGGCTATTGGCATCAGGGAGGCAGGTATCAAGGGCCTAGACAGCGTGGTGAACGTCGTGATCGTGCTGAGTGCTTGGTCTGCAGGCAACTCCTATCTGGTATTTTTCCGTCCCTGCTCCTGAAATAGGTCCTCGAATATCTTCTAATCTATGTAAACTTGAATAGTACCTTGCTAGCCGCGCACTCTACTCGATGGCCCTTGCAGGCAACGCGCCAAAGATCTTCACCCGCTGTACGAAGTCAGGTGTCCCATACTACGCCACGGCAGCCAGTGCCGCATTCTCATTATTGGCGTATCTCAACGTTGCTTCGACTGGTGCGACCGTGTTCAACTGGTTCGTCAACTTGATCAATACAGGTGCTTATCAAAGTTGGATTTGCTGCTGCATTATCTACTTTAGATATCGCAAGGCATCAGATGCACAAGGCATCACAGACATCCCCTTTCGTTCCCGCTTCCAGCCCTACTCAAGCATGTTAAGCTTGTTCGGCTTCAGTCTACTGCTTTTAATCAATGGTTTCAAGGTATTCCTCGCAGGACAGTGGAACACCTCTTCCTTCTTTACGTCGTACATCGGGGTGGTAATCTTCTTGCTGCTTTTCTTCGGGCACAAGTTCACTGTGGGACGACAAGATCCCTGGGTACTTAATCCGATGGATGTCGACCTGAAGTCTGGCTTAGACGAGATCTTCGCTGCAGAACAGCCTGCACCGGTAAGAACCAAGTGGTATCAAAAGTGGAGGGTTTTGTTTGAGTAAACCTACATGTAATGATAGGTACCATGTCCTACAGTCTATCACTGTATCACACGATTTAACATCTTAGTCGCCAATTGAGAAACTGGGAATCGAAGTCTCCTCGTACACTTTTTCCCTGTATCAAACAAGGGCCTTCTGGCGAGGGTGTCGTTACTACTACTGATGTTGTGGAACTTCTCGTACAGAACACCCACTTGACTTTTCGATTACATATCAATGAAGACGAGCAGTCTTTTATCTTGTAATTACAAATGGTTCTGTATACAAATGACCGTCTTTGTCTGTTCAGCATGCGATAACCGGAGGTTCTAGTGGCTACCTCATCGACGTCCGTTCAAGTAAGGTGTGACTTCAAAGCCCAATAGAATGCGCGTCCTCTTGACATCGGAGATACGACAAATTGACGTCATTCACAGTATTCAGGAGCACAATTCTCCATTCTTAGAACAAGAAACACCCGTTGAAGTATAGGTGACAAAATTCCCATCCAGAGTGACCGGGTTGAGATGAACGCAGTTCCATTGGCCGCCTCGGCATTGTCTCTGGCCATTGGCGTTGCTGTACTTGCTGCAGGCGCTGTTGACTTGGGATGGGCAGGCAGCGCGTGGATTCTGTTTGATGGCATACGTTAGCGACAGAACTGATATCGATTGTCTAGATTCTAAGAGGAACTAGCAGATCGTGCGGCTGGGAGAGGCGTACATGAGCAGCAGCTGGCTCTGGAATTGGGCTCGCCATCGTACTGGCAGTAAGGGAGAGAAGGGAAACGAAGGTGGTGGTGATTTTCATTTTGGAGAAGTGACTGTAAGTTTTCTTGAAGCGATGTAGGATGGGCGGTCATCTCTATGGAAGTTCGAAGCTCGTGATGTATTTTATAGACGAGGCTTTTAATCGCAGCCTATCTAGGCTATCTCCTCTTAGGTTCGTCCCTTAGAGAAGCTATCATACTCTCGTATTTTTGAGCTCTTGTGTCCTTGTCGCTATCTGAAGCAGGTGCAGTGTGGTACTCTTCCGAAATTTCGAATCCCTTCCACCAATCGGTTCTGGCATCGGGACTTGGATTCCGAGAAGAGGTGGGTTTCGCGAGCTCCAGCGCCAGTGTCCTATACTTCTTTCAGGGTAGACGAAGCAGTTTAATCCCTCATTTATGAGAAATCTAGTCTTTTACCATGAACTTATGTAACTCCATTGAGGGCTGTTTATCTGAGCGGGTCAATCTGATTACCTGGTCAACACAGCTTCCGCCCTCCTTAAGTCATGAGTAGAGCCAGGGTAAGTGTGACTAAGTATGTAAGAAAGTTACGCACCCACTTTACATTGCAGTTATGAAGAAAAGGCTGGCTACTTTGAGTATTATGACTATATTAGGCAGCTAGAATACCCAGGTTATGCGTTGTCGTTGTTGCTACTATAACCTCTTTGGCCTCTACCATTAGTTCGCTTTTCTACTTATATTATGTTTATCCAGAAAATGGAGTCAAGCAATGCCTTCTTCTGCATTCCGAATCTCACACTACTCTCGGAGACATGCAGTATCTCCCTTCCTACGACAACCCTCCTGAAATTACGTGGGCTTTGCAAAACCTGACGACGTTGCCAGCGTCACCCGTCAAAGTGTCGAAGACTTTCGCAAAGTCTTCAGTGCCCACGTC
This sequence comes from Colletotrichum paranaense, assembly GCF_030867605.1. Lineage (NCBI taxonomy): Eukaryota > Fungi > Ascomycota > Sordariomycetes > Glomerellales > Glomerellaceae > Colletotrichum > Colletotrichum paranaense. Next base: position 91,265 of record NW_026848977.1, read on the forward strand.
ATCGCAGGGGTTAGGCCAAGTCTTGAAGGCGCTAATGCGGTCGCCTGCCTTGTGGGTTAACTTTACCAGCTTCGCGACGTGTGCCCTCTGGGTAGGGCTGAATTTCTGATTAGCGCTCCTGATGCTGTATTGTTTGTAGGCATTCAGGGACAAAGAAGGGCCCCCGCACCAGGCCCTTCATCCTGACGCTTGAGAATTGCAGCACTATTGGCCTAGTCCGAGACTGGAGGAAATGCCCGTCGACACTCCAGCATGTACTCTGTGATGTTATCACGGATATTCATGTACTTGGTCAGGGAGCCTCGACCGACATCCGCGTCCGGATTCTGATACGCGAAGGAGGGTGGTCTCTCGTGGCTATTTCCATGAACAAGAACATAGTCGTTGAGACGGCTGTGAGCAAGCGGGTGCCTATCATGCTCAAATTTTTGTTGCTAAAGGGAATCTGTCGGGCCTTTGGACGTCAGGAGTTAAACAAAAGAAAGCGACGAATCGTTGAAGGCAGGTGATAAGGTTCACTTAAACAAGGAAACATAACATGGCGATGCCTTTATGCTCGATAACAAATGCCTACTCCTATGCCCACCTGGTCTATCCGTACTAATTATCTTCTTACAGCCTCGAGTCTCTCGACTTGCGTGGTCAGGTCTCCAAATACACTCAAGCGAAGGCCTTCCTGTCGTTGCTAAGATTGCAGCACGCCTCCACTCATCGCGAGCCGCATCAAGTATCGCCGGGCGGATATGAAGCGGGCTTTTTGAAAGATGGTGTTAGGTCCATATGTCTTCAACACGAGGTACAGAAACTGCTCACATAGATTTGATTCCGTCCAGACTTGACTGTGGAGTTTGTCTCTACGTCCCTTGGCTAGAGACTGGGTCGATACTAGCCACACCTTTGAGGGGCCTGTCAGAGCCGACTCCTTTCGTCTTCGGGCGCCCGGAGCGAGCTCCGTCTTCGACATGAGCAATTAGCACCGGTTGACCTGGTCCCCATCCTCGGGCTAGAGCTTTGTTGTGGATCGCGTGGAAAGTCCGCAGGGGCATTCCATACTTCTCGCAAATCTCTTTGGCTGTCATTCCACCCCAGTCTCACAGTGTCAGAACACCGGCTCGAATACCATAATCCCACTGTTTCTCTTTGCTTGATGGCATCGTCAGAGCTCTGGCCGACTGTGGCTAAGAGTGGTAAGCATTCATACCTAAGCTAGGACCAAGGACAAAAAGGAAATTTAGAGTGTGAAATTGTGTCAAGACTCATGATTGGCAGATTTTCACTAGCCAATGCACGGTCTTCTGAAGGTGTAGTTCCCGGTTGTCTCCGGAGTACAAGACAGGCAAACGGTAGCAAGCCTCCTTAGATGGACGCAAAGTTCAGGCCACGGCCGACTCCGGGCCCGCCTATCTAAAGCTGCTGCCTGCCACGACCGGGTCCGAAGCCATGACGGATCCCACAAGCGGGGTTGCGACCGTGTTGAAAGGTTACTCCGGGGCTTGCGGATCGAAAGCGCAGCACAGCTTGCATGATGGTCTATCTGAGAGCCCGATGAATTCGCGACTTGCCATTAACAAAGATGGTTTCTGTATGGATTCCGATAGCTACATGCAGGTGTGGATCGACAAAGTCTAGCGGAGAGCCAGAGGATAAAGCTGTACGGCCGATACCAATCTATATCCCTCGAGAAATCGCAGTAATGAAGATTCCTCTTTAATGTCTTTGCAATTCTTATCCTTAGACATTAGCCTTTTATAAGATTACCTCATGGCCAATAATTGCTTGATGATCGAAATGGAGATGGCCAGAGCACACCGCCTAGCACTGGTTGCCCACAGTGTATTTTTAGCCACAGCTAGGCTCATCTCATTCAACTCCTTCTGGGTCTCCTAGCCGAGGTCTCGAGTGTGGATAGAGCAAAAAGGCCTGTCGCTGAACCAAGTCTTTTTTCTTCAAGGCCAAGGGATCTCAAAAAAGCTTAGCATAGGATCCGCCGTCCGTGCTATAATCTATACCTGAAGGCGGGAACGAAGGCCGGTATATCTTCACTCAGCAGGGTTGTCTTTAGACTTGATTTTCAATCGACCTGACCAATGAGCAAGTTCGAGTAGCTTTGCTCAGCGGTGGATCAAGAAGGATCGACCTGCAGTCTCTCGGCACCCGCGATAGACGTTTTTTGGCTTGAAGAACCGCGGGAGCCGAGCTGGTGGCTCAAGGTATACTACAAGCATACTGGCGGTACGGTGTCATGGCTCGTCTCTGAGTGATGACGTCGTTATTTCAACTCACGTTGATCTGGTGGAAAATATTCCTAGCCTTGTCTATACGACTTCGTCTGCTTTAAATTAGGCATTATCCATGAGCTCGAAATGAAGCACAACAGGCCGAACTAAAAGCCTTCTGGACCGTCGTGCTTGATGAGATATGACGCTAGGTATGAGGCGTCTTGCGATTTCTCATTAACGTCTTGAGGCTCATTGAACGTTAAACTCATCTTTAGGGTCTGATTTTCTTTTTGTCAAATTAAACAAAGGCCAAATGATATTTGGACATGGTGATGTCAACTTCACTCAAGTTTCTCAAGAAACTCTTGCAGCGATCGATTAGTTTCCTCTTCATCTTCATGCATGACCCAGTGTCCTGTTTCGAGCACCTCGAAGTGATACCCGGCCTTTGCCCACGGCCTCGTCATCTGATCCTGCAATGAAGCAACAGTCATTTCGTCTCCTCCACAGCCGATTAGTAACACGGGCACTTCAAGCCCTTTATCCATATCCTTCTCATCTTCAAAAGACAAGTTGTTTCGGAGCGCTTTGTACCAGTTTGTTGGGCCTGTCCATCCACCTGTCCTGAACGAAGCAACCTTTGTCAGGAAGTATTCGTCTTTCCGAACATCTCCGTCGGCAAAAGAATGGGTTGGCGCAATCTTTGCAGAGGAGACCCATTCTCGAGCCTTTCCAGGCGGCCCGAGATTCGCAGCCATGACTTCAGGTGAAGCATGCATAAGAGATATCACAGACTCGACATTTCGATCCATGAGGGCCACCTCTTCATCATCCGTAAAGAAATCCCAGTATCGAAATCTCTCTTCGCCAGTCATCTTTTTTGTCATTCGGTTGATCATCTCGACATCAAATTTCTCTCCGGGTACAGAGTATCCGACGTCTAAGAACACCAAGCCCCTGAACCGGGAAGGGTAAAAGTGGTAAAGCCTGCTGAGGAACCATGAACCCAGATCGTGGCCTACGCCTACCACAGTGTGGAGGTTCTCCGCGTCCAGTATGGCTTTGATATGTGTACTCATTTTGCGCCATGTGTATTCTTGCGGGTCTTTTGGCTTGGAAGTTCCGCCGTAGCCAAGAAGATCGGGTGCGATGACACCGTAACCCAGGGAGGCGAAGTGCTCTAGTTGTTGGCGGAAGTCGGTCGCAGTGGAGGGAAACCCGTGTAAAAAGAGGAGGTTCGGTAAAGTAGAATTCGAAGCTCTAGCAACGTAGTATTCGTATATTATGTAAGACGATATTTGAAGACGTCTAGAGATAACCTTCGTCATTTTGAGGTTTGTGACTATTCTGGACGATAAAGTTCCAGGTATCGCGCAAAGGTTTGTTTGAATAGTTAAATGATTTGATTACAAGAATTTATTGTTATTTTGCGGTCCATGTTAGAAAAGCAAAAAGTGTCATGCGGAAGAGAAAGAAATCGGTGAGCTGCTTTATAATTGTGGTCAAGCCCAAAAGTCGACGAAATGTGTCCGAGGTCGCGCTTGGACTAACACGATCTAAAATGTCGATCTCCCGCCATCGTCAGCATCCCGCCGGTTAGATCCCTTGGATGTCTCAGAACCACAATAATAATCTGACGTCACTTAATTGACGATTCCATTGGTCGAGAGAAGAGTATATGTATCCATTGCAACTTGAGTTGTGTCCATCGGTGTTAGGTACTACTGATCAGAGCCGAAGCGAAGCGGACGGAATTTACCTCAGATTTTCAATCTAGTTTGTGTTGCCAATGGTTTTGCGCGGATCATCAATGGGTTCTTGATCCAGAGCGCAAATGCCTTTTGGTTCTTCCAGTCCCGGCTTTCCTCACACAGCTCGAGGTCGTATGAGAAGAGCAAAGTAGCCAAAATGAGTCTCATCTCGTGCATCGCCATGTTTTGGCCCAGGCAGTTACGCGGCCCGAAACCGAACGGTTGGTGAGCTTCCAGCGCATCTCCGGCGTAGGTGGGGTCCGTCTTGAGCCATCTCTCTGGCGTAAAAGTGTCGGCGTTCTTAAAGTTGGACTCGGATTTGTACGTCGACCAGTGGTGGACAGACACGCGCGTGTCAGCAGGCACCCATTTGCCAAGAATCTGTTGTCCACCTGGGAGCACCACTCTGGGACTTCCGATCGGCACCGGGGGATAAACGCGCAGCGCCTCCTTCAGGCAGGCATTCATGTACTTCAGCTCTTGAAGACGTTCGAACGTGAGGTCATCCAGCTTTGTGAAATTGCCTCGAATTTCTTCAAGAAGGGTATTCATTTTATCGGGGTAGGTGAGCAGATTGTAAAGACAACCGCTAAGAAGTGTAGCTAGTGCACTCAGTCAGCTTTCCCTCTAGTCCACAGATTACGACATTTTCTTACCTGTCGTTTCCGATCCAGCAAGCATGAAAATTTCCGAGTTCGAATGCATCTCTTCGAGAGACAGGCCTTTGCCCTCCTTCGCCGCCAAAACCAGGTTCCAGACATCCGGCTGGTCAGAGCCATCCTGCAATCGCTGGTTCACACGATCCTCTGAATGCTTGCAGTGAGTGACACGCTGCTCCACGACAGACTTTGGCTCGAAGCGGTTGAATATGGTAGTTAGGATGGGGTAGTAGTTGATGATAGAGACGATGGGCAACATCTTGAGCGACTCAAAGATTGATCTGACCCAGGGGCTGTATTCGTTCTTCGCCAGCAGGCCAAGGGGCTGGCCAAAGCAAAGTTCTGCCATGACGTCGAATGTTGCGAAGTTGAGCAGTTGGGTCATTTCCACGGCCTTTTTTCCTTCCTCGCCAATCTCGCTGATCTTATACATCAGAAGGTCCACGTACTTCCGGAACAGCGGCTCTTGTTGTCTCAGCGCACGTTCCGAGAAGGCAGGTGAGAAGAGGCGACGGACTCGAGCATGATCTTCGGTGTTCGCCGTAAGCATACTTGGGACGCCTGCAACCCATCGGTATTTTGTGTTAGCTCATGTGCCAAAGTTGAATCTGGGAACCTAAGCTGTTGGGATATGGCGCACCATTCACAGGCTGAACTGAGAACTCTTGGGCTTTTTCAGTCACCTTGGGCCCATGGATATCATTCCAGGCCTCTCCGGCCGTGTAACTCAGGTCCGTAGGGCCGAAACGAACGACAGGGCCATAAGCTTCATGTAAGCTCTTCATCCATTCTATATCTTCACCTTTCAATGCGACAAGCCAGTATGGAATTCGAGTAATGGCGCAGATCTTGGGGCCGGGCACATCGGCCAGCGGGTGGAGAGTGACGTTGTAGATGGCGCTGCCGATGAGATAGAGTGCTAACAGCGCCACGAAGGCAAGAATAGTGCCCAACATTATGACGAAGTGCGATCGACGACTCACCGTCTACACGAGTTGTCTGTACAAACAAAGAGCGAAGAGTATGATTATGAGAGAGGGGGGAGCTCTCGTCGGTCAACAGCGGAAATTCGCACATCTTCGGAAAACGGATGAAATATCTCGAGCTTCTGAGTGGTCAGTTGATAAGACCCCTGGATCTTGCAACCCCAGTGCAACATTCTTCAGCAGGAAGCTCCGCATGAAGTGACTTGTTGGTGCAACTGCTAACCTAGACCACTTGGCGGCTTTTTCAGACCAGGGTTATTATCCGTGATGTGGACAATCCCGCCGCATTGGTAAAGAATCAGGTGTCAAACATATTGGGTGGCCTGGCTAGCACGCTAGGTATGGACATCCTGGATCCTCTGCCAATAGAAATCTTGGGTGTTGCGTTAACGGCTGCACAAATGGGTGCGTGGGACTGAGTAAGTATTCATAGGCTGTCTCCGCGCGAAGCGTGTGTGTCACTATCGTGTTAGCGTACCTAGCACGGTGTGTACTCTCAGCATCAGAGTTGTGCAGAACAGGTACGCCCAAAGGATCGAGCTTCATAACTGACGAACCAATGTGATAATTAGGTTTCAAGAAAAGATCAACCCGGATGAAATTGGCACAGCACCAGCCTCTAGGGTTTCGCCGTTATCCTAGAGCACAAGAACACCATCCAGATTTTGGCCGAAGTCGCATTGCAGTCGAGTCAGTGGCTTGTACGCGGTGCTGGGTGGTATTTCTTAGACAGGGTCCTGGACGTTTTACGAAAACTGCAGCCTATGGCACAGCTAGATTCATTTATTGCAACGTGCCGTCCTGGTGATCATCGTTATTTGACTGGCTGGATAGCGTCGGGCGGTGGAGTTCGCTACCACTCCCCTGCCTCCGGATCCCCTCCCCCGGGTCCTATCAAAACGCCAACGAACCCCCAGTTCTAGGCCAGGGACGAAAAGAGATTGCACCAACCCGCGGCACAAGCGTCCGCAGCGGCCACCACGTCAAAGATGGTAACGAGACGGTTGATCGCGGGCAGGGGCGATCTCGTACTGCACCACGAAAACTGGTTGGGTTGCATCAATCCTCTTAACGACTGAACTCAGCTACTGCAGCTAGAGCTGTTAGCGAAACCTACATACCTTGACCGAAGAGGAGGCATCGATGAGCCGATGGTCTCGCTTATGTGCTGCCTTGCAAAGTTGCCATGAAGAAGCCATGGCACTGATGGCAGAAAGGGGTTTCGTCGCCATGGGTGTCGCAAGGGCCTCGGACGAAAACTGACAGTTCGCCCCACGAGGCAGGGCTCATCTCGACCAAAATGTGGCTTCCGCTGACTCGTCGAAACCCAAGGCCCAGGTCGACATGTTGAAAATGAATATCTTGCCTTGGTATTTACATATTAAAGTCTCAACGAGCTCTTATTGCCGTTCCGTTTGTGGGGTTGGCTACGAAAATCTGCCTCTTCTGGGACGTCCAAGGAGCCAAATCCTCCACCTAACCATGGGAAGAAGACATGGGAATGAGACCAGACGTTGACCAGGGGTGCACGTTACGTCGGAGCTCCCCCACAGCATCCAGCTGTCAGTTAAATCCAGGAACCGCGGTCTGTAGTAAAATGCCTCCCTTCCCATGTGGTGGGCAGCATGTTCCCGGCATCCCACTTGGCTTTTGAATTCCTCCGATGTCTCCAGCCTAGAGTCTAGATCAAAGTTCGTCTCGAGATTCGCTTTCTTCCCCTCTTTGGCATCTCGGGTCCGCGACGAAGAAAAGGCATAGAACGACCTCCTTTGTGAAGTGGAGGCCATAGGGTTGACCGAATTACGCCCAAGATGGCGGCTTCTATGACGGGGGAGCAGATACAAGCCTTTGCCTACCAACTTGAGCCCCTTGCACCCAAGGGCCTGGCGCCTGCCGTCGAGTTTGTCGCCATCATCTTAGGCATTATCAGCGTCATCGTCGTGTCACTCCGAATCTACGTTCGTGCCGGTTTATCAGGTGCTTCATCACGACTCTGGGGCGTTGAAGATTATTTGGCAGTAATAGGAACTGTAGGTCTCCTCGGCTTAGACACTAGCCTTGCGCTCCTCAACCATTCGTATAATTTTACTATACCAAATCACTCTCGAAAACTCGCTAACTAACAGCGCAACAGCTTCCATTTATACCAGCAGTCGTTTTCGCAGTTCTTGCATCACGCTTTGGCGTAGGATTTCACGATGCCGACCTCCCATCACAACTTTACTTGATTCGCGCCTCCGAGTATCAGACCTACTGGGAAGTACTATACTTCATCTCGTCAACTATTATTAAGTGCGCCATTGGGTTCACTTGTATACGTCTGGATCGACGGAAGCGAGTGGTCATCTGTATGATCCTCAACATGTCTGTAATGGTGGTCGTAGCCATCCTGGCTTTGATCTTTGTCTTTGCAAACTGCACCCCGCTTGCAGCAACATGGAACCCGGCATTGTAAGTCTTTCTTTGAGCTATAGTGGATGTTGCGATTGGACATCAGCTTTTTATTAGAAATCAGATTGCCCCTTTTCGTCCGTCCACTGACTTCGTTTAACAGGGGATCATGCCAAAAGAAGATCAGCTTGCAGACTGTCAGCTACATCGTCTCTGCGATTCAGATGTTGACGGATTGGACATGCGCCATTGTTCCCTTCTTTATTGTGGCCGGCCTGCAAATGTCTCGCCGTAAGAAAGTTTCAGTCATAGCTATTCTCGGCCTCGGAATTTTCGCCAGTATTGCTACCTGCATCCGCATGCCCTACCTCAAGTATTACGACACTGCGAAATACCCCACGGAGATCGCCTGTAAGTCATATTCTACAACTACACTTTCTCTTCTTCAAACATAAACTTACGCGGCATGCCTATCCTATAGATCACCTGGGAGTCATCAGCATTACTTCCAACCTCGAGTGCAGTTTGGGAATAATTGGATCGTCGCTTCCTCCCCTGCGAAAACTATTCAAATTTTACTATGGCTCCTCTCACGACGGGAATTACAAAATCACAGGCGAGGTAAGCTATGCCCTTACTCCGCGTCATGCTGTAGACGGTGTCTAACTCAATCTTTCTTGTAGAGCGGAGACGCCCTTGGAAGTGCTGGCCCAGGTATCAAGCTTGGCTCGCTCAGTGGCAACGACAGAACGTATCATGCATCAGCCAAACGGGGCACCTCGCGTGCGGGTGCCAGAGAGCATGAGACCGACGATGATGACTCTTCAAGTCGGAAAGGGATAATACGAAAGACCGATATCCATGTCAGCACATCAACATTCCATGTATAGCGTAATGAAGCGTCAACCACTCACAGATATCGACATCTGCGAGTAAGGTTTATCAACTGTAATTTTAAGCATAAAGAGAAAGATTATATAAGTCTAATCGAGTCCCTGAGCGTTTGAATGCGTCGCGAAGCCTCTGCATTTACGAATCTGGGAGATTTGTCGTCGAGATCAGCTCCGCTAGGTAACTCGTCTTTTGCTCATAGTCAACTTTCAAGTTTTGTCGAAGGATGTGTATTTCGAGAAAGATGACCGCAAAGGCTGTGAGGGATAAGGAATACAAGACTTTGCTTTTCCGAGTTCTCATGACAACGCATCGCATCGGGCGACGCGCCATGATGTCCGGATTTGATGGTGGTTGAAAGCCTTAACAGCACGCCACGGACAAGTGAGTCACTACTCCACCAGAGGAACTCGGGTTTTACAAGAGCCTTTCATCTCTTAACATTAATCTTTGCTTTACTGTCACCTTCGGGGCCTGGTGAGGTAAGCAATTGGCTAGAGGCCTCCAGGTCCGTGATGCCAACGCTTCACTTCCCAGCATGCAACACACGGCTGCCCCCCACCCCTCCCCCTTTCCCGGGCAGATGGAAGTTAAAAATACGTATGAGAGAACATTCAATCCCAAGCCCTGAAGGAAGCCGGGAAGGGATGGAGGTGGGGGGCACATATACCCTATCCGGGCTAGACATCGAACAGCGGTCCAGACGACACGATGTAGTACAACCATTCCATGATTGAGACGAGGCAAAGGCAAGACCGACATATGGTACCGCCATGGAGATACAGCTGACATATGACAAGGTGGTACGGGTTCACTGTAATGGGCGAAGAAAGCAGCAGCATCGCTGCTCCTTCGAAGACAGAATCCCCAAGGAAACACGGTGTATGAGGAACCTGCTTGATACCCCCCGAGATTACATAAATTCTACACCCTCCTATACAGGCCACCTTCTGTACAAGAAGTGCTAATAATAAGTCTAGACGCCGAATTAGCTTCACGAGGAACAGGAGGCAGTGATTAGGGATGAGGCAGAGTGGCATGGCAATGACAAGCCCAGAGGAGACTAGACGAGGGGCTTAAGATGCAACGAGGCCACTGTGGCCGTATCCACGCTAACCAGAGCTTGACTCTGATTACGAGAACGAACACGATATGCCAGACCGCGACGTAGAATAGATCAACATCACCACGCGGGCAGGAATCGTGTATCCTGGGTACTCGGCCTGAGTGACTGGACCAGTCTGCAGGATAGAAAGCAATACGTGATCGCGACGGTCAGGAGTCGCCCTGAAGAATAACTCTCATCTTGGCCACCATCCATAGTGCGGGAGCTCACTTCAAAAGGCACAAGTCAGCAAACTTTCATCCTCAGATTTACTCTCATGCGCTCCAAGCTGTTCAAACCGTCGGGACAAATGTAGGCTGAGAGGAGTCATTTGCGTTCCCAACCCGAGGACTCAGTAAGAGTCAATAGCGCAGTGGCCATACCAGATGGTCCCTGAAAATTTTAAAACCGTCATGAATGACGTGTGTTGCTCTGAGAATTGCTTCACATCAATCACTTTAGAAGCATGAGTGTTGTTCCGTAATTCTGCAACTTCCCTCACTGCAGGCGATCGGACCCTTCATTACCTTATGTAATCAGCGCCACAACCCCAGAGGCGCAGGGGGTAGGTACCACCAAGCTCCGATCTACCGACCGACGAGAGCAAAAGCGACCATCGATTTCGTCACTACTTCCGTCCCGGGCGCAACGAACGTAAGAAACGAAGCGAGAGAGACCCAGATCCCGAAATCACACTCACTTTCCTCCACTCCTTCTCCGACATCATATCCCGAGCTTCTCCCAAACAACCTAAAGCTCGCCCAGCTCCTGCCCCACCACTAGTCTCTATTGTCTCCTTCAATTGAATCTCCTAGTCGAATCGTCACGGAGAACCAAGCCCCTCGAAAACGCCCGGGCTCGAGCCCGGCATGCTCCTCCCCCGGCTCCTTCAACCCGCAGCGGCCCGTTCCCTCTACCGCGCCGGCGCATTTTCGACGAGGACGACAACGAAGACGAGAGCTACTCCTGCTGTCGAACCAGGACAGATTTGCCTCCGAGCTCGGTTTCCGTGTCGTACGTTTACGACGTCGCGTGCGCTTCGAAATGACGTCGCTTCTACGAACCACTACGAGACCTTGAAGGTCGCCCACGATGCCTCGCCGTCTGATATTAAGAAGTGAGTGCCATGTTCCTACCTACATACCCAAGCCCAATTGGCTGTGTATTATGTACAATTCTGGTCGCATTCAGGCGGCACAGATCTATAGCAACATGTCCTATTCCCCGCCCGCAACGCCTATCCAATACTCGCTCCATGGGCCTGCTTGCCCACACCCAATCAATGCCATGTCTTCAAGGGCTCTTAAAGCTAACCCGTCGTCGTCCCTCCCAGATCCTTCTACGCCCTCTCCAAAACCCACCACCCAGACCACAATCGCGACGACCCAAACGCATCCCGCAAATTCCACGCAATAGCAGAAGCCTACTCCGTCCTCGGCACCCCCGCCAAACGCGCAGCCTACGACCGCTCCCTCCCCTCCTCCTCCCACAACAGCCACCACGGCGCCCACAGACGCGGCTCCTACCACAGCAGCTCGGGTCCCGCGGGAGGCCGCCCCGCATCGGGCCTCTCCCGGCGGCGCACAACCTTTCGCGGCCCGCCCCCGAGCTTCTACAGGTCCGGAGGCTGGGGCGAACATTCGGCGAAGAGGCGGGAAGCCCACGAGGATACCACCGGCACCGGCGCGGAGAAGGAACAGCCCGGGATGGGCCCCGGGTCTGATCCGTACGGGCACACGAGGTCGGCTGCGCCGCGGCACTTTGATTCGCATACGCATACAAAGACACAGCAAAAGCAGGATTCGCGGCGGTCGCATAGGATCATGGGCACGCAGGTCCCGGTTGGACCGCAGGAGACTTCTGTGGGAGCGTTTTTGGTAGTCAGCGGGATCTTGTTCTTTTCCTTTTTCATACCCTTTGTTGCTACCGGCGGACTGAGCCGAAAGAAGAAGGATGCCAAATCATAGAGACCAAGCAGTAGAGCTTGCGCATAAACCTGTAGACATCTATCATGATAGATATAAATCACACGACCGAAAGCCAAGCGTTCGGATCAGCACGAAGCGCTCGCATGCAAAGACACCATGATTTCCCGGTCGACCAAACTCAATTACTCCCCGAACTAATCTACACTAGACAGGAGCCTCCAAATGAAACCAGAAGAGCATTGGGTCCGCTACCCGGCCGGAGAAAGGAGCTGAAAGAATTTTCCTCGTCAAGAATACATGTGGTGAACAAAGGCTTAGCCCTCGAAGGTGAAGCTGGCACCAAGCTTGTGGGTAGCCTGGTCAAGCTTCTGGGTATCAAAGGAGGCACCGAGGCCAAGGGTAACACCCTCGCGGAGGAGGACGTTGTAGCCGAGAGCGGCGACACCGTTGTTGTTGACCTTGAACTGTACGCGGAAATTGGTCAGTAAGGATATTATACAAACAGGTTGCAAACGGGACAATATCACGCACCTTGGCGAAGGAGACGGGGTCGATGCGGTACTTGCTGGCGACCTCAAGACCGACGTTGTTGCCGGCCTTAGAGTTCCAGGTAGCCTTGGCACCGGCCTCAACCTGGGAGTTGACCTTGTGGTAGTATGAGGCAGCGAAGACGCTGAGGTTGTCGCTGGCAGTGATAGCAGCAGAGTAGGTGGGGGCCTGGAAGCCGACAGCGGCGGCGTAGCCGGTGACGGAGGCCTTGTTCACATCGTAGCCGGCAGAGGCACCAGCGAGGAAGCCCTCGTGACCGACGACGGCGTCGATGTTGGCGGTGGGACCCTTGAGGAGGTCGAAGAAAGCGCGGCTGTGGAAGTTGCTCTGCTTGAAGGTGAGGTTGAACTTGGCGCCCTTCTTGGCGGCGGCCTTCTCACCGGCGGAGGGCAGGAAGGAGAAGACACCCTCAGCCTTCAGGCCCTTGGCGAGGCTGTCGGCGAGCTCGACCTTGGTGTCAAGGGCAGCAGCGGTGTTCCATGTCTGGGTGAGGGTCAGGCCTGCGCGATGGTAGAACATTAGCAAATGTGCAAATCCTGGCGATACGTTGGCTGCGAATGAGACTGGACTGCCGTAAGGCCGTCCATATATTCGACCCAAGCTAAGATTCAAGCGCTTTAAACGATGGGTGGTGGTTGCTGTACCGGTAGCCTTGTCGGAGTATTTGCCCTCGATCTGGATGGTAAAAAAGATAAGGTTAGCTAAGGTTCATCTTTGTTTGTTTATGCGACCCTTGATGCATCGTCAAGCGGTGAATGTTAGGGCGGGACTTACAGCACCAGCGGTGCTCTTCTCGTGGGAGGTCTTGCCGGTGACCTTGAAAGCAACGTTGTTGGGGGTGTTGCTCTTGAGCTCGAAGGTGGTGGCAGAAAGGTGGTAGAAGTCCTTGTTGAGGAGCTATTGAAGGCCAATGTCAGCTGAGTGGTTTCTTTCATCGTAGATGACCTCGGCTGGGGAAGGAGCCTAGAGCTCGATTTTCCACGTCCGCGATTACCCGAGAAAGGTAGAGAGGGAGAAAGGGAAAGCGCATACGTCGTTGGCCGACTTGGCGATGTCTCCGAAGTTAGGAACAGACATGATTGCTGATTTTTGACGGGGAAGAGGATTTTGGGGAGAAAAATTGAGTAGACAATGGGAAAGCGGTTGACGAGATGCGACGGGCAAAAAGAGGCGGGTTGCAGGTGTCCTTTCAGGAGATGGTCTGCTGGGGCGGAAGCTGTTCGAGAAAATGTTTTGGTTGCATCAATTGGTTGACGGGGATTCCCGGCGCAATTCGGTCCGGAGGAGCTTTGCTGTGACGGAGTCGCACTAGGACGCTTTTGGCTGCACGTGGGGGATCTGTTATTGGTTTGTTGGGATTGTTGTCGGCTGGCCAGCTCAGATGGGACTCTGGAGGACAGGGGATCGTAATAAGGTAGAGTAAAGCACTGAGAGAGTGGATGTCGAGTGCCAGCAGTGTGGGCTACCTAAGGCTCAGGTGCTCAATGCGATTTTTCAATTTTATTCTTTGATTGTTGTACTCGTTTGCGTGTGTCTGAGTGAATGTGTAGATGGTGAAATCGAGAGCAAGTGGAAGGTTGAATTCGGGACAGAAAATAAGAGAGTTAGCGAGAACCGGCAGGCGTGAGATTCTTACAGTAGGCCTGAGAGAAGAGGCAGGCACAGAATTATTTCCCATAGTTCCTGCCTCTGTCCGCTGCTTCGTCCCTGTTCGCACCACCGCTCATTCTTCTTCATACGCCTGTCTTCGTGGTGTAACTCTAATTACTCCATTGTGTCACCTTACCTTTTGACTGCCGACTCTGTTGTCCATCATCTTCACTGTTCATATTGGGGGCTAACCGAGTCACTGTGGATGCTCACTTGGCCAATTACCGGCACTACACTAACATTCCCGGGCAATCACACTCAATTATTGTTGCATACTAAGTGGACTCTTGGATGAAAGAAGTCAACGGAAGCTGGGGAAGGCTCTGGGATGTTGCTTTCTCTTGTGAGCTCCAGGAACCAACACAACAGGCCAAGACCTGACTACCTATGGAGAGGAACATAGAGAAGGAAACGGCCAGAAATACCTTCATCAGACTTTTCGTCATACTAACGATCTATACAAATACTCATGAAGGCGCAATGGCAGATAGTAATCACAACTACAATTCCCATTTTTTGAGACTCTAAACTTGTTGAGGGTCTACATAATCCAACAAACCAGGACGCCTCTACCTTTACCCGCCCGCATTGACGTAAAGTGCTAGGATACAGGTTGTCTTTCCTCCAAATTACCACTTTATGCGGCGTTCTCGTACTTCTGCTCATGGACGGCAATAGCTCTGTCATGCAACGGGTCAGCAAACTGACTTGGCCAATTCATTTTCACTGGGGAACTGGGGAGAGGGGCCGTCTTGTGACTCACCTGCCACTGGGGTCCGTCTGCTTGGACCATGTGGGGGTCCAGCGCATGACAGTCGAGGCGCAATGCGGCGGGAAGTGCTCGTCGAACATGAGGCGGTACCAGTATCTGTCAAATCGTGTGTTAGCGGCGCCTGATCTTTCGCAACAACAAAAGAGGGATAAATATTGGACGATGCTTACGCTTCCTTGGTGTCCGGGATGTCGCTGCCCCACTCCGGCTTGGGGTTCTTCATCATCTCATCGGTAACGTGGAGCTCGGCGGTGTCCTTAAGGCCGTCAATCCATCCATATCCGACACCGTCGGAGAACTGCTCCTTTTGTCTCCACAGAATGTTGTCCGGGAGGTACGGCTCGGCGCCGGGCTCGTCGGAGGTGTCGAACGCCTTACGGAGGATGTACTTCTCCATCTTCTCCTTGGTGATCATCTTCTCTGAGGGGTCAATGTTCATGCAGGCCTCAAGGAACTACAGGAAATAGAAAGTCAGCGAAGCCGAAATATCATCGGGATTTGCACTCTGCTCACCTCCTTGTCCAAGAAGGGCACACGCGCCTCAAGACCCCAAGCGGATGTGGACTTGTTAGCGCGCAGGCAGTCGGCAAGGTGCAGGTTCTTGACACGGCGAACAGTTTCCTCGTGGAACGCCTTCTTGTCGGGAGCGGCGTGGAAGTAAAGGTAACCACCAAAGATCTCATCACTTCCCTCACCACTGAGAACCATCTTGATGCCCATGGCCTTGATCTTACGGGAAAGGAGGTACATCGGTGTGGAGGCACGGATAGTGGTGACATCGTAGGTCTCGAGGTGGTAGATGACGTCGGACAGAGCGTTAAGACCATCCTCGATGGTGAAGGTCATGACATGGTGCTTGGTGCCGAGGAACTTGGCGACCTCGAGGGCAGCCTTGTTATCGGGCGATCCAGGGAGACCGATGGAGAAGGAGTTGAGCTGAGGAAGATATGTGACTGTTGACAGCTTGTTGTCGTCGTCGATACCAACCATGCCATCGCCAGTGTCGGGGTTCTCCGTCATGGGGAGCGCACCACCGTTGGCCTCAAGGGCCGCCTGCTTCAACCGCAGAGTCTCTCTTTGGGCAATGGCCGCGACCAAACTGGAATCCAGACCGCCGGACAACAGGACACCGTAGGGCACCTCAGCCATGAGTCTCTTTCGGACCGACTTCTCGAGCTTCTCGCGGATCAACTTGAGGTCGAGGGGGGTCTCGGGGACCTTTGCGGCGTCCCACCAGGTAGGCTCGAAGTATCTTGTGGTCTTGCCGGTGGCAGAGTCGTAGATGTGACCAGGCGGGAAGGCCTCAACCTTGTCGCAGACGCTGTGCAGGCACTTCAGCTCGGAAGCAAAGTACACCGCATCAGGCTCTTTTGAGGACCAGCCGTAGTAGAGGGTGGTGATGCCGATGGGGTCGCGGGCGGCGATTGTGCGGTCCTGCTTCTTATCGTACAAGACAAAGGAGAACATGCCGTCGAGGTGCTTCGGGGCATCGAGGCCATACTCCATATACTGTGATACGTTAGATATCCATGTCTACTATTGTGGGTATCAGGTCGCGGGGTGATCTTGACTCACCAGAGGGATGACGACCTCGCAATCGGAACCGGTCTTGAAGTGGTATTTGTGCTTGAGGGACTTGCGGATCAGACGGTGGTTGTAGATTTCACCGTTGACGGCAAGGACGATGCTCTCATCCTCGTTGGTAAGGGGCTGGGCGCCGGATTCTGTGAGGGTGGTTAGCCGTGGAAATCGTGGCCAGGTATTGAGGGTGGACATACCGACGCCGACGATGCTAAGACGCTCATGGCACAGAACTGCGATTGATGGTCAATTGATGGAATACCGATCGTCGAGATCAAGTTCAACGTACTCGTCTTGTTGGAAATGACGCTTCCGCCTAAGCGAGGAAGTTTTGTCAGTTGTCTGCTTGGTTGGTGCCGAAGTAGCGCATCGCGGTGACTCAGAACTCACTCCAATCGGGGCCACGGTGACGGATGCTGCGAACTGGGAGTCAATTGATGCGCCTTGCAGATGGACGATGGAAAACTTACGCCTTTGCCAGCTTCAAAGCCGTAGGCTTGAACTTTTGGACGTCGGGGTGACTGCGCGCGCACACGGTCAGTCGCATTCTCCAGAGGCATCATGGCGGGGTTAATTTTTTTTTGGGAGGGGAGCTCGCGCTGCCCCTCCATCCGCGCCGAAGTAGGGACGATCTCGCAGTTGGGCTTACCGGTGACAAGCGAAAATGCCACACATGATTGCTGTCTCTCGAAGCTACGGCAGTGTGTTTGTGTATGTGTATGGGATGAACTTTGCAACTCAAGAAAAGGTCGAAGAGGCGAAAGACGTGTCCCGGGAGAATAAATACGGAGCAAGAGGTGGGAGCAACCGGGTGAAGGGGTGGGAGTGAAAGAATTATGACTCTTCCTGCGCTTCACCCAGTTTTTTATTATCGTTATTTGTTTATGACATTAGTTACCCTTTCCATTTGCCGCAACGGCCCCAGAGAGTACCTACTTGGAAGCATTGGACCGCGCTTCTGATACAATGACATCCCCCCCTAGCACCTGGCTCATCCGACAAAAAGCCCAGCCCTGACACCCGGTACTTTACCAAGCTTGGGTTGTCGGAGGCCGTAGCCGGTGCTTCGATAAGGGTCAGAAACGTCAGGGCCGTCTACAACTCTGTGCCAAAGTATTCCCAAGGGGTGTCAGAGTGTGCCAAAATTGCAGGTCCGCTGCGACGGAACCACAGTGACTGGCTGCATCTGCACGATACGCTAATCTGCTGCACTGCGCTAGTGTAACATAGCTGGTCCCCCTGGGCCGATCTCGGCTCTCGCACCCATTGGCGGACTGACCAGTCAGAGTTCACCAGTCTCCCAATTACCTAACCTTGCCGACTGATAAGAAACTGCATCGTGCCCAGCCACCAACGAGAACGCAGACAACGAGTCGGTGTGGTTCTGCCGTTTGCTGTTTGCTGCTTGCTGTTAATCTGTTTTTCCGCGACAGCCTACATATGGTGCCACGGAGACGCCTTCTATCTGCGAAGCTGCAGTTCTTAACGCTGCCGGGCATACTTACCTCACTTTGCTCGGGATGAAGTCTTTGACTGGCGGGAAAACGAGGCTTTCGGGAGCTCGTGTCTTTCACCGTTTGGTAATACGCCCGCTCCCATTGAGTCCTGACTCTTCCAACCCCCGACTTACTCGTCACCAGTGTCAGGGTTCCGGGTCTCATGCCAAGCAAGCTATTGTGGAGGCGCGCTCCTCCGACACAACAGCCCGGCGGCATTGGTTCCGGTGGAATATCCACAGCCGGCGGCTTTCGACGGGTAATAAAATGAGACTCCCACCACGGTCTGGTGGGGTTTGGAATCACCGCCAAAAGAGTCATCATTACCTACCTGCGTGCCAGGCTCGTGTAGTCGATTCGCATAGCACGTCTGCCCGTCTTTCCAAGCACTCAATTGATGCATCTCACACGCAAATATCCTATTCAATAGATCAACAGCTGGGGTGTGGGTTGAAAGCCCCCCTGTTTGCTTCCCTCACAATATCATTATTGCATTGTCATATGACATATCGAAAGCAGAGAAGCAGACCGTATGGTATTCCCGTAACTCCGAAGTCCTGCCTATTGGCATGACGCTGTGATCTCGTAAATCTATTCACACATAGCTGCCTTTGCTCCTAAGGCGCCGGGTTTTCTCTCACAACACGCTTGATGCGCTTCTCGTATTCCGTCTTGTCCTTCTTGAAGAGACTGTAGGCCTCAGCCTGAGCGGGCGACTCGGGGTTGGGATCGTCGAGCAGGTTCTGAATGCCGAGCAGGATCTGCTTCACCGTGATGGCAGGCTTCCACGCCTCCTCCTCGTTCAGGATCGACAGGCAAACAGTGCCGGAGGGGTAGACATTGGGGTGGAACAGCGGAGGGACAAATTTGCCTGAGGAACTTCTGTCAGTTTACTGTATAGTTGCAAGCTTAGGGGTGTTTTCAACTCACACTTGGGTGGCTTCGTTGGGTACTCTTTTTCGCGCAGAATTGTCAGTAACCGGCTTTCACTCCACTGTCATTTCTCTAGGTAACATACCTTCGGGGAATGTGATTGTCAACTTGAACAGGCCGCCCTCCCAAATCGTCTTCTCCTTGCCAGGAATACCGCACTCCCAGACTTTCAGGTCTAGGGTTCCAGTCGCCGCATTACGCTGAGGCTTCGCGAAGAAACCAAAGGGGTGGTCCTTGCGCCACTGCTTGCTGTAGCACAGCCAGATCAGTTAGGCATTGGTCGTAGGATCGGGGTAGCTGAACAACATACCGCTCCTCTTGAAGTCTGTTCTGGCAAAGCGACATCGTGGAGAAGTGTGATCGTTGCTTAGAGTGTATGTGTCCGAAGTCGCGTGCGACGTCTGGCTCGCGTGTCGCAAAGGTTGCGGTTGTGCACAATCGGGACGATTCAACCTTCGTATCGGGCCGTAGTCGAGGGATCGAGGCGTTCGGATGGCGGAGATGCCGTAGAACGGTCACGCCAGTCGATGTAGAAGAGAAAAGTGGTAAGGCTGGGGGGTTGAGAAGATAGTTCGGTGTGTAAAGGCAAAGCCGCAGCGAGTGGAAGTCGTCAACGAGTTACCTGAGGTAAGGCACCTCGCACTTGCCTCACTGAATGCGCCGCGTTGGAAGGCGGAAGATTTTCGGGGTAAGGGTACGTACCGATTCCGATCGACCAACGGATGGAAGGTGTGAGACCTGGTAAACGTGAGATGCCGCGGTACCTTCCGCAGGAGCTCAGGGCAGTTGGGACTCCTGGAGGGGGGCGGCTGGGGCGCGAGGCGGAACATCAGGTCGCCCAATGGACAAATGGGAGAAAGGACCCCGCCCTATACCGCGTTAGTCCAGCGGCGCGGGGTGCTGGGAATCTGACGTGGGGCTAATGGACCTGCCCAGATGCAAGACAACCCAGGAGCTTCAGGCCGATTCCTCGGCTTTCATCTGACAGTCCATCTTTCTGCACGTACAAAGGTCATAATCCCAGCCCGGTGCGACTGTCAATCTTGACCCAACCTTTTGGAGGCTGTCCATCACCTGCAGCGCCCCGAGGCTCCGGTTCCTGTCGCCTCTATACCAATGCGCACTGCAAGTTACCTTTGTCAAGACTGAACCCAAGCGCCTTTGATTTACTGCAGCACGCATCGTGTTTGGGAATCGCATCTTGAGGCACTCTGCAAAGATGGAGAAGGATGGTAGCGCAGCCGGCGCCGGCAATGCCGAGGCGAAACCCGTGGTACCGCCAGTGGAAGAGACGAAGCCTACAACTGTCGTTGAGGATGTTCCTGACCCCGATGAAGACGACTTGGACGACTTGGATGGTGCGCCTGCCATAGGGAACCCTCTGCGGCCTTTTGGAATATACTGACTCTGCTAGACATGCTCGATGACTTTGCTGCCGTGAATGTGGAACCGAAGAAAACAGCACAACCTGCTGCGTCAGCTGCGAGAACCACCGCGGCTGGGCCAGGTAGACCCGCGACAGCTGTGGAAGATGATTCTGAGGATAAAACACTGGAAGAGATGCTATCTTCCGACGATTTCGCTAAGCAGCTCCAAGCTGGCATGGCAGACCTGATTGGAGAATTTGAGAAGAATGTGGGAGACTTCCACTGCCAGCCGACTCAGACACGATTGCTAACCATTTACCATAGCCCGAGATGCAAGCGCAATTCGACAACGTGTTTAAGCAGATTAGTGAAGCTGCGGCAGGAACGGAAAACCTTGCCGAAGGCACGACCGGAGCAAAAGCGCCGACACCGCTAGCGTCAGCCTCATCTTCAAGCAAAGTTCCCGTTTCCGACCCCATTGCCGACGGTTCCTTCCAGGAGACTATCAAGAAGACCATGGAACGCATGCAAGCATCAGGACAACAGGCGACTGCAGCCGCGGCAGAGTCATCTACCGAAGATTTCCTCGCAGAGATGATGAAGCAACTCGGAGAGGGCAACCTCGAAGGCGGCGGTGGCAACGAGGAGGAGTTCTCAAAGATGCTCATGGGCATGATGGAGCAGCTCACTAACAAAGAAATCCTGTACGAGCCTATGAAGGAGCTCAACGACAAGTTTCCCGAGTGGTTAGCAAAGAACAAGGAAAAGACGCCAGCAGAGGATCTCAAGCGGTACGAGGAGCAACAAGCGCTAGTCAAGGAGATCGTGGCCAAGTTCGAGGAGAAGACGTACGCCGATTCCAACGCGGCGGACAGAGAGTACATTGTGGACAGGATGCAAAAGGTTGGAACCTCTCCAAATTTGGATCTTCACGCGCTAACAGGAGACAGATGCAAGCTGCTGGCTCACCTCCGTCTGATTTGGTCGGTGATATGCCATCAGCGCAAGAAGCTTTCAGTGCAGACGAGGGCTGTAATCCCCAATAATCGGACTTTCCAATGGAAGTCCCGTCAAATATGTTCCTACACAACCGGTGCCTTGTCCCGTGAGCTTGCATACACACAGTAGCCATTCGTGGCATATTCCGACCGCTGTTTAATGCCAGACGCCAAATAGCAACCCCCAGACCCCGAAAGCCAAATAGTCTCGTATAAACGCCGCAAAGCAAATAGACCAGCCGTAATCAACGCCATGTTTTCATGACATGTCCATATCTTGCGAGGACGCGTCTGGCTGACTGCTTTCCTGTGATACCAAATTCATGAATAACGAGTCGTAATCCTCGTCGTCTGACAGGCCGTATGAATCTGACTGCATCATTTGCGAGGAGCCAGTCTCGGGCTGCACATCAGATGACTGGTCGTAGGAGAGTAATAACGCATCGAGCTCGTCCTGCTCCTCCTGGGCGATGGCATCAACCATCATATCGTCAGTGTTATCAGGGATCCGTTGCGCGCGATCTTGGAGAACAGCTGCCGCGTCTTCGATATCCGCTTCGGAAAACACCGCGTTGCCTTCAATTTGCTTGGCATAATGCCGTTGCCGCATGTCGCGATCCCAGTCAGACTTGAGAAGCTGTCGGATACGTCAGTAGGCCGTATCACAGTCAGTAGCAAAAACTTCACGTACAGTGCCTTCCATGTCCCGCCGCTGGTATTGACGATCATCCGCGCGCTGCCTCACGTTTTGGAGGAACAGCTTCCGCCTGCTCTCCTGCGCTTCTTCGCGTTTCCGAACTATCGGGTTCGGTTTCGTAGCTCTCGATGCGTATTTGAACTTTGGTTGAGGAATAGGCGAGGATTGTGTGTGGCGTACGGTGTTGTCATTGATGGGCGAGAGGGGTGATGACGCGCGAATGGGCGATGAAGAAAGAGGCGATGGGATCGTGGGCCTGAAATCCCACGTCCGGTCGCTGAAGATGGGTACGGGTCCGGCGACGGAGAACATTTCGGAGCTTTGGCTGACGTCTGATGTCTTGTTCTGTTGCATAGAGTTGATATCGCGATCGAATGAATGATGCTTGAGTGCAAAGATTAGTGTTGGTTGTTGGTTGTGCTATCCCAATGTGCCGAAGTCTGGGGCTGAGGCTGTAGTTGCAGTTGTCGCCTCTGGCAGGTTGCTTAATTGAATCACGGCGCGGGAAGGTGTCATTGAACGCGACCTGAACGCGGTTGAACTAAAGATGTTTTGCGCCACAACACATGTGGCTTGGAGCGGTGACACGTGAAATCCACTTTTGGAGGGTCCCTTGCCGGTCCAGTGACGGATCATACAGAAACAGTTAATTACGGTTTTCTGGGCTGGACCTCTGTCCCGGCGGTTTCCGAACGGGCCCCGAGGTAAGGATAAACGTGGCGCTCGACGAATGAAAGCGGCCGTCAAGAGCGCCACCGTTCCCCTAGACCCCAACGATATGGCAGGCGCAGGCTCAGGGCCAGAAAGATAGAGGAAGAGAAAAAAAAAGTCCAGAAGAGTTGACTGACGACATGACATTCGACTAATTAGCTCTGGACCGCCCCCAAAGCGACTCGATCCCTTGAAAACCGACTCCACTATCTGTAGCGACTGTTGGGAAAGTCCACATCGAGACACGCCTCTTTGCATGCAAAAGCAAACACGGAATCCCAACATAAACTCATAGAATGAGCATCGGCGCAGACAGTTCTCCTGTTTGTCTTATCGTCGGCGGCAGTCGGCCAGAGTCCAGATGAAAGCCTTCACCGCCTTCTCGCTCCCATTGCGCCGGCTTGCCACTCGACGGCCATGGACATGCTCCAACTGTCGTGGAGGCCCGTTGGCGCAGCAGTCCAGCCGGACACAACAGCAACAACAGCAACGATTTAGCAACACCGCACGCGGGTTCTCTTCCACGACCTCGAAGACCGCGATCAACCGGGCTACACCGAGGACTGGCGGTGGTAAGAAGGGTGGTCGCGTGTGGCTTCTTGCTTCAGGCGGTGGCGTTGCGACAGCAGGTGTCCTTGCGCTGGGCGACGACATCAAGTACGGCTACGATGCGGCAGAGCGAGCAGGCCGTGTTGCGGCTGCGCTCGCAGTATGCATTAATGAGTAAGGAGAATATTCTTCAAAGAAGTACACTCTCGGAGTGATTCTTCAAAGAAGTACACTCTCGGAGTGGTCTTTGCTAATACAATTGCAGCTACCGAACGACTCTCAACCAGAAAGAAACGATTGACGACCCCGAATTAGCAAACAAAATTTTGAAAGACTGTCACCAGCGATGCGCCGATCGAACACTAAAGGTCTTGGAGAAGAACGGCGGGATCTTCATCAAGTTGGGCCAGCACCTTGTGAGAGTCCCCCTATTCTTATACTTCTTGTAGTTCTGGAAACTAATACACCATCAAGAGTGCGATGAACTACCTCCTCCCGCAAGAGTGGACAAACACCTTCATCCCACTACAAGACAAGTGCCCCGTATCGTCCTTCGAGTCAATTGAGGAAATGTTCCGCAAGGATACTGGAAAAGAGCTCTGGGACTACTTCTCCGAATTCTCAAACGAACCGATTGGTGCTGCATCTCTCGCTCAAGTACATACCGCTACAGTGAAGGACACCGGAATGCCTGTGGCTGTCAAAGTACAGCACCCAGGACTTGGCCAGTGGTCTCAACTCGACCTTGCCTTGACACGTTTCACGTTCTCTACGCTCAAGCGCTTCTTCCCGGAATACGATTTGGAATGGCTCTCCAAAGAGATGGATATCTCGCTGCCGAAGGAATTGGACTTCAGAGAAGAAGAGCATAACGCTAATCGTACGAGGGAACATTTCGCCAAGCTGCCTGAGCACCCCCTCGTCGTTCCTGGTGTTCTCTGGTCGAAGGAGCGCATCCTGGTCATGGAGCGGGTATCAGGACACCGATTAGACGACCTCGAGTACCTTGACGCCAACGGTATTGACCGAGACGAGGTTTCCGCCTGTCTCGCTCGCGTTTTCAACGAAATGATCTTTGGCCACGATGCACCTTTGCACTGTGATCCCCACGGCGGCAACCTGGCCATTCGGAAGAACGAGTCCAGGCGCGGCCTCCGAGGCGGGCACAACTTTGACATCATTCTCTACGACCACGGCCTTTACCGCGAAATCCCCCGCGACCTGCAGCGCTCCTACGCCAAGATGTGGCTCGCTGTCATTGACGGCGACATGAAGCGCATGCGCAAGTATGCCAAGGAGGTGGCCAACATCAACGACGAGCAGTTCCCCCTTTTCGCCTCCGCAATCACAGGCCGCGACTGGAGCGTCCTCAACAGCGAGGGCTCCGTCTTGCAGACGCGCACCGACGACGAGAAGAAGGAGATGGGCGACGCACTGCAGGAAGGCCTGATTGTCGATCTCGTCCAGCTCCTCGGCCAGGTCCCGCGCATCATCCTCCTCATCCTCAAGACCAACGACCTCACCCGCAGTCTGGATGAGAACCTGCACACCCGCCAGGGTCCCATCCGCTCCTTCATGATCCTCGCTCGGTACTGCACGCGGACTGTCTTTGAGGAGCAGCTCGAGGACCTGAAGCAACGGGGATCGCTGCTGTGGCCGCCGAATACCTTCCGCCTCATGTCCGCGTGGATCGGCTTCTTGAGGGTGGAGCTCAAGCTTGGAGCCTTTGAGTTGTATTTGAGCGCCAAGAGGGCGTTTGGGTTCAAAGGCGTTGGGTTTGCGGCTCCGGGCATGTGATTGTATTAAATATTACCTGCACATATGTAGAGCTATAGATTTGTAATTTGACTATTAGATGAATGTACTAGATAACACTTTTCATGCCTTTTCGCTACCCAAGCCTTGCTGTTTTTGTCCGTGAGTCTAGATTGTTCTGCGACTGGTCCACCTGCCGCAATGATTCCTAAGCAAGAAGACAGACGGGAGATACCAATCGGTATTATATATACATATCCTTGCCAAAAAAAAAAAAAAAAAAGAAAAACCCTGAGTCGCGGTCCAAAGCTAAAAGGACTTCGTTTAAGGCCGTAACCACATGAGAATACTCGCATCAGTACACATTGTTATAGTGAACAAAAATAAATTAACATCTTTAGCTACCTACAAGACTGGTCTGGACGAAGTCTCACCACCATCAGAAAAACATACCGGTTTAGTTGTAGTATACCATTTGAGGGTTACAATGAAATGGGCGGGATGAGGAGGTAAATTTAGTAAACAACTCAATGAGTACCTAATGTGATGCAAGGCAAATTTGGTGAGCCCAATGTTGAATATCAAGCAACTGTGAATGTACTGGCCACATGGCTAGTATTATGATAGCTATTAAACATGTCACTGTGAGTTTTTGACATGGAAGAGACTGTTGAGTTTGACAGTGTTCTCATTATCGCCTGCATGCGCCAGACTAATTGACTAAGATACAACGCTTGACTCTTTCATATTCGCTAGCCAGCTCCATCCCAAGCGATAAGGTGGGTATCGGTTCATAAACATCATTTACATGTTGTCAAGACGCTCCTTGGCGGACTCCTTGGCCTCATCGGAGACGTTGGGGTTCTTCAGGGTACTGGGATTGACATGTTAGCAACAGTCCGAGGTACTAGCATGGGGAAGAATACTCACGCCTTGAGGCCACCGGCAACATTGCCAGGGTTCTTCTCCTCATTGTCGCCAGCCTTGGGGACATCGCCGCCGTTGAACTCGTTCTCGAGAATCTTCTTGGAGTTCTGCTTGGACTCCTCAGACGTGTTGGGGTTGTTGATGTTGGCCTTGTGGCCGCCGGCGATCTGAGCTTCGGTAGGCATGTTGAAGGTTGGTGATTGGTGATTGAAGTTGGGAAACTTGGTGGTTTGCTGTTAAGCTAATGGTAGATGATGAGATTGTTTGATTGCTTGTTGTTGTGATGATGAGAAGAGAGAGGATATGTTCCAGAGGTGTCGGATTCCCTCCTTCTTATACATCTTCTGGGCTCATCGAGATGGAATCTTGTGACCTAGTCGAGCTCGAGCTGCAGGAGAACAAACACACCCAAACAAAGCAAGGCTTCAGTTCAATCCCCTGACCGCCATCAGAGCTCGTGGTGCTATCCCCATGTGTTGGAGCGGGCAGCTTCGACGTAATTCATGTCATCATCGAATCTACCCCTCATGTACATAGCCTTTTCACTTCGACATTGGTAAACTGCCCACGGTACCCAAGTAATCAAATACGGAACTTGTGAAAAGATACATCTTCCTCCAACCCCCTTTGCATAAGGGAAAGAAGCAAGACGTGGAATCAACTCATCCGAGCTACGGCAAGGCTACCGGGCCAACGACCGAGCGGTCTGAACTGTATGGACCTAGTGCCGGAAGCTCCCTCGTACTCGAGTGACATTTCCCCCTTTCGATCATTGATGAGGAAAAGTCATGACGTCCTTGGTTTTCCTTCTAGTAGTATGTTCAGAGAAGAAGAACATCGTCCCAGCAGACTGAGCGAGATCGAGATGATCTAGGTCGGTGCGTCGTGGCTTGAATGGTGTTGCATGTTCCTTATTCCGCTACGCCCAAGCGGACGTACTTTGCGTGCCTGGAAGGGGGTTTGAGACATGACTTTCCGTAAAGAGGCACACGTTGTGAAAGGGGGCCGGCGCCGGGGCGAAAGTTGTGGGGGAGGGGCGGGAAGAAAGATGATAGACCGGTCTAAGAACAAACTACTGACTGTGACACGGTGACAGCCTCAAGGTCGCTGCTTCGTGTGGTTAACATGGTTGGTGGTATTGGTTAAGGAATTAGCAGTGCCAGCCCTACAATCCCCTACGACGTTACACTTTACAATTAACGGGAGACGCGGGGGTGGGGGAGAGCAAAGGGACGTACGACACTAGGGGAATTCGGTTCATGCCTGTCCGTCCGCCGCCGCCCCTCCCATTCAGGTATTCTTCCGGTCGTTGAGGAGGGATGAAGTCAGATCGATCGATGATGCTAGTGGGAAAACGGCATAGCAAGAGGAAGGAAGCGTAGCAAACACTCCGGGCAGAGGTTCTTTGAGGAAGTGATCAGGCGGGTGTTCGAGATGCAGCGGCTCTTTGCAGGAGCTTGGAGCTTGGGTAACCTCAAAGCGAACCAATCTGGAACCGCTCTTTGCTTGATCGAGGCTCAAACCACCATGCTAGGTACGGTGGAAGGCATGTAGGTAGATCGATCTCATTTAGGCTGCGCTTCTCGGCCGCCCAACCTTGTCGTCATGACCAAATACTATCGTCACTAATTGAACGGAAGAAGAAAGGAAAACTTAATGCTCGATGCGCTATTACGGCTAGGTATCTGATTCCCAGCGGCAGCACTTCAGTCAATTGGCATCGATTGGACCTTGTTATGAAAATGCCGAGACCAATGGAGTGCATTGGCTGGTTGAAATTCATCCAGACGAAGTTCGCCGTGGACTAACCCGGTGACGAGGACAAGAATGAGATGAAATGCTGATTTCACGGGCATCTGACACCGCCAAAGAATAAATCCGATTGTCAAACCCCCGCCAAAACGGGCAATGTGAGATCGAAATCTGACATGGTAATCTGGGAGAGGAATGCAAGGTACCGCCCCAAGTCCAAAGCTTGCCCAGATCCAGCCCTCAAGTGGGTATTAGCCCGAAGCAAATAGCATCAAAGACCGCTTCTAGACCGTGCAAGGGGCCGAGATGTACGGGGGGGCTGTGGCCTGTGGGGAAAGCTGATGTTGTGCTCATCTTGCGTGAGTCTGTCTGCGTTTGCAAAAATCGTGCGTTTTAGACAATCCCACCATCACAAAGCTTCGCCCGTTCGCTAAGAGCATTACGGCGTGGTGCCGCTAGGCTGGCTATGCGGCTGGGAACTAGGGCCAGGAGGTGATGATTCATCGGCATTGTTTGGTGATGTCAATGACTGGTCGAGCTAGGCCGGGCCAAGACGCAAATATGCATATTGCGGAGAGCACAGACTCCCCGCGGCAGGAGCTTCTTGTCCGGAGGGAATGAAGGGAGATGCAATGATCTTTGCGTAATGATCGTTAGGGGAAGGAAAATGTAAGAAAATGTGAGATGCAGGTGGATTCATAGATATGTAGAACCGCGAAGCCCCTCCATCACGCTCATCGCTTTGCCCTACTTATCTTCCCTCATCCTCTCCCCCCCTCCCCCCATTGATAGACGCTTGTCAGTCATGTTGGGCTGTGGGTCACTCGTTTCCCAAAAAAAAAAAAAAAAAAAAAAAAACCCGTTTCAATAAGTTTGATGTACTAGTGCATTCAGCCAGCCATAGGGGATATCAGGGTCTCGTCGGTGTTGACTTGACACCAATCATTCGACTTCTGGACATGCGCCGCTTGGAAACACGAGATATCCTGCCCGGCATTTGAGTAAATCTCAAGAGTCATGATATTCCACGTCGTCTACCGATGCTGCTCGTGTGACCGGCGCAGCAGCCGTAGGATGAGATCCATTGTCTTGCATACGTGTAAAGGACCATCGTGGACCCAGCAGCGAATGAGACGAGGATGGAAATACGTGCTTCTCCTGACGTAGTCCTAGGCCGGGTCATGTCGCCTACAACCCGCTGGCTGCGGGGCTACTCAGTTTCCGACTAATGCATCGCGTCTGTTTCCGAGTGATACAATTCGGTCTGGCGTGAGAGTTCTAGCTTTCTAGCCGTTTTTATACAGAGTAGGACAAACCTATTAAGCTCAAGTTCGTGTTGCCAAAAGTCCCCGAGCTGTCTAGGATCATGACTAGATCATTGAATAGCTGGAGGAATAAGTTAGCCATTGTAGCAAGCCAGACGGTTCTGTTTCTGCAGTATCGTGAGAGGCCTCTTCACCGTTTTCACGATGATGGCTATTCTCGGTGACGATGCATCTTTCAGGTGAAGTCATTGGAAGCGTAAGTGTTGTCCGCGCCAAAAAAAAGCATCGAACGAAGTCGGTGAGGTCAGCCGCTCGGCTAGTGCCGCCGCGGTGCCCATGTCAGATCGGACTTACCGTCCAATCACCACTCCCAGCGCGGCTGTCAAGGAAGAACGTACCCACCCTGCCGCGTGGCTGAGCTGAGGCTTCGCTCGGGCCCCTGCCCATCCCCAATCCGACTACACACCATCCCGTCCCAATTCCCCGTCCTCCGGACCGTCGGCATCCCATCGCAAACCAAACCAAACGAAACCCTCCTGCCCGTCAATTCTCACAATCAACCTTCAATAGAGCCTCAGCTGATGTAACCACACCTCACTCCAAATATCGAAACGAGGCTGAGAATCGAAACACCACATCCGCACGCACACAACACACACATCACTGCCGGGCTGCCCACCCGTCCTCCTTCAGAATGACATCACCGGACGCCCCCGAATCCCAGCCTGCAGCCATCAACTATGTCGCCGGCTTCCTCCTCGTCGGCCTGGCGTGGGGCTTCACGACCCCGTTTATCCGCCGCGCCGCAAAGGACCACAACCCGCCCCCGCACCCGGTCCTCGACACCGACGCCGTCAAGAACAGCTGGCTCCGGAGCCGTGTGTACGGCGCCTTCTTCGGCGTCGTCGATCTGTTGCGGAACCCGCGGTATGCCGTGCCGCTGCTGATTAACTTGACCGGAAGTGTTTGGTTCTTCCTACTCATTGGGCAAGCTGGTGAGTACCTTCATTTGCCCCCCCTTCAATCAAGCGCAATTCCTTCTGGAGTGAGGTAGAGATAGTGAGAGAGAAGAGTCTTGTGAATAACGGAGAATGTGCTAGAATTGAGTTTGACGGTCCCCATCGTCAACACCTTGGCGTTCCTCTTCACTGTCATTGGAGACTGGTGGGTTGAGAAGAAGGTCATTAGTCGAGGTAAGTGCGGACGTTCCAAAGATGAGGAAACCCTCTTCGATTGGTCACGATGGCTAAATGTGCTGCAGAAACCTTGGTCGGCATGGTGTTGTCTCTTTCAGGCATAGCGTTATGCGTGCACAGCAAAACGAAGTATTGATTCTGAACCTCTATGGTTTTTGGGGGCCGCTTTTTTTCCGAGAAGAGACAAGGTGCATGCATGAAATCTGCGTATACCGCTGTCTCGCTCGAGGTGCATAATGCAAGATGTGATGTTTGGCATTCTCGATCCATGTAGAACATGTGTAATAAATATATACAGTAGAAGCGAACAACGTGCCTGCGCCAGGCAGCTTCAGTCATCTAAACTTCTACCGTTCGCCTCTTCTCTCCTATCACCATGACCTTCTTCTCTGTAGTCGTTGGGTCTGCCTGGACCTTCTTCCTGTTCAAGCGCGTCCAGCCCGCCCATGAAAAGCTAGTAATAATGCATTCCGCCGAAGGAAGAAGAGAAAGAAAGGAAAGAAAAAACATGATCGAAACGCTCGCTTCGTAAATGGTATCCTCCATGCGCCGTTTATGTCAAAGGTCCGTCGTCCCCGATGCCGTCAGAAGAAACATTACTTTTTTTGGTCTTGAGTCATCGAACATCCTCAGTCGTTTCAACTTCGTGAGTCTTCGTCTCATGGATACCGTGACGGAGAGCCTTCACGGTCGACGTGCGCGGAGCCAGCGCTGCACAGCTCGTTGACTTGGGTCCTCAGCCGTCCAGCGGCCCATTGCGGCATCTGATGCCTGCAGTTCGTTGTAGATCGCCTCGTCGGTGACGGTAGCGAGCTCCTGGAGTCATCATGTTAGTCCGAGCCGCCAACCCAGTCTTAGCACTCTCGGTATATCCCGAACTTACAGCTCTTAGCTGTTGATCACACGCTCTCAGATGCGATTGGTTTCTCGAGTTCGGTCGAGCGCCCTGCAGAATGCCATCCCTGTTGGTAACCCATCGCTGCGCAGCAGCTTGTCGTAGGTAGATCTTTTGGCACTCGTGTCTTCTGGAGAACGCGTCAAGCAAGCATCTGCAATATCAAAGTCAGCTTGCCTGCCGAAGGATCAGCCAGAATGATGTTTCCTACTGCCTCAGCTCCGCCTTCTCCTGCTCAAGGGTCCCGCCACTTGCTTGTGGAACGCTGGTGTCGGCGGCGCAGTTGAGAATGTGCTGCCCATCGAGGGAGCATTGGCGCAAAGCCGCCCAGCCTTCTGTGTAGTAGTCTTCCATGTTGCTGGGGTCTGTGGGTGCTGCTGCGATGTAGTATTGTAAAGTACGGAAATCGGAGAGCACTTCGGCAACTCTCGTCGTTCGATAGTCATTCACTAACAAGAACATTAGACGCGAGCGCACCACGAGAGCCAATGCCATCCGGAACACATCCTATGGATGGACTTTGACGTATTGCAACTTACATCCGTCCATTATGATGGTACGTAGGGTAGATTAGTACTCTTAGTAATCAAAGGAAATCTGATATGAAGGAAATAAGTCGAGTGAATAGAAAGTAGATAGAAAGATTAGTGCCAGATTAGCGAATGAGAGGCTGTTGCTTCCGAGAACCATGAAACACTGGATGGAGCATGATGATCGACATCAAACTTGAACGCCACGCTGTTTTCCTTTTGTATGTTCTGGACGGCCTCCAAAGGACACGAGAAATCAACCGCGAAGGTTTACGGAGCGTAGTCCGAATCAAGGTCAAGCCTGGCTCCCGTCAGGAACCATGAACCAGAACCCATGCCCGGGTCCTTCGAGCGGAGGGAGCCCCATAGGGATGCATGAGATCATTGAGAGGGTTGTGTCCAATGAACCCTTGGTTCATCTGTTCGAACATCCACGGCCCCCCCAGTTCGCTGATAGGGCTAGCTGACGAATCGGAAAATACACGCCGGGGTACTGGCAGTTGGGATGGCTTTGCAAGCTCAAAGCTAGACGGAGACCCTAGCCAAGCTGGTGGCATACCCCCGGTTCCCGGCAAGATGATGCGATAGAGACACTTCTCTGGATATCGTGGAGGGCCAGGATGCCTTGGAATGATGCCAACTTGCGTCTTGAAAGCCTGTAAGACCACGTTCCAGCCCTGGACGGCTATCAGAATTGACGATAGTCTGGTGTGTAAGGTGGGCAGGTCAGCATGCGGGATCATGGCTGCGGCCACTCAACATGGGCCGGACAAGGCTGCATGGGATGTGAGACCTGGGCCGGGAAGAGGGTGGGAAGATCTGGGACGGTGGGATGGAACGAGCACATGGTCTTCGTCGGCAGGCAGCCGGGGGGGGGGGGGACAAGATGGGATGACGGAGGAAAAAAAACCACAAAAAACCGACGAGCCTCCATCGAGTCCATCAAAAGCGAGTCTTTTCTCCGGTAGAACGGACAGGTCGGTGACAGGGATGCGGAATAAGGTAAGGCTGGTGGATCTTCAGCTGCATCCACACTAGACTTGGCGGCCGGAAGGGGAAATGGGCTGGAGCTTTGCATGCAGTGCTGCTCCACAGCTTCGTGGCTTGACGGGGATAATGACCAATTAAACGTCGAAACTGTGACGTTTGCCCACGGCTGGCACGTTTGGCACGTTTTATTCCAGCTGAACCAGTATCGTAGAACCGTCACCCGCATTAGGCCCCCGTCCCCGTTCCCCTTTGCGACCTAGTAGAAGGCTGACTGGGAGACTCGGGAGGTGTTTTCTTTCCGGCACTCATTTGCTGTGAAAAGGACTGGTCGGGAGCTTTTGGGGGCTGATATCTCCAGCTCTGACTCGGGACGCCATCTTCCTAGAGAACCGTCATCCATGTCTCGGCCTCGTGAACTCTGCAGCCCCCAATAAAGGAAACATGGCCTTGCATTTGCACAGCATTTCTGACTTCGGGTCGCTGAGCAATCAGGAGCTCTCAATGGACCAACCTGCAATTATTAATGTCCTTAATCATCTGCAATTTTTGCTTTTTTGGAGAAGTCGACTCACTTAATACCACTGGCCGCCCTATGAGACCGTTTCACGACACCTTGACAGCCTCATGGGAGTATCCGGCGCCCGTTATTTGATAATGCTCCCACAGTTTGACCGGGCCATATGAGTGCTCATATTTTCTCCTGTCTCATATCCCCTCGTCAAGGTAATGTCCGGCGCAAACTCCGTGAGTCACGGTATCCGCTGGCCTCGGGCAAGCCATGACTTTCTTAGCATGCCTACTCGATCAGCACTCAGCCAAGCCACAAATTGCAGCACGAACGCTTTCATATCGATAGCTG
Organism: Colletotrichum paranaense; assembly: GCF_030867605.1. NCBI lineage: Eukaryota > Fungi > Ascomycota > Sordariomycetes > Glomerellales > Glomerellaceae > Colletotrichum > Colletotrichum paranaense. Next base: position 124,667 of record NW_026848977.1, read on the forward strand.
TTGGATTGATCATGGCAATATCTTCCAAATGTCTTGATCTATAGTGGTTGGTAGGCTCGCTAGTAGTACAATCGTGTGCGGGGATCTCGGTTCGTGGGGCTTTAAACTTGATTCTCATCTGTAATATCCCGCAAACTTCATGCGTGGTCTGGCCTGTCAACGCATCAGTGTCACTTTGGACTGAGCATCCGCCGCACCAACCATTCCCAGCTTCCACCGGCCGGAATGTGTTTCTTCCACCTCAGTCCTTCTCCGCAATCGCCTGTAACCGTTCGTCGATCTCATCTTCGGTCAGGATGCGGAAGCCGGGATCGGTGCCCTCCTTGCCGTCGGCACGAGGTCCTCCAACAATGCCAATTTCGATCTCGCCCTTCTTAAAGTCCATGCTCAGGACAGTGCTGAGCGTCGTGATAGCGAGCTCAACAACTTCCGTCCAGTCACCAGGGGCGTGCTCCTTGTTGCGCAGCTTCTTCTCCAGGTGGTTGAGAGCCTCCTGCTGCTTGGGTCCGGCCGCAGTACCCTTGTAGCCAATGTAGTAACCGGCGGGATCGCACTTGAACAGCTGAGGACCGAACTCAGAGTCCAAAGAGATGAGCGTCGTCGCAACACCGTACGGGCGCATGTAGGCCTATACCACTCGTCAGTTCCTGTTCTCGCCGCCACCTCGAAGTTTGCATTCTGCTTACTCTTTGTGTGTAGACCTGGCTGATGTTGGCCAGCCTCTTTGCCAGGGCATCGGCGGGCATTTCGTAGCCGTACTTGTAGCGGAACTCTGCTGCCTCGCCCTGGGCACGCTGGGAGAAGGCGCGGGCATCGGCGATGGAGCCCGTGATCACGCATCCGACAGATGGAGAAAGCTGGAAGAGATGGGAGACGGAGGCGGGGTCGATGAGTTTATCCTTGTACCTGGGTCAGTTCCTCTCCCTCTACGGGCAACTCAGCTGATTCTCGACCTACAGGGACCTTCTTCTGAGACAGGACAACGGCGCAGTCCTTGCCTCTGACGCCTATCGACATAATGTTGGCGGCTGTGATTGCCTTGAAGGCATATTCTATTCGGCATCGGTTCGTTAGTCCCATCGACTACTTCCAGCCCAGGTCGTTTCGAGCCCCGCATGACGGCATCACCACAGGGAGGGGCAATCGGTTTGTAGGGAAGGAGACTGCACATACCGACTTGGTACAATCTTCCCTGCTCGGAGAAGATCGTAATGTGTCGGTCGTAAGCTGAGCCACCTGAGTGAGGGAAGACATGTTAGCTATGGTGGGCTTTCACAAGTGTTGGGGCCAGCTATCGTAGGACGGACGCACCCGACATCTTGGCGGTATTGCTATGGTTGTATTGATCAAATTAAGTCGAAGAAAATCGTGGTCGGTCGTCAGTAGCTTGAAAGAGTCGTTGAAGAGTGGAAGGTCGAGGTGGGTGTCGTCAATGAAGTCGGGGTTGAGCTCTAGCGGAGCTCTTGGATGTCGACGCGTTTGCAGGAGCTTGCCTGGAGCAGAGGCAACGACAGCGGCGGGAAGCTCCCGGCCTGGGCTAGAAGGCTGAGTGGATGCCTTGCACCCGGGCTCATTCTGTAAGGCAACAGCTCTCCCACGACGCAAAGCTTACATAAGGCTGCTTTGACGGCTGCTCACCACAGCACGTGCCGAGACCAATACTGAAGCGGCACTCTCCAGTACGTACACCAATTGACTAGGGAGCAGCGGGGCACCCCTGTCCAGTGGGAACGACAACGCATCTCTGCTGCCAAAATTTTGGCTGGGCAGTATTCAGAGCCAGAGAAAAAAAAAGTATTGGGACCATTCCCGATACTCTCTTTTCAAGTGTCAAGCACCACCCATTGCGCCCAATAGGACTGCGGTATACGAGGCCACAGCATTCCAATCGAATAAGCCAATCGCACGTGGAAAACATCGAAGCGGCCCAATTCTGCATTTGTTGCTTGTCTCGTCAGGCCAAACGCGCAGAAACGCAAATTCCGATCCAGCAGCGGCCCGAGGAAGCAGCAGCAGCAGCACCCCTCCCTTCAGAGGAAATCCGATAGACAAAGCCGGTCACAGCAAAGAGCAAAAAAAAAAAGAGGGTGTGCCCGCTGCCCGTCATGTCCTCCGCACCAAACGTCCCGGCCTGGAAGCGATTGGGCCTCAAGCTCAAGCAGCCCGCATCCGGCGCAGAGATTGGCCGCCCTGCTCCTGCCGAGGGATCGAAGCCCAACGGGCAACAACACCACGACCGGGACGCCAGCGGTCCCGTCGTCAACGCCGCCTACGCCTCGCCGGCCGCCGCCGCCGCCGCCAAAAGGAAACGTCTCGATCAGCCTACTCCTCCCCCTGCGTACAACTCCGACTCCCCCTTCAAAAGGACCCGCACCGACGGCGACAGCAATGCAACTCCGACCCTGAGGAAGCAAAAGTCCGTGACCTTTGCCGACGACGTCAAGAAGACCACCACCGCCGTCGACCCCAAGAAGAACAGGAAGAAGAGCAACAAGCCGGCCAAGCCAGCGACCCAGCAGCCGACTGCCGATATCAAGCCCTCCCTTGAGTACCTCAGGACCTGGAAGTCCGCCCGCCAGTCGTGGAAGTTTAACAAGAACCACCAAACGATCCTGATGAAGCGGGTATTCCACGCCGATGCGATCCCGTCGAGCGATATTGGCACCTTTTACGAGTACATCCAAGACCTCAAGGGCTTCACCCGGTCGAGGCTGCGGGAGACGGCGGCGGAAGTCAAGAAGGAGGACGCCGAGAAGGGCAAGTCTGCCTTCCCCGTAGGCACGCCGGACATGGACTCGAAGCAGTCAGAGTACGAAAAGGTACTGGCTGGCCTCATGCAGCTCGGCAATGGCGCTGGCTCCAAGAGAAAGCGCTTCGACGAGGCCGGCTTCGTGTCCAAGTCTACAGACGTCGCCATTACCCAGAGGGTCATCAAGCGCATGCGTGCCGAGACGATATTGGAGGAGCTGTATGACAGCGAGGATAGCGATGCCATGACCATCGATACCGAGGAGACTGCCCCTCCTCCCCAGGCGGCTGCGTCTCAGGAGGATGAGTCTGCTGACAAGCGGGTCAAGCTCAATGATGGCACAACGAAGGAAAAGGCACCCCGCCGTCGCAAGAGACGTACCAACGTTGACGAGTCGAGCTCTGAGGAATCGTCTGATTCAGACTCTTCGGACTCGGACAGCGACAGCGATTCCGAGGATGAGTCGGACAACGCGAGTGAAGTACAGCGCCAGGCTGCCCAGCGTGAAGCCGAGACTTCGAGTGAATCTTCCTCGTCGTCGGAAGAGGAGGACGACAGCAGCGAGGATGATAGCGAGGAAGAGGAGGAGGCCCCCAAGAAGCGGACGGGGTCGAAGAAATAGTGACACTATTTAAGTGTCTGTCCCAGTACACCGCCTCGATGTCAGGATATAGAGGATGTTATGTCTATTGATTTCATTAGGAGCAGACTGAGTCTCCATCAAAGGAATACCCACGAGTTTCTATCTCCACTCAAGAAGAATACAACCTGGTGAACCCAGCCTTGGGCGGCTGCAACCAGTTTCTCTCGTCATACTTGTTCCCCTCTCCCTCAATGACGTGGAACGTGTAAATAATGCGCCCCTTCTGACTCAAGTTCTTTTCGCTCTTGTGCAGCAAGTTACCGTGAATCAACACCAAGTCCCCAGCCTTGACCTCCCCGGGCACATACTTGCCCTCCCCAGCCTTCTCCTCCTCGCTCGCCTTCTCGGCGCCGTACACATCGCCAGGCGGGAACCGCGGGCCCTCATTGTCCACCATCTCCGTCCCCGCGTTCCCGGCCTTGCGCACGAGCCGGCTCGACACGGGCGCCCAGCGGTGCGAACCGGGGAGGAAGCTCAAACACCCGTTCTCGAGCGTCGCGTCCTCGAGAGCGTACCAGAAGCCCACGGCGGACGGCGGATCCGTGTACAAAAAGGTAGAATCCTGGTGCGGGGGCACGGCGCCGCCAATCTCGGGTTGCTTACAGATGATCATGCTCTGCAGGCACCGCGGGTCCCGGAACCCGAGGCTGCGGGCCACGGCGGCCGGCTTACCGCGGACGGGGCCGCTCCCAGCACCGCCGGTAGCAGAAGACGCGGGGTCAGAGATGGCGGCAAAGGGCGGGGAGAGGACGTGCAGGTAGTGGCCAATCTTATTGATGGCACGGGCTTTGGGTTTCACGAGGTTGCCCTCGTCGTCAAAGGCATCCTCCTCGAAGAAGAAGCGGACCTTGTCGCCCGAGGAGAGAAAGTAGTCGTCGCCGACGTGGTCCGCCTTCTCGCCGGTGGAGAAGCGCGTCATAGGGTGGTCGGCGAGGGAGAAGTTGTCCAGCAGGGAGTGGGTCTCGGCGAGGAGGCCGGAGACCGTCTCCGGGGATAGAGCGCCGGGGATGATGAGGTAGCCGTCGCGGTGGAAAGATTCGAGTTGCTCCGGGGTGAGACCCTCGTCTTGTGCGGGGACGGTCATGGTGATGAGTCGTGTATAGGGTGATAAGAAAGCGGGGTCAAGCTCGGATCGAGAGATTTGAGAAGACTGAAACTATTCTGTTGGTTCTGAGCGGGAAATGCTTGAGAGAAGCCAGTTGTTTCCTGTGAGGTTTGACAAACTCGCATGGGCTCATTTGAGTTTCGCAGTGGCGCACCGTTTGATATTGGGCGGGAGAGATGGGTATGTGGATGCGGGGATGCGGCGGGTCCCGAATACATTAGCCCGCGCTTATCAACATCGCCTCACTGCGTCACTTTTAGACATTCGGCACAACTTCGCAGTCCAGTAGAAGGTACAAGTCGTGTATTCTGTGTTGTATACCTAGATTATATGGCGCATATACCAGATGCACCACTCTCGTCACATCATCTCAAGCCGCTTCAAATTTTCAAGTATGAAAACTCCTTCATCATGTAAGCTAATGGGAAGAAAATAAGATAAAACATATGCACCCCCTTGAAGGCAAATGAAGACGCCGGTTTTCTGTATGCGCGACGATTCGAAAGCTGATTCTAACCCAGTCTTTGGAATGTTGGACATGCCGATTACGGCATGGGGTCGTTGAGGAACTCGTAGCCCTCCTCTGGCGGAAGCACAAAGGCGGAAATGACCAATCCAGCGGCACACAGAATCGAAATTGAAGCGCTCACGGTACACAAGATCCAGGAGGAGTCCAGCCCCCAGCCAGGAACCTGGAACTGCTCGTCGTTGTCGTAAAGATATGCCTGTGAGGAAGGTCACGATATTTAGCATTGCTCTCGTACCCGGCGCATTCAGCAGGCCACTTACCACGATGCCCATCAGCGTGAACTCGATGGCCGCAACAAACACTAGAAGCCCGCCAAGAACTGTCCAGCCTGTTTCACGCTTGTATTTGCCGCCGCCCATAATGACAAGGAACGTGACGATGGACGCCAGATGCAGAATAGTCGAGAAGGAGGCAAGGAAGCCGACAGAGCGCCACATGGAACAGAAATAACGTTCGCCATTTGCACACAGCTCCTCGGTCGGAAACACCTGGCAAGGTTCGTCGAACCCAGTGGAACAAGATCGATGGAGACCGATGTGTTTTGAGTATTCCTTGCCCTCGGCGGTCGTCACGGTGTAGGTGACCCAGTGGGGGAGCGTAATAGACGCAATAATCATCGCCGTCGCTAGAACGTAAAAGTCAGCATCGTCCGCAATATTTCCACCACATTCTTGAAAGCATTTGTTATCGTTTCTCCCCTCCGTTCTGCTGTAGCTGTGTGTCGTCGCAGGCCTCCGAACTGAGGTGCGCTCACAAAAACAGCGATGACGATACTGGGTGGATCCCTCTGCTTTTGGGTTCTGGGAGGGCGGGCGCAAGGCAATGATGCAACTTACCAGCGACAAAGGCCACGAGGGCGGCGCTGTAGACGGAGACTCGTGTCATCTTTGCGAATCGACAGCTGTATAAAAACAGATCACTGTAGAGTGTAGCAAGGTCGTTGTTGTCTTCTTTTCCCTCCTTTCTGCCTGGGAAGAAAAGAAGATGGGTGAGGCAAGAATTGCAGACGGCCAAATTGCCTTGGAAGGAACAACTGGATCTGGGATGGGAAAGCTGGGGGGGTTGTCTACCAGCGATTGGTGGTGGCCAGACCGGTCGTCGTTATGACGCTACTTGCCTGATTCGGGAAACCGTGGGCAAGGACGCGCGAGGTGTGATGGGCTTGCAACACCGGTTACGTAGGTAAGATACATCTGTCACCATACACTATGGTGCAAATCAAAGGTACCTTTCCGCGACAGCAGGAGAACAGCTACAGGCAGTTGCAGCTAAGAGTTGCAGCGAACATGCATGTCACGGGGCACCTGCCACACCATCCCGCTCTCGTCTCTCTCTCCCCCATCCCATCTTGCGATGCTTCACTGCCACTCAACTGTCTGCCGCTTGCTGCTGCGGCCGTCACCTCTCATCTCATAGATCACCAACTGCCCCATCCCCACTACTGCAACCGCCGTGTTTCTGACCAGCAAAGATTCCACTGCCTGGGTGCCATCGCTGGCTCAGTGTTGACCCGAAATTGTTAGTGATGGACAAAGCACCATCTCATCTTATTTTCCCTCACCTTAGCAACACCTTGGTCTTCACCGCTCGATCCTGCACGGATCGCTGTCTGATGGAAGCTCAAGCTATCGCTCTATGGTGCAGTCCAGCTTCGTCGCAGCTTACCCTCTCTCCCACCAGCAACTCCGGGAAGAACACGCTGTCAGGAAGACGAATGCGCCCGTGAGTCATTATCCAGATATCGTTGGATTCAAGAGTTCAGAAGACATATTTCGGACGACGAAATTGAGGCAATGTGTCCTTCTTATTCGACTGCCTAAACCAACCAGGCCTGCCGTGCTAACCGCCTGCGAAACCCCAGCTCTGTCAGACATCTGGATCGTGGGGGTTGGGGAGTAACAAACAATAAGACCGTTATCTGCACCCGCTCTCGAAGTCATGCATGTCCAATCTGCAAAGCCGACTCCTAGCACCAGAAAAGAACCAATGCATTCGCTGGTTGACATGAAATTGGAACTACTGCGAAAGTCGGCCCCGGACTTACCCATCTACCGTCTTTCCATCAGCTTAAGCCCAGCCTCAAAGAATAATTCACCCTGCTCCCACCACAACGGAGCCCTGCCCATAAGCTGCCTTGGCATGATACGCCTGCCTAGCTTGTCTGCTTGTGCAAGCACCAGAGATTGAGTCTACGCCAGATCGCCGATCGTCGTCGAATGCCAGACACCCGAGAACTCAAATCAGATTATCAACCCCCTTTGTCAACACCGCTTGTCCCCATCGGAAATTCTACGAAATGGTGCAGGTTATCGATACTGTGGAAATGAAGCCTTTCCTGTTTCCTGTACCTACATATGTGGACAGCACGAGTTGCCGGCCGTTATCACAGCCTCCACGTGCTGGCGTGCCCTGTTGGCCGCTGACCTTACCTCGGTGAGTCCGTATGTGTTCGGGCCACACGATATCTCCGGCTTACTAGCCCGGGGTGCATTTCGAAGGTGCCCGTGCCGCGGGGAAGCATGGGCACTGAGGCTCAGGGCCACGATGACAGCCGCGCCAAGCTGCATAACCGCAAGGAATCAGGCATTGTGAAAGCGACTACAATGAGCGGCAATCCTTTGATCTGCGCTCCTTTGGGCTCTAGAACTGACACAAGGTGCTCTTTATCAAATATTCTTACAACACAGCATGATACTCGCAAGTTGCAACACCTAAGATACCCAAGACGGCATGGTCGTCCGGGATCAACTTTCCCTGGCGATGCGCAGACCTGATGCTGCTCTATGGTTGGCTCTGGAGCCATTTGCACCAGTGATCGTTGGTGTACTAATCCTCAACTACCGTACACTCAGATTTGGAGAACCGTGTGGCTTTTGGACACCTTGATTGGCTAAATGCTGTCTCTCAAACAATTCTCCAGCCTTCATAGAGAACACGCTGATTACCAGCAGCAGCAACGTTGGGCTGATGATGTACGCGCCTCGAGAAAGACTTTGTGTCGCAAATCACAAACTGAGAGGTGAGAATTCTACAATTGCAGAGTCACGGCAACCTTCAAAAATCCTCTGCATCGAGAGCGGATCGCTACTCCATCCATCGAGCGGAGACCGGGCCTTTTGCGGTCTTGTCAATTGCTCGGGGCCAGGGTGCTGGCTGTCAGTGCCCTGGGCGATCTGTTTACCCTAGAAAAAGTTCGACCGAAATCTCCGCAGAAATCCGATCTACGATCTCAACAGCAGCAAAACAGCGTATTCTAGAATCTTTTGCGGCATTGCTAGGCAGCTGCAATAGGTAGCCAGCTGAAGCGGTCAAGCCGGAATTAACAACAGAAACTCTACTCGGAGCTTCATATTAAGGGGGTGGTCGATTCTGGCATATGTCAAAAGCACGCATCATCGCGAGGCTAGGCCGCATCGATATACAAAATCCATGCTTGAGAAACATCGAGGGATCATAGACTCGCGGAACCCCACCAGAAGAACCAGGCTCGGGTTGCTTGTGATGCCGACCTCCTATCGCGCTTGGGGCAAAGCTTCTTTATCGCCCGTATCTTTGTTCGGTCTGTCTGCTCTGACTCAATTGCCCGGAAGCGGTGGGAGCGCCATCTACGTCCACAGTCCTCATCCTATGGGAGAAGGCTTGTGTCGTCCCTGGCTAGCAAGCCTATTCTTCCCGGATCTGATTACCAACCCATGCTTTCTCGGGAACCATTCACCGCGCTTCGTTCGATCACGCCAGAGGCAGGGCATGCAGAGCCATCCCTCCAAAGCGCGACATGCCGCACCAAAGATGGGTTTATCGGCCAGTCAAGGAACCGGATCGGGGCGAGCTACCCACAACGCCTGAAGCTAAGTCAAGGGTAGCCCCGAATGGAGGGGACAGCAATTAAGGTGAGTTTGGGAAGGTCACCTCGCTTCAGCGCAGGGTCCTCGGTCTCTCTACAATAACTTACGTAGTCCATTTTTGTTTTCTTCCTCTTTTACTCGACCGCGCGCTTCGGACAAAATCCCATAATCCCCCGAGCTGCGAATGCTGAACGTCATGGAGTTTTCTCACAACCTTGATCTTGACTCCTGCTGCTCCCCGCGACTCAATTTTAGGTGATTCAAGCCCAGCTTCGGTACTTTTCAAACGCAGAAGTGTCCATCACTTTTCGGACCCAGGAACTCGAAGCAAGAGCTTGTCGCACAAATCTGGTCCACGGCGGATACCCAGTCTACATTGATCGATAACGATAACGAGGTTAACGATTTGCTTATTGAGCGACGACACAGATCTTTGCGCCCATACACGAAGTGCAATTAGTAGTGGTAGTCACCGCTCACGAAGAGGACATTATCTTATCAATATGGGTGATCAACGTCATCACATGGAGCACCGGCCGGTGCAAAACAGCGCCGTCTTTGTGCTCGGCGCAAATCACTGCGACTCAATTCCACCTCCCTCGCCTCCTTCACCACCAGTCTCACCCCCAGAAGATGGCTTTTTGGAAGAATTGGAAGAACTCAGCCTCGGATCGCCCGACGACCTTCCCGAGAGCGATGACAGCTCCGCCAAAATCCAGGACAGACTTCATGCCGCAACACACGTTCTCAAGACAGAAGCCGCAGCACTGAGGTCAGTCGCCAACTTATACGAGACAGACCCCGTTGCTCGGGACGGCTTCAACAGAACAGTAGCGGCCATCACACGGCACAAGGGTGAAAAGGGAAAGCTCATCATTACTGGCGTCGGAAAGTCCGGTCACATTGCGAATAAGTTGGTTGCGACATTCAACAGCCTTTCACTCACATCCGTGTTTCTGAACCCGATTGATGCGCTTCACGGCGACTTAGGCATTATCCAGAAACACGATATTCTTCTCTTCATCACATTCTCCGGAAAGACCTCCGAACTTTTCAGCCTATTACCACACTTGGACAAGCCGTCATCATTAGTCATCCTCACTGGACATACGAGACCTGACACGTGCGAGCTTATCAAACTCAGACCGGATACGATCCTTCTCCCAGCACCAGTCCACGAAAGTGAGACATCGTCATTTGGTGTCTCGGCTCCGACAACGTCCACAACGGTCGCCTTGGCCGTCGGCGACGCGCTTGCCATTGCCGCCGCGCAGGAGCTGCACCCGAGCGTTGCACAGGTGTTCTCCAAGAACCATCCGGGTGGTGCGATTGGGGCCGCGTTCCGGAAACCTCAGACAATTCTGGACTTGTCCATTCCCTGGGTGGACATTGATGACCCAGAACACCTTTGCGTGGACAGCAGCGTCGGTGCAGATCTCTTCCGGGCTGCTTACGACTCGCCGTCAGGCTGGGTGCGTGTCGGCGATGCTGTAGCATCGCCGAGTCGCATCAGGAAGTTGGCAACGGTGGACTTCACACGGTCTCTGAGAGACATTCCGCATCTGTTGGTACCGAGGGCGGAGATGCTCTCCATCTCCTCCGGTACAACGATACGTCGTGCCGTAGACTTCGTGAGAAGCATGCAAGGCGCCGCGGATGACGGCGAATATGTTTGTAATTCGGACTCTCTTCTGGCTGTTTTGGACCATGGCGACATGGTTGGCGTTTTGGAAGCTGGCAAGCTTTTGGAATGGAAAGACTGAGGGGGGGCGCATTTGGATTTCTCTGTAGGCATCTTGTGTGCCCGTTCGGGATTACATTGTTCGGACCGGGTACGAATCTTTTCATCGTTTCACACCTGCTCATGCTGGCGATACGCGGACGGAGCGTTCATTTAATCGGAGATCATCTGGGAGAATCATGTCTAGCCTCTTGAAGTTGGCTTTACGACACTGTCTTTAGACGCTGGGAAACTGGATCAGGGCCAAAATTGAGTCCGCTGAGTGGCATGGCGACTATGCCCAACCTTTTGCGTCCCCGAAGCTTTCTCTTGTGACTATCAAACTACGCTCATTCAGTTGATGCTGCCTCTGTGGATTGATGCCCAACTACCTGCAGCCTCATTACGAAACAGAGTTATCAGGTACTTTGCGAAGATGAGCTGAGGTAAGCTACAGACAACATCCCTCCTGCAAGCTCAGCGCGTCATCGAAGCTGTCTAGCCCAAGTCTAGCCCAAGTTCTCCCTTCGGAGTGTACTCCGTAGTACTACGTACAAAGTAGAAAGTCGGGGAACGCCCACTCTGAATGACTATGTGATGTGTGGGAAAAAACTCTATTTAGAAGTGGTCCCCAGCCTCCCTTCGATGATGCCCAGCCAGGTCAATGAATCCACCTTTGGGCTTTGGAGTTTTTGAAAGCTTGCCCGAGACTCCATCATTACAGTGCGTGAGAACATTGTTATTCTGGGCGGCAATGGCAACGAGCAGAAAGAAACTATCGTTACTGATGAATGGAGCTGGGGTCTTGGAAGTACTTCATGGATCCCAAGACCGGAATGGAATTGATGTCAAAGGGAGCTAAATGGGGGCTTGGGGGTTGCCTAATTGTTGTTTGCGGAGTGCCTGGGTGTAAGCGGCCCTCCACGCCCCCTTCACCCTTCCCGCTTCGCATCGGACTCGACCGAGGAATGCGGGAGGCCGGCGTTGGGCTTCGGCTTCGGGTGCGATGAGCCGTGATCGGGCAGAGGTGTGGGTGCTAAGAGCCTCCCTGTGCCCGTAGAGGAGAGACCCGGAGCATCGGCTGCCAGCTGCAGTAATAGAGGAGGACCCTGCTTCTCCAATAGCGAAGTTGCCGTCTCAACAGAAACCTCGAGTCATATCCTCAACCTGATCAAATAGGGATTTATGGAGAGAAGCAAACTAGATCAAGGCAAGGGGCAGACTTTCAATAAAGTATCATCTAAACCTTCTGGTGGAACTGGTGGTGATGATGGCTTCAAAACCCGTTAACGCACCACACATTTTCCACAGCAACGATGCGTGCAGCGGGGGAAAAAGTCACTAGCTCAGGTCGGTTGCTATGGAAAGTGAGACGAGACTTGGTAGCTGCACCAGAAGCTTTTCCCCCAAAAGCAGAAGAGGAAAAAAAAAGGAAGAAGACCAGACGAACTACATTAGCGGCTTTCTATTGTTCCCAAGAGAAGCAAAGAAAAAAGGGCACTAAAACACGGACACTGTGCAACGTCAGGTAGCGCTCTTTGTTTCCTCTATTTGAAAGGGCTAGTAGAACCCCAAGTGACGGACTTTGCCCACTGACCGTTGGCCCGCGTCTGGGAGCTAGAAACGAAACATGGCTGAATTTCTTATATGGCGGCTCTGAGAGATAGTCTGAGGTTCTTGGGGCTGAGACAGACTTACGTGTTATGCATGTCTACTTACCTGGTAGTACAACTGAAATATGCCTCGCTGTCTGAGGATGGATTTTGAGGGTTTTCGAGACTCATCGTCATACTACATGCCATTGCGTGGACGGACGAGCGTCTAGAACGTCTTGGCCAGCAATTGCGGAGAGTCGTAATGATGTACGCAATCCCACGATCCCTCACGGAGGATTATGTAAGTATGTACGACGCAGCGTCTGTCAGTCTCCAGAACGTCTTGGATGCGGAGGAGTGATATGCCGACGGGGAGTTCTTGAAGAACATGATGCATCTGGGCGCCTAGGGTGAGGTGATCATCCTACCGGACCCCACTGTGAAGGATGATCTTTTCAATTTGACGAGATCGCGAATTCATCCTTATGTGTTTAAAGCTTAAAAGATGAGTGACGGGCCGATCGATCCGCTGTGGTTCTTTCGAATTCTCGTGCTTCTATTTTGGTCCCGCGGGGGAAGGACGGGTAGTCGTCAGCGTTCAGCTCTTGGCGTAAAGGCCTTTGGAGCCGTAGAGCCAGAGATGATGTCGTGAACGCGGAAGTTGAACCTTTGTGATTGGTAGTTTCGGGCTTTTCTTGGGAATGCTTCACGTTGACGGGCCTGCTTGTTTCGCCTTTAATCCCATTGTGAATCTCTCATTGGGGCGGCGTTTTGGCGAGTTGGGGCCCATTGAGCGCGTCAGCCAGTGAGGCTCAGTCCGGGATGATGTGCATGTACCCTGCTTGCAGGTGCGGGCCATGGCTAAAGCTGGAGAGGGCCTGTATGGGAGGTCCGCAGCAGAAGTTCTCGCGTACGGATAGAGTACTCTTGGAGCCGAAGACGCGGATTGAGTTTCGTTCAACTCCGCGGATAGGAACGAAGATGTCGAATTCGAAGAAATTTGGAAATTCGAGGGCGAACGCACTGGTAAGGTGATCAGCGGTGGCAATCGTAGCTCAGAAACGTCAGACTTGTAGGTATAGCTGCCTCAGTCGAGACACCAACCACCTGTTCACTTGGAGAACCATCTGATAGCCTGCAAGCGGTGCAGTGACAGCGCAGAGTTATGCAACGGTCTCAATCTCATGTTTCAACTTTTTGACCACGTCGTCTGCATCGGTCTGTGGTCTCTTTGCTGTACTTCGTACGCGTTTTTCCCGTACTGTGCCCACGGGCGATGGAGCGAGTCACGGCTTTGGGCCCAATCCTCGATATTCCGTGAGAAGTAGAGTAATCCGAGTGGCACAGTTGGAGAGTGCCATATTGGCTTCTCCTCTTTCTCACTTTAAACCCCTCCCCTGCCGCCAGCGGAGCAGACACGGGAAGCAATTGATGGGAACTCGGGTAGCATCTTCGACATGGCTTGTCGTCAAGCGAGGCGAGACGACCGGCGGTAAAGACGATGAAATGACGGCAAGATGAGAAAAAAGGTTTGGGAGGGGCGCCTTTTCGGAATCTCGAATCCTTGCTCTTCAGCTCGCGTACCCCTGTGCTACGGCACATGAACCCTGTAGCGGTCGAGGACAACCTCTTGATGCCCTGGGGTTCCTGGTATTGAAAGCCCTGCCAATCTTGGAGATGAGGGCGCGAGAGAAAAGACAAGGCCTGGACGTCTATAGACATAGCCAGCCTCCCGGATTTCTCGTAGAGTGCTACGGCCCAAGATGGAGTGCCGAATCAAGAGTGGCATGATTTGTTGGTTCTGCATTCATCTGCATTCGTCTGGGGGAGGTATCTGTACCAGGCATGTAGACTGCCAGGCACCAGCCAAATGTCACTCGGTGCTGCCACCCCGCTTGACTTGACATGTTGAACCCCGAAAAAAACAATGACGGTCTCCTTGGCCCGTCGTCTCACATCGGGTCCCGGCAAGGCCGCTTCTGGTGTTTGTTTGGTTCATGGTGCCTGGATTTCGAGCTCCGGATTCCTAGAGGACTTCGGTACCTGAGAAGGTGGGAAAAAACCTGTCATGGTAAGAAACAGTTGCAAGCGGTTGCAGCATTTGGTGGCATCTGCCCCAGCCCGACCAGCCACAACATATTCCCCAATTCAGGTTTGCGGTGGAGTGCAGGTGGGGACTGTGTCGCCCCTCATTCGCCCAGCCACCACACGCGCGGCCCTGGGACGGCCCCTGCACGCACAGTGCGGTCCACCTCTGAATTCTGGCCGATGGGAGTGCCTTGGCGCAGTCGAGTTACCCAGCCTGATACGCCTGACAGACGCTTCAATGACTATTGATACGGAACCTTTGATGTGAGCATCTTGACGGATGGATACCTTACATCAGGTTAAGCCCAGCCGAACTGGCCAAACGCAGGGCGCACATAGTAAAACTTTGGAGGGCTGAGGTTGGACGGTTAACATCCCAGCAGTCAGAAAACGGGAAGGTTAGCAGCTCATACCTGGGAAACTCGACAGGTCCAGGGCTGTAAGAGGTGTCTACCCAAGGTCCTGAGCTAAGCCTAGGAAAGTGTAGGTTCCGACAAGGTAGCTTCACTAAGACGTTGTGAGGCAAGATACCTTGGCTAGACAACTCAGCCCCACTTTCCCTCCAATTGGCATGGTCTTTTTGCAAGTTCCATGTCGCCCGCCGCCAAAAACAATCCTGGAGCGACATCATTCATCACCCGCCAACGTCGCACCGCACCTGCTCAGCTCCGGCCTTGTCGCTCCCACCACCACCACCACCACACTCTCGGTGTCTTTTCATCTCACACACTCTCTCACGCTTCCACCTCTTTTCTCCTCCTCCACCTCATCCGCTGCCGCTGTCATTCATTCCTCGGCTGAAGCGTTGATTCACGTTTGACTACGTGCTCGCTTTCCTTTCCTTCTCATTGTTCGTCGTCATCAAGATCTTGATCTTTTGTTTATCGACTTGCTACCGGTGCGCTCCACCGTCACATCTGCTTTCCTCGACATCGAATGTTTTGATACCCGTCTTCAAAGGCTCCTCTACCCACATGTAAATAGCTTCTATTAGAAGAGCTATTCTTTCTCGCTTCTGGGGCTCATCAGCAGCCCTGGTTTATTGCCTTTCTCTCGACTTCACATCATCACAGCGGATTTGAACTTGTAAACAAACCACTTATTACAACAGCGCAGCAAACAGCGACCGCCAAAACACCGCAGCTATGGCGGCACCCAAATCCAAAGTCCACCCCCTCAATGGGATGCACACGGCCGGAATCTTCGCCGACCCTACCGTTGACGGCCCCTTGATTGGAACCTTAGTCGCTATTGTCGACCGCGCAAAGAACCTGCCCAACCGCAAAACCATTGGAAAGCAAGATCCCTACTGCGCCGCCCGCCTCGGCAAGGAAGCAAAGAGGACCACGACAGATATTCGAGGAGGCCAAACGCCCAGATGGTAACCATTTTTGCTTCTTCTCCACTAAGTCGTTCTCTCTACAATTGACAACTTGCTAACCCTGACTTCTCAGGGACCAAGAGCTTCGTTTCGCCGTACACGACTCACCAGATTACTACCAGCTCAAGGTATCCGTATTTCACGACGACAAGAAAACGGATCTCATCGGAGAGACATGGATCGACCTCAAGGACATCATCGTACCGGGTGGAGGCCAGAACGACATCTGGCGCAACCTGGCGTTCAAGGGCAAATACGCTGGCGAGGTCCGCATGGAGATCACGTACTATGACCAGCGACCGAAACCCGAGAAGCCAGTTGCGAAGCCTAAGCCAGTCGAGGCAGAGCCGACCGAGAACTACGGCGGTACCATTCCCCGAAAGCAGATTAAGCGAAGACCGTTGCCATCTGATCCCTTCACGGGTGAAGCACCCGCCGGCCCAGCCCCGGATCTGGCGCCAACCCCGCCTCGAACCGGAGGTCCCAGGGGGCCCAAAGAAATGAACATTCCTACGCCAACAGGTTCAGAGATCAGTCTTTCCGGGTCCCGACCAATGCCCAAGGGCCCCAAACACCAACAGCCCGCTCAGATACCTACGCAATCGCCGTTGCAAGCCATCGAGTACAACACCAGCCCCGCTCCAGATGCTTGGTCTAGCCAACAAGACTTGCACGCGCACTCCCCCCAAGCTGCCTTGCCACCTTTGGAAACTACACCGCAGCACACGCCGAGACAGGATCGCTACGACAGCCCCAGCTCCCACCATGACGAGAGGGACTACAGCCCGAGATACTCATCCCAGGAAATTGTCAACCAAGCTCACTACCGTCAGGGCTCCGAGCCACCGCGTGATATGCTCTATCTGGAAGACCAGCGCCATGCTTCGCCTGCAGAGGACGATCGACCACCACCTCCACCCGCTCACAGAAGTCGGCACAACAGCGGGAACTCACAAGACATGGTCGTGAGGGGTGCTTATGACACTCCCCCCAAACCCGCTAATGCCATGAGGCAAGATGTACTCAGAAACGAGGCTCATCGTGCGTCCGTTTCTACGGCAGCCTACCCTGGACGCCCCACATACCGTGGCTTCGATTCAGCACCTGCGGTCACAAATGCGCTGCCAGCTCCTGAAGAGCATCGTCAAGACTCGGCGCCGCCGAGACATCACTCGTACGATGCCCACGCAGAGTATAGGTCTATGCAGCCGACAGTCGAAGATGTGCCGGAATCGCCCAACACAGCCGCGAGCAATGCTCAGAGAAGGATTTCTCGCGCACCCCAGTACGATGAGCCAAGTTACCGCCAAGAGCAAATCCAGCCGCCACCGCAGCAGCAGCAGCAGCATCATCATCATCATCATCAGTCGACCGAGATGACTCGGCGCCGAAACTCCCATACACCACAGTATGACGAAATGGGATACGACCAGGGATACGACCAGGTTCCCAGTCCGGCACCGTTGAATATCAGCGGAAGGGGAAGTGCCAGCTCAACTCGTCAACGTGGCCACTCACCGCAGCCTAGCTATGGCCGAGGGGATGATATGGGTCAAGGCGGACGTTACAGTACCTCCCCACGACCTGAGTTCCAGCCGAGAGGTGACGAGTTGGTATTCGCAGGGAGGGGCGCCGTTTCTCCTGGTCATTATAGTACATCGCCACAACCAGATTACCAGCAAGATTACCAGCCCAGGGGCGACGAGCTGGTCCTCGCTGGCAAGGGCAATGTTTCTCCTGGCCACTACAGTACTTCACCGCAGCCGTACCGGGGCGATGAGATGGTTCGTCATCAACAAGCCTCCCCTATTGCCTCTCGTGACTTCGCTCCAAGTCCCATGGACGGAGCATCCTACCACTCGCACTCACGGAGCCAGAATCAGTATACCTCACAGAGGTCTGAGCTGGGTGGAACGCAGATCACGGCTCACGGCATGCCCGCTGTGCCAGCTTCTTTGGTGCCAGGCGTCGATCACAGCGTCTCGCAGGAGATCTCGGAACGCATCTATGAGGAGAGACGTCAACAACGGCGCTATACTGATCAGAGCATGACTACCCCAACTCGTGGAAGACAACACAGTGAGCCACTCGGTTACGACGGAAGCTACTCGAACCAGTCCTATGTTCCACCAGGATACAACCACCGCTCCTCTGTGGCGTACGGTGCTCCTCAGTCTGACATGAACCGTGGACGGGGTGTTTCGCCTAATCCGATGAGAGGTCGGGGTGCGTCCCCTAACCCGATGATGGCAAGAGGCGCATCACCAAACCCGCACGGCACTAGGAGAGGTGTATCGCCCAATCCAATGAACATGACAATGGATAGAAGAGGAGCTTCGCCTCAGCCGCCCCCCCAGCACATGAGGTCGCGGGGAGCCTCACCTAACCCGCATCACACCATTAAGCGGAAATCTGTTAGTCCCGCGCCGCCTCCGTCTGACCATCGGAGGCTCTCTGGCATCCCTTTCGGGCCGGATTCGTACGATGCTCTCAACCCATCGCTGTCGGCTACCAGTAGCAACGTTTCAAGACCGGACCCCGATGAGAAGATCATTACTCACGATGGTCGTGAGATCGACCCTTCGGACCACTTGCCTATGGACACATGGGCGCCGGAACCCGAGCCTAAGGGGCCCAAAACCCCAGCTACGGCTTCTGTCCGCTCACAAGCGTCACCAGCTGCTACTCAGGTAATGCCCCCGACTGGCCGTCGGCAATTGCGTATTGCAGGTCGGCCTCAGTCTCAAGCATCGCCGGTCACATACGGTTCAGATCCTTACCACGTCCCGGGCACACCGCCGAGCGGAGGTCGGAACCGCTTGCAAAAGAAGACGCAGCGCATGTCTGCTATGCCTACAACATCACCGTCGGGTTCCAGTCCCCTAGCCCCTATCTCGTCGCACAACTACCAAGATCATGGCAGCGACTTTACGCCACCGCGTCTCCCCAGGGCAAGCACGTGGGACTACCCCAGCGAGAACCATGCACCACAGTACGGCAGCTCTCCTGGAGGCGGATATGGCGGCGCGCCCCCAATCCCAGCGAAGGTCCCCTTGCCTATCATGAGCGGCGCGAATGGCGATAACGAGTGGGCTTTGATGCAGGAAATGAGCCGCATCGACATTGGCGCCGGTCGCTCCAGGCGTCATCGTCACTACTAGGCGAAGTCGATACGGCGTATGAATGACTGGGTGATGTTCATACGGAGTCCATGTAATTGTACTATATAATGGTAACGGGTCACGCTTTGAGTGTTGAATGGTTTCTTTTGAATGAACTGGAAACACGGTTTGGGCTACGGGGTCGGGTATGATGGGTTGGTAATGCTGTAGACAGCCGGAATTCCATTTCTTCATATTCATGATTTGCCGCCTCCGTAATTGATTTGTGATGACTTGAGGTAGAAGCTCGGATGCACAGCATCACCTTGAACAGCTCATGCCCAAGTTCGGAGAGGTTACGGGATGGGGCAAGTCAACATCAATCCCCGATCTAAAAAGAGTATCGAGACTGGTATCTTATTTGGTTTGGGGTTTCAAATGGTAGTTTTGGTGACAACGATGTTTGGGGAAGGCCGATCCGTGTCTGTCTCGGGAAATGGTGCCCACGTCGTCTAGTCTTGCCATCCACTTCGGCTTCACCTTCTCACCTCAGGAGAAATCTCACGCCACGACTTGCGTTCATGCTCGAGTGGATTAACTCCATTCGACGCCCTTCGATTGACGAGGTCAACGGGATCCCACCGCCAACGAAATGTTGCAGCCATAAAAAGCTCCTCCACCTAACCCCTCATTTTCTCCGGATCACCATTTCTCGCCGACTTACACCACCACCTACCCTTGACGACTGAGGCTGGCCTTTACTCAACAACGCGCTCGCGACTGACAGGCTTCATGTCGGAATGGGTTCAAAGACACCCGAAGACCATATTCCAGGAGGCAATGGTAATGAATCCAAAATGCTGTCTTTGTTTAATTAGCCTTCATAACCAAGTGGTAGCATGCTAATTGATGTCGTTCAGGCGGGCCCACTTCGTCCGGCATTTCTTCCGGCGGGGAGCCGCGCGGCGTGCACCTCTCCCGTGACGGGGACGGCAGTCTCGGCGACGGGGGCGATGACGACGGCGACGATGGCGACGAAGATGAAGTTGTCGCTGGCACCGGATCGCTGAACAATGCAGCAGACAACGACGATGGCAACGATGATAATGGACCCAAGAAGAAGAAACGAAAGCCCAGAAAGAAGAAGAAGAAGGCTTCTGCCGCGGCGACTGCTACGAAGCAATCTGACCCTCCGAGGGTGCCGCTGAGCGACCTCTTCACTTCGGGCTCGTACCCGGCCGGTGAGGCGCAGGCTTACACCAAAGCCCGGGATGCGGCTACGGCTACGGGTGCGGACTCGGATATGAACAGCGCGCGCACGACGGCTGCGGAGTTACGGTACCAGTCCCGCCCGCACCTCGAGGACCCGAGCCTCCTGAACGACTACCGTAAAGCCGCTGAGGTTCATCGGCAGGTCCGACAGTGGGTTCAGGATACGGTGAAGCCCGGTAAGCAGACTCTGCTCGAGATCGCTACGGGGATCGAGGACGGGGTGAGGAGTTTGCTGGGGAACCAGGGGTTGGAGGTGGGTGATGCGTTGAAGGCTGGGATGGGGTTCCCTACGGGGCTTTGTCTTAACCATGAGGTTGCGCATTATACGCCGAACCCGGGGCAGAAGGATGTGGTGTTGAAGTATGAGGACGTGATGAAGGTTGATTTTGGGGTGCATGTGAACGGGTGGATTGTGGATAGTGCGTTTACGATGAGTTTTGATCCGGCGTGGGATAGTTTGTTGGCTGGGGTGAGGGCTGCTACGGAGAGTGGGATCAAGGTCAGTCTTCCTCTTCACGATGTCCCACTTGCGATCTTGTTGGGAATGGAAGGAGGCGTATGCTGATGTGTATGTGTCACAGACTGCCGGAATCGACGTCCGCATCTGCGACGTCAGCGCCGCGATCCAGGAGACGATGGAGAGCTACGAGGTTGAGGTCGGCGGCAAGATGTACCCCATCAAGCCTGTTCGCAACATCTGCGCGCATGATATTGCGCGGTACCAGATTCATGCGGGCAAGTCGATTCCGTTTATCAAAAACAACGATCAGACCAAGATGGAGGAGGGGGAGATCTTTGCGATTGAGACGTTTGGAACGACGGGGCGTGGAAAATTGTATGATGATGTGAGTTTCTCCCCTTCCCTGAAGATCGTTGGCTGTGTGACTACTTTGGCGTCATACTTTTGGCGTTGGGAGTCTGTGGAAGGAGACTTACAACGATGATTAGGTCGGTATCTACGGATACAAGTTGGATTATGACGCTCCTGCTCAAGTCAAGTTGCCCTTCCCATCTGCGAATCGTCTGTACAAGACGATCAAAGAGCAATTCGGAAGTATTGTCTTCTGCCGCAGATATCTTGACCGTCTCGGCCTAGATCGGTACTTGGCTGGTGTAAGTTTCTGTCGTATCTCGTGGCACTCATATTGTTTATTGACATGTTTTCTTTCGCAGCTCAAATCCCTGGAATCTCATGGCATCCTTGAGTCGTACGCACCTCTTGCGGATATCAAGGGCTCTCAGTCTGCGCAGTTTGAGCATGTGAGTTACGATTTCTCGGCGCGAGGCTTCCAAGAAGAGTGATTCGAGAGACTAACAGAAGTAGACCATCCTACTCCGCGAAAACAACAAGGAAATCATCAGTCGAGGAAGTGACTATTGATAAGGGACACAAGAACCAGAATGTGATTTTGAGAAGGGCCTTTTGATGTTATTTTTTGCGAGAAAATAAGGGTGACGTCTCAACACGTCGTAGTACATCAGGATGACGCGGACTCAACGCTCCATCGTCCGAAGAAAGGCGATTCGTTACTGCCATAGAGAGCCTTAACGCTTCTATGTGCTCTTGTGGGCGTTCAACACTCCTTTGCAACCTTTTGTTTCGTTCACTTGTATTTAGAGCTCTGCGTCTTCAGCACTAGAGCCCGTTGAGATGTCTAAGATACATATACACTCACTTTTCCTCCCTCCCCAATCTCGACACATACGTTGTATGCAAGGTAATCTTCCCTCCTTTTGTATATTTTGGCGACGCCGGCCACTCCCAAAAAAAAACGTTCGCACTGAATAATAAAGTGGGGATCAATGGTAAATTCTTGTGTCTTGCCTTTCGCACTATGTTGAAGAAGGAGGTCAGCAATTATCAGCCTCGAACTCCTATACATCTGTTGAAGCAGGCTGACTCCGTTCTTGTCCACCTCGTTTGCAGATGCTCCACTCTCAAGCAGTTTTTTCACCAGACGATGTTTTCCGTGGAAACATGCATGTTGCAAAGCGTTTTGAAGAATCTCCTGTGGTATGTTGACTCGCCGGTTTCGACGGGGGCTGAAATGCTTGAGAAGCTCCTCGGCCGCATCAAAGCAGTCGAACTGAAGTGCTGAGAGCACACTCTCGTAGACTGTGTCTGCACCAATATCGTCCAGAGGCATCAGCTTAATGATCTTAGACTGGTTACCGCAAGATGCAGTATAAAGAGGGTGGCATTTGTAGTCGAATTCGATAGATACTAAGCCCCATGGTGGAGGAGCAGTTTGACAATTTTTTCATGCCCCTTTGCAGCCGCGAGGCTTAATGCACTCATACCGTCGGCGTCTGTGACATTGGTCTTTGCACCTCTTTCTATCAGTGCATGGGCGATCTCAAAGTGCCCTTCTCTAGAAGCTGGAACAAGAACGTTGCTAAAATATGCAACTGTGTCCGCATGAGACATCTTACTGAGGAGCATTAAGCTGATCTGGAGGGAGAGCGTGGTCGATCTCCTCGAAGCATCCACAGCCCTTTCACCGACTTCGACCCCTGTGCTACGAAGGACTTCGATAACGGTTTGCCAATAACGAGCAAGGATGTCGACACCAGTGGAAGACAAACTTGCGACTGCTCCTTCATTCAACAGAATCCCCACGATTTCTTCATGAGAATTCAAAGCAGCGGCCCCGAGAGCGGTTTTCCGTGGTGCACTGACCTTTGCATTGACGTCTGCCCCCTTTTTGATGAGAAGCTGTACAGTAGTCTTGTGGTCATAGGTTGAGGCAGCCGCCAGAGCTGTACCAAATTGCCCGCCCTGTGTGTTCAAGTCTGCTCCCTTGCCAATGAGGATGTTTGCGACAGCATCATGGCCTCTGTATGAGGCAGCCTGAAGAGCGGTCCCATATTTACCTCCCTGCGCATTGCAGTCCGCTCCCTTATCAAGTAGGATTTCCACAACAACTTCGTGACCGCTGAGTGAGGCGGCTTGAAGAGCGGTGCCGTTTTGTCCACCCTTTGCATGCAGGTTTGCCCCTCTGCTGAGGAGCATTACCACAACCTCTGTATGACCATTTAAGGCAGCGACTTGAAGAGCCGTGGTACCATTTCCACTTTTGGCGTTGACGAGCTTTGGGTTTGCCTTCAGAACCTCCTCCACAGCAAACACCAGACCTTCGAATACACAGAAGTAGAATAAATGAAGGGGACCATCATTCTCTTCTTGAAACAACCGCTCGCAATACATTTGCATCGCTACACTCATACTTGTGTCTGGTAGTATGACAGCCTCTGTCATACGCTGGTATTCGCGGTCGTAGAGGTAGTCTTCGAGGCAAAGATCGGGATTCCATTTTTGTTCCTGTCGATAGGAGCGTTCGTATCTCGCTTCTTGATCACATTCAAGATGAAAGTCAGAAAGCTGAAAGCAAACTCCGTAGCAGTCTCTATGACCAAGGAACTCTCGAACAAGAGGGGCAATGGTGTCGGAATCAGCTCGAGCAGCATATCGAGCCCAGTACTGCGCAGCATACGGCGCTAATGGGTACGAAGATTCAAACTCCGCTGGTAGAAGACTATAATCCATGCTCAATAAGTATGCAAGGCATACTCTCGCCATTACTGATTTAGCGATGCGTTCCTCAAAGGCACAAGGGAACTTTGTCTCCATGCGGTCTGAGAGGAGATATTCTTTTACTGAGAAATGCGCGAGCTGAAGAGTCTCCACTGTCTTCCCCTTGGATCCAACAGTTCTAGTGACAGACACGACCAGGCTAGGGCAGTAGATTGAAAAATCGTCTTTGTCTGGCCTTGATGCGGGATTGAATATCGGATTGTGTTTTTTTGCTTCAGGAGATACTGCGATGATGTCGACGGCTTCCTCCAGACGTAGGGGATCTTCCGAATGGAGCAAAAATTGCAAGATTATCCATGCTTTTTGTTGATGTACAGCAGGAATTCTATCCAGGATTCTCGCATAAGTCTCATCTAAGGTCGTCGGCAGCGAGTTCAAGGATGATCGGAGCTCCTCGTCATTCAAGCAGTGCCGAAGTTCAAAAAGTTGACATGATACCCAGCGAAACCTAGAGCATTGATCAGTCTAGTAAAACCAAACATGACACATCTCTGCTTACATTCCGTCGGCTTTTTCGCTCAGGTATTTTTCGACCTGTTCCCGAGAAGACTCGTTGTTTCGCCATTCTGGCAGGTCGCCCCATGTCCTGAGTGTCGATCGGATAAATGCTCGTATGTCTTTATTGACTGACTTGTTCCGCAGAGGAATCTGCATGTCCTTGGGAATGATATCCTTCAAAACACGACGAATGTCTTCTTCTTGGCGACTTGTGACCAAAATATGAAATTTCGCCCCTTCAGATTCCAGAAGAGTTTTGATCCAATGTAGCAGCCCTTTATTTTTAAGCGCTTGGCCTTGTTGGCATTCGCGAAGTAAATCCCGTTCATCAAGCGCATCGAGAACAATCCAGACTTCGCCGGCTACCTCAAGCATAGCATTGAACCATGAGCACAGAGAGTCATTGTCCGGTTGTGCTGAACTGGCTCCTCTGGATTCGAAGACCGAGTCGAGATATTCTTGAGCAGCCTTGCTCTGGCAGTGAAGTTGTTCTATGAGAGATCGGATTGCACCGTCCAGCGACTGCTTCTCAGTGTTTGTGAAGGTAAAATAGAAATAAAGGCAGATGCTCGTGCTGCCTCGTAGATCTCTGACGATCGTCGAGCTTAGGATCGTCTTGCCACATCCTGGGCCGCCATACAGCCATAGGGATGACCCGGGATTTGTCTTCCAGTCCAGATACTCCTTCGTGTCAAGAAACCACTGGCCCGTGCCATCATGTTGTAAATTGAATGCCTTGTTGTGATCGATCGATGGGTCTGGTGCAGAAAGCCATGAATGAATTTTGCCGGAACGATTGCCAGCGGTCAACTGCTCGACTTTCCGATGTGTCTCCTTTGTGGTTGCCTCGATCTGAGAGACTAAATTACACATGAGAAACAATGAAGTCTATCGGTAGGTGCTGCCTACTGACCTTTTTCCATAATCTCTCCTATTTTCCTGGTTTGTTCCACATTCATGCCCTCCATTACTAACAGTAGCTCTTTGGCATACGCAGCGGCAACAATCGCCGCATAGTTTTGCCACCTATCATTCTTGTGGCTGTCTGCGTAGTCACAAATTCCTCTGATCACGAGACAGGGGAAGTCATTCATCAGACCGGCTGCCTCCATTTCAAAACAAAGACACCCTGTCTCAAGTTGTTGCAGGATTTGGTCTCGGGAAATGCTGTCTTTGACAACCGAGTTTCCGGAAGCAATGATGCCATAGTGGATCTCAGGGTCAGTATCGATTCGATCGTCTCTTTTGAGTTCATCTTCAGGATTGCAGTGTATGCAAGCTCCGAACTTCGCATTAATGCTTTGAGGCCTTGCTTCTCCAGCCTGACCATTTGAAGCCGATTCGGCACCGATTCTGTCGTTTTCAGACCTCCACTGTGAGATGAGAAGAAGCACTATCATACTCCAAACCCAAGCTGTTGAGATGCGAAGATGATGGTAGGAAAGCTGAGCGAAGTTCATTGAGACTTTTTTTCCCGGACGTACAGAGCCCTGTAGTTTCCCGACTTGCACATGTGTCGATGACGCTGCGAATAATCGATCGTTCTGAGGTCCTTGATGAATGAATGCTGCGTCTTTACCGCACGGTTCGGCCAGCCGTGGAAAGAGTTTGAGCGCATCAGCTAAGATCCTCGGCAACTGGTTGCCATTGAGTCGCTGATCAGCTTTCAACTTTGCTAACCCTTTAAGCAAGACTGCTGGTGGAGGAGCAAGCGAACCAACTCGCTGGAATTCGCCATTTCCCCTCAACTTCCCCAAATCATACTGTATGACTCCCGAAGACCCATCGGTGGGCCGACTAACCACAACGTCGCCGAGGCGGATGTCAATACCGTTTTCTATCCTAGGGATACCGGCACCGATGCCGACCATGAGACCGAATCGAATCTGCGGAAGCGAGAGGATCATGCTGTTCGCAGTCGTTGCTGCCGACACAAGACCATAGCTTCCTTCGGCTAATGAAGCGATGATGACATTGTGAGCACCGATCCGGCCCCAAGAGTAGCTGTTCGTATCTCGTTGATTTTGAATGAAGTTTCCTGGTTGTTGGTGTCTTTCGTCGAGCATAGCAAGTGCGGCTGTGAGTTCTTTGTCCAGAGCAGCGATCCATCCGATAGTATAGGCCTGAAAATCAGGCAGTCGTCTCTGATCTGACATGATTTCTTCGTTGAGGGACGCACAGGTCCCACGCAGCAGTGAGGGAATCCTCGGATTTTGCTATCAACTCTACTTGGTCGTGAGTGGTCCAGAGGTGTCTGTAAATTGGCCTTGTCTGAGAATAAATCGATTGAAGGCAGATTAAAACCCCCAGTGAATGTAGCCGCCAGCCTGATCATTCACTGTACAACACGTAAGCACGAAGCTGAGATAATTGGCCTGTCAGCAATGACCTGCACAATGCGATGTGCATGCTGAACCAATGAGGGAAGACAGCGAGGGGGGCAAGAGATACCCATGTTGAAACCAGCTTAGCCAGGTATCTCGTGGCTGGCTGTCTCTTGTATGTGAGTCGTGGTAACGGTCATACTTGACATCGGGTTTTCGCTGATGACGAATGCAATGTTCTTTCAATGGTTAAATGAATATCAAGATGCAGAGAGAAGCGTTTTCTGGAAGAGCATACGAGTAGCACTACCGATTACTTCATATGCGCCGGAAGATATCCCAAAGGGCGTCTGCTCCATGGCTAGATGTCTTTAGTCTTCTAAGCTTCTTAAACAGCAGACATTATGGGGCGGCCGTAAACCTTCAAGCGCTACGCTGATGTGTCTCGTGCTTGAAAGTCATCGTATTTTAGTCACAGTGAATAAAGTTCCATTCTCACTTAGCAAGAGCGTCAAACAATGTAACCAAACCTATCAAAAGAGCTCCAGCCGTGACGATGAAGCTGCCCACAGTCGCTCCAGTCTGAACGCTTGTCTGCACATCTGTCTCATACTTCAGAACCGCAACAATGG
Source organism: Colletotrichum paranaense (assembly GCF_030867605.1). Taxonomy (NCBI): domain Eukaryota; kingdom Fungi; phylum Ascomycota; class Sordariomycetes; order Glomerellales; family Glomerellaceae; genus Colletotrichum; species Colletotrichum paranaense. The sequence continues at coordinate 151,744 of NW_026848977.1, forward strand.
GCCAAGCCACGACTGTGGCAATGCTGACGATAGTCGGCAGCAGAACGACTATCGAAATCAGGGTGGTATCCCATCCAACCACGAACCTCAATCCCTTGAGCGAGTCTGCTTGTACTAGATCCCGGTAAACAGAAGCGCGTCGCAGCTCTCGTATATCCCTACGAGGATCATGACCAGCCGGTACACTGGTCGGAGTTTCATTCTCTACCAGTCTCAAGATTCGCTGGGGGACGTCGAAGCCGGACACTAGTGGTCCCTTGTAAATATCGTCTGTGATCTGCATGGCATGTTAGTGAGTTAGCTAGGAAACTTCGTCGGCCGCATCATTTGCTGTGTAGACTTGTTCATGAATGGACCTTTCACTTACCTCTACGATCTCGAATCTAATTAGCGCCTTCGGGAGCAGAACCTGGGAGAATCCGCCCTCGATCCTGTACAAACGATAGAAGAAGGAGAGGTGTTTCCACATCTGAAGGTCATCCATCCCAGGTTCGTCTGGACCTGGAAGCGGAATACGAACGCAATCGGACCGTCCGATGAAGACGGGAATGAAGTGCCCAGGGTACTTCAGTTTCCAAGCTTCATGATAGTTTTGGGAGAAGCGTCGTCGGCGGATGGCGAATAGGCAGTAGATGAACCAGAAGTATGACCAGATTGAAGGCCAGAATGAAGATACCTTCGACACGAAGACCAGACAACTTGTGGCCTTTTTAAATAAACGAGCTAGTATCTAAGAAGTAGATTGACCGGAACATGGATCTAGACAGGGGCAGAGCTTACGTAGTAATGGCCGACACTAGAAAGCAACGATCCGATTGTGAATGTGCCGCTTCCTAGCCCAAGGGTCCTAAAGATGAAAGCAATGATCTGGACTACTAGAACGGAGGTGATGATGAGACTGGGACTGGACCAGACAGAGTAGAAGATAAAAGAATAGACGACAATCGAGTTGCAGAATATAAGACAGGCCATGAGACGCCAGCTACCAAGAAGTATGGGGAAGTATGGTGCCGGTACAGGTTGGGTTACTTCGTCGACGATGAACGCATTGATGGTGAAGCCGTGAGGTCGCGTGGGATGCAATCGTCGGTACCAACGAACAAGACGAATGAGGAACGCATTTCTCCTGGCTAAACGATCAACAAGGCTCTCGATATCCATAGCATAAAGGTCGTCAAGTTGTGCTTGAGCAAGTTTATGTTATCTGGCTGAGATGAATGATTGAAGCAGGACGAAAAATACGAGGCTGCGATACCGATCACTTCAGCATCTCTTGCCATATGACCATGAGGTCATGGCCGCTCAATGCAGGGTCGTGGCAGGGATAGCATGGTTGGTAAAGATCACTCGAGCTGGAGCTGAAGATGGTGGCTGACATGGTCTAGTGATCACCCAATAGGATATGGTTGACGAAGCCGGCTTCTTTTCTGCCCGGTCTAGATGTGAGCTGCAACGAATGAGATCCTTTTCAGACATATTTAAGGTCGTGAAGCTGAAAGATCATACATGAGATAGTCGTTCAAATGTTAGTTCTCGTACTAGCCGGCACAGGCAGGTAGACTTCTCCCAGAGGTTCGGCCTGTAATCGCGATACATGAGATACAGAATGCGATGCTGCTCATAAACGACAAGTCTGAATTTGTTCGCTAGAATGTAATCTTGGTACCAGTATGTTTCGCCGCCGTACCCGTCAACCGCGCAACCATGAGATCGTCCTGTGCCTTGAGCTCGCCCGCGGGCTTCTCCGTCTTCGGGGGCCGGGGCGCCCTCGGCTTCCTCTCCTCGGTCGCCTCCTCCGCGCCCTCGCCGCCCTCCTCGCCGTCCCTCCTGGACTTTTGCTCCTGCCTCTTGGGCGCGTCCTTGCCGAACCGCTTCTTGTACCTCGTCTGGTCGTCCTCGGCGAGCTCAATCTTGAGCATGCGACCGAGCAGCTTGTTAACCCACCATTTTCTCAGCTTGAACTTCTTCTCCTCCGTCTTCTTGTCCTCCTCGCCTTCGGCCATCTCGTCGTCGCCATTCTTGTCCTTGGAGGCGACGAAGTCGTCCTCCGTCTCGATCTCCTCCTTGATCTTGACGAAGCCCTTGACGGCCCAGCCAGCGGCCTCGGGCTCGCGGAACTTAACCCAGCCGTAGCCCTTGCACTTGCCCGTGTCCTCAAAGGTGGCGACCTTGACCCAGTCGATCTGCCCGCACTTTTCAAAGTGCTGCCACACGTCGTCGTCGGTCGTCTTGAAGCTCAGGTTGCCAATGAAGATTTTGCTGCTCTTGGGCACCTCCTCCTTGGCCGCGGCCGCACCGGCGGCGCCACCGGCGGCAGCGGTCTCCTCTTCCTTCTTCGGCCGGCCCTCGAACGACTTGGAATCCTTGATGAGGAGCTTACGACGGCTCAGCTCGGCCTCGGTAAGCGCAATGGCCGCGACCTTGGGCGCGACATCGTTGAAGTCGACGTAGGCGAAACCCTTGTTGGAGGGCTTGTCCTTGCCGACCTGCTTCGTCGTGGGCATATGTAATCTCGTGATGGACTCCTTGGTGATCATCTCGCCAGAGTTGTCAATGAGCCACTGGCGCAGCTCGTCGGGGGTGACGAAGAAGGGCAGGTTGCCGATCCACACGCCGTGCTCGGAGCGGGCGGCGGCCTTGGCCTGCTCCTTCTCCTCCTTCTTCTTGGCTTCCCTCTCGTCATCGCTGTCGAGCTTGACGGGGAGCTTCTTGCCCTTCTTCAGGGCACGCTTGGCGCGCTTGGAGGGGGGTTCGGGGGCCTCGAGGTCAACTTCGATCTCCTCGACGGCGGCGGTGGATTTGCGCTTCTTGGACGACTCGGGGGATTGTGACGGCGCATCTTCGACTTCAACTTCGGCCTCGGGTTCGGCCTTGGCCTTGGTCTTCTTTGACCGCTTCTCTGAGTTGGTGGTAGCCATTGTGAATATTGCGGGAGCTATGCGATCTCAAAGACTGATTGCGCTCCAATAATGGCAAAGGGTATTTCGAGATTTTACCAGAAACCACCGTGAGAATCTCGCATTGAGACCCTTGGTCGGCTTGGGCCCAGAAGTTTTTTTTTGTTCCTGGACCACAATCGATAAGCCGATAAGAGAACATGGGCGGAACCTGGTGGGTCTCGACCGCTCCACCCCGCCGCCGAGGCCTGCTCACCGAGGCTGACCTTGACGGGTCAAGGTCAGACGGATGTACCCAGACATGTAGCGGTACTTGGTGGCAGCTTGGGCTGCAGATAGCTGATTCTACCTAGCGGTCGAGGAGGTTGGCACTTTGTCCGAAAACTCGCGCCCTGCATTTTTGGCAGGACTTTGAGTCCTATACCTAAGAGGCGGATACGTAATTATGATGCAGAAGGGGAAAAGAAGAAGAAGCGGTGACTGAGACTTTTTCTCTCGGGCCTCAGATCTGTGTCTCTGTCTTTCTGGGTCTCTGTTTTTGCTCTCCCTTTGATTATGCGTATGGATGTGTTTGTAAGTCATCATTTCTCGTCCGGTTCGGTTTGTCTTGTTTTGATTCAGAAGAGAGCATTGCGGCTCAATGTAACCCGGCGCAAATGAGGAATAGAGTGCCACCTAAGGACTTGTCGTCAAGGACAATGAGGGGCATCCACTTTGTGGCCGGGGAGTTCCAGGTTCTTTGCCATCAAGGGACGCTGAAGAAGGTTAGAGGGGTTGGAAGGGGTTCATGGATGATGATGCGAATGGGGCCACCCGCGACCCGCTTACTTTACTTTCCCTAAAGTGCTATTCTGCTTGGTTGTCCGTAGAGAGTTAAGATGAGCATCCATTGGCTTGTCGACGCCGCCGAAGTCTGTCTGACAAGCCATATTCAATCATTACCGAAGGTTATTGTGCTTTGACAGTTCGCAGCCACTTGAGATGTTACCCTAGAATAAGGTACTCTACTTCCGGTGAGTGTGCGAGGTATCAAAGTCAGCTGAAAAGGAGGCTGAAGAGAAGAGAGAGTGGAGAGTTGTACTGGTGACTTGTGGATAGTAAGCCAAGGTACCTGGTCTTCAGAGTGAGACTCCCGACTCAAGAGGGAGAGAGGGAGCGGGAAAAAATAGTCAGAGACAGCCCCCCACCAGTGGTAGAGGCGCCAACGCCGCCGGATTGGCGCCCTCCATCATCCACTCACGTGCGGGCGATTTCCGACGAATGAGATCCGCCAGTCGCCCAGACGAAACCGCCCAGTGGCCGCCATCCCGCTGCCCCCTCGTCACAACAACTCGCAGAGCGCAGGAGTGACAACCAATGCCGCCTCGGTAAGGTGTGGTCCTGTGCCTTCTCAAGGTACCGTAAGTATCTGTACATTGTTACAATTGGTGGATGGTGCCTGCTGTTTCGGCATAGGGCATCCATCGGGCCCTTGACCGCTTCTGTTTAATTTCACAGGCGGCTTGCAGCAGCTCGACCCAGCGGCGCCGCACCCTCTTTCTCGAGGTACTGTAGGTTCTTCTCTCTACTTACTCGTAGTACGCGGACATCTGCAAGCTACTATGAATGCAGTCCAATCCCTAGCACAGCTCTGGATCTATATTCGTACCCAAACCCTTTTCGAGCATTCCTCTCTACTCGGGCAGCCTGTAGGCCTGCAACTCGGCACAGAGAGTGGGTTAGGTGGGCATCCCATCCAGCCAACGCACGTTGCTTAGCTGGGTCTAGGTGGTTCCAGCGATCCAGTGACCCAGTTGCAGGCTTGCAGCAACAAATCCCACGCCGCCATCTGAGCAAGGTCCAGCAGGCCCAAGCCTACCAGGTTAGTCCCCAGCAGCTTAGTACCACTGTAAAGAAGGCGCGAGGTGAGGTACAAGCACTGAAAGAGGAAAAGGTCCTTTTTTTCCCTTTTCTCCAGTCCCCTTCGCTTCCTCAGGTGTGCAGCGGGTGCTATCCCTCGCCCCGTTCGCCTCCATCGTCCTTCTTCTCCTTTGCCCGAATCCTTCTGCCAACTGCTCTTCTTTCCCCTCACATTCACCCTCTTCACAAAAAGCCCACAACAATCAATCCAAACAAGAAGCCGTCCTCCCGTCTTCTTCCCGACACTTACCGCCCGACCGACTCATCTTCAATCAAAGCAACTCGAGCATCTGGTCGCACCTAGATTGTTGTCGTCGTCGCCGTCGTCCTTTTTGGTCGCAACCGTCGTCGTCAGCCAGAGTCAAAAAGCAGGAAACCTCCCGCCCGACTCCGACTCCCCGATCTTTCGAATTCAATCACAACATGAATGTGTTGTTGTCACCACAACCGCCTCTCTTCCAACATCCCCACGACCCCAACCGCATTTCTCCCTCTCGTTCTTGTGAGTATTTCCCTCGTCGCTGTGTTCCCTCCCTGGGCTGGCGTAGCATGGGGCGAAAGACAAATCTCGATTTTGTTTCGCAACCGCTACCCGACGACTCGTGCATCCTGACGCTAATCCTTAACAGTGAGCCCATTTCACAACATGGCCACCAGCCGCAAGCGCAAGGCTGACGAGGAAGGCGATGAGATGTCCCTCTCTCCCCGAAGCTCCCCGTCCACCTCATCAAGACAACTTCAGCGCCCGTCGAAAAAGGTTCGCTCAAATGAACTGGTCGGCCGCCCACTCACCCTCCCCCGACTCCTGGAGACTCTGGACCCGACCGCATTGCGAACCGTTCTCGAGCGAATCTGCGAGCGTCACCCTGACATCGGCCAGGAGGTTGTTAGCAGTGCCCCTCGCCCGACAGTCGCCGCTGCACACGGCGTTTTGCAAGAGTACCAGGACAAGGTGAAGGCCGCCATTCCATACGGAGAAACTAGTGCCGACTACACCTACTACCGGGTTAAGGCCCCCTTGACGGCTCTTATCGATGCACTACTTGACTTCACCCCGCAATATCTCCCTCCCAACGAGAACCAGGCCACCGTCTCGCTGCAATATCTGGACGGAGCCACCAAGATTATCCACGCCCTTCCGGACTGGGAGCCGCAACAATATCGACACCACAAGGAAAGCGCATATGACGAAATTGCAAAGGCCTGGGCCCTGGTCATCAACGAGGCTGCTAAGCGCGGGGGCGGTCTGAGTCTGCACACTGGAGGATGGGACCAGACCCTGGCGAAACACCACGAGATCTCAGGCGGACGCATGGGCACGGCAATGAATGCTATGGCGGCGAGCGTCAGCTGGATGGCGAACGGGGGCTCCAATGGTCAACAGCCCGGAAACCAATCCTCGGATCCGAACTCAATCCTCAACCAGCTCATGTCTGGCACATATGGCGCACCTGTGCGTGTCGGACCTTGGTAGAAATCTGAGACTGGAACGACGAAAGAACAAAATCATCCGAACGTCAAATAATAAGCATCGCCGCGACATCGGCCACGGTCGGCGGCACCCACTGAACATATCACGACGACTATAACGACGGCTTACTTCCTTCTTTACTTCATTCAGCATGGGACGGCAACGGGCATAGACTTTTGGGTTCCACGGACACATTTTCTGTCAGGACCACGAGGGGTTGGGCGGCGTTTTGTCACTTTTCGTTGATTTGATGATATCCCTTTCCTGACGCTAGTTGCGAGTCTTCTCGTGGTTGAGAGTTGGGGTTTTTCTATCCCCCATCCTCTTCCTGCGGTTGACGAGGAAATCGAGTCACGCGCTTTGCATGTAGGTAGTTAGTTTTGGTTTTCTTAGGTTTCAGGGACAGCATCTTGGGGACAGCAAGCAATCGATGATCCCGCCCGCTTGGGAGAGTTCAGTCCACTCATGGCTTATAATTATCACCCTTGACGGAGACGCTGTGTGGGTTGATTGAGGACGAGTGTGAGAGAGAGGCATCTCGTTATGAGAAGAAACGAGTTCACACTTGAGTCGTGCAGAGCAGATAACGGTTTCACAGCAGTTGGCGACCTCATGTGTTAGTGTAGCATGAAATTAAGGTATTAGCACGTTGTATCCATGCAAGCGTACGTGTCCCACGAGTCGCTCAGTTTGCGTGCATCCAAGACGGCTCATCTGTTTCAACTGCCCACTGAGTCGGTGACATCCGCGATGGCCACATGCGTTCTCCTTTACAACTCGAGGAAGCTAAAGGCCTGCAGCATTGTTGCAGGTTGCATGTTTGTCTGTTTGGCATTGACAAACACCTATATTCATAAGAGAAATTGCCCTCTGATGATGAGATACCTTTGTACGGGCAGATTTGTATGGGTGGTCATCATGATGCAACCCCTCTCCTCTTTGCGTGCCTGATCATCGTCAGCCTTTAACAAATGCCGAGCCCGGGATAGCCGTAGACAGTTCCTCATTATCGTCGCCGTTCTTCCTGGGCCGCCTCTTTTCTGCCCTCTGCCAACTACCTTATGAGCGAGAACCCCAGGCCCGATGAGACGCCTGGTCAATACATTGTGATTACTCGTTTTCATTTGACTGTTCGTGCGCTTTGGTCATATTACACCAAAGCACTCCGACCTCCTCACCCCCTCTCCCTCTGATGTTTCTCGTGGACTGTCCCTGTTCAACTTCATTGTTTTTTTTCCATTTGGGTGTGTGTCGTGTATCGTGTGTTGTGTGGTTTGAGCAACAGACTAAACCCTTCTGGATGAGTTGGACTAGAATCAAGAAAGGGCTGAAAGCCTGAAACTCGTCAGAGAAGATGCACGTCTCTCGCTGGTGGTGATGAGATTGGATCCTCCTTCCTTTTCACCGATTACGAGATGACCCTCCAACCTTGCGGGCACTTGGGATGCACCTGACATTGGCCGCGCCCGCTGTGCTCCCACACACACTGTTTGGCTGCTCCAAGGTTGCTCCAGGAAAATTAAAGCTTTCGAACCTCGTTTTGGCGGCATATAGCGGGGTAGGTTTGTGGAGGCTCTTACTCCAACCGTTCGCTGTTCGGACGACAGCGGCAGTGAACTCTGAGGTGATGGTTCAGGTGCCACGGGTGCCCAGGTCCTCTCCCTTTCCCCCGCTCGCTTTCTTTTCAGGTACTTTGCCGCTGACAGTACCTGCCGAACCTCCCCGGGGGCTAGGCCTCAGCCCTCCTGTCAGGAACAGGCAGATAGCTCCAGCCAATGTTAGTGGGGGCTTATGTCATATAACCCGGTCACATGACTACCCGTCATTGCTGCCTCCCGCGCTCGACTCGACGCGTCAAGGCAGGCGTTAATTGTGAACGCGCGACACATCTGCTGAACCTCACTTCGTTAGGCAGAAAGCCCATATTTGCTCTGCCCACGACGCCCAGCCTTCCGTCTCGAAGGAATTTGTTCCAGCTCCGAAGTCCAGTTCGAGCATTCTTATCCCTTGGGCTTCTGCGGAGGAGATATCCTGTTCGACAAGATGCCCGCGTATGTTTGCCACTTCCAAGACGCGTCTCGTCCACTGACACACTCCACCATAGCCCGGGCGATCAGCACAGCATCGTGGTGAACCCTTTCGAGGAGCCACAGAAGCGAATGAGCGAGTACACGGCACAGGAAATCGCTACTTTGCAAAGCCGCCTCGAGAAGCAGCTCGGCCCCGAATACCTATCCTCACGTTCCGGTCCTTCAGGCCAAAAGGTCCACTACATCACCGCCGAGAAGTGCATCGCTCTTGCCAACGAGGTATTCGGCTTCAATGGCTGGTCATCATCCATCCAGAACATCCAGGTCGACTTTGTCGACGAGCACCCGCAGACGATGAGGATCAGCCTCGGACTTTCTGTGATCATCAGGGTGACGCTCCGCGACGGCACGTTTCACGAGGATATTGGGTATGGGCATATCGAGAACTGCAAGGGCAAGGCTGCGGCGTTTGAAAAGGCGAAAAAGGAGGGCACCACAGATGCGTTGAAGAGGGCGTTGAGGAACTTTGGCAATGTGTTGGGCAACTGCATATACGACAAGGATTACCTCGCTAGGGTGATCAAGATGAAGGTTGAACCGAAAAGGTTCCACGAAGATGACTTGCACAGACAGCGAGACTTTGTCGTCAAAAGGGTGGAGGAAAAGGCACCAGCGGCACCAGCGGCACCACCAGCACCACCCGTAAAACTTGAGACCACGGAATCTCTCGAAGACCTGATGGATGAAGGTGGGAACTCTTGAGTGTGGCCGATGGAGCGCAGAGCTCTTTTGCTGACATGACTAGACTTCGACGATGTGGACTTCGCCATCTCCGAAGGCGACCATCCTGACGAAGTTACTCTCCCAGCAACAACGAACGGCAACTCGAACAGTAGGGCTGCGAGCGTTGCCCCAGCGCCCGTACCTCAGCACATGCAAGCACCGTCTCGTCAAATGGGCAGGAGCACATCAGCAGGAAATTTAGGAAACAATGGAAATCAACGACCACCTCAGACACCAAATCAAGCACAATCACGACCGGGCCCTCCAACAGGCTACGGCAACCGACCTCAACCACCAAACCAACCCCGCGCACCCTCGAACCCGTCAGGCCCCTCCGCTCCGTCCGCTCCCTCAGCAAATGCCAATGTGACCACGCCAGGCCAGGCTGGAAATGCCGCCGCCGAACCCATCGGCTTCTTTTCTGCACGTGCTGTACAGCAAATCCCAGAATCTGCTCTGCAGGGGAACAATGCTGACGCCCCCATGTTGCTGCCAGCCGGCCAACAAGCCTTCAATCCAAAGGCAGAGAGCCCATCCATACGAAAGACCCCCGGCATAGACCACTCGAGCTCAAAGCCGCTCTCTAGATCTGGTCAACACGTCCCGCCCACCCCATCGCAACAACCGTCTACGTCCGGCTTCACACCGGTGAGACCGGGCAATGCCGGCCCGGGAGGAGGAGCCGGCATGCCTCACCCTCAGTTCAGCCAGACTCGCCGTATCGGTGCTCCTGGAGGCGCTGGTAGTCCCCTGGCTAACCGAAACTCGTACCGGCCACCCACGATGAAGCGTCCTTTGCAGCAAGACGGCGCTGGACGACCGGCCCTGGCTGATGTATCGAACAATGGGACGTCGGGCAACCCTCCTGGCGCACCGGGAGCAGATCCGAAACGTCAGAAGATGGCTTGAGTACAAGCAGTATTGCCCTGATCGAGCGTGGTTCTTAATTTGTTTTGGCCTGGAGCTTTGGAGTCTGGTTCGCTAGAGAGTACGGATGGCATAATTATGTACGGAGTTTCTGGGGCTCGGCTGGCTAACGTCTGGCCATGGCGCCATAGACAATCTTATGGAACCTTATGAACTACCTTCCTCAATCATCTCCTCGAGTTTGGGGTGCCCTTTGTTATGACACTTGTGACGCCTGCACAATACAAGTACACCCTTAAGATCAACTTTGCAAGGTGCAGTTCGCAGGCAACCTGAGTAAAAATTGTCAATTGCTAACGAAGTTACATTGGTGACTTGCAGTAGAGTCCGTACGAGTTGCCCAATATTCATTTGGCTTTCGAAGCTTTGACTAGATGGTTGCATGTGAGTTTGACCAGGGTATATATCACCACTCAACACATGATGATCAACTAGACGCCAATACCGTCAGTAGCAGTGGATGTCCTCGATCGCTGGCTACAGTCATAGATTACATCAAGGATATATCGAGGCTGTTAACGAACGGCATACATAGAGTGAAATGTTGAATTATATTAATAACTATAGAGATATCGATGGAACGATGGTATTTTTTTTAGCTTCGCCCTCGACATTTGAGGGGACTTTTAGAGAGAGCGCAAACCGCAATCAATCTGCAGATTTTTGGACAAAGGAGACACCTCCACCTCCAAACCAACCAATTGCAACAACGTGGGCATTTTGACTAAATCATATGCCCAGCCACTGCAACTTTTTCATGGAGCTTAGCTCTGCTCAACCTAAGCATTGATCTCGCTCAGGATCTTGCCATCGGTAGCTCCAATCTGAACGCTCAAGTCACCGAGGGTGAGCGTGTAGAGCGGCTGTTCAAGGGAGGGGCCGCTGGCGGGCTTGGAGAGCGCAATGTTGTTGACGGGCTCCCGGAATCCGGCCTTGCGGGCGATGGAGAAGACATCGTTGGAGTTGACCTTAACAGGCCAGTTGAAGGTTTCAACGCCGATAAGAGCCTTTCCGGTGTGGACGGGGCCAAAGTTGAGGAATCCGTCCGTGCTGACGCTGGCGATCTTGTCGTTGTCGATGCGGGCGACGACGGTGACGAGGGAGAGCTCGTAGGGCTGCTCGACGCCGGCGGGGTTCGGGGAGCGGCCTGTGGCGGTCTGGAGCTTGGCGCTGGGGAACTGCTTCTGGATCGCCTGGAGGCCGATGTTGACGGCGACGTCCCAGGAGGGGATGACGATGTTGGAATCCTTGTTTCCGGACTTGGCGATCTCGGCCTCGGTGTTATCTTGCGTGGCCTTGGAGGCGTCGTTGACGGAGAAGAGGGCCAGGGGCTTGAGGGCTTCAGTAGAGGCAGCGGGCTTGATGATGACGTTGCGGACCACGCGGTAGGAGAAAGGGGGGTTTTGCTGGGAGACGGAGACGATAACCTGGGAGTTGCCGGTCTGCAGGGTGTCAAAGGTCCACTCAATCTGGTTCTCGACGATGCTGGCGTTGGTCAGCTTGACAAAGGCCGAGTTGAAGAAGATGTCGACGCTGCCTCCCTGGCCCTTGAACTGGTCGTTCTGGCGGACGGTGAAGCCCTGTCCGAGCTTGGTGATGATGGGCTCCGTGGGGGGGATGAGCTTGACGTCGGGGATCTCGAAGTCGGCCTGTGCGTTGGAAGAGGCCTGGAGCTTGGCGTTGTTACCGCCGTCCTTGAGGAGAGGCTCGATCTTGACGGTGAGCTGCTTGTTGTCTGCGCCCTTGATGACGACGTAGCCGGAGGGGAAGACGCGGCTGGGGAGGTCGATGGGGAAGGTGTTGGTTTGGGTGTAAGGACGGGTTCCTTCGCTGATGGGGCCGACCCATCCTACGACCTGGAAGAGCAAGCCGCCGAATCGCTGGAGGCGGACGATTTGGATATCAGTGGTGATGTTGAGGGCATTGCCTTGGGCCTTGAGATAGAGGATCTTGTTGTCGTTGTCATACAAGGCAGAGACAGCGGATACGGGGACAGGAGAGAAGTGGCTGAGGGGCCTAGGGGGCTGTTGAGAAGAAGACATGTTGGTTAAGCTGAGGGTTCTTAGACTGAACGAAGAGCAGTGTTTAAATGTTGAGAAGGGTGATTAGAGTAGATGATCGAGAGTGAAGTGACTGATGATGAGCAAGAAACATCGTTGGATTTGCAGGTTCTCATCTCTTCTCTTATACTCGAAACCAAGCAGTATTCCCACGCTCAAAAGCACAAGATTCTCTGAGTTTTCCGTTCGCTTCGACCTTCACCGACTCTTGGAATGAATCCGTCGTCTCGACTCCTCAATGCGGTCAAAAATCAGCACATCACCAAGCCAAAATGCAGCAAAGGCGTTCAGCTCCTCGTTCCGAGCACGTTGAGCCATTCGTGTTGCCGTAGGCCCGTAGCTGCGTGCCATTTAGAGTTCCACGATGTCTCTCCTGCGGTTGCTTCTGGACCTTCTAGGCTCCGTCAGCTGCATTGCCCATCATGCCATTTCATGACGCCTTTTTTTCGTGATGTTGCCTCAGCTCCAAACGGGAACGGTGTCAGTTGATCGTGAGAACCCTTAGAATTTCTGAGAATCCCTCGCCGGATTGAGACTAGAAGCGGGCGGGGTAACCCATCCCGCGTGGTTAACCGTCGTGCCCGTCTACCAGGTGCGTGCCGTCCAGTGTCTCAGTCGTTTCTCAGCCGCACAAATGTTTGGTCTAGGCAATTCACTTTTTTGCAGCTAGAGGGCGGCAAGGCAGGTTCCCCGCGCGTGGCCCGGTCCGTGGTCCTGCATGTTGATGTTCACGGTAACCCGGAACACGATGAAAACATTCCTGGCGGGGGATTTTGTGGCGTTTCCAAGGGTCCAGCTGAAATACCATCTTGTGTGTGTCTTTCTCGTTCTCGGACCCTGCAAACAGTCATTCGTCCAACACTGGACAAGAGAATGCCGGCAAGCGAGATAAGGGATTGCGTCTTATGAGGCCATTCTGAGTACAGGTGGGCGCTTATTGCGAGGTGAGACTTGTAAATGAGGAGATCTGCATTTTCAATGGCAAAATGTTGCAAGCCACTCAACGGATGAATGCGTGGCTGCTGCATCAAGACGGGTAGAGCCGGCTGGGGGTGACATGATACAGGCAGGGAAACTTGCGCATCTAGACCAGCTTTTTTCTTGCCGGCATGGTCTCGAGGTATGTGGTCGGTGGCGTCTGCAAAATGTGTGGTTTTGGGCATGGTCGAGGATCCATCCCATTCATGTTATGAGAGATTCCTGCCACACGAGTGGCGGTGAAGGGTTGAATGTGAATGTTGACAGAATCTTGGTACATGTCAGTAATTTGAACTTTCGATGCTCGTGCTGCATGAAAATTGAGGGCATCGTGCCAAGTATCGAGAAGGAAAGGAGAAAGGTGCATCGTGACATACAGTCTTGAGCGCATAATTCCTGCAGTCATTAAATTTGCCACATGTGTGTAAATCAGAGTGGCGGCTGCTTGCTGAAACCTACAACATGCCATCGAATAATGTTGTCAGTCTGTGCATGCATTTCAAGCTGGAAGCATCTAGACTATGCGTGATTGTATCCTCGTATCTAACAACAAATTATTGTGACTATGAAATCCTTTTCCTGGAGATGCATGTAAGTTTCAGCATAGCTTGTTGAACACCCGCAGTGATTAGTATGATGTGACACCGACTACCATAGTAGGCGTTCACGAGAACAAAGGTCCAGATAAGTACTTGAGTCCGGTATCACAAGCAATCGTAACTATCTTTTTCCCTGGCCCCAGCTCTTTCGCGATTTCAATAGCTGCTGCGATATTCATCCCCGAAGATGTCCCAAGTATCAGGCCTTCCTCTCTGCACAATCGACGGCACATATTCCGGGCGATGCCTTCATCCACAGTGCGGGCCTCATCGTACAATTCTCTTGTAACATGAGGGCAGATGAAGCCTGGCGCGACGCCGTCAACACCGTGTGATCCGCCCTGGCCCTCAGTCAGCAAAGCCGCCGACGAGGGTTCCAGTAGCACCACGCGGACGTTGGGGTTCTGCATCTTGATAACGCTTGACACCCCCATTGCCATACCTCCCGTCCCGAACGCGCCGCAGAACACGTCAAACCCGCCAGGGAACTGGCGGACCAGCTCGTTGCCAATCTCGGCATATCCAATAAGTGCATCTCGGTTGCTGAACTGGTCGGTGTAAAGGAACTGATCGCGCGAACCCAATTGTGCCGCACGGTTCTTCATTGATGCCATGAGATCCGCTGTGGTGTTGCCAGAGGGGCTGGGCGTAATATTGACCGTAGCCCCAAAGGCAACCATTGTCTGCAGCTTCTCTTTTGCGTATGCCTCGGATGAGAGGGCTAGGAACCTATACCCCTTCACCGCACAAACAAATGCCAAAGAGGATCCAGTGCTTCCGCCGGTCGCTTCGACAACTGTAATGTTGGGCGTGAGATCACCACGGCGTTCGGCTTCCTCAACCGTTGACTTGGCCATGCGGTCTTTGTAAGAGCCCGTTGGGCTTAGGAACTCCAGCTTGACAAATACATCGGCGCAACGTTCGGGGACGATGCGCATGAGTTGGAAAACTGGGGTGTTGCCTATAGCATCTAGGACGCTGGAGTATGGCAGAGGGGTAGGCAGTGACATGTTGGACAAGAGGACGGGTTTGGTTGTGATGTAAGTCGGAACAGTGAGTCGTGCATTGATATGACTTCCGAAAATCTGCTGGCAGTTGATAGTTAAATATTCACAGCAGAACCTGAAGAAAGTATGATTACGTCTGGAAGTGATGCGATGGCATTTCCCCGTTGATAAGCTCTGATCGCAAATGCCTTCCATCTTTCTCCATGAAGTGGATCGATTTCAGGGATGTTCCACCTGGTTGCAGCTTCAGAAAAGCTGTTGGCGTGCTCGGACTGGGGTATTCTTACACGAGCATCATCTTAGTCTCTTCGGCCGACAGATTAGGTCACTAGTTGGTGACTCCCATCAGACCCCTTGTGGGCTGAATGCTGAGCAGAAGTTCGGTTATTGTAGTAAACATATTCAGAGCGGGACTCAGAGATATAATCCCATCTTCAAATCCGTCCACCGGACCTGCTAAGAGGCCGCCAATTCTTCAGACGAGTGCTAAGACGGAAGAGGGCTGGCTCGGGGTTCGCTTTTCGAGAATAGCAAGAGAGGACAGAAACAAATTTTCGCCGTATAACGTACACTCATATATCAGCAAATTTGCAACATCTACTCGCAAACAGTATTAAGAAATTCTTTGTATCATTTATGACTAGTCATTCCGCGCATCATTATACAGCCCTGTACTATAATGCAGCAACGCAGCAAGATTCCTCAACCCATTTTGCTACCCATAACATCTAACTTATTACTCCCGGCAGATAAACACTCATCTCAAATCCGCTGGTAAATGGCAAAGTCATATTCTGGAAGCCGTTCTTCGGCTCTCGCAAGAATTCCAACAAATGCTTGTATCCGTCCGCCGCTGAGATCGTGTTATCAGTCAGGACCACCGCGCCAGGTCGTAGTCGAGGAAGAACTGTCTTAAGCGTCGGCAAAGCGAGCGCCGACCAAACTATGAACAGTTTAGCCACACAGAGTTCTCTTCACATTATAGCAGAGTAGTAACTCACTGTCAAGAAGGAGAAGGTCAACCCACGGAAGCCCCTGCTTCAATGTTTCGAGTATATCCCCCTCCCGTAAGTCAATCTCTTGCTCGACCACCGAACCGCACTGTTTCCAGTAGCCGCGCGCAATCGCAGCTTTTTGCCTCTCTTTCTCCGTCGCAATTACGGTTCCGGATTTGCCCGTTGTAGCCTTGGTCTGAGCGACAGCAAGCGCAAGATAGATGGTGCTGACGCCGAAGCTTGTGCCGGCTTCCACGACATTGGTGGCGCCCATAGCATTGATTAGCTGGTACGTGAACCGGCACTTGTCTTCATCCAGTGCGACGAACTTATCCAGCATGAGCTTGTCAAACTCGTTCTTGGCCTCTCCCTGGCCATGCTGGTCTTCTAAATCGCCGATAGCCTTAGAGGAAAATACTTTGCCGGTCTTGGAGAGGACAGCCTCCTGATCCAGTGACTTCTGGTGAAGCTCAGATAGGAGTTGTAGGATACGCTGAGGTGCGTTGATAGTGGCGGGAGCTGGCATGTCGTAAGTCTTGGTCCGCGAAGGAGAAACTGACTAGATGTACGAGTGGGAAATATGCGTAAGTTGGAGCAGTCTTGAGGAGAACATTCCTGTTCTTTTTGAGGCTTATATAGTCATCGTTTGCAGGGTCGATACGCTATGGGAATTGAAAGCGGCACTGAGCTGGTTGCCTGGTTTTGTCTCCCTTGGCTTCGTTGCGGCGGGCAAGTGTTTGCGAGCCTGTTCCCTGTCAATGAACTAATGGCGTTCGAGAAGTACAGGATAAGCGGGGTCGCAGTTTCCCAGCGAGTTAGCGCAATATGCATACGGTGGTGTGGACGTGAGCAGAAGAAGGTGTCTGTTAAGTGTAAAGTGGGTATGATCACCACAAGCTTGCAGGCCCAATGCTATGATTGATCCCAATAAGCCCTACGGCGCTAGGGCGAGGTGGGAATGGGAAGCAGGTCTGGTTCAGTATCAAATGTCCATGACTCTCACACTGCATGTAGTCTGTCACGGGGCCAATGGCACAGTTCTGAGCTCCGACCCAGCTTCAAATGTTATCGCCCTTCGACGCTGTATTTCTGCAGGTTTCCTTATCTGGGCGATGCACTATGAAGTTCAGAAAGACCGATATGGTTTATAGAAGATTATAGGAACATACATAACATCATCTTTGACCACTCTGATTCTACTATTGTGCCTTCGCTGCTGATTTTCGCAAACGCTAAACTTTGAACAGGAAGGTCAAGTTGAGTGAGCAAGCACGTGGTTAGAAGGGACAGAATTTCATTTTTTTTTTTAGTCGTAGGAACGAACTGATCCATTCTCTCATGCAAACCAAGGTACTGGCAGGTCGGACTCAATACAGAGCCACCATGGTATCGTTCCCGTTGCATCTACCAATTCCCGCAGATCCTGTTGTATCCATATGTTCTCAATCACGGACCGCATAACACGTACGTTCCCGACATTCCTAATTCTGTCCATGCGGTCCAGGATGTCAAGTATGTAAATGCGCTGCTCTTCCGAACGCGTCTCGCATGCGAAAATGAACACTGGCCAGGGGCTTGTCGCTACACGCACTTCTTTCATCGCTGCGTATGCCTGTTCCAAGTAGCTAATTCTCTTCTTCTCGTCGCCTGCGACAGGAACGACACGCTGGAGGTATAGCAGACTTGCCAAGCGATACAATTCCGCAGTGGCTAATGCATCTCGAATCTGGGCGCTCGTCGAGTGTGCAACTTCGTCAGGGCTTAGGAAGTGTACTAGGCTCTCCAGCTTCTCTTGCAAGACGATCCTGAACTGTTCTGTCTTTCTCTTGATGTCGCTCCTCTCCGACTTCAGCATCATTGTGCGTATTTGGTTGATAGACGATATGTTGTCAAAGACCTCGACAGAGCAGCCAAATAGACCGATAACCTTGTTAATGTTAGCAAAACGTAGATCCGTGCAAGCGTCTCACTTCCCTCGCCAGGCATAGTCTGCAGCTTGCCGGAATGTTCAAGTTGGCCAAAGTCATTGAGAGTGCTCCTGTGAGGCTGTGCGAATTCGCTGAGAGTATCGTAATAAACTATCCACCCCATCAGAAACTGGAACACAGGTTGACGTCGCTGGTATGACGTTGAGTTCATCAGCATATGCTTGGCACCGTTTAGATGTAATTGGAACTGAGCCTCATTTTCATCAAATACCCGGTTATTGTTAACAGAGAATGTCTAGCTCAATGCTCAGGTACCGCGAGCTTACAGTGTACATGCACAGCATCATTGTAGTAGCCACATGAGTTTCGGCACTGAGAGAAGAGTTGTCGAGAGTCTTGTATAGTCCGTGGATCGCCTTAATCTTGTGACTTGACGCGGCGTCGGCTCCTTGACGATGATGAGCTGCGATCGCTAGAATCGCACTGCACAAGGCTTGCGTGGATTCATCCCGAGAAGATAATACCATTGGAAGGATATGACACCGAAAGCCATTTGCCGTCCGGGTCGTTGAGCACATTGGCGCTATGATCTGATCGTCTACAACCGTCAGTCAGAAATCTTCGTAAAGTAACCAGTCAGGTCCGCACAGTAAACCAGGAGCATGCCGTCTTCATCTAGCTGGGGTGAGTAAAGGGTAACAGAAGCGACTGGTCCAACAGACGCTCGGTGCATGACCTGATGCCACATGACGCGTCGCTTGGTCGCCAAGCGGAAGTGTCTGTGAGTGGTATTGAGGAACCTAGTCCCAAGAGTCTGGTGGTGCTCTTGAGCACTCGCTATCTCTACCACGGGGCAAACGATTAGATCTTTCTCCCTGCTGCGAAGCTGGTCAGGCCAGTTCAGGCGAATCCCGTAGCCAGCACACTCTCTCCTCGTTCGGACGCAATTATTGCAGTGCGGAATGCTTTTGTCACAGCCAATCTTTCTCTCTGGCTCAGTACGGGAGTTAGTACTCAAGAAGCTCACTCCCGATGACGTCGTGGTCAGTTGCTTACGCTTGCAAGTCCAGCAACCCTTATCCGCCTGCATCTTGAGTCGGTAGGCCGAGCCAAGTTTCTGTAGCCGGATTTATTATAGATAATCGTGATCATATCATTATATTGAATGATTGTCTCAGGATATGTACTAGCTCTTCCCAACGTACCTATCCGGGAAAATCCCTTATTTACCTAGTGCGTCGTGATCTCTGCTCTCTTATTGGCCGGCTCCGCCATCATCATTATTGTGGGCCCAACCTGCCGAGGTACCTTGGTCTTCTACATACCTCTTTAGAGCCTGGCTTGCACTTCTGTTCCATCAGCACGTATACCTCTAATTTTTCTCTAAATCGAGATTCACTATGAGGTTTAAATTCAGTGAAATAATGTGTGAAGGTGTGTATTATTATATGATTAGTTACTACCCCTTGTAAAAAATATGTGCCTCTGTACTGACATCTTGCCAACAGGTAAAGTAGCTGCTTTGATCTAACGACTTCGATTGAAGCGCTATCCTTTTTTTTAATACACATAGAATTGCGGAAGTGGAATCAATCAGCACTCTCAGGATAGGAGAACCAATATATAACCCTTGCATCCAAGCTCCTCTGATTCATCGCCTGCCCACACCTTGTAATTGAACCAGAGTTCGGGTCCTTGACACAAGCAAACTCGGCTATCCCGTCACACGATAACCTGCCTGCCCCACTGTCGTTCCCATAATATTTGCAATTCTTATGGCCATGAGCTGACTTCAAAGCTTTGATGCTGTTTGGCCAAGGCCTTTCCGTCAAAGGACGGCTCGGCATCGCTTCTCCAAGACGAGTAGCCTCGCATACTTTGAACGCCGAGTCTTCTCCATTTCTCCAACATCACCCACCGCCCACCTCGGCCATTTCTTTCTGCGGGACGGTAAGCGATCTCGTACATGATAGGGATTCCCTCGGTAGGCTTTGGCGGTGGAGGCGGCGGAGGTTGAAGAGAGGGTGCTTTTGAAGTCTTCGATGAAGTGGGCGCAATTGTACTCTTCGGAGAGGATGCCGATTTGATTAGAGATGAGTGGCCTCTGCTTCTTAAAGTTGACATTACATCCCCTGTGGAGCGAGTTGATAAACCTGGTCCCGAAATTGTACTTGCAGCGCCTTGTGGTCGAGATGTGGTATTCGTCTGACCTCAAGCAACGGTTGCTGAGTTGTGTGGAGAACCTGTCGGGATGGACTGCGTAAATCGTCACCCATAGCGTCAGCCTGTGGTCCGGTGGCTTAATTGCATCTCATGCAAGGAGTGTCTAATTAATGAATAGTCGTATAATGAATGATATATTTTCAAGCCCTCTGGCGCAGTGTACAACCATGACAGGGTTAGTCCGAAAAGCGTTTTTGTAGGATATCTTCACTGCGTTAGACAGATCAGGGCCACAACTCAGACTACAATGAAGAGTACGGAACAGGTGTGACAACTTTTGCTTTCCTGAATCGTGTGGCTCAGTTCAACATTTCCATAGCATTATCTTTGTTAGCGTATGGTAAGTGCAAAAATTGTGGTACAGAACGTTGTGCAACGCAACAAGAGCTTCCTATAGCAGAGGCGCGGGCTTATAAAAATATCGAACAAGGAGATTCTTAACGAACGGTAACAGGGTAGAGCGATGAGAAATTTGGGGTGGGACCATTTCAAGATGCTTGAATCTTCAACATTGGGCCATGCAAAGAGTCAATGCATGCTCAATAACAATGAGACCTGCCAAGAGTAAAGACATCTACAGCAAATTATCTCGTTTGGTGAGCTGGTAAGTAGTTCTAGTTTAGTGTCAGGTAGTACGTGTGGGTGGAGAAGAACATTCAAGAAACATTGACATTACCATTTGATTATACAGGAAGCAAACTCGGATTTTCAACGCACAATCGAAACAGCAATAATGGCACCATGTCAACCACCACGGTGTTAATCAAGATTTCCCGTCTTGCTCTCACTCACAGGTCCCTGATGTCAGGAACCATGACATGACATACGTTTTTCAATAATACACGGAACCCCATGAATGTATTCTGTGACGTCCCTATTGGTCGAGTCATGCTAGATTCATCCGGATGGACTCAAGAAGCCAGGCTCGCAATAAAGCTAGTAGTTCTAAGAGCTGATTCAGTCAAAACCCTCACAATATGTGCTGCAGAGTGTTAATTATGGGTGTGAAACTCAGAAATATCGGTATGGTAGTTGAGTTTAATTATCTAGCCTTGGACAAAGTCATTTTAGCAAGTCTGCTGGGTAAGATAAGTGTAGTGACTCGGAAAGCTCAGGGTGCCTCTCGCCCGGGTGTCACCGTTGGCAACAGTGCCACACCTGCTCACAATGATGCCCATATCGACAGCGATATCACTGCAGTACACACTCGTCTCGATAAACCGCTGTTGACGTTAGCCTTTGTCTTTGGTATTATGAAATCCAGGGAAGAGCAACGACTTACGTTGTTGCACAGGTAGATAGAGCAGCTGTTGGAGCAGGCCACGCGAGCACAGGTGCTGGCAGGTACGCTGCAGTAGTTGGTGCCCAGGGTGATCAAACGGTTGATGGCGTTGGCGCACTGAGAATAGTACGCTTCGACGTACGTTCCTTGGTTGCAATTCCAGTTGTTCTTTGCTTTGAGTTAGCTTTCTGGTCTTCTCTGTTCCAAACCAGGCGCAGTAGACTCGAAAAGCCTATCAGCAAACTTACGGTAGTCTGTCTAACCTCCAGGCCTCCCTCTGGCTCCTGGAATCCTTCCACATTGAAGGTAGGGTTGATGGCGAGGATCTGCTCATAGATGGAGGAAGCATCTCCGTGGAGGGTGACATTCGGGCCGCCGACGACGACTGGCCCAGTGAAGGTCATCTCGGAGATGGGCAACAGCTGATCCTTCACCTCATCGGCAGTTCGGAATTCCAAGCCCTTGTCTGAAGGAGCGGCAATAACCTAGAAGACACAATTAGTCAGACAGCTCCTAGCGCAATGTTCTCCTTGCCTAGGTTACATTTAGACTTACAGCTGATGCCAAAAGGGCAATACCAGCGACAAAGAATCTCATTTTGAAGATATCTGGATCGAGGTGATCAAGAGTGATTCTACTGTTCGGAAGGTGATGATGAAGAGTTAAATAGCCACATGTTCTTGAGAAAATCATGTGTCTTAAATAGTTTCTCGCAAGTTTTGAGTTATTTACCTATCGACCGTATGAAGTAGACTCTAAATTCGTGTCGTATTATTTGAGGTTGCATTATACCATAAGATCTGGACCCTTGGCAAAGCGGCGGCTCTGTTGCCCTGGCGGTTCCGCGATCCTACGTTTGTCTCCATGAGGAAGCTCAAATGCTCCAAGGATCGCGGGCCGCACTAGTTTGTCAACGCCACACTCAAAAGGAGAACGCATGCCCTGCCAAGCGAGCCTACTATTGGTGACATCGGAAAGCTCTACTGAGCCGAATCGCATTTCTTCAATATTGGGATTCATTCACTGTATCTGCATGCCCCCAATGCAACTTTGATGATGACCTACTTTGTAGGTGAATGCGTAAGGTTACATGTAAGCTGACTCTCCAGGGGCGCGGACGGTCTCGAGAGTGGAGTAGAGCCTGTGTTGTGTTGTTGCGATTAGGCTCTAGCCAGGAACATGTGTAAGTAAGCAGTCAATCGAATCGAAGCGAGTGTCTAGTCGCCTAGCAGAGAATGAAGGATAGTCGGGTCCAATCGGCTTCAAGAGACAAAGAAGTTGCAGAGACCCTTGCGAAGGATCGATGCAACGTCGAAAATCGGACCATCTCGTATTCCCCTCAACTGTTGACAGCTCTAGTTTGTCACGAAGTTGAACTCAGAGAGAACCTCGCAGTCAGGCTAGAAACGAGACCACAGGTCACTGCTCTCTTGTGGCGGATGACGATTTCGGACACGAGGTATGGTGTTCTCGTATCAGTACGAAAGACTACTAGATCATGATCACGAGACTCTAGCACGATGGCTGAATGAAGAACACAGATGGCGGATGCGATGATTTAATTGGTACTTCCTTTCATCTCATTAAGATTTCATGTATTATAAAGCGAACGGTGCACGTCTAAACCATTATTCTTCCGTCTTCCCAGACGATACCGCACCCCGCAGTGGTCTGTCACTAGCGAAAGAGGGATCATTCGTCTGCGTCGTAAACTGCAGCTTCGATGCCAGCAAGTCGACGCTGTCAACAGGAACGTAGTCAGCAACTCTGTATCCTGACTTTCGGAAAACCATGTGAGAACTTACTACATAATAACGGGAAAGAAGCAACCGAGCGCATAAGCAGCTCGATCCACGTATCTCGTCGCGGGACTACTCTGCCACACGTTCAACGAATGCGTAATCACCCGTATCGCCGCCGCCACGGCCAGCGAAGCGACGCGGATCTCTGTGCTGCGCATCAGGTACCGGATGAAGCTCGTTCGGAGACCGGCTTCCTTTGACGACTTTCTGACTTCGGCGAAGATGCGGAGGAGAAAGTAGGCGCTGACGCACTCGCTGACGGCGAAGAGGCCAAAGTAGGCAATGTGGATCCTAATGATGATGCTCTGGAGGCTGTCGTCTTCCCTTAGGATCCGGAGGAGACGGTAGTAGATGATCACGACTTTGACGACGGTGACAAGGACGAGAGTTGACCAGAATACGGTGTGGAAGACTCTTCGTTTCGTCCCCCGCAGAAGTCTGTTGAGGATGATGAAGCTGTAGAAGGGCAGCCCTGCTTCTTGAATCTATCGGGCTTCCGTTAGCAACTTGAGGAATAAGACCTCCGGTGATACAGGTAAGCGGGTTGACTCACGAGCCAGCAGATATCGCCAATGGCTGCTGCCGCTGCCCTCTTCGCAAGAGGATATGGCTTGTCATAGTACGCGTGGAAATAGAGTCCATTCGCGATGGCGCCAGCCGCCGACGAGACGATGGGTACGACCGTGAGCTTAGAAAACGACGTGATTCCGATAATGAGCAGCCCCAAAAACACGTTGAATACACCAATTATGCTTAGCACCGACCAAGCGTGTTCAAAGTACGGGAGGCTGGGCGTTGCATCAAATGTGGCGTTGATCGTGTTGGGCATACCGACGGAGTTCGGTAATGGCACTAGCGACGAGCTCGACATATTTGCTGCTGTAACTGGTAGCGCCTTGCACAATATCCCGCCCAGGAGAACTGGGTTGGCGAAGAAGCTTGTGGTCTGCCCGTATTCGGGTGCGTCGTCGTTACATTCATGTAGTGATCGGTAGCCTAGAGCCTGGGGGTCGTGGCATCTGGCATCTCGCACGGGCGAGAGATTAGGTGGTATCGAACATCGCCAGGTTAAGAGATGAGAAAGAAGGGTATTCCAAGTCACATATTAAATGGGGCACTCCCGCTCTCTACAAGTTTGCTTTCACTTTGGGCCTGACAAAAACCTAGGAGTGGAAGGCACGTGAATGCTTTGAAGGTTCAACCCCCTCCCCATTCTAATCGAAGTGTTGTGACTTGAGGTATCCATGGGAAGCGAACTTATCAGCGAACGGTGCGGGATCACCCAAGTCAAAATTGATGGATTGAGCTAGTAGTTCTTGGAAAACACTTCTCTCGGAAACTTCCCCTCTCGGGACAGAGGCACAAAGAGGAAGAAGATGGAGGAAGAGATGAACTCAAAACAGCTTGACGGGCGCGGTTGACGCCACGTGCGACTCGCGACACACCAGCTACCCGCAGGTCGGTACGATTCATGAAAGACTGAGAAAGTGTAGTTGATGGTTTTCGGGAGTGTTGGTGATTGGATCGATGAATTTCATGATTTCATAGCTTCTTCAACAATCGAAGTCTATATCTGCCTATGCTTTGTCTCCCAACCAATTCAGCTCTCCACGCACAGTGGCTAGATCTCTAGTGTTTGTTACATAAACATTGAAGCTGTCGGTGTGAGCAGAGCATCGATAAAATTAAACTGCTCATGTGGTTTTCCATGTCTTATCTGCCCAGTACTATCTTGACTTTTTCAACTTTGCTTCATCACTTGGCCTAGAACACGGCTTCGCCCGAAGCTGCGCACGACTAGGTGAAACCAAAGCATCCGCACCATTTGATTTCGGTTTAGGACACCAGATCTCCCCGTGGCAAAATAGTAACGAAGCAGATACCGCGTGATTCTACGCAGCAAGTTCTCCCGGAGCCCTCTTTGAGCCATCAAAACAGCTATCTTCGGCAGGTTTAGAGGTCCAGTGCGCAAAATTCTAGGTTAGGACGACGCAAGGTTCTCGCCTCACTCCTTTCTTATCTTCGATATCGCTCCTGGACCGGCCCAAGAGCAGAGATGATGGGCTCGAATGCGAGAGAAAATCCGTCACCGCTGGTATTCGATATGCGAGACTCTCCTTGCCCGATGCCAAGATGCCATCACAACATTGTGCTCAGCTTGCGTAATCTTTTGCAAATGTGCAGATCGCCCGTAGGGGCAAGCAAACAGTAACTCATGAAAATCAGGTCTTGTGTAGTCATTCTATATCACACAATTGTCTTCCTTTTGAATTCCCTTCTCCTTTTTTTTCGGATCCCCAACGCCATCGCAATGCATTAAGTTGACCAAGATGATCCAGTCCTTATCCACATCGGCGTCCTGTATCTCTTCAGACGGAGCCAGATAATGCGACCCTTTCCACCTTTTTGAATGTCTTCTTCCACTGCCCCTCTCCCCTAGCCTTCTGCCTCTCTGGCATACACACGACGACGAAGTCTCTCACGCCGTAGTCGTAGCTGCCCTTGCTTCTCGGCATGTCTTGTTGTTTCAACCATCTTCTCTAACTCCACAAGAGCCCATCAAATCGAGGTCAATTGTCCGGCACTCAAGCCTCTCGCGACTTGGACAAATATCCCTAGATGCCATGTGAAACTCGAAAGACAAAGGGTATAAACCCACCCAACCACCCATCAAAGAGTCAAAGAGAAAATCACAAATGTCATGTACAAACAACTTCCTTCCTCAGTCTCTCTCAAGCAGAGCCCAGAATCAAACTCTCCACCATACCGCCCACAGAAGACGCCGTCTGCGCGCGATCAACCTCATTCGTGACCTTCCTCTTGAGAGCCTTGAACCCCTCAAACAGCTCGGCACTGTCACCAGCATACTGCGCATACAGCTCCACGAGCACCATGCCGACCTCAACGCAAATGCTCACGTACCGCGGATCGATAATGTGATCGCACGTCCACTTGAGCACCGGCTGTACCGTCCTCTCATCGCGCCCCTCAAGCGCATCCCGCACAGCAGACCGGTGCCGCAGCGCAAGAAGCAGCGTCAGAACGCCGAGCGGCGAGTGATCTTTCCCGCGCGGATCGAGCGCCTGGTCCAGCGCACTAGCGTACCGCCCGTGGCGCAGGGCCTTCTCCCACGCCTTCTCCTTGGGCGCGCTGGTGCGCGCGTCCTGCGCGACGATAACCTCGGCCTGGCCCTCGCCCAGGCTCTCAAGGCGGCGCATGGCCGAGGCTTTGCGCTTCTTGCTCTTGGCGGCCTTGTCGTGCTCGTCGAGGGTGCCGGCGAGGAGGGCGGCCATTTCGCGGTCGCGCTCCTTTTGACGGGTGGCTTCGGGGCCCGTGAGGCGGGTGCGGATGGAGAGGACGCCGGATTGCATGCCCACGACGAGGTGGCGGTCCGCGCTGTCGAGCGCATCGGAGGCCGGGAGGACGCGGAGGGAGAGGATGGGGGAGGGGTACTTTGTCGAGGAGACGACGTTCCAACCGGTGGTCTCGAAGACCTTTACGTGGCCGTCGAGGCCGCCGGTGACGAGGCGGGTGCCGTTGGAGGCGAGGCTGAGGGAAGTGACGGTCTTTTGGTGGTTGGCGATCTGGTGGATGGGGCGGGCGGCAACGAGGTCGAGGACGGAGACCTGGGGGCCCGAGGCGGCGAGGAGGGTGGTTCCGGAGGAGAGGGGAAGGACGGACTCGACGGGGGCGGCGTGCTTGAAGGTCATGACGGCGGCGTTGGAGCCTATTCTCGGGTCCCAGATCTTGACGGTAGAGTCGTAGGAGCCCGAGACGATGACGTTGCCGGCGCCCGACGGGGAGGTGGCCGGGAAGAACTCTGCGCAGCGGACGTAGTCGGAGTGTCCCACGAAGGTGTTGAGCGGGTCGTTGGCCGTGAGGTCCCAGAGGCGGACCGTCTTGTCGTCGGAGGCGGAGAGCAAGGTGGTGGGCTGGGAGCCCGAGAAGCGCGTGGCCCAGACGGGCTGGCGGTGCTTCGTCCACGTCTTGAGGATGGAGCGGGAGTGGGTGTCGAAAACCTGCATGCGGCCTGTATCTTCGGCGGCGACGAGGACGCGGCCGTCGCGGCGCAGGGAGCCGGAGCGGGCGACGTCGGCGAAGCGGGTGATTGTCTTTTCGAGCTTGCGGGTGCGGGAGGAGTAGAGCTGGACACGGGTGCCGGTGGTGACGGCGAAGAGGCCATCGGAGGAGGTCGACGAGATGTGGGTGATTGGGTACGAGGTCGGCGAGGGGATCTGGAGCTGGTTCTTGAAGGACTTCCAGTAGCGCTGCTCGGCCGTCACGGGGGACGGGCCCGAGGGCAGCTTCACCTGCGGGAGGGGTCCCACGGTAGCTGCCATTGTGATATGATTGTGTAGGCCGTTTGTGCCCTTAGGTGGTGTGGTTGGAGGAGGTGCAAAAATTTGCTCGCTGGCGTGGTAGAGCTGGGTGTTGCGGTGAAGCGCAAAATGTGAGGGTATCGTCGTGATAGACGTTGGTAGTATTTTTTTGGAGTTGAAAATGCTGATAGGCAAAAAAAAAGATTCTCAATTGAGAATTTCTTAGCGGCTAGTCCTGTTAGAGATTAGCGGATACCCCACATGTACGATAAGATAAGGCGCGGGGCCGGGACCTGAAAGCTTTTGGAACTTCAACTGACCCGAACGCACCGGAAAGCTCACCATGCCACCTTTTAGATGATACTATGGAGAGCTCTTGAAATCAGAAATTGAGAGTGAGCTCTGCTTCACTGAAACATCTGACCTGA
Organism: Colletotrichum paranaense; assembly: GCF_030867605.1. Taxonomy (NCBI): domain Eukaryota; kingdom Fungi; phylum Ascomycota; class Sordariomycetes; order Glomerellales; family Glomerellaceae; genus Colletotrichum; species Colletotrichum paranaense. The sequence continues at coordinate 179,372 of NW_026848977.1, forward strand.
ATGAAGACTTCGGGGCGCGACAGCTCAGTACGTCGAGATGAATTGCAGACACTCTGTCATCATTTCAACGCCATTTGGCATGGCTGATCCAATGTAGCTGGGTTCAGTAAGGTACGGATAGCAATCATCAATTCAACCATCGCCAAATCTCACACCCATCATATCTTGCTTCAGGGTCTCCATCTAAGACTCTTGACCAACACATCACAGGGCACGCAAAGGTACATGTCCACACGTAGACCACTGCGGGCCTTCTACCCCGACACGATCCCCTTTCGTCCCGGCTGCCCGTAACGTAGCACATCTATACTCAGTAAACCCTCATCCCATCAAAAAAGCATACTCTCATCGCCGCGCAATCCCATCCATCAAACAGTCCCCCAATCTACTTTCCCGAGCCAACACGCAAGGAAACAGAAATAACACACCGCATCGGCAATTGTACATCACCCGGATTTTCCGACCTCAACCTCCGAGGCTGCATCTGCATCTACACCTGCATCAGCTTCAGAAAAAAGTCAAGGCTGACCCCATGACAAGCACTGCCGACATCCCGTCCATCCAACTCACCCCATGTATCATGGAAAAACTTTCACCTCTCCGAGCCGGCAGAGGAGGGATGGGGGGATGTCGGTGTCTTACTCCCTCACCGCCTCCAAATCGAACCTAAACTCCAACATTATAAGCATTGCTAGACAAGGGGCTCCAGTAGTGATGAAGAGACACGTCAAATCTACGTTACCTAGGTACCTAGTCAGCGGAGCGACTTAGAGCCTGACTTCATTCACCTGCTTTTGTCCCTCATCACCGGTGTATTAATCTCTTAACAACGAATGGCTTTGTGTCTTTCTCAAGACAAAAGTGACGCCTTTCGTCTGATGGGAATAAGACGCTGGGCCTTTACAAGAAAGAAAGAAAACTCTTTTTTTTTTGATAAAAAAACCGGGCCCTTTCCCCTCTAGTGTATAGCCCTGTAATTCTTACCTGACCTAACCTGACCTATACTTAGGGTCCCTGGACTCTCAGGATACCTTCCTTACCACCCTGCCATTCCTCATCAAACTCTAAGCATAGACAGACTCAAAGTGTTTCCCCGGGGCTATGTTCACCCAAATCAGCAAAAAGGCTTGGCCAAAACCAACAAATGTCCAAAACAGGAAACGAAAAGCCGACTGCGGGCAAACGGTGTCAACGGCAGTGATTGGGGGGGGGGGGGCTGAGACTGTGAGGGGTGGTAATGTAAGGACTGCGAAAACGGAGGGGAGCAGCGTGTTTCAGCTATCCTCCGTAAGTCCTCTGTGCATAGCTTGAATGACGTCTTGCGGTAGTTGTAATTCAACAATGGATCTTCACATTTGTCTTTGCAGAAGAGTATGGCAATGTGTGTTTTTTTTTTTGTTTGTTTGAACCTTGTTTGAATCCTCATTGACCCGTAATGACCTTGTCTGATCTATTTGACACGCTGATAAAAGCATATTCAATACGACTTGTCGTCGCTTGAACTAGGGTATACTATCCTCTCTTTTTCCATCTCCCCTTTACTCGGCAGAACCGTAAATAGTCTCCATCAGAATACCTACGAGGGGAATTAGCATGCTGTAGCGATGTGCAGTTGTTATAGGAGTGTTAACGTACCAGTAATTCTGTAGGGGTCGGCATTTGAGGCGGGGCGGCGATCCTCGAAGTAGCCGTAGCCCTTCTGGGCGCACTCTCTGGGGATACGGATGGAAGCACCACGGTTGGCAACTCCGTAAGAGAACGAATCGATGGAGCCGGTCTCGTGGCGGCCAGTGAGACGCTTCTCGTTACCCTCACCGTAGACGGCAATGTGCTCCTTGTGACGACCCTCAAGCTTCTTGATGGCAGCCTCGATGTGCTTCATGCCACCCTCAACACGCATCTCCTTAGAGGAGAAGTTAGAGTGGAGACCGGCACCGTTCCAGTCACCGGGGATGGGCTTCGGCTCAACGGAGACCTTGGCGCCGAACTCCTCGGCAATGCGGGCCAGGAGGAAGCGAGCAAGCCAGAGGTGGTCACCCATCTCAATGCCGGTGCAGGGACCGACCTGGAACTCCCACTGGGCGGGCATGACCTCGGCGTTGGTACCAGAGATCTTGACGCCAGAGTACAGGCAGGCCTTGTAGTGGGCGTCAACGATGTCGCGCTGGACGACCTTGCCGGCACCAACACCGCAGTAGTAGGGGCCCTGGGGAGCAGGGAAGCCGTTAGCGGGCCAGCCGAAGGGGCGGTTGCTGAGGTCGAGCAGAGTGTACTCCTGCTCGAGACCGAACCAGGGCTCGTGAGCGGCGTGAGCCTCCATCAACTTGGCGCACTCATGTCTGTAGTTGTACTTGTTGGGGGTGCCATCGGCGTTCCAGCACTCGGAGAGGACGAGGATGTTGGGAGATCCACGGAATGGGTCGGGGAAGACAGCAACGGGCTTCAGGTAGACATCAGAGTTGTCGCCGGGAGCCTGGTTGGTGGAGGAACCATCAAAGTTCCACATAGGAAGGTCCTCGGGGGTGTACTCCTTCTCCTTGAGAGTCTATGGAGGCAAATTTGTTAGCTACGTGATGATGGTAGATGGCGCTATGATGCAACTGCGAATAGAGGTATGCGCGGGCGAACTCGTGAGCCATCTTGGCTATCAAGGCTGACATCATGCGCCGCGCCTTGCCGTCAGGCTGACGATGCCAGGCGGAGCTACCCCCAGTGGCCCCATTGGAGATCGTGGGCATTGCGTGGAGAACAGTAACGACCCTCGGCCGGCGGCTGGCCAACCGGTTCACCGAAGACGCGCCGACGGGCAAAAGGGGGGGGGGACTGATGATGCGGCAGCAACTCGCAAGACCTCCAATACCCGAGCTGCGGCGTTCAACCCTGCAGCTGGAGGCAAGGCAAAAAAAGACTTGGAGCCAGGCGGACGTGGGGTGGGGTTCCTTGCAGGATCGAGTCGTGATCGAATCCTTTCAGCCAGTCCGGCCGTGGCCCTCGAAAGAAGAGACCAAGACCAAAGCAGCAGGAACAGGTACGTACCACCCACCACCAGAAATGCGCACTGGAGGGGCAGGTGGTGTGTGTTTTGACCCCCGCCAAGCCCCAGTGCATGTCGCCGCCGCATCTGCTGCCGCTTGCTCACCCGCCCACAGCTTTTTGCCCGCTATTCCCAGCCGGAAGTCGGAGACATCCCGTAGGGGATGAATCCAGAGCAAGACGACCCGCTGCCCCAGCTTTTCCGTTGATGCAACCGTCGACACAGATGTCAGAGTGAAGGCATGAGCCATCTCAAACTGTGTCGCATCGTAACAGGAAAGGGCTGGGTGAGTGACATTTTCCGGTGGAATAGCGGGCTAGAGCGTCTGGAGCACCACGAAGGGCCCGGGGAAAATATGAAAAAGCCAAAGGAGGGAATAAGAGAGACAAGGTGGTTGTTGTGTGAACGTACCCTCGACTTGGAACGGGTCTCGCCATCAGCGTCGATCCAGATGTACTCGGCCATAATTGAGCCCTTCTGGTCAAGCTTGAGGTACTTGGCCAACTATTCGATGGGTCAGCATGATTGCTTATTCGATTTGCGCAAAGCTGACGGCTCGAAGTGAACTCCAGCTACGCCAAGCTCAGCACCGGGTATGTTGGTGTAATCTCACGGTCTCGGGCCTGGAGGTGAAGGCAGCTTCTGTCGCCTGGAGAGAAAAGACGTGTTAGTAACTGTGATCATCCTCTTCTTCTTCCTTCGATTTTGGGTATCCAGCATCGTGACTCGAGAGAACAGCAAAACGCCAGCACTCAGGTCGCGATGGGAGTAGTATGACGTGGTGGGGCAGAGTTTGGGACTTACCATTTTTGCGGTTGTGTGTGTAATGTGATAAAAACGGGAAAAAGAACAAGGTCCAATTTGGAGATCAGGAAAAGGTTCGAGCAGTAGAGATCAAATGATCTATAGGACTATAACGGGAGGAATAGAGGGATAGGATGTGGAAAAGTAAAGAGCAGGTACGATAAGAGCAGTCGAAGCGGGCGGTTGAGGGTTTTATGTTTTCCTCTGTCTGTCGTCCGGCAAGGAAGGCAGGCGCGGGCGCTGGTGGGAGAGACAGATTTGAGTGAGAAAGAGGCAGTCCAGTTCGCTCGATGCTCTATTTTTTGCTGGTGCTGCCAGCAATCTGCAAGGTACCGTCGAGATACCTCAGATGTTTCGCAGACGACCGGCCCTGTTGGCGAGGAAAGCTCATGTACAACCGGTACAGAACCGTAACTTTTGGCTCTTGTCTAGGTCTCTCGAGGTCTCTCGAGGGTCCCTCTTTGGTCCTTCAGCCCAAGATAAGGCCTGCCAGTGCCTGCCCATGACGGCGGCAGGGGTATGGCTGGTTCTGGCTACTGGTATCGATTGCGGTGGGGTGAGAGGGGTGGGCTGGTGGGGTGTGGCCCCGGAAACATGTGCTCTCCCATTCGTCCGCCAGCCCAGAGTTTGGGGGACCACAGATACATGCCAATTCTGATTCGGTTCCCAGCGTCCCACGACGACAATGTCCAGGTACTTTGCCCGAACCCAGAACACCCTCTTCACCCACACATTTCCCGCCCTTTAACCTGCCTTTCTGTGCTGCACCACCACTCCCGTCTGCCACTATCAGACGTCTCTCAAGTATCCCTACTGCCTGGCTACGGCCCCGCGGTCCTCTACCACCGGCATCAAGTCTCCGTGGGAAACGGAAATGCGACGGGCGGACCTTTCACCTCTAGAGGTATCGTCAACTTCCTCTTCTCCGTAAATGGCCCCTGGGAAACTCCTCTTCCGCTTCCACTTGGGTGGTTTTGTTCTGTCAACCCTAGTCTCCAAGACTGATAAGTATGAAAATCACTGATCAAAATGTGTGACGATGACTTCGACGTGCGCCCAGTAGCCCGTTGACGAGCCACTCAGAGGCCGCCCGGCACCGCCCTTGCGGCAGTATCTGCGACTAGCTGCTGCAGCTGCGACCACCGACCCAACAATGACCACCTCGAGAAATCGCTACTTTGTATCCAGGTTTCGTACAGGCTACAGACAACAAGAAAAATTGCAGGTATACCGAGTAATAAACGGGTGCGGCAAACCGGACTGTAAAGACCCAGCCAGAGATAGAGCAAGGTATCGTCACTGGCGATTCAAGGACCAAGCAGGTACCTCTCACCCACAGGAGCCACCGTGCCACAACGCGGGGCACGTACCGATACATGTCATTTACGAGGCCCACGTCCTTCGGTCCGCTGTCCGCTGTTTCTATCCTTGGATCTTTGGGGTGCTCGTGTGCACTGTCGCCCGCCGCCGCTGTCGGGTCGCTGGCGCCGCTCCTCTTATCCTTGAGGCACAGTCTTACAGAGTACCTACACTATTGTCGCTGTCAGTGTCTGTAGCGCTGCTCACGGTGGCTGTGGCTGTGGCATCCGCCTTTCGGAGACAGGCCGGAAGCCCAAGGAGAGATATTCCAGGTCTTAGAGTAGGTCCCGTTCCAGACCGCTTTCGATAAAAGGGTCCTGGAACTCTGATGCCCAAAAACGGCCGCTGATGAGTAGGCGGCCAGTCGATTTTTCGTAAGGCCGCGTTTCGTCTGAATCTCGCTTCCAGAACGGAAAGGAGACTGCGTTGAATTCCAATAAACTCTCGTCGTCGTAAATCCCGCGGGCCTACCTAACTAGAGCGCCTCCTAGAACCGGTGCGGGCTCCGCGAATGGCTTGCTGGGCGGTTCTGAATACCCCGAAGTAAAGTAGCGTCGCTTGCAACTTGGTTGCTCGGGTTCCACGCCGACGATCGCATGGCCATATTGCGACAGCGTGCATATTCCTGGCGCGGAATTTCCTTGGGATGGCACTGAACTCTTCCGGTCAGCTTTGGGGGGTGTCGTCAGGTACCTCAACTTTCCAAAATCTCGTCAGCTTGACGACCTTTCCCTCGAGTCGACTTTCCCAGTTTCCCCGCCAAAGGACCCTAGGTCCCAGGATGACGATACACCGCGCACCAGCCACTCAGAGTCTCACACCCTCACCGGCCCCAGAATCGTAACGTCCTTTCCATCGCACAAATCTCTTCAGGTTCCGCCGGCGCAACTCGTCGCGGCACGGCGACGCGCGCACTTGCGCTAATTCCCCTATCATCATCAATCTCCAATCCTTGCCATGGCTATGCTTGCCCGCGGCGCAGGAAAGACACCCATCCTCGAGGAGTTGCTTCCTTCGTCCTGTCGTTGGCATAGCTTCCGCCTACGTCGTGCAGATGGTTGTCTTATGAAAATTTTGCCCGCCTCCCGGTAGCAATATCTTGACAGCCCTCAACGTTGATTGTCTTGGTCTTTGTGCGTCTCCTTGTACGAGTCTGTAACCCCTTGGTGGGGGTATATCCCGGCGACCCTTATTCATTCTCCAAGGTATCTGTACCTCTGTGTCATCGTGACTCCCAAGTTGGACTGGTCCCAGATAAAGCCATCACATATCCCACCACAAGGCTATCGAGCCTGTCGACCCATAATGCGGCGGCGAGGGGCAAAAGGTGGGGTGTGTTGTTGCTCTGGACCAGATGCGCTCCAAAGGTCAGATCTGTGGTCAGTGCGATGGCTTCTTGTCGGTATCCTGTGAGCGACGGTGTGTTTACAACCAGGCCCGAGTCATTTGGGGGAGTTCGGGGGAAACCCCATATCGCAACTTCTCTCCGACAGCGGGATGGTCATCTTGCTGAGCCCAAACCTTCGGAATCACTAGTCGACTTGTCCTTCCGGCCAATATTCGATGGTGTTTTCGTCAGCGAACCCCCAAGGAACCCCCAAGCTTTTGCTCCACGAATCGACCATGTCGAAGCTATCTTCGGAGGGATACCCAATCCACATGGCCTGCCGTGACCCGTCCCTGCAAGACCTGAGTGAATATCTGGCTGATATGCAGCCCAAACGTCTTGGACACTGCAGGATGCACAAAGCTGGAGTGGACCGCGAGAAGAAGGCTGGATTCTCTGCTTCTTCCTTGTCCATGGCCCCTCCCGTAAGACGTAGCTGGAGGAACGGCATGCTGTCCATTCGTCGCATGTTCAGTCGGTCTCCAGTCGGCCATATCACACACATTCTTCTTCTGATTATGATACGGCGTATCAAAGTCGGGCTCCCCCGCAATTTTTGCTCTCGGCAGGGTATTCGTAGGACTGCGGTACCTCCGTCCCATCGCCGGATACACGATTACCCCTCAACATATCCATATGGATAGTCCGTCCCAACATCTCACTCGTCCACCACGGTTGATTCAGGCTGTATGCTGAATGTATTCTGGGAAACAATTGCCGCTCCTAGACAAACTTCAGGTAAAACTTTGATGATTCCATTATGGAACTTGATCTCCAGATGTGACCTGCAGGAGACCTCCATCTCGGGTGTCTCCAAAGCATCAAGTGTGGGACGCTAGTGGGGGATGGTGCATTTTGCATTGAGGGCTTATCGTTGGGCGCTGATTGGTCGAAGCGCAAGTGCAGAATAATTGAATTCTCTCAGGAGCCGTGTCGGTTCCAAGGTCTCCTTAAAGACTGGCATTAATCTCTTGAGGAGCTCCTCAGCTATCATAGTGCCCTGGACTGCTAAGCACCTTTCCCTCTCTTGCCATTCGCGACTCCAGTTGACGGGCAACGATGTGTAACTTCACGGGGTGTCGTTGACCTCGGTGAAGTGTGTGACAGCTGACAAGCTTACTCGGTGGAGAGCCGCGGCAGTGACATGGGGACGCTGCGAACATGAGGTGCAGTCAGAGGTACCCCGTCCACGGCGGACAATTGCTGTTTGGGTCCCAACCCAAGGGCTAGTGCCGCAATGTTGGATTCTGGAAAATGTGGATGGAGCAGCCATGTTGGGTTTGGGCGCCGGCCCGGCGGGGATGGGGGAGGAGTGTGGATGAATCGGTTGTGTGGTGTTCCTCTCGTTAATTGACCAGGACTCTGCAGAATCGGCTCGTCTACCAGGTCGCCGAGACCGGGCAAAGAGGAGCAGCGGCAACGGCCGGCAAAGGAGGCACGGCAGCACCACCACGGCCCAAGACTTTTGCGGTCGGCTGCTCCGACGACATTCGATGTCCGCATCCCACACCGGCAGTCCATGGACCAGACCCATCTCGACCGACCGCCTGCGAAGTCCAACCCTCTCTCGTTTTCAACCACGATCTCGCTGGTTTTCGTCGTCGACTTTTTCCCCTTCAATCGCATGCGAAAAGCCGTCATTTCCCATCGTCCGAACTCTACGAACAACGAGAATTCGCCGGTCTCGTCGCTGAGTGGTCGGCGTTGACACACAGTAATTCTCTCATTGGTCGGCTGCCACCCGCCACGATCGGGACTTGGCTGAACACTGCCGGGGCACCTGGGCGAGGCATGTCAGGGCCCCCGATCGAGAGTCTCACGAGGTCAAAAATGACGTCTTTGGCATGGTCGATTAGGGGAAGCCGACCCAGAATGGCGGCGATACCATCATGGGTTCCGGTGCGATGTCTTTCAGGAGATCTTGGAGACTGCAAGAGGCAGCCGAAAAAGCAGGGCCGGGAGACAAAGACCGCTTCCGTGACGTCGGCCACGACAAGTGTCGGGCTGGGCCTGAACCTCAATTTCGACTACGACGTGGGGAACCGGAATCGGGAACCGGGAGTGTCTTTCTCACAAGCCAGTCGGTTCTTCTGGGACCAGTTGCGTATTCCTCAGGGGGGTACGGAGTGCGTCTTGGTACTGGCAAGCGCCACATGGAGAGGCCGAGGACGTGTGTGCATGGCGACGCGACACGAGCCCACAGCAGGGCGCAGTCGACACTGTTGCCAGAGCCGGGTTGAGTCAGACTCGTGTTCGGCCGACGGCGGTCAGTGGTTATTTTCGGAGTATCGTTCCGGGCCAAGCGGTGGGAGATAAGACGGGAGGGCGTTCTGGAACTTGCATGGAGGATATCCACGATCCAAGGGACCAAGTGGAGGGTGGAGGATGACTTTGATGTGTCACAGCGCGCCCGCAATGTGCGGCGTGCCTGAAAGCGCAGGGCAAGGCGAGGCGCCGCATCCAACGAGACTGCTTGAGCCTTGGCTGCCCAGACCCAACAATGGAAAGCACCGAGTGGGTGTGCCCTTCCTTCCCGTCTGCTTTCTTAAATTCTTCCGCCTGCAGGATAGGGTGGGAAAGAGTGGATTTGCGCCAGTGCACAGATGGTGAGAATCACTACATTCGTACTGTACCAGAAAATAGGGGTCGTTTTGCATTCGTTGAGGCGGCAACTGCAACAGCAATCGCGACTTCCTATCTTGCTTTGCTCGCTGTTGCCCTTTCTACTTCTTTGCAAGCAGGAGCATTTTCTGCATTTTTCCACGCAGGAGCAACAAACGAAAATGACATGATATGGGTATACCTAGGTACAATCGGCTTAGGAAGGAGCAATATAGAATATTTCAATTTAGGAAATCGCGCTTGCCTGTTAGAGCTACCTTGGGTTTGTCCGAGGATGATTTTGAACAACCTAAGATATCTCGATTGGAAGAACGGAGGGCTGCACCAAACAGCTTTGCTTCATGCTGTGATTTCTGGCTTCGTTTGCCTGCTATACGAATCAACTCTTCATCCCTCACTGACGCCAGCAACCCATCTTCTCCCACCGTGCTCATACCATGAACTGGACTGAGGGAGCTTTGGCTCGACATTCTCGAGGGAAGGGCTGGAAACCGGAGATCGCTAAACAAAAACAGTACTTCGCAAAAGCTCGCTCGGGGCTTCACGGTCCTCCCAAGCCCGGCTTCGACTCTTTTTCCTTTTTCTCTCAGCAGGCCAATTCTTCGACATATCCTACGAAGCGCCTCTCTACAGTTCCATCACAAAATTCGCCGCACTTCCAACAGCACCAGCAACACCAGCAGCATCAGCAACACCGGCACAGCCAGCACCGCCAATGCGACCAGAAGAACCAGCACAATGTTCCTCAGGATCACCGTCTGTTGATGTCGCCAGGGCAGCATGTGCGGAAGGAACCTCTAGTCGCAGTAGACCACGGCATTCTACAAGAGCCTCGCTCACAGCATGCTACCAAGAAACGAAAGCTTCCTGACTATGACCCTGAGCTCTTGGATGCGAAGAGACACCGTTTGCTACAAAAAGGCGACTGGGCTGGGATCAATGTCCAAAAGTCGCTACCTCTGCATTTCTCGGGAGCTAGCAGCTCAAAAGGACGCCAGATCTGGGGCTTTCGCAACAAGCATCCTGAGGGTCAATCTGGCTTCTTCTGGGAGCAGAACGGAAATGGAAGGAGACCACTACAAGGCAAAGCTACAAGCTACATTAGCACGCAAGGCGGAGACAAAGACGTCCGGATCAGAATCGGCAGTGAGGATATTCGATACAGCGGAGGAAGTCAGATCACGGCAAAAAGCTCTCAGAATCGTCTTCCCAGAACTGCGGCCCAGTCGAAAAGCTTACGACAGTCGGAATACTTTGTCCAAACCTCGTCTCAAATCTCTGCGCAGGATTATGGTCCTCCAGGGTTGCGAGGCCATAGAGCTTTGCCAGTGTCCGAAACAATATCTTCGACACAGCGAAAGCATGGACAGAGTGCTGCATGCCGCGGAAATCCTCCGCGCGCCTCGATGTCGCTCAAAGAATATAGGTACCCAACCCGACTTGAGCGTTTACAAAAGGAAGGTCGGTCATTACTTGTTGAATCGTCTCCATCCAGGGTACATCATCCTGTGCCTCGACGACTGAGCCAGCTTGTAATGCTTGAGAGATCAGGGATACCAGCGTCCGAAATGTTTGGGAGCACCATTGGTCAGGTCGGTCGCAACCCAGTGCAAGAAGTTGCGCCATCGGAATGCAGTGAGAACCAGCGATGGCAAAAGATGATCGAGTCTCATGAAGATCAAACAAAAAGCCCATTCGAGAAAGATTCTAGTGCAAGTCGCAAGATCGTCAAGATCAGTCCCGGAGTCAGCAACATCCTCATTTCAAGCAGCTCGGTAGTCCATGGTTCGAGATTCGACCACCCCCCCATGAGCACATTTACGGACTTTTCTTTGGATGACAGGGCGCAGGACAGTATGGAAACTGGCCAGTACAAGCGCTTTGGCACCTCTATCAAGAATGATGGCCAACCAAGAGCCACTGCAGAGAAGATGCGATCCTCATCACCTCTGCTGCCGATCATATCATCCACTCTATCAGCTGGTCGACCGAGAGGTGACCTTTACAACGATAAAGAGGGACTTTCCGAGGACACATCCCTCGCGCATGCAGAATCCTGCTCAGACGATGGCCACTATGCGCAGCCTCGACAGCTACCGCCCATGTTTGAGTCGGATAGCGAGGATAAACCAACTCTGAACAAGCGAGAACCAAGTGAGCAAAACTTGAGGCCTACCGATGAAGAAAATGAGGAAGTCGAAACCTCAATTTTCCTTCCTCAGACACTAGATACAGATGCCGGAAATGCTATATCGGTGCCAGGCTCAGATAAAGTAGACATGGATACAGAGTGGATGAGCTTCATATTCGGCGAAGACGTCGAAAAAGATGAAGACATTGCTTTCAAAGAGTCGCTCAAGGAAGCTGCACGAGACTTACGGCCATCGAGCAGCTCCGCTGGCGACTACTACCAACCTTCTGTGGTTCCCATCTCGGCCTTTGCCTCCAAAGAACTTGCACCACACAAGATGCTTCAACACCAAGATAAGGGCGCTCTGAATCCGGCATCGCTGGGATCTTCTCTAAAGGCTGGCCAGACAGACATGGCTATCCGTGGAGATCTCGTAGACTGTGAATTAGAGCATAGCCAATATCAAACCACTGACACAAACATCGCAGGCTCCTTTATAGCAGAAGATTCGGACTCAATCATACCCCAATCCGGAACAGAGTCTCTGACATCTGAAGTTGCTCTCACGCAGATAACGGACTCTATGTCAATGATTGCACAACCATCCAACTCTGACTTAAGCGAAAACGTGGGGCAAAGGTTTGCCAAGCCAAAAACCTTTGTCGGGAGACTAGCCTGCTCATCAAGCCGAGACCCTAGACCAGTTTTGCCCCTGAGCGTGAATGAAGTTTCCAAGAAAAGGGGTAGGCCCAAGGGCAGATCGAGAAAGAAGAAGGCCGAGGATGGACGTGCCAACATCCGAGGGCTACCTAATTATGACGGGGATCCAATTGAAGGCGGATCAGACGAGTAGTGCAGCACGATTACTCGCATTTTGGGGGAAAGATGGCCATCTGCATTCGCATCACACAGCATGGCAGAACTTTGGAACGGGAGTGTTGTGGCATCCTTTTGACATTCGTGGGATATCGACCGTTATTGGGACCTGGCCCTATCTACTCTAGAAACGGACAGAAACAATGTACAATGCAAGAAAAAGAAGAAGAAAAGACACAAAACCCCAAAGAAGAATGATGCTCCAATCCATGAACCCTTTTCACCCAAAATCGTCCCAACAATCTTTGCGTTTCCGTTTGCTCCGGCCAGAACCCAGCACAGCTGTCTGCCAAGAGGCAATCGATCTCATCTGTATCATGTGCAGAACGAACCCTTTTTTGCCATTCCCATTCTTTTTTTGTTGATTTTTTTCTCAATGTCATCTTTTTTTGTTGGTTTGACTTGATATCCCATGATGTCGTTTTGAGAGTGAGAGGAAATCAGAGAAGAGGAAGGAATGTGTGCCAGGGTTAATCATACTCGACAAGCGGCTAGCGTTCCTGCCAGGCTTCATCTTTCTGTTCAACCGCCACAGCTATTCCCTTCCTCGTCTTCTTCTTCTCACTCAAACTTACCACCACCCGCGTTCTGTTTACCAGAAGCCAAAGGCGTGGCCGTGGCGGCGGGGGTGGTAGACGGCGTCGCGCTTGCCCTCCTCGGCGCGCTTGACGGCAGCCGGGGTGGACGTGGGCACGACCGAGACGGTCTGGGTCAGGACGGAGGTGACGGGAGCGGTGGGGCACGCGCTGACGGTGACGGTGACGGGCGCGGCTGAAGGGCAGCTTCCGCCGCTCTCGCCGCCAACGCTGCCTCCGTTGCCGCCGCTTCCACCGTTGCCACCGGTGTTACCGCCCGCACCGGCGCTGGGGAGAGCCGAGGCGATGGTAGTGCCGGAGGCGGAGCTCTGGGCTGCGTCGCTGATTGTGACGACGCCGGTGAGGGAGCCGACTGTGACTGTGACGACGCGGGGAGGGGCGGGGGCGGAGGTTGGGGCGGGAGGCTGGGCGGTCACGTAGACTGTTGTCACGCGGGGCGGGGTGGTGCCCTCGGCGGGGATGGTGGATGTCAGGGCGGAGGTGACGACCTCAGTCTGGGCCGGGGGTGAGCCGGAGCCCGAGGGGCCTGCGGTGGGCTGGATAGTGACTGTGACAAGGGAGATGACGGGGGAGCCGGAGGGAGGCGCGAGGGTCATTGTAATGACGGAGGTCTTGGGCTCGTTGGGGCGGGGGGGCTCAGCTGGGCGGGAGATGGATGCGGAAGCGGAGGCCGAGGCCGCGGGGACGGTGGCGGTCACGTAGACTGTGCTGATGATGGCGGAGCCGCCGGCGCTCTGGGGAGGGAGAGTGGTTTCGACGGCCGAGGTAACGACTTCGCCGCCCTGCTCTGAGGCCGCGCCGCCTTCGTTGCCGTTGCCGCCAGTAGGCTGAGGGGGTTGAGCGGTGACGTAGATGGTTGAGACGATGGGCTGACCTCCCTCGGACTCGGCGGGCAGAGTGGTCACGACGGCAGAGGAGCTGGCGACTGCATCGACGGAGCTGACGGCCGTACCGGAGGCGACGGGGACACCTCCAGACACGGTGGCAGTCACGTAGACGGTGCTGACGATGGCGGAGCCGCCGGCGCTCTGGGGAGGAAGGGTGGTCTCAATGGCAGAAGTGACGACCTCGCCGCCCTGTCCGGAGGCACCGGGCTCGTTGGAGGGAGCGGGAGGCTGGGCAGTGACGTAGATCGTCGAGACGATGGGCTGACCTCCCTCGGACTGGGCAGGGAGAGTGGTGATGACGGCGGAGGAAGCCACGGCATCGACGGAGCTGACTGCGGTACCAGAAGCAGCAGGGACATCGCCACCGCCGGTTCTAGTGATGTAGATGGTCGAGACGATGGGTGCGCCGCCCTCGGACTTGGGAGGTAGGGTCGACACGACGGCAGAGGTCTGGACGGAGCCGCTGGCAATTGCGTCGACGGAGCTGACAGCCGTGCCGGAAGCAACAGGAACACCGGCAGTCTTGGTGATGTAGATGGTGGAAACGACGGGGGCGCCGCCCTCGGACTGGGGAGGAAGGGTGGAAACGACTGCGGAGGTCTCGACGGAGCCGGCTTGCTCGGAGGCACCGCCGGTGGCAGAGGGCTCAGAACCGGGCTGGCGGGTGATGGTGATCACGGAGACGATGGGGGAGCCGGAGGGCGAGTCGGGGTTGGCCGGGAGAGTGGTGGTCAAGACCTGGGTCTCAGGGGCAGCGGGCGTCTGGGAAGGAGGAGCAGCAGGGGTAGCGGGGACGGTGACGAAGCTGACGCCTCCGGATCCGATGGTGGCGCCAGAGTCAGGGGGCAGAGTGGTGGTGGCAATGACGGAGCCGCCGTTCTCGAGCGTGGCAGAGGGCAGGCTGCTTCCTCCAGAGACTGGGCCGCTCGGAAGAATGACGGTCTGGGTGACAGTCACGGGCACGGAGACGGTGACGGTGGCGGTCTTTGCGGCGTTCTGGCAGTTGACAAGCTGGGTCTGGCACTGGGAGATGGCAAAGTTCTGTCCGGCGATACTCTGGCACTGGGTGAACTGCATACCACAGGCGGCGCTGCAGGCGGACTGGAACTGGCCAAACTGCTGGCCGCCGACGACGAAGCCGCCCTGCTCACCCTGCTGAACGGCGGGAGGGGCGCCACCGAGGGCGGAGATGAACTGGAAGAAGGTGACCTGGGAGATGATGATGATCTGGGGCTGCTGGATGACGGCGGGGGCGGAAGCGGTAACGGTGCGCTCGGTGGTGATGACCTCGGTGACGGTGGCATTGTTCTCGAGGGTAGAGGTGACGGTTGCTACCTCGGTGAGGGTCGTGACCTGAGGGGTGGCGACGGGGATCGAGGTGTTGAGGAAGATGCCCGTCGGACCACCAGTACCGGGAGCGGCGCCGGCAGCACCAGTTCCCGTCGAGGGAGGGGGCGGGATGCTGATGCTCGACAGGATCGGGGAGGGTGCGACCTGGCGCTTGGGGTGCTGGTGATGGCGCGCGAGACCGAGCTCAGCCAGGAGGCAGACGAGGGCGGCTGACTTGAGCAACATGTTGTCTGCTGAAAAGATCGTGAAGCTAGCGGATTGCTAAAGTGTTTGCAAGTTGGATGGATTTCGTGTTTGGTTTCGTTTGGATCGTTGGTGATGAAGGAATGGACTGAAGCAAGGCCCTTCAAGGGAGCTGGGCGACTAGCACCGAGAAGAGAATGACAGGATGCTGTTGGAAAAGAAGGAAGCGAAAAGAAAGAAACTGGCAAATGAATCACCAAAGAATGCAGAGCGATGAGGCTGGAGAGAAACAAGAATTCCGTTCCAGAGACGGGAAACGAGGCCTTCTTTAAACGTTCTTTCTTGCCTCTTACCTCCCGCCTTCGACCTTCCAAAAGACCATGTTAGTCCAG
Organism: Colletotrichum paranaense; assembly: GCF_030867605.1. NCBI lineage: Eukaryota > Fungi > Ascomycota > Sordariomycetes > Glomerellales > Glomerellaceae > Colletotrichum > Colletotrichum paranaense. The sequence goes on from NW_026848977.1 coordinate 194,993, forward strand.
ATGGATGCTTGCTCTTCCTGCCCGGGGACCAGGGTTGCTCTCGAACTGCCAAAGATCGGGTTATCCAGTCCGGATACCTCACCTCACCTACGCCTCCTGAACCAGACTGGAGCTAGCCTGGCGGTAGTACGGCTTCGCCATCGCTTTGGGTTAGACATCGTGAGACGTTCGGTCGAAGAGTGGGTTGTCTGCGGGGCTAGGGTAGGGGGATGAGCTTAACCGTCGTCTGGTGTTTACGATTCCAAGAGAGGGGCAGGCCCGCGGGGTGGAGGGGAGTGGAGGACGGCTCTTGGCCGGGGGGTGCGAATGGAGTATTTGCCCGCGGAGTATTTACCCTGTGGAGGATCACCACCATGCTTGGACAGCCTGGGAGGAGTGTCTTGTAGGTAGCGGGGCTGGGCGGCGGTGGACGTTTGCTAAGAAGCGATGTGAAAGGCCGTGATGCCATACCGGGATGACGGGGGATAGCGAGTGGGATAGCCGGGGGTTAGGCGTCGACGTCTGTGGGCTCTGGACGGAGGTGATGTGCATAATAGGATGATTCGGCCGAAGGTTACAGCCTATATCACACCTTAACACTATTAAGGCGTGCGCGTCTTCTGTGCAGAAGCGTTGGTGAAAGGGCGGAGCTCAATAACTAAGTTTATGGGAACATGAGAAGATGAGGAGATGTTTTTCAAGAATGCAACGGTATGTGTAGATCCAAATCTTCGTCACTTGATAATGTCGTACTGTTCTTGATGATGTGCGTAATGTCCAGGAGCAAGAATGATCTCCCGTTAGTTATCTCGTGATCTACAAGTGCCCGTTTATGTCCTGCCGTCTTTCGTTTTTCTCCGAGCCGTGTCTGTTCGGCCCACTCAAAACGACAACATTTCGAATTTCTAAACATCCAAACAAGGAAGGAAACCCCAGCGTTGAGTGATGGAAACAGTGGGCAGAGCAAAGGAGATGGGAAGTCGGGTTCAGGGAGTGGTTCCAGAGCGCAAAAACTTCTTCTCGCTCAGGGGTGTTATCCGTAAGGGGGATGGGGAGGAGGAATAGAAGCAGGCAATATCGAATTCTGCTCGCCGTCCGATGTTCTGATCCAATAGCATCAAGCTTGAAAAGAAGAATCGCTCGCTTGATCGGTCCAGGGAACCAGCTTGGCGAAAGGAGATGTTGGATGGAGGCTCAGGGGCAAGTTGGTGGAGGAAGTTGAGGTTCACTTTGAGTGCCCAGAAGAAGGGGGACGTTGGATGGGATGGAGTTGGAAGCGGCGCTAGGAAGGGCCGGGGGTAGAATCGGGGCAATCGGGAGGAACGGGGGTCGGGGGAGGAAGGGATGGCAGCGATAGCGCATGATTTTCGCGGGGGGTCGAGGATCAATCGGACCTGGCCGCCGTGCTCATCGGAGAATTACAGCCAATCGGGAGGGGCATTGGTACAGTTCTGCTTATATAATGTTGCGGCTGCGTCCCACTTGGCCGTTTGAAGATGCCAGCGCCTTTCTCCAGTGGCATCCACGCCAACTTCATCCCAAACACGGTGAAGGCCCCTGACCTGGTTGTTCCTGTTTCAGCTGATTTTCCAAAGGGGAAAGACTCAGCCTCGTCCCAACTCCCCTTTCTCTATGTCCTAAGGTACTGCAGTACGGAGTATGTCCAACGGGTACCTGATTTTGATCCGTAGAACGTGGCTTCTCATGTTGTCCCTGACCAGATGTTCCCAGTGATTCCAATTCCAGGGCTTCTGGACTCTGCGGATTCTCCACCCTCCCAATCAACTTTCATAGTGTTTCCACCCTCCATCAACTTCACCCCTACCATACCTGCAGGCTTCACCCCTCGCACACTTAGTACCAGACGGCTATTGATTCTCATTGTTTTCACGAAAAAGACCCCAGATCACGTGCAGCTGGTCTCTCCTGATTGTTTGACCGCACGCCTCTTTCCCTTCCTCTTCCCTCATGAACGACACCCACTCACACCCGATTCTTCCATCTGATGTCATGTCGTCCAACGCCCCGGACCTGGCACCTCTGCTCTGGTTTCACGAAGGCTAATTACAGGAGGCTTCTTTCGTGCAGACTTGGGACGACTGTGGATCACTCTCTTCCTCTCGACTTACAGCCTTCCATCTCCCCCTTCTCGGCCCATCGCCTGTCAAACTTTGGCCCGATGACATAACGACAACCACAGAACGGGGAGCGTTGGGGAGCCTCCCTCGCATGTGCCGACAGATGAATAGCAGAGCAGAGTCGCATCTATTATAGCTCTCAGACCCATCTTCCCCCCGGACAGTCAACTCACGACAGCCTTCGGAGATTCTTCACTGCAACCTTTAATGCATCACCACTACCGTGGTTCGTCCGCCCGCCGGCCCTCGCTCACTCGCATATTTTGTGCTGATCACCATGGTCCGCTCGTCGATCCCGCGCACACGTCAAACCATGAATAAGGCCTGGCTTGTGCGACCCATGCGGGAGATCACTGGCTGGTCCCCCTCCTCCTCCTCCGCCGCCGCATCCTTCTCTCGGTCTCGGTGGTCTTTACCCTCCATCTGGTCCCCTGGCTACCCTTACAACACTCTTGATTGTTTAAAATTGCAGAGGGGCCACACACGTCTTTGGATGAGACCGTTCTTGTAGCATCATCCCAGATTGAGCAACCAGTTCACTCTGCGGTATAGACTCGTCTCGGCCTCCGCGATATTTCGACTACGAATCTGACTTCTTGGCCTCTGTCTCTAGCAGTCTAGCTCGGCGGATCGATGATGAATCGCCGTGTTCGCTCTAATGCAACTCTGACGGTGAACGGCTACCCTTGGCGAGCGGGCCATTGTGGATGTTCACTCTCTCTTTCTTGGCTAGTCAAGGTCTTCGCGAACAAGGTTTTCGACTGTCAGGCTGTCACTAGAGTCATTGAATCTACTAGATGCCCCGAGGACATCCCGCCAGACCTGATCAAAACGGATCCTGCCTCGCAGGGCGCGCAGCGGGAACGGCACTAGATCGAGCATCATCAAGGGAAGAGGCTGTCACTTGTGCTCAGGATGAACCCACGGCGAGCCCTCTGACAAGCTATGCTTCATCCGGGCCTGGTAGTCCCAGCGAGAGACAGCAAGAGATCCAGGATGCGAGAGGCACTAGCTCAGCCATCATGAGGATGGAAACGCCGCCTCCAGAATGTCTTCGGTCGCCCGCTCCCTCCGGAGCGGCGGAGGCGGGTGGTAACGCTCTAACCCGATCCCCCCATCCTGCAACCGCCACCGTCAGATATAGCAACACAAGAATGCGTCTAGACCATGAAACCGACCTTCTGGTCAGGGCCATCAGCCCTGTGTACGCCACCGCACCCTGAATCAGGGATGCTGCCTCCCGTTCGCAGATCATCTGCGAGACTAAGGAGCCTGAGCCTGCCGTCAAAAGTCCGGCATGAATGTGAGAGCCGGGGTGGTGCTGCTGCGCCCTCTGATGATCGAGTCTGGAACCTCCGCACCTGTTTTCTTGGTGAGGTGTTTTTTCTTTTGGAAGAAGCACAGCCAACCGGCATTGCATCATCAATCTTGGGTTGTTTGCACACCCCCTCGAGACATTTGATGTGCCGTCTTGAGGCTTAGATCGTGGCTCTGCTAGTGTTGAGCATTTCGTCAAGATTCTGAGCAGGTTCGACTGGACTTGGCAATAGCATGTTATGGGAAATACTGAAACCTGCTGAATGCTTAAAGTACAGTAGCCGGCCGAACTAGCCGCTGACTACTACAGATAGACTCGCTGTCAACAGGTCTACTGCTGAAGCCTGCTGTCAAAGAGGACCTCTCACCAAACAGCTGTGCTCACTAACCAATTGACTGCCGGGTGTGGTGATGGATCTAACAACACATGGATCAAAGGTGAGAAGATGTTAAGTCTCGAAATGTCCCAGTTTAGAAACTTTGATGATACTTGTTAAGATGTCAACCCAAACTTGGTTACAAAGTAGGAATTGGGGTTATCAGTTGAACCAACATTTGAATCTGCCTTCTACATCTTGGAGCAATATCCATGCACTCCAAGCACTTGCAGTATCTCAAGTGACTGTACTACACACTGACCAATATAAATCCTCACGTAGTTTTCAATGAAGGTCCAAAACAAGTAAGGATGAGACAATGGGGACTTTCAAGTAGCAGCATAAGGATTGGACCACAGGGCCAAAAGTTTGAATACACCGCGAACGTATTACCAGCCAAACTCACCAAAACCCAGCACAGACGTGTTATCGTCATCGACCTGATGAATGATTCCGAAAACAAGTATAAAGGCCGAGTTTGTCGTTTGATATTCAAGATGCCAACCCCCAACGTGAACATGTTCTACAGCTTGAACGCTCAGTAATTGGCCGCGGTGCTTGTAGTATCTGACCTGTGAGATGGTGCAGCCAGATTGTCTGCGCCATCTCTAACACTCGTAGAATACTTGGGGGGAGTGAGAAAAGCACTGCTCAGAGGATTTTCGGCGCGTGTAAAGCTGCCAGGCGGTCGCGATCGGAGTCGTCTTCCGTGCCGGTTCTCTATGAATTGCGGTCGCGAGTGGAGACATATCACCGGCCCGGTGCATGCGCTCGGGCCGGAGCTCCGCGAAAGCTCGGAGCCAGAACCGGGCCGGGTAATTGTGGTAAAAGGAGTCGAAATAAAGTTGACCCCAGAAAGAGGACACAGGTGACAGGACGGAAACTTCATTGAGATTAATGGCTACCTTAGCCCATCTCACAAACTGGTCCTCTCGGAATATCGGGAATATTAGCTAAAAAAATTTGAAGGGGTGACCATCGCCGAAGACGGGCTCGGTAGTCGAGCGCTCGGTGTGGGGTATCGGCTTCCGGATTTCGGGCGATGCCCCGCCGTCAAGTGGGTGGGCAGCACGCAACCTACGCGTTAGACGTTTCCAAAGGGCACAGTATGCGCTTCGACCAGTGCTGAAGCTTCCTTGTGATCAGAGCCACAGCGCGCTCGAGCTAATGCGACCGTCGACGGCGTCATGGATAGTGCGAACTGTGAAGTCCGCATGTGCTTCGTTCCAGCTTGGGCGACACTTGTACATTCAGCTGTGAATTTTACGGCGATGGTAGTCAATCGATGGTTTGCGGCTTTCATTTCGAGCATAAGTTTTGTGAATCTAAATAGGCTTGGTGCCGTAGTCGTCGTTGTGCGCTTTGGTGACGAAAGTGGAAGCGTGGCTCAGGTGTCCTTCCATCCGAGGTCCTGTGCCTTACTGTGCTGATCTCATCTGGCCCAGACCTTCCCAGCTGGGCCAATGTCTGTGACCCTCCCATTCCCCATCCTCATCCTCAACCCCCCACCCCTGGCAGTGTCCAACATCATCCTTCCATCACCTGCCGTTTCGGTGCCATCTCTTTGACATCGTCAACTTGCGATGGAACCGAGAACCGACGTTCTTATTGTTTAGTTTTCATTCCATTCACTAATCTTGATCTGTTCCTGCTTGCTTGCACCGTCTTCTCCATTTTGTATCCACAAGATCTACCAAGATCTACCTTGCGTCATCCATCCTCTGGCCCCCCCGGTCAGGAACGAAGCCAAAGCTGCGGCATCGGGGGATTCTCCAACCCCACCCCGCCCATCCATCACCACAGCTCAGCTCGGCTCGGGTCTCAGGAACCGAGTCAAGATCGGCGGCGACGCAAGCTTGAGCTTTTTGCTTGACTGTCGAATTCAATCATATAGGTCCCTTGCCCGCTTGCGCGACGGCCCTGCCCACCATGGTCGTCTTTGTTGATCTAGACGACGAGGATATGGAGCCCCTTCACGTTCTCGAGGCACGCCGCTTGGCAACTGCCGCCGCTGTCGCGACTGATGCATTGGATTCAAGCAGTCGCGAGCTCGAGCACATGCTTGAGAAGCCGGCGATTGCCCCGGCCCCGTTGGTGACACCAGCTCCCGTAGCAGAGCCAACACCGACATTTCAGAGTGCTGCTACTGAGGCTTTTGGCTGCTATCCGTAAGCTCCGTTTACTCTCCCCCCGTATCACGCGCATGTGGCAGGTGAAACATCATGACTGACACCGTATCCTCCTTTCTCGCAGCATCGTCATGTCAATAGCTGAACACATCGATCTCAACACCCTCGACAGTCTCGCCCGCACCTCGCGCCAGGTCCGCCAGGGTCTGCTGCAATACCGCTCCATTCTCCTCTCTTCGACGCTGCACTGCTCCAACGAGGCCGTCCCCGTTGACCCAGAGTCCACGTTCCGCTTTCGTGCGAGGGCCGGCAACTGGTATTACATGGAAGATGGCCGGAACTACAACGGCAAGAGCGGCAGCTGTGCCCGAGACCTGGTGACGGAGTGTCGAAGGTGCAAGACCGTCGTGTGCAGGGTATGCCGTCCTATGCCTTGCCATATGCTCTTGGCCCCATCTCACCAAGGAGCGATTCCTTTACAGACGTGAAAGGGTGGGAAGGGGTACCAAGAGCATATGAGGCAATGGCCCGGGGAGGATAGAGAGCTTGCCAAGTAAAGTTGATTGCTGACACTTGTAAACAGAACTGCGCCATCAAGCCGCCAGCCTCCAACGCTCTCCGTGAGCGTCATCGTAGGTTGTGCCAGTGTTGTACCAAGGCCCCCATCGCAACTTTCGTCAATCACGCGCTAGAGCCAGAAATACCTCTGCTCGATGATGCCGTGAGACGAGAGATTTGCCGATGCGACGTCGACGGCGTCTGGCTGTGTCAGCCCTGTGGGCGGAGCATGCGCGGGGCCGATCACGACTACCAGCGGTATGAGACCCCTTCCTTTCTCACTATGCTGAAGATTTACAAGACCTGTTCTTGCTAACGTTCACTTTCCGCTACAGTATCTGGAAATGGCGGGCTCATTATGGAGAAGTCCTCGGCGGCCTGGGAACGGGCATCGGCGAGGGCGACCGCGGCGTCATCTGCGGCCGCGAGACCGCTTGCGCCGGCGCCAAGGAACGCGAAAATGAGACCGACTGTGATGCCGAGGACGCGGCCGTCACCGGCGCGAACCTGTGGACGGCCACAGACCAGGTACACCTCGATACTGTTCGATATGAGCGCACGCCGAGTCCCCAGCTCGGCCCCGGGTACGAGAGGCACGAGATTGAGGGGATCGGAGGCGTGGTGAAAACCAAACTAGTCCGCATGGTGAGAGTCGGTGCGTGCGTGCCCGAGTGGGACGACGAGAAGAGCCATCACAACATCCTCGGAAGAGAGGTGAAGGGCATCAGGCGGAGTTGGTGTGGCTGGTGCTACAGAGTCATCCCCGGTGAGGCTGATTTGAACAAGGCGGGCGTTACGATGCGTCAGCTTTGAGGGCTGGCCTTTGATATTTGCTTTATAATGATTTGATGACACACTCTTAATTCGTGGTAAGGTAGTAAGGGGTTACCATCGGGGAATCTGCCTCGACGCAGGAATGGATTTGATCTTGTACTGAAGACGGCAAGCTGGCCCAAGGCGAGCAAAGAATAGCTGCCGGGTTAAAGATGGATAGAAAAAGTCTGATAGTGCCAATTACCGTCACATTCCACCTGAATATACAAGAAACACCTACAAAGGAAACCCCATCAAGGTTCGGTCGAGTCCATTCCTGTCACCAGCAACAGCAGGCGCCCCTCTAGGTCGGGGGCTCAGGACGAGCTGGCTGGGTGGTGGAGTGGTTTACGGTCAACAGTCAATTCATACGCCTACCAGCCTTACTCGACGACAGGCTGAGCGAGCACCCGAGTTCGAATCTTAGCATGCGCACCAGGAAATGTAGCCATACCGGTGGTGAACTCTGTTTTTAGGTCTCACGTCAACTGGAGTCTGAGTGTGGCTTATTGTGAGCCAAAATGTAACAGCCAGCCAGGGGTGAAAGAGAAAGAGATGAGCCATATAAGGATTAGAGACGTCTAGCATCCAGTGATTCATGCCGTGTGATAGCGAAAGTTGGTAGAAGAATTATACACGAGTTTCTATGGCCCCTTATCTTTTACTCTCTCTTTCATTGTACAGATTGGTTGGGAGTTTTTTTTCGGTCTCCGCGTATCGTGACCCGCCTCTATCCTACATTTCTCCCAGCCGATTTTGTGACACTCCCCTAATGGTTTGATGGTACAGAGAATAAATGTGCCATACGTCTCGCCCCTCCTTGGGCCGCCTTCCCCTTTTCATCCCTTGGTGATACAGAGAACCCCGGCTTTCCCACGCAGAGGCTTCGGAACAGCAGGTCTTCCCCCCAATGCTTCTCATCTCATCGCCAGAAGTACAATAACAGACTCAAGCGTCCCAAATTGCCAAGTGGTCCAGCCTTGCTCCTTTTCCGAGTAGGTTTTTCTTTTCTTTTTCCGGTTTCGCGTCCGTCTTCTTTACAGCTCACCCCGGAAGAGCATCTCCTTTCTGCGCGAGCGGTCCTCGCGGGCCTTTGCGCGGATATCACCCCAGCGACTCTTGACGGCCTCGAGCTTCTGCGCGAGCTTCTGCGTGTGCTCCCGCGGGGCGGGCGTGCAGATGGTGATGAAGGTCTCGGAGCAGTCGAACTTGCGCGCGAGGGCCGAGACGGACCAGAAGTCCGGGTCTTGGGCGCGGAGCTTGCGGATCTCGGCGACGTCGTCCTTGGAGAGGTGGTAGCGCGGGTTGGCGCCGCGGGAGGGGACGTTGAGGGCCGGGGGGAGGGGTGTTGTTGATTTTGCTGAGGAGGAAGATTGTGATGGGGAGGCGGAGGCGAAGAGGGCGGAGAGGTTTGCGCGGCGGCGGGGGTCGGAGGCCGGGAGGAACTTGAAGGGGGTGTGGTAGACGGAGGGGGCGGCGGAGGGCGGGTTGTAGATGATTGTGTCGCCGGCGGCTGGGGTCGAGGGGAGGAAGTCGGGGTGGGGAGGGATGTTGAGGGCGCGCTTTGTGCGGGAGAAGGTCTTGTGGCCTCTTCGGGGGACGGTGATGGTGGTGGTTGCTTGTTGGCGGAGGAGAGATGCCAGCGTGGCGGCTGGTCTTGTCAATGTCCTGGCCTCCATTGTCGGTCGTAGGTTGTGATGATGAAGCTTGGCAAGAGTTCCGTGTTTCGCAGTCGTGGTCTCTCTCGTTCACTTTTTTTTTCGACGTCGGTTAGGAGCTTGAAATGGCCAATTGAATGGTTTCCTTGAGAGAGTGTGTGACAGCACGGCCAGCGTCGCTTCGGCGTGAGTCTCGGATGGGTCGACTGCGGCGCTGGGGAGGAAGGCTTTGATGAGTTGGTCGCGTGCTACGGGGAAGCTCTTTCGCGATGCTGTATGGGACACCCTGAGGCGATGATCTGAAGTTTTTCGAACAGCCGATTGGAAATTTGGCTTAGGTAATGTAGCATGTGGAGCGAGCTGTCCCAAAAGGGATGCTGAATTGATTAGGTAAGTAAACCGCTGTTGCCTTGTGTTCCCCAGTCACGCCTCAGGCATTCAGTCCAAGTTGGCACCCGTTCTTATCGATAGCATCACATGACATATCACGCGCGAGACATTCTACGGAGAATGGAAAATTGGAGACACCAAGGAAAACGGGCTGGTCCGAGAAAGTGGAACTGATTGGATCAAGGCTTACTTGGCTTTCTCTTGCCAGCGCAGCGTCGCCGGTGACGTCTGCGAAGCTTCCGGGGGGCTCCCCTTTACCTTCCGCGTTACCTCCCCCGATCCTCGCTGTCGGTTGCTCCAGTGAAAGGCGAAAGAGAGAGAAGGAAGGTTAAACGCAAACAAAACAGGAATGACAACTTTGTGGTTTCGGGGAAAGCATCTCGCAACCGCGGCGCGGCAACGGTGTTGCTCCCGTCGGCTTTTACCATAGTTTCCTTGTGCCCTTGAGAGCATCTGATGCGCCAAGGGAGTTGGTTACGTGGAGTAGTGTTTTCCCCAAGAAATACCAAGAGAAAGAAGGCATCATTACAATGCGTTATTTTCCGCAATAGCACGTGTAGACATGTTTCCCATCAGAAGCTGTTGGAAAGATTCTACTGTCATTCTACGCATTGGTGTTGTTTATGCAGAATTGTCAGTGACGTGCTTTCCATGGGGCCTGGTTTTTCCAGGGACCAAGTGTAAAGCGAGGCGGGAAGCCCGATTTACGCAGGGATTCGTGCCTTGCCGGCGCAAGAGGGTCTACAGAGTATACAGAGTATAGGCAGTACAGAAGGCAAAGAGGGGTCCTTGTTGCTGAGTAGTGAGCGGTAAGTGAGAATGAGGCGGCAGAAGAGGAGTCCTTCCACGGGGCGGTTTTTCTTATTGTTGTCTTTTGGCATCCTCTCTACTTTTGTCACGACCGCTCTTTGGAAGATCTTTTTCTTTCTGAGGGAATATGCCGCGGGCGGGCGCCTACGGCTGACACAGTGATGGGATCGGTGACGGGGCACCCTGCGAGCTTAATGCTTCTTTCTAAACCCCTCAGATGTGATGGAGATCACTGATGCAGAGTCCGTGGGGGAAAAAACATGTCAAAGAAGAAAGAAGGCCGGGACCGAGGCTGACGAGGTGGGAGGGTGGAGAGAGTGTTGGATGGGGGATCAGTCTGAAGCCAAAAACAGGGAACGAGAAGAACTTTTTCAATGTTGGCAGAAGCCAGAACCAAGAACGCCAGAACCTAGGTGTCTTCTGACTCCTCTCTGTTGCATGCTTCCCGAGTCCCGACTTTTTCGTCTGAACAGGGAAGAGGGGCGATCCTCGTCGTTTCTTCGGCCATGTTCCACCAGCTATCAAACAAACCCTCTTCAAGGATGTAGAGTGGTCAGCGTTTTCGGATACAAGAGCAAAGAGCCAGAGACACAAGAGAGAGCGAGAGACAAGGGTGCTAGGGGTTCGGTGGTCGGTGAGTAGCTTTACTTCAGACGGGGGGAATCTCCGAGAGGTTCATGGGCTGTGACGCTGGGAACACTTAAGAGAAATACGCGAGTCAACTGACTATGCTATAACAAACTCAGGGATGGAGCTACTATTCCGCAGTCACCGACTTGTCGTACACGATAATGCGGACTGGGGATTGACTGATGATGGGGATCATAACGGGGGTTCAACTCAGTGAACAACGCCCCGAGAGAAACCGAGACCAAAAAAAGTTGTCGTTGAGGGGTCTAAGACATCAAATCTCTGGTCACTACTGCGTGCTGCATTGTGAAAAGAGAAGGGGTCCAGGGTCGAGACTAGGCTGAGCTGTCCCTACGGTTACCGAAAGTTCACTAAAGGGAGAAGGGAAGACTTGGCGATGCGTCCGAATCGGGTAACTTGGAAGACGACAAGAAAGTCAACGGGTCGCATTCGACATTTCAGCCCATTTAGGTCAGGAGGGCACAAGGAAATGAGCTCCTGAAAGACGCGTGTGAGATTAATGGTGATATCCAGTTAGAATTTGGAAGAGCAAAAGAAAAGAAAGCTACGAGAACTTTAGTCGGGCGTCCCAAACAGATTACATATTGGATACGGACGGACGAAACACACGGACAGTCAGCCGATGTAATCCCAATTGGAACTCGAGACACGCCAGAGGAACGCCGGGCGACCGCTCACGGTCGACGATCGTCTTCGTTTCCCCGCGTATCCATTCATGGCTATCAACGCTTGTGCGACTGACCGACTGTATGTAAAATGCGATTTTGCGGCCGCCGATCGGTTCGCGCTCGCACAGTCCGCCGATGAAGGGGAAAAGGACGTTCAACGATTCTCTCCAAGGCCAACGGGGGTGTGTCCGGACAGAGTTTCGACAAGTCCAGCATTATAAACCATACAAAATGCATGCCTAGTCAGATTCCCCCTGACGCCGGTTGAGGGGCCATCGGAGGCTGCGGAAGTCAACGGGGGGACTAGCGGAGGATTTCTTTTCTTAACCTGGGCCTAAACCAAGAAAGCTTAGGGGGACACTTTGGAGAAGACGTGACGCGGTGCCTGAGCTACACTACTGCCGGTGACAAAGATGAGAGGCGAGACGAGATCGCGTCCGGTTCGCCTTTGGAGATATCGGGCTCTCTGCTAAGGCTTTTCTCCGGGGTGTCTTTGGGCTGTGATGGTTTGTCATAGTCATTCTGGATAAGCGGCACGGGAGTAACAGAGTGAGGTAAGGCACAATGCAAATACATAGTGAGGCTCGCAGTACCTCGCCTTACAAGATATAGTGGGTAGATACTTGGGAGAATACTTGGGTAGAAACCTGTGCAATCCAAGGTACTTGCTGCGAGGTATACCGAGGCAGTAGGCAGTGGTGAGTGGTGACGGAAGGGAGAAGGAAGGGGGGCTAGACATGTCACCCGCAGCAACTTCCTTCGGCGCGGCATCACGTCAATGCAAAAACTCTAAACAACGTTGGGAGCTCCGGGGCTGGCGACGGGCGACGTAGACGTCGGGTATGTCGCGACGTGGGAACGTGACGGGGACACCCCTTTTTTTCATAAGCTGCTGAGGTATTCGTACCTAGGGACGCAGTTCTAAGTGGGCGTTGTTGACGGGTGACTGACGGGTGACCGTTCCCCTTTGATCGTTTGGTGGGAACGTTTTAGTTTCTCTTAGCTGACGGAGCAGCGTTGGGCAGGAAGCAATCAGGAACCTGCGTGAGAGCGAGGAAAGGAAAGGGAAACCAAAGTATCCCGTAACTTATTCATACTTACCTTCCTTACCTTACCTTAGGTACTCCGTAGAGTGTAGTGCATGTAAATGGACCGAAAAAACATGATCCGCTGACTGCCGAGAAGCGACGCGAAAGCTGCTCCTGACAGGCGATAATAACTGTCCCTTCCCCATCCTCCTCTTCTCTTTCGCTCCTAGATTGACATTTCCTGACGCTTCATGTCCGAATAAATCTGTATACCCGTACCTTATTGTTGCATCTGCTGCATCCAGCACTCTTGATACCACTTCACCAGACAGACGTCCACCGCCTTGCCCGCACCTACTGTATCAGCACCGCACCCGCAATCCGCCTCACCGGAGACCAGAAAAGCAATCCATCTTATCCACCAAATAACGGGACCAACCCGCCTACCTCATCCAACCGAACTCGTCTCTTACGGAGCATCTCCAGGTCTCCAACAACCACAAGCAAGGCACAGCAGACCAGGCCTAGGCCTCTCTTACAGATCAGCACCACAAGGCTCCTGCAGCAGGGGTCAAATCATCAGGAAACCGCCAATCCGCTTGCTCATCCTCTGGACCTGTTGCGTCACACGCTCCCGCCTTTCTCTCTCCCCCAGCTTCCTAAATCCTCGCTCGTCAATCAGGGATCGCTTCTCGAGGCCGTCTTTATCGAGCGCCAATTTTCGAACGAGACTACTGGCTGCATTTCGTGGTCTGCGTGCCTGCGGCAGAGAAGCGATTCGGTCACCCCTCTTCCTACTTGTCTCTTCGTCGCCTTCGACCAAGAGACACAGCCAAAAAGTGACACAGCAAGCGGCAGACGATCTTAAAAGGGACCAAGACCAAGACCAAGACGGGCTACGAAGACAGACACCTGACTACCGTCTCGTCCAACAACGCCATCAATCCAAAAAAGACCAACGCCGTTCCGTGTAAATCATCCCATTTCTCCATCGCTCACGAGTCTCAACGGCTAGTCCGCTTCCATTCCCCAAGTTCTGCACGCAGGGGAACTGCGCACATTCTCAGTTCTTCCCCCTTGGTGTTGCGCTGCTCTACTATTGAACCGTTCTGGTATGTACATCTCGATACTATTATCCCACCCTTCGGATATCCCATGTCCACCACCCCCAAACCCATACCCAACCCCGTCCATGTACCCTCTGTACCGTTCAGGTAAAAAAAAAAGAACATCTTGGTTGTCTTGGCTGGGGGTGTCTCCGGCGGCGGCGCTGTTACCTGCTGCGGACGGCGTGCGCATGTATTGCTTGCTTGCTGCTGCCGATGCGCTGCTCTTTTTTTTCTGCCTCGCCGACTGGACGCTCCTGTGACAATCAATCACCGCACTCGCACACTTGCACCCCCTTCCACTTTCCCCTTCCCTTGCAGTGACCCAAAAAAGACGAATCGCGGGAATATACGTCAGGGTCACAGGGTCACCGAAAGCCAATCTATTTGTCCCCCCACCACCTGTTTTCCCAGACTTCATTTATCCACGTCCCTTCCCCCCTCTCTTTTCTTCTGGGCCTACATAACATCACGTCAACCTCAGGGTCCCTGCTTGTTGAAGAGAGACATTCCATTAACTCTTGGTCCCTTTTCCCACAGAAACCACCCTATAGCATTGTGTCAGCAAATCCATCTGCATCCCACCTCTTAGACACCAAAACCACCAACACCACCGACTCGAACAACCCTGCATCAAGATGAGCCTAGTTGAGGCAAACCCCAACAACATCGCCGAGACGATCGTACAGCACCCCGCCGTCGTCGCTCACAATATGGCCGGCACCACAAGCGGTGATGCGACACCCCGCGCCTCGAGCCACAATGAGCCTCAATCGGACAACACGAAGAAGGACGTGAAGAACAAGGTGCGCGGATTGTTCGGACTCGGCAAAAAGAAGGAAGAGTCAAATGTCTCCAACAAGTCTTCATCGTCTGCCAAACCTGCAACGACCGTCACCAGCAACCCCTCCTTGACACGGGATACGTCTAGAGCTTCAGCTCGGTCTACGACATCGCCTTACGTGCACCCTTCATCGCCAAGCCGTGGAATGTCTACGTCCCCGCGAGTGCCATCCCCGGCGGGCTCCCAGATCTTCGAGCGAGATGTCGACAACATGTCAATTAAGCCTCAATCGCCCGCCATTCCGTCGCATATTCAGACCGAGAACCATATCCCTCCCGTTTTGGACGCATCATCCGAAGCCATCACAAACGACCACCTTGATCCGGACAGCGTCGAGATTGTCACCCACTCTCAGCATCAACCAGCTGCAGCAGCTGTCACCGGCGCCAACGGAAACGGTACACCTCACCCTCCCGATTCCATGGCTGCATCATGGACCGATGAGCTCCGTGCATTTGCGGATCGCGAAGACGCTTCCAACTACAATGCGCTCGATAATGCCGACGTGCGCAGGCTGAGCTTCATCTCATTTGCCGACGTCGTGCAAGCCGAGCAGGGCGGCCACGGCGGCGCAGCAGGTTCTCGTGATTCCATCCATGTCGCTGGGCTGACGTCCCTCTCGTCCATCAACGCCCGCTCGCCCTCACCCATCCGATCACCCGTCTCTTCTCAGGGGCCGGGCACCTCGCCGCCAACAAGCAATCCCGCGTCCGTGAAGGGACTGGAAATGTCCCCCGGACGCAAATCTCTTGGCAGCCCCATTTCGTCCCATCACAACCTCAACATGAGCAGCGAGCTCAATATTGAGACTATGTCACAAGCGCTCAGGCGTACGGGAAGCACGGATCTCAGCGGGGTCCGCAGCTTGCCCACGAGCCCGATCGAGGGGCCATCACGTTAAAGAGAGGACAATGACGGGACGTTTGATGAAAATTGAAGCGAAAACAAAACAAATTTACGTTACGGAGTCGGAGGCAAACCGGAGAAACCATTGATACCAAAGTGGACGTTCTATGACTTTTCTTGTCGTTTTTTCTTCTATTCAAATGCTGCAAATTAGGCCAGCACTCGTTGATGGAGGCTAGCTCATCGAATTAGAGAGGGAGGAAACGTGTTTTTCTTCTCTTCACATGCGTTTTTCTTCTACCTTGATAGGGTTCGATTTTGGAGTTGGGCAAAGCAAGATAAATATTGATATCATTTGCTTATCTCAATCTGATGAGCGCTATACGTGTGGCATGTGCGTGTTTGGTAGCTTCCTTTTGAATTTGGGAACATCTTCCGTCCCCATCGGCCTACTCCTACGCCCAGGGATTTATGGCTTTCTGTTGCAGCTGCATCATTTTCTTCTACTTCACAAGGACGTACGCAAAAGTTCAGATAGCGAGAATGCAGACTAATGTGAGACGACTTTGTAAAGACGCAATTTGCAAGGGGAGTGGCCCAACACATGTCAGTGGTGTACGTTGAGTGTGAGAATCCTGAGTCCGTTCGGTATCTTGGTGGCGTACCAAACCGTCCGAATGAACAAGTTAGCGCCACCGGCCAAGGTGGTCCACGTGTCGCCGGAGGAAATTTTCTCAATTACTTTTACGGATACCTGAGTTCTGGCATCACGAGGCGTAGCTCAGCCGTGGGTGGGAATCACATACTATACAGTCTGTCTTTTTCGTCTTCTTCTAAGCTGGTTGGCAACGGCTCAGATTTGGCATTTGATAATTGATCTCGCATGTGCAAGACCAAGTTCTTTCTCTAAGTTTTTGTTTTTTTCCGTCGCTTTTTTGGTTCCATGTCATGATTAACGATAAGCCCGCGATTTTTCTCATGCTAATTATCAAGATATGTACGCAGGACTTATTGCTTTCTTGGGGTGAGGAAGTGAATAGAGGGCAGATAAATACATTGGGTAAAATAGAAGTTTAATACGGTATCATAAGTTGATCATTTTATTCCATAAACCCAACCTTTAACGTCTCCCCCCCCCCCCTCTTTTCAACCCGTCCACCAAACATCTACACATAGCACGACCGCTTTACCGATCATAAGTCCTAGCCTTGGGCATCTTCTTCTCCTCCATGGCCTCCACGTCCTTCTGCTTGTAAAAGTGCGGCGCCAGCTCGGCGAGCCACTTGCTCTCGATGGGCATGCAACTGCGCATGTACTCCTTCGTCGTCTGCACGAGCTCAAAGTACACGAGCATCTTGGCCGGCGGGTCGACGCCCATGAGCACCGACGACGGGTGCACGTAGACGGTGGCGTTCTTCTTGACGGTGCGGTAGCTGTCGCCGCTGCGCTGCAGGCGCGCCGCGTTGGGGAAGAAGCCGGCTGTCAGCGCGCGCTTGATGGGCGGCAGGTTGGACGCGCCGCAGCTCGAGGGCGAGACCTCGACGCGCTCGCAGAGCTTGGCCAGCTGGTCGCGCACGTCGCGCGCACGCGTCAGTGAGCGCTGCTGCAGGAAATTCTCGCGCGACCAGATGGGCGAGAAGTCGCTGTCGACCCACTGGTTCCAGATGTTGAGGAGCGTCAGGTGGTCGCCGCCCTCCTTGACGGTGAAGCGGGCGCGCGCTGAGTCGGCATGGATCTTCTTGTCCTTGGGGCGGAAGAAGAGGGCCGAGGCCTCGCTGAGCATGGAGACGACGGAGAGCACCTCCTCGACGCAGCCCTCTTTGTCGGCAGCGAGGACGGCCTTGGCAAGCATCGGGTCAGTGGGGAACTCGGCCATCTGGCGGCCCATCTTGGTGAGCTCGCCCTTGTGGTTGAGAGCCTGGAGGGCAAAGAGCTGGTTGAGGGCGCCGATGAGGGCCTCGGTCGGCGGCGGGTCCATGAACTCAAAATCGAGGAGCTCATTGATGCCTAGCGACTTGAGCTGGAGGACGACGCCGTTGAGATTCGTGCGCTGAATTTCCGGCATGGGCGACTCGTCCATCTCGTTCATGTAGGCGAACTTTGTGTAGAGGCGGAAGCACTTTCCGGGTCCGACACGACCTGCTCGACCACTCCTCTGGTTCGCGGACGCCCTTGAGCAGGGTGTCACGACGAGGTTTGACATGCCGGTGGCGGGGTTGTAGACGTTCTCCTTGACGAAGCCGGGGTCGATGACATAGACGATACCGTCAATCGTCAAACTGGTCTCAGCGATGTTGGTAGCCAGAACGACCTTGCGAGCACCTTCTGGGGTCGGTTCGAAGATCTTTGCCTGCAGCTCCGATGGCAAGTTGGCGTAAATTGGACAGACAACGAGTTCCTTGACACGACTTCCCAGCTTTTTTGCCGTATCGACTATTTGTTGTTCGGCCGCGTCAATCTCGTCTTGACCCGTGAGGAAGACAAGGATATCGCCCTTGCCCTGCGTTGTGTGGATTTGGAAAACCGTGGTGATGGCGGCTGCCAGGTAGTTGGCCTCTGGCGCTGGCGTATAATAAATGTCAACTGGGTATCTTCGTCCCGGGATGTTGTAAATAGGGGCATCGTCGAAATAAGCGGCGAACTTTTCGGCGTTCATCGTCGCTGATGAAATCAGGAGTTTCAAGTCTGGCCGTTCCCTTGCCAAATCCTTGACCAGAGCCAGCAAAATATCGGTGTGGACAGTTCTCTCGTGAGCTTCGTCAATCATGATGGCCGAGTACCCGGAAAGATCAGGTTCAGTCATGAACTCTCTCAGCAACATGCCGTCCGTCATGTATTTCAGAATCGTCTTGTCGCTCGTGTTGTCCT
The DNA here is from genome assembly GCF_030867605.1 of Colletotrichum paranaense. Taxonomy (NCBI): domain Eukaryota; kingdom Fungi; phylum Ascomycota; class Sordariomycetes; order Glomerellales; family Glomerellaceae; genus Colletotrichum; species Colletotrichum paranaense. The sequence continues at coordinate 213,173 of NW_026848977.1, forward strand.
CGAAACGAATCGAGTATCCGACCTCCTGCCCGACCTTGACGCCAACCTCGTCTGCCACACGCGCAGCGACACTCATCGCAGCAACACGACGCGGTTGCGTACATCCAACCTTCATTCCATTCTTGGTGAACCCAGCTTCGTGTAGGTATTGCGGTAACTGTGTCGTCTTTCCGGAACCTGTTTCTCCAACAATGACCAGAATCTGATACTTTTCCATCGCCGCGAGAAAGTCATCTCGATATGCGTAAATGGGCAGGCTCTTCCTCGTCTCCTGGATTGTGAGCTGCTTCTTCTCTGCTGCCTCGATCTGCGCCGCCAGGAATTGCTGCTCCTTGGTCAATTTGCCCTCTCCAGGCATACTTGACCCCAAGTTCCATTTGATGTACTGCTCCTCATCCATGACGTAGGAGTAATCGTCGTTTTCTCTCTCCGACCTCTGGATCTGCGCCCTGGCCTTGGTAGCCTGCTCCCTTTCCCACTCTTCATGCTCCGTGACGAACTTTTCTTGCCCGTACTCATCCTTCTCCACGTATCTCTTGTACATCGCATCTTCTTTCCTCTTCTTGTCGATTTTGCCCTTCTCCGTGATGTAGTCCTCTGGTATGTAGTACCCATCCTTGTGGTCATCAATCTTGAGGCGTTCCTCCGCTAGCCGTAGAATCTCGCGGTTCTTGGTGAATTCGGCCTTCTCCCGCTCCGATAGCCTTACGCCGCTCCTCAACTCTTCCGTCTCCTCAGCAACCTGCTTGCGCAGCAGGGCAAGCTTCTCAGCCTCTCGTTTCCCGAGGTACATCTGTCGACTCTTCATGCGGAGATCCTCCATGTTCGCCTTGCGATCCACCTCTGGCCGTCGGCTCTCAGCCGTCTTTGACTTCTTGTCGTCCTTTTCCCGTAACCGCTTCGCAAACGCCTCGCGCTCCTCAATGTCGCGCTGACGCTCCAGTTCTTCCTTTGCGCCATCCGACAGGTCCGCGTCGCGGTCGCGATCATCGTGGCTAAGCTTTACCCGCTTCGACGCAGACTCTTTGAACTCGGGCTCGTCGTTGCCGTCCGCTTCCTCGGGTTCCGACGGTGGCTCCTCGTCCGCCCACCTGTCGTCGTCGTCTGCGTCTCGTTTGCGGTACTGTTTTGAGGGTCGGGCCGGCGATCTGGAGCGTGATCGTCTTCTCGAGGGTCTATCGCTACGGTCGCGATCCCGATGTCTTTCGCTCGAACGGTCGCGATGGCGCGATTTGTGCTTCTTCTTGTCCTTGACCACCTTGGCGGGACCGACCTCGTCGTCCTCCATCGGGAGGAAGGCGTACTTTTTTGATGCCATGGTCGTATGTATCAATCCAAACGTATGAGGTGTATTCTTCCACGAGATTTCCGGGGTTTTTCGGCTTGGCAGTCCGGAAAGAAGTTGTTCAACAAGAAGCCTGGAATAGGCCTGACGACGTCAAGTCATGAAGGTTGAGGCCTCAAGCAGTTGACGTGCCTGGGGTGTCTCTGCGCATTCGTCTGAACTTCAGAAGGCCCCACACAATTTAGCAACGAGAGTGGGGCATAAGCTGCAAAGAAGCCAGCGCCCAATGAACATGTCCGGATAACATGTCTTATCGGACCTGCGTAGCTCCCTTCTTAACACGTTGGAACTTTACATTTTGGGACAGCTGGTTTGCGCGCTTCCTTTGGATCGATTACCTATTATCTCCATACCCTACCTCACTTCTCTCTTTTTCTCTCCTTTCTTTCGCAACCCGATTTCTTTTCCGACAAGTCCTTACCTTTTTCCATTCCTCTAGGGCTTAAGAAATCCAACAGGTCCACGAGTCAACGAGCATTTTCTCTCGCGCCCGGTTCATCGAAAGGAAAGTACTCTATCTCGAAGTACACCACAGGGGGCCCACGATGTACTTCCGAGGGGCAGCACTCGTGCTGCTGCTCCTATGCCTCGTCCAGCTGGCCCTCTGCGCCGAGGACTACTACAACCTCCTAGGCATCAGCAAGAAGGCCTCAGATCGTGAGATCAAATCTGCTTATCGCAAGCTGAGCAAGAAATACCACCCCGACAAGAACCCGTATGCGTCTTCCTATTCCTCCTTGCCCCTACTCATCGCACAAAGCTAATTGGTGATTCCTATGACAACAGAGGCGACGATAGCGCAAAGGACAAGTTCGTCGAAGTCTCCGAGGCCTACGAAGCCCTCATCGACCCCGAAACCCGCAAAATCTACGACCAATACGGCCACGAGGGCCTCAAACAACAGCAGCAAAACGGCGGCGGCCACCGCCACGACCCCTTTGACGTCTTCTCCCGCTTCTTCGGCGGCGGCGGCCACTTTGGCGGCCACGGCCAGCGCCGCGGCCAAGACGTAAACGTCCGCATCGGCATCTCCCTCCGCGACTTTTACAACGGCATCAACACCGAGTTTCAGTGGGACAAGCAGCACATTTGCGAAGACTGCGACGGCACCGGCTCCGCGGACGGCAAAGTAGACACCTGCGGCGTCTGCGGCGGCCGCGGCGTGCGCATCGTCAAGCACCAGCTCGCCCCCGGCATGTTCCAGCAGGTCCAGATGCAGTGCGACGCCTGCGGCGGACGGGGCCAGGAGATCAAGCACAAGTGCCACACCTGCGGCGGCGCGCGCGTCGTGCGCAAGCCCACGACAGTCCAGCTCACCGTCGCCCGCGGCGCGGGGCGCGACAGCCAGATCGTCTACGAGAACGAGGCGGACGCGAGCCCGGACTACGTCGCTGGCAACCTCGTCGTCACGCTCTCCGAGAAGGAGCCCGAGATCGGGCAGGACAACCCGGACCGCGTCGACGGCACCTTTTTCCGCCGCAAGGACAACGACCTCTACTGGACCGAGGTGCTCTCGCTGCGCGAGGCGTGGATGGGCGACTGGACGCGCAACGTGACGCACCTCGACGGCCACGTCGTGCGGCTCTCGCGCGACCGGGGCGGCGTCGTGCAGCCGGGCCACGTCGAGACGGTCAAGGGCGAGGGCATGCCGATTTTCCACGAGGACGGCGACAGCGTGTACCACAAGACGGAGTTTGGCAACCTGTACGTCGACTACGTTGTCGTGCTGCCCGATCAGATGGAGAGCGGCATGGAAAAGGAGTTTTGGAGCGTCTTCCAAAAGTGGCGGGGCAAGGTCGGCGTCGACTTGCATAAGGATAGCGGACGGCCAGAGAAGCCTCCGGTGCACGACGAATTATGATGAAAGAAAAACAAGGAGAGAGAAGATGATGCCCCGTAGATGAACTGTGTGATACTAGAAATAGAAAGGCCCAATCAAAGTACATAATACGTGCTCTTTTGTCTGAAATTTTATACCTCTAAATGCGTTCTCGGTCAACCAAGCGCAATCATTAAACTCTGCTCATGTATTGATATCTACCAAAAGTGTCTCGAACCAGCGTCATAAATTCGTTATCTGTAACATCATGTCGTGTCTAGGTCCTAAGAATGTAGAATGTAAAAGCGCCGAGTCATGGCGTCGCAAGATTCATATAAGAGATCCAAAGAAATGGTCATAAATCGTCATCTGCTCTTCCTCCGCCTCCTTCGTCGGTCGTCATAATCATCGTCGTCACTGTTCTCTATCCTACGCGAGTCGCCGCCATGTTGCACTTCCTGAACCGCTCCCACCACATCCTTCAGCAGACTCTTCCAGCTGCTTTGCCCGCTGATCATGCCTTCAATGTCGCTCGCAATCTTCTGCACAACATCGCCATCTGTACCACCCACAGCCCATGCCCCGCTTGAATGCAATCCTTTGCCGTTTCGTGGCCGGCTTTCGAACGCCCCTTGTCTCCATCGCATGGCCCCCGAAGTGCCACCACCACCAACGGGTCGTCCCTGAGTATCAAAGCGGTCGGGCAGGACCTCAACCTCGTCTTCCGATTCTGGTGGTGTTTCGATTTCCCTCTTGCGGCGACGGGAGACCGATTTACTACTAGGTGGATCCGAGGAGGAACGTCTACGGTTGAGGACAGGCCGCAGTGTCGCCAGTTGCTCTTCGCTGAGGGCCGGTACTTCTTCCTCTTTCCTAGCCTCTTCCTCGGCCTGCTGCTCATGGGCTGAGCGGTGCAGCCGCAAGGTTTGGGATGATTGGGGTGACAGAGTAAAGGCAACAGACTTGGAGGAAGAATGTTGTGCCGTATGAGGACGCTTTGCGGATAAAGCGCTCGACACCGATGAAGACGCAGGAGATAAGGACCGAGACCGAGATCGCGGTTGGGACTGGGAACGAGACCTAGACAGTGACTCGGGGAGAAACTTTTTGACACGCTCTCGCCACTTTAAACCATCTGCGTTGAAGGTCAGCTTCCGATGTAGACACGAACGAAGAAATATCACAAAAGAAACAACGATTAGATCAACCCACCCTCACGACCCAGACCGGCTGGCTGGACAGCTTGTGGTGAGGAGCTACGAGATATGTCTTCACTCACATGGTCAGGACCAAATCTCGTTCCCGGCGGGCCACCGCCTGGAGGTGGATGACCACCAGCAGGCGGAGGGGGAGGATAGCCGCCGGCCCCGCCTGTGGCCATCGGTGGAGATGGCCCCATTGGCGGTGGTCCCGGAGGGTACACCGAGTCCGAGGACGGGTACGGCGGATACTGATCTCTTAGGTTGGCCGTGGAAATGTTGGGATGCTGGGTGAAGCCCGCGGCAGCTGCTGGTGGTGGCGGGTAGAATGAGCCGCCAGAGGCGTGTGGAGGTGAGGGAGGACGGCTGTAGTTGTCGTAGTACCCGTCATCCCGAGCATCCTCTTCATATCCTGTGATGGTTGTCAGTTCAACTGGGTTACTAGCGTGTGCTCGATTTTGGACTCCTTACTCCTGCGGTCTCTCTCTCTTTCCCTGTTCCTCATCCTGTCGTCTGTGCTGCGTTCCCTGCTGTAGGCGCGTTCTCTTGAGTAAGTCCTTTCGCGTGTGACGGATCTGTCTCTAGAGCGGGATCGGGCGCTTCTCTCCCTCGACCGTCTGTCTTCTCGCCTCTCCTCTCGTCTTTCCTCCTCCTCTTTCTCCTTCTTCTTTTGATACTGCTTCAGTCCAATCGCAGCGGCTCCCGTTCCAACTGCAGCCGCCGCCATGTCTCTCAATCGGCTCTTGCTCCTCTTCTTCGCCGGCTCGTGGCCGTCGTAATCATCGCCAGACATACGCCGGTGTCGACGGCGTCGCCTCTCGTTCGCTGCAGACTCATACCCGTCGTCCGGCGGGTAAGGCGGGTCGGTCGGCAGCGGTTCTGTTCCGTACTCAACTAAGCCTAGCTCAGGATCAGCGCTGCGCGGCTCGGAATATAGAGAGCGGGCCTGGGACCTGCTGCGCGACCGACGACGTTCACGCCGTTCCCGCCGGACTTCCTCCTCGTAGTCCTGCTCTTCCAGTTCTCGATCTACCTCGCGGTCCTTCTTCTCTTTGCGGTTCTTATAGATCTTGCTAGCAACTCCGCCTGCCAGACCAGCGGCGGCAATCTCTGCTCCAGTCCTGATGCGAGACTTAGACCGCGACCTACTCCTAGATTTGGACTTGGACTTGTTGCGGAAGTGCTGGACCAAACCCGCGGCGGCAGCCGTCGCAGCGGCAGCCTTAGCCACGGAGCGACTGCGGCTCTTCCGGCTCTTGCGGCTGCGGCTACGAGATCTAGATACAGAGTAGCTTGAAACAGAGTAGCCTCTGCCGCGGCTTCGACCACGATGCATTTCTTCCTTTTCGATCTTTCCACTCTGGTAATACTTTGCGGCGCCTGCAACAGCGAGCGCGGCGGCAGCAATTCCCAGACCGGTCTTGATGCGGGAGCTGCGACTGCGAGATCTCGAGCGAGACCCGTAGTGATGATCGTCGTGATAGGTGTCTTCATACGCGCTACGAGCCCGTCGAATGATTTCAGTGCCTAGGCCACCGATAGCAGCACCAGCAAGGACTTTGCTTCCACGGTTGGCACCAAGCTCACCGCGGCTGTCTCTTCGACTCGCAGCGAGAGCAGCGATACCGGCGCCAGCGAGGGCTCCCTCTGCAAGATGGCGTTTGTGATGATGGTCTGAGCTGGAGCTTCGGTTTCGGCGAATGACAGTCCGCTTCATGTAGTAATCCTCGTCGTCGCTGATGTATTCGCCGCGACCACGGCCTCGTCGGTCGTAGTGGTACTCACGCTCATCTCGGCGATACGGGCCAAGCTCCTTTGTCTCACGGCGGTAGTAGTACTCATCTTCGCGGGGATCGCGACGAACAACCTCGCGAGGGGACTCGCGCTCTCTCAGGACGACGATGCCAGGTTCCTGACGGGGTACGATGATGGGCGCGGGCGGTGCAGCTTCCTGAACAATAATCTTCTGGGGCTCCGGGGCTTGCTGACGAATGATGACGGGTTGGGGGATAGGTGGGGGGCTGACGGGAGAGTAGAACTCGGTCTCCTTGCGGTATCTCTCGACCTCTGCCCCGCCATGATCGTCCCGGTATTCCTCAACGCGCTTCTCGACTGTGACGTCTCCATCCTCACGGCGTTCGACACGCTTGTCGACTCTGACTTCTGTCTCGGGTGAATGATGATGGTGGTGGTGGCGATGAGACTTGTTAGAGCGGCGGTCCCAGTCAACGCGCTCGCGCTCGACTTCGATAACACTTCGATTATCGGCGACGCTGCGAACATCGTCGAAGCGGCCGGCATCGAAGCGGGGTGCGCGCTCACGTTCACGTTCGTACTCTTTTTCGTAGACGACGCTGCGGGTGTCACCTCTGTAGGGGTCAATAACTTCGCGCTCACGCTCGGTTACCGTGCGCTCAACAACCTGACTCCGGGAGTCAAAGGCGGAGCGCGGGCGGTCGGGGGCATAGCCATACTCGCCGGAGGTACGCAGCGGGTAGCCCGAGTATCGTGACCGGCGGTCGTCTTCTTCGACTTCGACACGCTCAGTGCGCTCGACCCTCTCGACTCGGTTTGGCGCTACTTTGTAACGGCGAACTGTGGAGGTCTTGTATCGGTCTTCATCGGATGAGTACTCAGTCGGGTCCCGGTAAACCCGAGTGGTTTCTCTATAAACTCCAGCCATCGCTAAATGCGATGGGGGCGTCGAAGGGCAACGCTGTTTTCGGGAAGCGGCAGAGAAATGTCAAAACGGGCGACAACGGTTCGGCTGGATGGTGTAGATTGGCAGGCGGGGGGTTGAACAAAGGATGTGCGATGATGACGGAGGGGAGCCCACGGATTAAATGGTGTGCATGTGTAGTCAGGTAGTGACTAGTTCGGTTTACGGGTGTACGTGGTAGATTAGTTTTATTTAGGAGGCTGGTGGGACTGTGATCGCCTTTGGTTGGGTGAGAGGATGGGAATCTGTCTATTGAACACACCAATAGACGAATATCCAGTCGATTCCAGCCCAGCCAACGTAATAAGGGTGGGTGATGTGAGAGGGAAGTGCCTGGGAGAAGGACAGAGAAAGGTAAGAGAGTGGAGAGAGCGTTCGGAGCGAGAGAAGACGGGAGAGAGGGGGGAAAGAATGGAGGGGAGGTGGAGGGACGGTAAGGGACCGTGGAAGCGAAGAGATGGAGGGGCAGCCCGTCGACCTGTCCGTCACCCGTGGGCCGTCCAGTTTGTGTTGGGCTGAGATGGGAAAGTGCAATGCTGCGTAGCGGGCAGGATCACACAGCGCTGTTGCCAAAGCAGAAACAGCAAAATCAGGGCAGGGCGACAGGTGGGCAGGTAATAATGTCCATGCCTCCCGATCTTACCTTACCTTCCTACACATCCTAGTCTACGGAGTACCTCTCTTCTACTATACCATGGCAGCCCGCTTCTTCGGACCTCGATGATCATTCTGAGGCATCCCCCTGAGGCTTTCCCTTCCATCCCGACCAGGGCGCCAAACATTGAGGGATGGGACGGGATCAGCCAGACCTCGTTTCTGGGCCCGGTCTTGTCAGTGCCCGCCGCCCAGGCCACGACTTGCGAAGACTCTGGGCGGCCCGGCCAAGGTCAGCGGACGGAAAGGAACTGCTATTGCAGTACTAATGTGCAGCGAGCCACGGATTGTCGAAGGGTGTCCCATGTCACCATCACATTCTGACCCTCGACCGCCCACGCTACTTACTACTATGTATATCCATCCAGTCTCCAGAGCGTTTGGACTCGACCAGGGCACAAAGGATGGGAGGTAAGTACCTAAGGTACATCTAACCCCAATGAAGTGCCTTTTTCTAATTTTTTGATAGTACCTATCCATTTCCAGGCAGCCTACCTTACCTATACATCTCGACAGTCTGCGACTCGGAACTACGATATGCTCGCTCCAGGCCTACCTACTATCGAAAGCTTGCCGAGGGGCTAGCGATGTCTATCAACGCTCTTACGTCATTTGCACTGGCCACTGCGACCCGGAAGCCAACCCCACGAAAAAGAAAAAAAAAAGCATCAGGAACTCGTCAGTCGCCAGTCTACTAACTACGAGCGAGACACGAAGCGACAAGTTCTTCCAACATCAGTGAGAACATCGCTCCTCCTCAACAAAAACATAAGAGTACCAAGAAATCGAGGGATCACGGCGCAAGGCAGCCTTGTGACCAGGCAGATTTGGTGCGGCACGCCATCCGAAGCTAGGAGGGTGGGTGGCTCAGTACAATGACAGGCCGTGACATCCCCGGGCGGCCTTGTCATCCGCCCCTCATCCTTGTCACCCGAGACAGCTGGTCAGCTTTCAAGAAGACAAAGATACCCACCCCGCGGACACATTTCAAGAGGAGGACAGTTCAGGAGAAGGTGAAGAGGTGCGAGAAAGCGCGCGCAGCCCCTGAGGCGGTTTGAGCCGGGTTTGCGCAGCAGGCGCGGAAACGGACAAACGAGTCGTCACGCAACCATCCACGCGGAGGCTATGTGTTAAGGTATTGTTTAACCCTCGGGAGAGGCCAAGCTAGCATTCTTGACATTCTTGACAGATCAGACGGCGTCCGTGGCGCAAGACTTCAAAGATGCATCGCGTCCATCACTCACCATTTGAACCCTGGAAGCTTCTGCCCCGCATCATCGCAGCCTGGTGTCGTCATGGCACAGGTAGGCAATTACAGTTGCGCCCAATCCCATCGTTCCCCTGCACTATGTGCTGCTAGGCCATATTCTGGAGGCTGGAATCTCTCGGGAAGCGCGAAGAAACACTCCCAGCGAGAAATGCCCCCACATTGGCCCTGGTCTGGCCTCGTGGTCGATGGAGACGAGGTTGCCCAAGACACTTCCTAGTCGCTACCTTACAAGTCACCAGAGAGCCCAAAACTCCATCGCCAACTCTGTCATCATTTGATTAATTGTTTCGCGGGAGAAAGAAATCGGCGTGTTGGGATGGGCCCTGCTTATCTGCCACGACATGGCGCCCACTGCCAAGTTCCAACTTTCTTTGACTCTGCGAACACTACTGGGACTCTGGAAGGGAAACCGATTAGTTTCCCCCGGATCTGCTTCCAGGGAATGCTTCCTTAATTTGCTGCATTAAGAGTGTTCTTCCAAGGCCAGTGTGCCATCGGGAAACCTCATCGACATTGGTCCCTTCCAACCAGGCTAAACCGGCACTTGACCATGACCTGCAGGAAAACCCCCCTCCTCTCAGTGGCTCATCTGCACCGCCCACGCGTGCGGCAACGAACTGCTCGCTCGCCGTCTTTGTCCCTATGAAGTACGGAGTTTCCAGAGATCCCGAGGCCTCCCAAGCCTCCCAAGGCCCGGAGGATGGAGCTTGCTGGAGGCGCAGAGCCGCGCGAGTGCCCGCCTGCCCGCGTTCTGTCGCGGCTTGTCGTCGTAGCAGGTTCACCATTGGCCCGGAGGCATTCCATCAGAGATGGGGCTCCACGGCCTGCATCGCCGCGCCTCCCGGGGATCACCGACGTCCCGGGCAGCAGTTGACTGGAACTCTGCCAAGCACGATTCACGTATTCAAGGTTGATGGAGCCTTTTGCTACGAGCATCGAACTAGGTCACCACGCGTGGAACAGAATCGATTTGATGAAAAAGATGTATTGGCATGATAATCAACTATAACCATGGTATCAAAAAATCCAGCCAATCCAACACTCAGGGCCTCAACTGGAAATGTAGATTGCAGGCAAACCTGACCGTCTTGTTAGCCGACTGTATACGTCCAGAACTGAGCAAACAAAAAGGTAACAAGTAATGTCGTTTCAGAATTTTCAGTGTGAATAAAAATCATTTAATAAGATATCAAATACAAATGGAGATTAATCCAAATCATCTTTAAGACGATGGGGAACAGTGTGCATGAAGAAAAAAAAATTACATACCTTCAGTGGTGCTAGAGGATCAGACGGCGCCTACAGATTGTTTTCAACCTTTAAAGCCACAAGTAGCCAGACTAGAACTTTCTTGTTGGTTCGTTGGATAATTCCTCTGCTCGCGCGTCTGATCCTCCAGAGGTGTCGGCATATGTTGGTTTTCTTGGTGTTGGACGAGAGGGAAGCTATCTTGAAAAATTCTGCGGCGGCTGCGATTTTATTTGTCAGGTGACGTGGGTCAGTGTTATGTAAGCGAGATTTCCGACAGTCTGGCGCACGTTCCACTTTTTCTGGCTCTGAGGCTCTCAGGACTAAACGCTGAGCCAGCTTTCAATACCATGGCAATTTTCATCAAATCCGAAAGTTCCGTCTAGAAGCCATCGGCCTTGAGTTGTCTAGTCAGCTGGTGTCTGAAATCATACTTTCAAGAGCCTAGCTTTTCTTTCGAAGAAAAAATAAATTAATAAACTCCCTAGCTTGGGTCGCTTTCCAACATGTCTACCTAATGTGAGGCATATGTTAAGCCTCGGTGGGGCTGATGGAACGAGCATCTCAACCACGCGGACTTCGTGGGTAGGTTTTGAGGATGTTTATCCGCGGCGAGAAAACCTGGGGAATTCATTAACTTCATGAACGGATATTCCGCTGAAAAAGTCTCAGCTGTTGTGGTCAGAACCAGCACGGGTCTGGCTTTGATGTGGCAAAATGGCTCTGCGTGGATATTTATTCGAGAAGTATCTTCCCGCGGTGGTACGAGAGAAGTTCCTCGGGCCCTGATTGTAAGCTAACGTTGTATACTGCATGGTTCGTACTTCATGACGAAGACTCGAGCTGTTGCAGTACTGCGCTTTCTCTGGCTCTGTCAACAAACGCAACTTCTTCACTTCCCTACGTGTTGGCCCCGGAGTATGGAATCTCATGGTGAGAGGACCAACTTTCTCTGGGGGCAAAGGGCCTCTTCGGAAGGCTGTGATAGACCATGTGCCTCTTTCCGTGGTTCTTTCTTGGGTTTAGGGTTACGACTGCTCCAAGAGGCTGCTATCGTCCAGGGGTGGTGAACTGTTTGGGTTCCCAGTGCCGTCTGTTGGTAAGTGTCACGAAGTTTCATGCACAGTCCTTGAGGTGAGGAGACTTTTGCCAGATGCTGTGTTTGGTATGAATCATTTGACAAGCCATGTGAGGCCTGCCTATTTCATTTGGCCTGATAGCCGTGATGACTTACCAAGGCAGTCCGTTAGGGCCAAAGACAGCTTTTGGATCAATGTCTCTATAGGTGGCTGTAGCTCTTACCTAGGTAGGTAGCTTAGAAACCTCCGAGAGGCCAGTCAGAGATGTTGCCCTGATGGACGTCTCTGATCGTTCGGGGCCGGCTACGGTTCTTCGTCAGTGGAGACAGTCGGGTTTTTCTTAGTACCGTTGAATGGCATCAGGCATGTAAATGGAACCAAGAGCCCATGAAGAATGTCAAGCTCCATACATGATTGCGTGCTTTGCGTGTCAATGGTGCAACACATTCATCCACTACCGACTCCAGGGTAGGAATCTCGTTGACGTTGGTCGACCCGACCCGGCACCCGGTAGCCCCCCACTGACAGGATGCGCGCGACGGACATTATCCGGACCTTGCACGCCGGTTCTCCATCGGCGGGGAGTCATGAAACTGCAGAAATTTCTCCATGGCGAATTCACGCTTGCCGTCATCCCAACATACCCTGGCACTGCAGACTGGACTTAGCAATTGAAGTACACTAGGGGTTGCAAGAAAGGTCACGGCGGGTTTGCTGCTTTCTGAACTTTCTCTCATTGCTCTTTGCTTGAGATTTCCCGATCCTGCCAGCGACCGATCCCCCCCACAGTCAATCACATTGTTCCATACTCCTGGAAGCATTCCATCCAATCCCGGCTACTCTCCAAATCAAGTAAAGCAGCGTTTCCAACAAACTTTCCTAACAGAGTTCCATTCAAGTCAACCAACCGGCACACCATGAGCAGCCCGCGCTCCCGGCCCCGCTTCTCAGACGATGAAGTCGGCAGAGCACGAGCCAACCCTCCGAACCGGGCATCACCGCCGCCCCCGTACTACTCCGACCCAGACTCAGAAACCACCACCGCCACCGTAGCCACGCCTCGCGAAGACCAACCGCTCCTCCGCGACCCAGCCGCCGCCATCGAGGCCGGCGAGTCATGGAAGCCGCCACGAGGGTTTCTCTGGATCGAGCTGGCTATTATGGCCAACGTCTTCCTCTACGGGTTTGATGGGACCATTACGGCGGCGACGTACGCCGTCATCAGCTCCGAGTTTGACGCCGCGAACACGGCGAGCTGGCTGACGACGTCGTACCTCGTCACCAGCACCGCGTTCCAGCCGCTGTACGGGCGGTTTTCTGACATTTTCGGGCGGAGGGTGTGTTTCTTTGTTAGTAGTATCACGTTCGGGGTTGGCTGTCTTGGTTGCGGGCTGGCGGGCGACGTGGTGCTTCTCAACTGCATGCGCGCTCTGACAGGGTTTGGAGGCGGTGGTCTTATGACGATGGGTGAGTTTACCAGTCCATTTGCTCTCAAATCTGCCCCAAAAAAATGCTGCGTCGAAGGGGGACTGATATCGAGAAAATAGCCACGATTGTCAACTCGGACATGATTCCCTTCCGCAAGAGAGGCATGTACCAGGCCCTCCAGAACGGCATGTTCGGCTTCGGCGCCGTGGCTGGTGCTTCGTTTGGTGGCTCCATTGCCGACCACATCGGCTGGCGCTGGTGCTTCTTGCTGCAGGTGCCCGTCTCCATCATGGCACTTACTCTAGGGGCCCTGGTGATCAAGAACCCCGAGGGCGGGTTCGATATTGACACCAACGACTGGAGGGCCATATGGTCGAGGGTGGACGTTTCTGGAGCACTGCTTCTGGTTGTAGCAATCTCCGTGCAGCTCGTCGGCCTGAGCTTGGGCGGCAACGAGCTTCCGTGGGGTAGTCCCATCGTCATCGGCACGCTCGTGGGTAGTGTGCTTTTATTGGCGTTGTTTGTGCTCGTCGAGGCGCGGACAAAGGCCATTCCCGTCATTCCACTGAGGATGCTCCGGGGAAAGTTGCCCATTTTTACGCAGATTTCCAATGTTTGCGCGGGACTCGCGGCGTATGCGGTACGTAGACCTCACATGGACTAGCCATCCACTGCTCGAAACGTTGGCTTTATGATTGCTAATATGACTGTGACTATAGTACCTTTTCATGCTTCCGCTCTTCTTCCAGGTAGTGTTGCTTGACTCGGCGACTAAAGCTGGCGCGAGACTGGCGATCCCATCACTTGCCACGCCTCTCGGGGGTCTATTTGCGGGCATTGTCATGTCTCGCTGGGGCAAGCTCATCTGGCTCGTCCGAGCTGGCGCATTCCTGATGCTGTTCGGCAATTCACTCGTCACTGCCCTCCAATTCAAGGACTCGCAGTGGAAGTATCTCGTTTACATCTTTCCAGCGAATTTGGGTCAGGGTATCATCTACCCCGCGATTCTCTTCACGACGCTGGCCTCGTTTGACCACGCCGGTGAGTTTTTTCTTGAGTTTATCAGGCCATTGTAGAATGAGCCCAACCCAAACCCAACTGACACTATCTCAATTATCATAGACCACGCCGTTTCAGCTTCGACGGTGTATCTCGTTCGCTCTCTGGGCACAGTATGGGGCGTGGCGATAACTTCTGCCATCGTGCAGACAACGCTCAGTGTGCGACTACCCGAAGTCCTCGGCGACATCCCCGATAAGTCGAGAGTATGTTTCCTTCCTGTCCCTACTAGTATGACCTTTATGAGTGGAAATGACCCCGTTACTGACGAAAACCCTTCTCAACTCAGCTCATCGACGAGATTCGGCATTCCGTGACAGCCCTCAAGACCCTCCCTGCAGAGGTGCGCTTACCCGCTCGCCATGTCTACTATGAGGGCATCCAGTATGCCTTCGCCGCCTCTACTACGTTTGCCGGAATCGCTCTCATCGCTGCACTTTTCGCAAGCCCGCGCGGTCTGCGTAGCACTCACAAGTAGACCATTGCCGGGCTGAAGGGGCTGACTGCAGCTTCAAGCTCTGTTATACTGTATAGTGGGACTATGTCAGCAGACGTTCGGGTAAAGAGTATTGAAGCGCGAGCACAATTATCAATATGTATCAGCTCTTCGCAAAATGCCCAGTTCAAGAAGTCAAAGCATGCCATGAGGGACACTCAGACCGGTATCGACTGAGAAGATATCTGATTTATGGCAACTCAGAGACCCTCTAGTTTTAGCGTACGCAGATAACTTTGTGTGACACGCAGAATTTTCGATCCCATGAAAAGATTATGCCAGCTTCATTCTCTTGGAAATAAGGCAGTGGGGTAGATCTGCTTATATTTCTCTGAAGGCACCTTTCGACAACTGTACATGCTGCTTTCTGGCTTATCATTGGCATCATAGAAACCTCCGGCGCAAGGTCTTTTTTATCGCCAGGCTGGCATATCATTTCAATCTCATTCGTTCAAGCTTGGCTATTGGTGCTGCTAGAGTACTTTCTTACTTGCCCCCGTATTCGCGCTTATCTACTCATTCCCCGTAGGATCTATGCCCTAGTCTCGTTCAATGTTGCACACAATATGCGCCACTTCCTTTCCCGTTCTACTTTCATCAACCTGCCTTGACTCCTTTCCAGGCTCCGCCACACAACCACACTTGGAACCCAAAGGATCGCTTGCATACAAAAGAACGTAATTGCAACCGATAGACGCCCAACTGCCAGCCTGATCGACTTTTTGACTTGGGAAGGGCTATCGAGACGAATACAACCACTGCAAACTCTCAGTCGGCATGGCATGGCCATCTCCATCCTTCCTCGATGGGTATGACTGGCACGACAGTCTCATTTGCAGTGAAACTTCAACACAGCATCCATAAAAGTGAACAGTGACAAATTGAAATGGTGTAGCCACCCAAGACCATGTCTTGTGTGCCGCCAACTGCGGTGGCCCGTTGGTGAAGCGAGGTTGTATCAAAGCCGGGCGCTGAATTAAATCAGGTTTCAAGTCGCACATGCAAAGCATGTCCCTACTTGATGCTGATCTGGACCGCAGCAAGGCACTGCAAAACCCAAAGAAGGAGGGGGGACTGCACGTCTTCCTGATAGTGCGCCTTCCCCCCCCCCCCCAAAATGTAATACTCTGTCACAGCCTGATGTCGAAGATCAAGGAAGAGCGCATAAGGAGCGACCCAAATCCATAAGTACCAGGCTCCAGCGCTCATTACCGTCCCACTCCCTTACCTCGAGTTTCGGCATTGTGCTCGAGGATCCTGGACACCGGCAAAATGAACATCTTTTCGTTCCTTTTCGTGCTTAGCTTGGCACGGAATGCTTTCGCCGCCGATGATACCAACACAAAGTTCACATACCCCGTGAAACCGGCCGGTCTTGAAGGCCCCACGTTCGAATCAGGCCAGAATGTCGTCTTCAACTGGACGACAGATGCTGACAAGCTTAACTTGCTTCTCTGGACAAACAAGAACACCCGATCAATCACGTTAGGAAGTTAGTTCTGTGCGGATTGGTATCGCTTGGCTTTGGGCATTGAAGACTAACTATGCTATATCGTTAGAGAGCATCTCGTCCAAGTCCTTCACTTGGACAGTAGACTTTTATGCCTTTTCGAAGACCGACCCGCCCAGCGACACGTACTATTTCCTTGGGCTTTTTGTTGATGGCTCGACGAGCACTTCGGCTCAATCTTCAAGATTCTTCATCACACTACCTGATGGGAGTGAATCCGGGTCCACTTCAACTTCCACACTCCTCACTCCTTCGCCAACTAGTGATTCGGCAACCACAACTTCATCGGAGAGCTCTTCAGCAACGGCGGCAAGTGTTACTTCGACACCCGGGTCCGGTACTGAAGGTCTCGGCGCAGGTGCCATAGCTGGTATCGTTATTGGGGCCATTCTGGGAGTAGGCTTATCCGTTTGTGCAGGAATTCTACTGGCGAGGAGGAGATATCGGGGGAATAGGGATCTTGGTGATCAAGGGAATAGTCAGGGAGAAATCCAAGTTTCACCAAAGATCGCTGCGGACGCCAAATACCATTCTCCTCCTGTGCAAGAGGCACCCGGAGACGGGAACGTTTCTCGGTCACCGCCACCAGTTGAGCTTGGATAGGATTTACGCGAATACCAGAAGTCGTACAGTCGGACTCGCCATATGACCTTGGGCATGGTATACCCAGCGCGCTCGACATTGCGAGTTGCTGAGGAACTCAGTAGTTATGAACTGGATTTTGCTTTTGCTTCGTTGATCATGGCGCATCGCGAAAGACGTCTGAATAATTTAGATATAACAAGATGTAGACGAACGCTTCCATTTATGGCAAATGTTCAATTTACTTCCTCAATGATTAGTAGAATGTGATATCAGATTGAAACTCCCTTAGACAGGAGTTCGGGATGCTGAAGATCTGAGATGGGTTAATTCGCTCGCTTTCGTTGTCTAATCAGTCAGCTACTGGCGCTGCCCCAAGTTCGAATTGACTCAGTAAGGAGTCCGATTCTCAACTTTAAGGTCCTTCGCTGCGACCGAGTCGCTCTGTTTCCACTCGGCGATTTCTGAAGTTTGCGACGCGAAGTGTGATAGCGGCATCGTATAACCTAACTGTAGGCAACCCGGTCGGCCGATCGGCCGATGAGACTGGCTGCGCAATCAATCTGCTGGAAGCCGACAAATCCATATGCAAAACACTCGAATTACGCATTTCAAGACAAGAATGTCGCAATTTTTGAGCTTCTTATGACAAGGAGGCTTATCGAAGTCCCTCGCCGGATGACTCAAGTCTAAGATGGTAGTTTGAGTGAAGAGCGAGGACGGCTACATATCAAGGTGACCGAGGGGCCAAGCTTATAAGAACGGTAATGTGAATAGCTCATCTCCTTCTCATCCTCTCAAAACAACAGCTTCAAAGACAACACCTGATATAACAACTACTTTTGTTTCTTTACGAACTGGGAATCGCGCTCATAGAATGTCCGAAAAAAAGATTCTTATCGTAGGAAGCGGCTTGGTGGCCAAGCCATGTGTCGAATATCTGCTTCGTAATGAGAAGAACAAGTTGACAATAGGTATTCCATTCCGCTTCCATTCGAAATCACTAACAGAGGTCACTAACACTTTTGTAACAGCTTGCCGAACCCTTTCGACAGCCGAAAGTTTGGCTTCAAATCACCCTCGAGCCAGCGCTATTTCTCTGGATGTGGCATCTCCAAAGCTCGATAGCCATGTGGCATCTCATGACCTGGTAATTTCACTTGTCCCATTCATTCATCACCAGAATGTCGTCGAAGCTGGCATACGTGGCAAAACTCACGTCGTGACCACGAGCTACGTGTCTCCGGCGATGAGAGAATTGGAATCTGAAGTGAAGGCTGCCGGAATCACGGTTTTGAATGAAGTTGGCCTCGATCCTGGTAGGACATGATTCCTCACAACACCAAAGATCATTAAGCTCATGCATGAACCCCTAGGAATCGACCACCTCTACGCTATTCGTATCATTGAAGAAGTTCATAGCAAGGGAGGAAAAGTACAACCAACCCGACTACATGCTCACGCACTACCCTTTATCACCAGACTAACAATGCAAACGGCAGATCAAGGAATTCCATTCGTACGCCGGCGGCCTCCCAGATCCAGAGTGCTCCAATAACCCTCTGCGCTTCAAATTCTCCTGGTCGCCGCGAGGCTCGCTCCTTGCGCAGCTCAACCCGGCATCCTACCTCCAGAATGGTCAGATCGTTGATGTTTCCCGCGAAGATCTCATGAAGCAGGCCAAACCATACCACGTGATGGACGGGTACTCGTTCCTCGCATATCCGAATCGGAACTCCGTCCCTTTTCGGGAGTTTTACAGAATTCCTGAAGCGGAGACGGTTGTGCGCGGGTCGCTGCGGTATGAAGGAAACCCGGCTTTTGTGGCGGCGTTGACGAAGCTCGAACTGCTGGACACGCAGCCACTGACATGGCTGGAGAAGGATACTGATGGTTTGATGTTGCGGGAGGTTTTCGGACGGGCTGTTGGTGCTGCCGGGACTGATGAAGAGTAAGTCATTCAAGCATACATGCTACTAGTTCGGGCTGAAATACTGATGTATCAAAAAGGACACTTACCACCCGCATTGATGAGATTTGCGAATTTCCGGACATCACTGAGAGGAACAGAATCATTGACGGCCTGCGATGGATCGGGCTCTTTTCCGACAAGCCGGCAACCCTCCGCGGCAATCTCCTAGACACACTGTGTGCGGAGCTCGAAAGGCTCATGAGCTATCAGCCCGATGAGAGAGATCTGGTCATGCTCCAGCACAAGTTCATTGTTGAGTGGAAAGATGGTAGTAGAGTAAGCATGCACGCCGCAACTCCCCTCCCCCCCCCCTCCCCCCTCCCCTCTAATTGAGTCAAAATCTGACAGTGACCCGCGTGAATAGGAGACCATCACATCGACACTGGAGCTCTTCGGAGAACCTGGTGGGCATTCAGCCATGGCCAGGACCGTAGGTGTTACCTGCGGTATTGCTACCCAGCTATTACTGGACGGGGAACCTGCTTTGAATATGCCGGGGGTGTTGGCACCCTACACTTCAGAGATCTGTGACCCTATCCGCAAGTTGCTCGAGAAGGAGGGGATTAGCATGGTAGAAAAGACACTCTGATCTGATGAGTATGCACGGGAGAACCCCCTTCACGATCGAGATAGCTCCGTAAGACTGGTATCACGCACCATATTGTGGTCAATAAAGGCTCGATCCTTCTTTCGCTTCATCTTGTGTTAGCTTTCGCCAAATCCAAACATCTTGACACTGTTTCTCCAGGCCGCATCAGCAACTTCATCCACACTCAACCCCTTGAGCCCCGCCACGACAAAAGCCACCCTGTCCATGGTACAACTCTCATTTCTCCCCTTCACCATGAGACCCAACTCGAACTTGTCCTTCTTCTTGCTCTGCGGCAAAGCCGACGCGTTACCAAGATACCTCTTCGCCACCTCCGAGCCCGCCGGTATCTCACCCCACGGTGCATCCGTCTCGATTTGTAAGCGCTCCAACGGAATATCACGCACCATCTCTAAGCTTTCCCTGTCCTGGAAGCTGAAGCCGTTGACACTGACGTCGAAGCCGAGCTCCACCAGGGTTCTCATCTGAGCCGAGGCGCCCACAAAGGAGTGTACCAGCCCGCGGCGGGGGAGGTTAGGGAGGTATGGCTTGATGATCTCAACGAAGTCATCGTACGCAGCGCGACAATGGAGAAACAGGGGCAAATCCAGTTTTTCCTCGACGAAAAGGTCCAACTGCCGCTTAAAAGTACGAATCTGCGCCTCCTTGGACGCGTGGTTCAGGCGGTCATAGTCAAGCCCCAACTCACCAAACGCAGCCAACGGCGATGGATTGCCTTCGGATGCGGGACTCAACGTTTCGCGGACGACCTCTGCCAATTTTTTGAAATGACCTTCCTCGCCGCCATCTTCTTCAGCATCGGGCTCCGCGGCGTGATACGGATGGATGCCAATCGCCACGAGACACGTCCCCGCTGGCCGCGATCCGGCAATGGAGAGATTCTTGGCTGCGTCGCTGAGGGACATGCCCGTGAGCATCACCTTGTCGACGCCTGCGGCCGAGGCGCGGTCGAGGACGGCGTCAAAGTCTGGTTGGTGGTATTGTTTTCCCCTGTAGAAGCCGGCGAAATCTTTTGCTGTTGCTGTCACTGCGACCTAGTGTTGGTGTGTGAGATTTAACTTGAAGTCATGATGTAGGCAGATAATAATCGCATGTAGTTTCGTGATGGGGGCTTTGGGGCTCGTGAACTTACATCTGCGAATCGAAGTTTGGTCTTGGGTTTGGGTGGTGCGTTTGCCGGGAAGCCGGCAAGCAGGTCCGACGTCATGACTATGAGTGTTATGACTTATTGGAAAATTACAGGTTGAATTGTGATTTATCCTGACTATATCAGAGGCTTCAATTGAGCGTGAAGCAATCCCATTGATATGTTTTGCTAGCCAGGAGGTGTTTCTCTTAGTCCCTCCTGGGATTCCCCCGTGTTCCCCCCGCTTCGGTGGGAGATAGGCTAGTGGACCCGATGGCTTGGCGGGGCCGGTCTCGGCCGGACCGGCTTTCGGCTCTGGAACCTGAAATGAATTACCTCCAGATGATGAGTATAAGCATTTTCCTAACTTCTGATTTATTGGGCTAGCCTTTGTTCTACATGTCTCTTTCGCATCTTATCTTGATCCTGTTTTGCTCTCTGGCGTGCAAGTTTCTCGTATCGTTTTTGAGTGATTCGCACAAGAAAAGTATGATTGTTGCAGCAGTTGAGACACTGTATATGTCTTCCACAACAAACTTTGATAGCTTCTAATGAGATGATCAAGAGACTGTGGCTAGATTGAGGAGTAAGATAAGGTATTGAGCTCATGGAGCCCATTACTCCTGCGTACGTTGTTGCAACTTCATAGTGGCGCAACGCTTCAAGATGTCAAAACCCAAGTAGTAGATAGTCCACCTCGCGTAGGATGGCACTTGAACATGGCATTGAATAGTGTATACATAGATCCAGCTTCAAGCCAATTCCTTCTCAAGCGCATCAGCCATCTCCCCCAACGTATCAAACTTCCAATCAAACACCTCGCGATCCCTATTCCCCATCACCGCCCCAGGCCTCACAATCCAAGACGACTTGATACCGGCCTCCTTGGCCGGATGGTGATCATGGAACTGACTCTGCGCCGTCTGCAGCACCTGCTCCTTCTCAACCCCAAACCTCTCCTTCACCTCGCGCAGCATATACGTAAAGTTGCGCTGGTCGGGCTTATACGAACCGACATCCTGCGCCGTGACAACAAGATCAAACGGCACGCCCGCCAGCGGCCCCGCGTTGCTGAGCGCAAACGAGTCCCGGTCGACGTTGGAGAGGACGACGAGCTTGTAGTACTTGCTCAGCCGGCGGAGGGCGTCGACCGTGTCCGGGAACGCGGGCCAGGAGCCGACGGAGTCGCCAAAGGCCTTTGAGGCTTCGGCGGACGGCGGCGGGGATGCGAGGCCGAGCTTGGCAGCGATATGGGAGTGGATCGTGGTGAGGAGCTGGGCGTAGGGG
The DNA here is from genome assembly GCF_030867605.1 of Colletotrichum paranaense. Lineage (NCBI taxonomy): Eukaryota > Fungi > Ascomycota > Sordariomycetes > Glomerellales > Glomerellaceae > Colletotrichum > Colletotrichum paranaense. The sequence goes on from NW_026848977.1 coordinate 234,576, forward strand.
AGGTCTGGGGTTTGGGCCTGTTGCGCGGCTTCGCATTCGTGGTAGGTGTCCAGGAGGTGCTTGCGGGTGAAGTCGGTGCGGTTGTTCGCGTCTAGGAGGGGTTGAAGAGCTGTTAGGGCGCCTGTTTCCCAGTCGATTAATGTGCCATAGACGTCAAAGGTTAGGACGCGGAAGTCTTTGAGGCTGGTCATGGTGGAATGGATTTCGGTATTATTGTTATTGTTGATAGGATTCAATCTTTTGGGCGTACTTGTGCGGGGTCAAATCTGATCGGCGTTGCTTAATCGATAGACTGCTGAACCCCAAAGTGCAACTCTCGTTTTATATTTACCACCTTTCACCGGATTCCACAGACCGGCTCTATCTGCACTTTGGAACAATAACGTTTACTGACCAGTCTTCTGCTATGGGCATGAAGCTATCGACACGCAAGTAGCCTCCACCTCGCAAGGGCGCGCGATGTCATCATGTCAGTCGGAAAGTGAAGGCGAGGACACGGCCCACCGCGCCGTCCGGATCGCAGTCCGGCCCGATTGGACAATGGCGTTGGGTGGAGTCGCGGCACCGGCCCGGTGACCGGATGTGACCGGCACCGCTTCAGCCTACCGCCGCGTAAGACGGCTGGACTTAGACCTGGAGAACCGAGTTCTTCGATTGCACTGACTTGCGTGCTGCTGGTTCAGGAGTGACGAAATTACTGATCAAGCCTTTGCCCACGAGGAGATCAAATACGTCTAAAAGCCATGTAAGAGCTGGTCAAATTGCGACTGAGCTAACAAGAAACCCTACGTTGCGGAATGCCCTGTCAGTGGTAGCTTCGATTGGGTAATTTGTTTGGTATCAGTATCGCAATGCGGTTTCTGCCTGCAATCCTTGAGTTCGGCTTATGCCGGGGGATGAATATCAAGATGTGTGCTACGTTTAAGGTTCTTGCGACTTTATTCTACAGCAATTTTACACGGCGACTGACAACCAGCGACAGTGTTACTTCCTTAAATCTAAACGTCGTGATTGAATATAGCACTCCCAGAAGCGCAGAAGCTCTGGTTAGCACCTCAGCCTCCAGATACCAACGAGGTCGCAGGTTGCGCCGGAACGTTTTTCCTCCATGTCCAGACATTCCTAGAGTTCGGAAACGAGATGTGTTTTTGCATGTATGTGGAAAAATGGGACGTCGTCAAAAGATCGAGGAACCGATAAGGATTGGTACCATTGCATCCCGCAAACTAGTTGTTTCAATGAGGTGCACCACTTTGCTTGCACTGAAAGATCACACAGACCAACAATCGAAGACGGACAAGCCCTTGTAAGTTGGACCCTGCGGCTCAACCAACCCACGGACATTGGGTTAATCTTGACGTCGCGCGAGCAAAAGTAAGGCTCATCGAGCTCAAGCTCTCAGGTCATGTGTAACACTGTCTAACCAAAGCTGCATAGATACTATGAGCAGTCAGAAATGCTTCAGAGCACTGCTCAACCTTGACTGACAGTCATCTGCAGCCTCGATGCCTCCGGACCCTAGTGCCTGTTTGGCGAGCACATCCAATTGTCCTGTCTGCGCGACGAGCCTCAACTTGAAGAACGCCTTGGAAATATGTCGAAAAGGGCCGCATCAACCTATTTGGGTACTGCAGAGTGGATCTCCCAGCATGTCCTTGGCACGACGTCGCATTGTTCGGTGTGCAATGCTATGCTGCCCGCATTATCGTATGATCGAGAAGAGCCAACACCAGCTCCTCGCCTTGTCGCCAGGCTCGGGCATGTTGATCTGGAGAGTCGTCTGGCACTACGGCTGATGGCCAACCCCTCTTCGTAGGATTCAGAGATCGACCATCCTGGGCAGGGAGACGACTTATAACGATCTTCGGGCTTATGCCATGCCCGGCCGGAAAGCCTCGTATTCGGCTGTCAAGTACTGGAAGGGCTCTCTAGTTCCCCGTTGACGCATTTTTGATACCGATAATGCTGGATAGTGTTACGATCGGTACGGTCGGAAGCTGTGTGATTCGATTGGAAAATCATCGTGCACACCACTTTACAGCAACTTGAAGGCTGTATTGTCGAAATGATGACTTGTCTATGATTACTGTTCACCGGCAGTTTCAGCGCCGACGAATCTGGTGTTGACGGCGACGATCGCAGCAGCCTTGTGTTCCAAAAATCCGGGACCAACAGAAAAGGGAAGGGTCCAGGGTTCATCTGGATCGTTGAAGAACTCGAGATCCTAGATATATAAGAAACCCTGGTCAGCAATGACTGGCAGACGCTCGCCATCCCCGCATGCTCGCCTCGAAGTCGCGAGCGGCGATCGACATGATCTGCACCGCTTAGCTGCCAGAATTCACCGACGCCTTACCTTACCCACCAGGGTTCATCCATGGAGGAAGCTGAATTTGCCAGGAAGCCACGAGGGTAGGTCCCATTCCAGCATGTCCGGAAACGAAGATGGCGATGAGATGGACCTGCAGAAACTGCAGCCTAGTCCCGTCACTGGATCTCGCAGCGAATTGATTCATAGTCGAGAAGTGACTGGCGAATGATAGCCAACAGAAACTCCATTCGAAAAAGGGCGTGCAGTAGAGAGAGAATCGAAAGACTCGATTAAGGTCGTTCCGACGCATATAGCGACTTCCGACGGTGATTCGTGGTTGCAGGTGGCGGGATTGTTGCGGGCGTGTGAGGCGAACCGTCATGGGGTTGCCGCCGTCCGCCTCACTTTGCCTATCTCCTGCAGGCTCACCACCCCCAACCTGTAAGGTGGAACACACCCAGATGGATGGGTTCCCACCCTGGTGAGAACCGACATTGCAAAGGCCGTATGTGGCGTCTGTCCTTGCATGCAGGCCTTGTAGAGGCAGGTTCTGACGACTGAGAAGCCGGAGCGGTGAGGATACCGACAAGAGCTGTGCCGAAAAGGCAAGACAAAGTGCTCCTTTTGTCTTGCTTGGTGCAATAACATGCCTGGGGAACTCGTAATATCGACTCCGTTGCAGCGCACGAGGATTGGCACCCCGAATCATCGCATTGTTGGCGAAGATAAATACCTTGTTCTTCCTCCTGATCGCCAATATTTCACGATGACTTGCGCCATCTTGCTCGCCCAATGCGCTCAGGCAGACAGCTCATATTTTCCATGCCCAAACATCTGCCATGCCTTCGTCAACAGAGATGAACAGATACTGGATTCCCCGGTTGGATATTCACAAGAAGATCATCACTCAAGAGCTTCCCTATTATCTCGGGCCAGATGCAACGGTCAGGCCGTACACAAATGAGGTGTGAATATCTCATTCACGATGACTGAGACGCCTCTCACAGCATCTACAGGGAGAAGATGGATTCCTCATCACCACTCCAGGCCCTTGCTTGACAGATGTGAGCTTGCCGCTTGGTCCTTTCCCCCATCTTTTGTTCTTCAGCGGTGCAGAATTTGCTGATCATCGTCTCTGCATATAGGAGCAGATCGACGATATCTGTAGGAAGTCCAAAGAAATATGGGAGCGCCAGGCGGCCATTAGAGCCCAAGAAGCAGACAAGCCCCTCAAAAGACCGTTGCATCAGCCGGTGGTGATATCCCGAGGGTCAAACGACTCGTCAAAAAGGAGACATGACGCACACCGAAGCCACGAGCGACATCGACGTTACGACGACAGGCGGCGGGAGTGAAGTCGGGTGGATCGGTGGAGTCGACTGTGGTGAATGAGATCTCGCATTGGGCCAGGTCTTTGGATCTAGGCATTTGAATATTAAGGCGTTGCAGGCGGTCGGGTTAGCCCTTTCATGCATACGGAAGGAATTTGTGGGATTCGATGATTCGAGGCATGCGCAAAAGGTCGCGTCTCTTATGAGGGGGGTCGAGTTGTGTGGCCTGGTGGCCGCAGCAAACGGTGGACCCGACCGAACACTCGTTCTTTTGACTGGATGGGCGTCAGGCGAAACGAAGCAGTATTATAACCAGATTTTTGTTTGATTGGGACGAGAAGAGTATGTGTCCCGAAATCACCCAGCAGTAGTCTGCCATCTGGCATGTTTTTGGGGGGTCCAATGGTAACAGCAAAATCTCCGAGGTCCTTTACGCGCTGCTCCTTTTTGGTATGTGTATGCGGAATTGTTGCAAGAGGCGCGCATCAGAGTGCAGCGCCAGCGAATGCCATGAGCACGCGTTTCCTCATCCAGATACCTAATTGGCGTGTGTTTGCCTTCCAGAATAGACAAGGTGCATTTATTTTGGACCAAGTCGTCGCTGTGGGCTAGTAGCACATTCATGCGGGCCGAGAATGTTTGTTCAATGGAAACCTTTGACAGGATGGCGTGGCTGACATGATGCTCGGACCGTGCTCGGTTGCGAATGCTAAAAGAAAAGCCCATCTTCAGTCCCAATGTAAGATCTCTTATCCATACCTGTTGGTTCGTGGCATGCGTGACGAATTGGACGAGACACGGGAGCCTGGGTGCGGTAGTGAGCATGACACGTCTGCCTACATTGTTACCGAGGCCAATGTCCGCTTCCTCTCAGGTTAGGCGGCAGCTTATGGTAGTAGATGGTGTGCCTCGTCTTCCCCAACGGGTGGCATGGATTCATCTAGACTCTACTTCAAATTGTTGCGAAGGAAGCTTCGTATCGCTGAAGGTTGAGAGGGCCAGCGGACCAGAGCATGATTGCTTGGACGGCGGCTATACGTGGTTCACGGGTCGTCCCTTTGGCCCGCGTTCCCGGGGGAGCGGGCGTGAGATAGCCAACCACATTTACCCACTCGCCGATGCGTGTCTGGTTTGAAGTCATGGTACTGAGTAAGAGTTGAATGTCAACCAATACACTGATATCGGATCCTTTGGGGAACCTATGCTCTAGCGTGAGCACAGCTGATTGCGTCGAGTACGCAGTTACACTGATGGCAATTAGTATGGTTACCAACAGACGACTTTTGACATAGGACGAGAGCGAATCATCGATCAAAGTCAGAAGTGGGCGAAAAATATAAAAACTTACCACCCGAGAAATCTGACCTTATCGCCGTGTGGTCGAGCCGGCAAGTCTGACAAGAGACAAAGTTGAGAAGGCAGCGGGCCTCTAGACATGGCTTAGGTGATTGTTAGTTGCTCAGGCCTCGAACAATATGCATCACTGCTTGGCCAAGTCGAAGGTAAGTTCCAGTCAGGTGGTGAATGAAGTGATTTAGACAACGATCATCTGAGGCTGCCGGGTAGTGTATGTCTGAAGGACGTTGTGCGTGAAGTCAACTTTGTAGTTTCCCCGGCTACCTTCCTATACGATATAAAGGTAGGTACGAGTTACTCACTGAGGCGGAAGGGAACGGTGAATGGTGACAGCTGCTGGCGCCTGCAACCTTGGTCACTGGGCCGCGTGCACTCTAAGGTAAGGTACTTATCGGTGATAAGATATGTCTTATCTGGATCAACCTTGGAAGTCACCACCAAGGTGGCCTGTCACGCGGGCGTCTCACATGATCGGCTGAACCGCGGCTAAATCAGGCGGCAGCGGTGTTGCTGGGCACAACCGCCGTCATCGCTTGCCCACTAAACGGCGTCGCTGAGCCAGTCGGGAGCTTGCATCATACCTACCTACCGACTACCTACGTGACTCTATCTATCAGCCTTCCAACTATCAACTTGGCGACAACTTGACTTGAGCGAGCCGCGGGTGTTCGTCGCGTGATATAGAAATTACTGGCAACTCCGCCTATCAGTACGCCTTCGCTAAATTTGCAGCTCGTTGACGACGACGAGTGCCCGCTTGTTTCCCGTTTCGGTACCCCGCCATCAAACTTCGGTCGAGTGCCACGCAACCCCGGAATACGGCTGCCTTCGAACCATCGCTGCCTGCGCACAACCTCATAAACGACCGGAATCCATTCGATTTACTCGATTAATACTAGCAAACCCGAAACTTCAACACGTCTGATCATGTCTGGCGTCTGGGGCTGGTTTGGCGGTGGTGGTGGCGCCAAGAAGAAGAACGATGCCAAAGATGCAATCCTCGGCCTTAGGGTCCAGCTTGATATGCTGCAAAAGAGAGAGAAGCATCTTCAAACGTTGATGGACGAACAAGATACTATTGCGAGGAAGAACGTCAACACAAACAAGAACGGTAACTTATCTGAGTAATCGAGACTGCGGGGAGACTAGATGCTGACGGGATATCGTGATAGCCGCAAAGGCTGCCTTGCGTCGCAAGAAGGGCCACGAACACAGCCTCGAACAGACTATTTCGCAAATCACAACACTCGAGTCCCAAATCAACGCTATCGAGTCGGCGAATATCAACCGCGAGACGCTGTTGGCGATGGAGAAGGCTGGCCAGGCCATGAAGGGTATTCACGGCAAGCTCACCGTGGACAAGGTGGACCAAACAATGTACGTTTCGGAGGTTGTAAGCCAGTGCGAAAGACAAATGCTAACTACGAGAACAGGGAGGATCTCCGCGAACAAAATGCGCTTAGCGAGGAAATTGTCAACGCTATCACAACGGGCCAGACCGATAACATTATCGACGAGGACCTGGAGGATGAGCTGGATCAAATGCAGCAGGAGGCTTTGGACGAGCAAATGGTGGGCACTGGCACTGTGCCTGTGTCAGACCGCGTTCACCAGATGCCTGCCGCCGCGAACGGACCAAGTATGGAGATCCCACGTTCTGAGATCATGATAAGAGTGATGTACTGACGTGATAATTCAGTCAAAGGCAAGGCGCAAGCTGTCGAAGAGGACGACGAAGAGGCCGAGCTCCGCAAGCTGCAGGCAGAGATGGCCATGTAAAGGAGTCAGGTGTGAGGCGATCCTGTGGGGATGGCCGAGAACGATGGCATAGCATTCCTGGTTCGGGATGCAGCTTCTAGAGGCTTTGCATGAGAATTGCGGCGCGATGGGATAAGCAGGTCGAACATCACAGCTGCCCAGAGAAGTGGATACCGTACGACACACTCGATATACACGAACATGCTCACTACCAACAACGGATACGACTCCGAAGCGGTCCTCTTTCACATGTTTCTCAGCTACCTGCCCCTCTTTCTCAGACCTGTCTACTGGCGTTGGCGTTTTGGGTTACGTGGGTGCCATTCGATAGGAATCTCGCGGTTGCGGAAGCTGATGGGAGGGAGTTTGACAAGCTTTTCTGGTTTGCTGGAGTGGCACTTTTTACAGTCTACGAGTACTACGCACACCTCACTTTTTTCATAGAAGACATATCGATTGTTGTTGAGAAGCCATTGCAGCACTGGCGCCTTTTCCCTTGCCGGACAAGACAAGATACGTGAGGACTAATGCATCGGAAGCGCTGCCGCGTTGGAGCGATGTGTAGTCCGGTGAGCAAACGGGCGAGAAGCGGGCGAGACATGCTGTCGCCGGCCCACCGGCAGTGCCAAGTTCGCTGTCTCAAAGAGGTCCCCACCCGACCGGGACCGGGACAGGAGCCATTCCTCACGTGTCTCGGCACACCGCCAGTCGTCAGGAGTGACCGATCGCGAGCCGGAGTGCTGGTGGCCCACGATCACTCTGCCCTCCGTGGCACTGTTACGGACCTGCTGTGTTGAGGTAGGTGGCGGGAGTCGATTCTGCGGAGCACTCGGCTGCCTCTTTCCGACTCATGTAATTCTATGGACTTATGGACAGGATCTTTGATGTGAATCCGGGACCTTATCATTGTGATCACGATGTGGGCTGTATCATCGTAAGAGGTCAAATGAGGCTTTCTTACACGATCAATGCAAGCTCGGTCAACGGGCACCGGAGTTTTCTGCGGTGTCTTGCGGATGGAAGCACCAGAAATTTAGGGCGGTTGGGCTGTCAGGAGAGCCTTCGAAGGCCCAGCACAATGAGAATATAGAGGGCCGGAAGAGTGGATTTTTTTCGAGATGCTTTGAAAGTATTTTCCATCACCGTCATGGCGAATTTGCCTACAATATTGGGCTGTGACGGGGACACCGCTACATGCTTCTTATCGAGTCCCACATACACGGCTTATTAGAGCACCTATGGACAGGCTTCACAACTTTTTTTTGAGAGCCAAACCTTGGAATGCGCCAACTCGAAGAGTCAGGCCTCAAGGCCGGTCGATGGTTGTTCGGGTTCTACCAGGGTGCTGGGGCTTACCTAAGTGGGCTCGTGAGGTGTCAATGGCCAGGGCAGGCACTGTAAAGTTGCAGGTGTTGGCGCCTGCCACATGCTACACCGAAATTCCCAGCGGTGAGGGCAGGCACGTTAGTGACTCTTATTAAGGTAGTGTAGCAATGTCTTTCCCAACACGCTGGCTGTGACGTGACAGCGACCAATGCTTCCTTCCCGAAGAAAGTGAAACCATCTTCCTGGCAAAAGCTCGGGTCAGGAGTCAGGACTGCCAACTCAATTTCTTCCCTTGGCCTTCCCTCTTCCGCTTCCCTGCAAACATTTTCATGGATGGGTCTTCTTTCGCATAAACAACAAAACAATCGACGATGAGCCTTATCCACCGCAATTGAGCGCCCGTTGTGACAGTCCACGACATCGATCAACAGCTGGTTCAATTCACGACCATGTACCCGACGATTACTTGACCTTCCTGGTAATATCAGTATACGTATCAGCCTCGGAATCGCGATGGCTTCCCTCGCAACCTCGATGCTTCCCCAGCCCAGATGCTGCCAACCCATTCTCTCCATCGGTCACCAGTCTTCGATCATCGGTCCTCAGGTCCGCCCAATACCACCAGCCATGCTGCCTGCCGCCCTCTCAGCGCCCAACCGCCGACTCGTGTACGGCCCCATTGATTCTTTCTCTTATGCCCAGTGGCATGTAGTCGGACCAAGTCGGGTTCTTGCAGGGCACCAATCGCACCGACGCCATCATTGCGGCACACAACCTATGTACACATCTCCTCGGGCTAGACTGGGCTACTGCACCTCTCAGACACTGACCTCGGGAGGAGCCATGCCATCCCGTCCCATCCCATATCGGCGTCGGCCCAACCTCCGCCCACCTTACCAACTCCCTCTCACCGGAATTTTCGCCCGAACACTCCATTCGGCGGTTACATTAGATGGCACAGCAAGTCGTTCCACGGAAGACGCTTTGCTGACATGACATGGTCATCACGACATTGTATTTCTCGCATTTGCACGCCCACGTTGCTCCCTACTTCCTCGCAGACAGCCGAAGAAAACAGCCCGTTACAAGCCGTCGCCCAATCCAAACCCACCACTCTTCTGCTGGTGCTACTGTCACTGTCACTGCAGTCACATCCGCCCCTCCCGCCAGCCGTGGTCCGGGCCTCTACTGCATGGATCTTCACAGACGAGCCTCACCCAGGCGAGCCACGTTGCACCTCGCTGACCGGGGGTTTAATGGCCGATGAGAAACAAACCGCGCTCTACTCCAACCCCCACCACTGACATGCCAGCCGCCGGTGAGCGTCTATCGAAGGAAAGTGCCAGTCAGCGAGTGGCCATGTGCACAATCATAATGGCCTCTCGACGCCGTCTAACTACTTCCAGCCAGACCGCGGCTTCTCCCTTGCCCACCCTCAGTCTCTTCGAATATCACGAATGACGGGAAGAAGGTTGGGTTTACCCTCCACTATGTTCCAGGAACCACCTTTCCGTCGGCAATCGTTTCCTCATGTCTCGCCAGGCGCGATGAGTACCTGTGCATACAAGGATATGCCTGGCCCTAGTGGACCGGCCCATCGACCTACCCTGCTCCGGCTGCCCGATGCGTGCGAGTGCACTGGGCCGGAAATCGACGACCAGCGCAGCACAGCAATTATTAGCTCATAGCCGCTGAGTGGAGGGATGCTTGACAATTGACACTTCATCGAACCCAAAAAAATTCCCTCGTCCTCAGAAGAGTCTTGGGGAGCCTAAGCCCTTTCGAGCCCTTTTCAGGCCAAGTACGAATACATTTGACCTCCTCAGTACTATCCATCCATCGTCGCTTTATGAAGATCATTGGTGTACAGGCGCTGCGCCTTGTTGTTTTGTGGTCTCTCGGTCTATTCCAATGCCTCACCGCAAAGACTGACCCGTAGGCTTCTTTCCCCCATGGCATCCGCAATGATTTTGGCTTTTATAGATAAAAGTCAAGCGACAGTACTCATCCGATAGAATCAATGGACTTCGACGGTACGGCGGTAGCGGTATGTCATCTTGAGACTTAGATACGGCCCTATGAGACTACGAAAAGGGATAAGACCACAAAAAGTAAACCACATATCCCGGGAAAAAATCACCGACGTTCATGCCCGGCCTGGTTGAGCCCGTCTCATTATGCGGGTTGGCCGCTCGCTTCCAATCGCATCGTCGTTGGGCAGCCATCAACCCTCCTCCTTGTCTCCTTGTCCGTCTGATGTCCCAGGTCCAATTCTGTTCCTCTGCCTCGCCTCTTGTCACATCATTTATCACATCACTCAAGCTCCCAAATCCCAGAGACCGCACTCCCCAGTCCAACCCAATTGCGACGTGGCGCCAGTGCTTGTTCCGCCTCACTTGAGCCAATGGCCCTTAAGCACGCACGACAGTGATCACTTGGACTTTGAGACTGCCACAATTTGTCTCCATTCGTGGGGACAGCGTGGGGTAGGCCTGTGTCAGGGACCCCTTACTCCCGCACCTTGAACCCTGCTACAGACCAGTGATGCTTGTGATGTTTGGCACTGCTGGGAAAGCTCCCCCCTGCTTCTCAAGAATCTACTTTTCTTCCCACAGTTTAGCCCAATTGTGTCCTCCTGGGATGGTCGTAGTCGGGACGCATCTCATCACTCTTGGTCCCTTATTTCTCAACTCTATCCAGTGTCAAGCCGAGACAAGAAACCTGTTGCTTCCTTGTCATAACTGCCCATTGCACTTTTGTCTGTTGTTTACACCACAACACGGTCTCACAGGCGACAAGATACCTCACAATACATCCTTTTGAGTCTCGCGATACCAGCCCAAGAGACTCGAACTTCTTACTCCGGCTTGGGCACCGCACTATCACAAGAAAATTGAGAACTTGTCAAGAAAAGAACTCCCAATCTCATCTCTCGCCAACGACAGCCGTCCACGTGCGCCAAAGACAACATCAGACAATCTCCCCGGATCAGCATTGATCAACTTTTGCGAAACAAGGACCCCCATAATCCACGAGTCCTGGAAGCATGAATTCGGAAGAACCAGTCGATTTCTGCCCCTACCGGCAGAACCTTGATTGGAACCATGTCCAAACCCAAGATTTTTCCAACATCCAGTATTTCCAACCTTCAGATTCAGAGCTGGAAAATGGTAAGTCACGTTAGATTGCGCTTTGAGTATTGCATTAGCACGCCTAACCCCTTCATCTTACAGACGGCGACGTATATGCCAATGGCGTGACGTATCCTTCACAACCTGCACAAGCCAGCAGCAGCAGTAAAAAGAGCAAGAAGAAGGCAAAGAAGGACAAGAAGGCAGCACAGTACACCTATGAAGAGCCATCGGCTGTCGCCCCTGAGCTTCCCACGCCTGGACCGCCTCAAGACCACGGCATAGCCGAAGACGAGTGGCCGACACAATCCTCAAAAAAGGACAAGAAGAAGAAGAAGAAGGGCAAAAAGGAGGAAATTGCTGCACCTCCGCCACCTCCGCCTCCGCCACCCGTAGAAGCCGAGCCCGAACCGGAACCTGAGCTTGAACCCGAGCTTGACCCTGAGCCCGAGCCCGAGCCTACGCCTGAACCGATTAAAGAGAAACAGATCGTTGCAGAGGAGGCACCCGTGTCTCCGACGAAGACGAAGGAATCTTCCAAAAAGGACAAGGAAAAGGACAAGAAGAAAGAAAAGAAGAAGAAAAAGAAGGGCAAGGGCGGAAAAGACGCCGAACCAGAGCCGGTCGAGAGCTCAAGATCGATCCCCCCTCCGCCGCCGCCACCCCCGGTAGAGGACGCCAAACCGCCAAAGATGGAGGATGCTCCAGCTCCGCCTCCGGACGCCATCATTGAGGCCAAGGAGGAGCCGCCGGCCGTCGAAGCTGAACTTGAGCCGGCTGCTAACCGAAGCCTGGATGACGCCAAAGTCGATGACACGGTAGCGACGGGAATATCGCCAGACGCTGCCGAGGCCATTGCAGAGGCAACGGAGTCGGCTGTTGTAGATCCAGCTCCTGCCGAAGCTCCTGTTGAAGCTCCTGTTGAAGCTGCAACAGAAGACAGCCAAGACAACGCAGCCGATACACCAGCAGAAGTGGCCCCCGAGGCAACAGAGGCTACACCTGAAGCTTCCACTGAGGAGGTTGCAACTGATGAGCCCACAACAGTTCAAGCAGAGTCTATTGCAGCGGAACCTCAGACCGAAGACACACCACCTGCCGAAGCTGTTCCCGAGGCTTCTGAGGCACAGGCTGAAGCCGAAGCTGACAAGGAAGCGGACAGCAAGCCTGGAGACGCAACTCCTGCCGATGCACCTGCTGATGCAGTCCCCGAAATAACCGCAGAGACACCGGCAGAGGAAAAGTCCGAAGAGTCCGCACCTATACTAGAGGATGCTGCACCTGTTACCGATGAGGTCAAGCCTGAGGAGTCCACAGTCTCAGAGTCGACCCCTAACGCGCCCGCTGATGCAGAGCCTGAGACTGTTGCACCAGCAGAGGAGCCAGCCAGTGAATCTTCAGCTGAGCCTTTATCGGAAGAGACTGCACCTGTTGCGGATGCTGCGGCTGATGCCACAGTCGAAGCTGAGTCGGGAGACGCTGCTCCCGTCGAGGAGAAAGCAGCTGATGAGGCTCCTGTCGAGTTAAAACCTGACGATTCTGCGCCAGCTCCGGAAGAGACTGCAGCTACTGAAGAGCCAGCTACTGAGACTTCAGCTGAAGATAAGCCGAAGGACGCTGCTCCTGCGGATGAGCCCGTCACCGAGCCTTCCGAAGAGCCAAAACCAGAGGATGCTGCCCCTGCGGAGCCTGCGGCCGAAGCTTCCGTTGACGCCGAGCCTGCTGCAGATGTCGCAGAGGAGGCTCAGCCGGATGACGCTGCCGCTGCTGATGGGCCTGCTACCGATGCTCCTGCCGATGCTCCTGCAGATGCTTCGATTGATGCCCCTTTTGACACCACAGCTGAAGAATCCGCGCCTGCGGAAGAACCTGCTGCTGCCGATGTCAAGCCTGAGGACCCCGCCCCCGAGGAGGCACATGTAGAGGCTTCGCCTGAGGAGTCTCCTGCTCCTGCTGCCCCTGCGGCCGAAGAAACTTCCGAGGCCAAGACTGAGGATGCTCCTTCCGAAGAACCGGCTGCCGAACCCGTTGCCGGCGAAGCATCTGATGAATCAGCTCCAGCTGAGCCCTCAGCCGAGCCTTCGGTTGAGGCAGTGGAAGAAACGACCTCCGAGGAGCCAATGCCGGAAGAAGCATCGACGGAGGTAACTACTTCGACGGAGGCCAGTGCTGAAACGGAGGAATCTTCAGTTCCTTCTGAGGTCGCTAAAGAGGCTGAAACAGCCCAGCCTGGACCGGCTGAGATTGATGCCGCTGATGCTCCGGCTGAAGTGGCCGCCGAAACTCAGGCAGCTGAAGAAGCAGTGTCATCAGAAGAGGTCCCGGTTGAAGCTGCGGCTGAGACGCCAGTTGTGGAGGATGCAGCCGAAGCCGCAGTCGTCGGGGCAGATGCTCCCGCGGATGATGCTGTGAAGCCTGAAGAAGCTGAACCAGTTCCCGCTGCCTCAGAGGAAGCACCAGTACCTGATGCTCCGGCTGACGCACCCGAGCCTGCAGAGGTTCCGACTGAGACACCTGATGCTTCAGCTGAAGCAGCTGGAAGCGAAGAATCCTCCCCGGCTGAGACGGCCGACGTCAAGGAAGACGCAGCACCTGCTGTGGCCGAACCTGCGGCTATCCCAGAAGATGCAACAACCACTGATGCAGCTGCTGAAGATCCCAAGTCTGACGACACCACCGTGGAGGCAGAACCAGCAGCACCACAAGAAGAGACTGCCCCGACTAGCGAAGATGCGCCAGTTTCTGTTGGTGCTGATGAAAAGCCCGTTGAGCCAGCCACTGCGACCGAGCCGGCCGAAGAGCAGCCTGCCGCTGCAGACAAGGAAGCCGACTCGGCAACTCAGCCGGCAGAGATCGAGGCCGAGCCTCCGGTCGCTGAGGCGGTCGAGGCACCGGTCGAAGCAGACGCTGATCCTGCGGGCGCTCCTGAGCCTGTCGTCGGGGCGGCAAAGGCTGACGATGCCGAGCCTTCTAAGGAGTCTGAACCCGAAGGTGACGCCGAAGCCTCCAAGAAGGTTGAAGCTGAGCCTTCGACGGAGGTTGCAGAGAGCGCTCAACCTGAGCCCCCCAATAAATCAGAGCCCGAGGCCGCGGATGATGCCCCGCCCGATACTCCGGAGACGGTCGAGACAGCTGCCGAAGAGACAAAAGAGCCTGAGTCAGAACCTGCGCAGGAGGAGGAATCTCCTGCTCCCAAGGAAGAGGACGGCCCTCCTGCAGAACCTGAGGCGGAGGCTCCCAAGGACGAAGAAGATGGCGTTGCAAGCGTTGAACCAGAGGCTTCTGAACCAGTCGAGGCTGAAGGTGACGCCCCTAAAGAGGCAGCAGTGGAAGCTGCGGCAGATGATGCTGCCGTAGATGAGCCTGCCGCGGTTCCTGAGGTTGAAGCTACGGAGAAGCCTGCTGCGGAAGCTGCGGCAGAGGTTGAGGCTCCTATTGACGCGGCCCCTGAAGACGCTTCTGAGAGCACTGCTGAGGTCGTTCCCGAGACTTCTCCCGAGGATGCTCCCGAAGTCACTCCCGAGGTTGCTTCAGAGGCTTCTCCTGAGGCCGAAACCGAGGCAGCGACAGCTGAAGTTGAAGCTGATGCTACCAAGGACGCCGAAACTGAGGCTGTTGTTGAGCCTAACACTGCTCCTGAGACTACACCAGTGGAAGCTGAGCCAGCTGCAGCCGAGCCAGAGGCACCGAAAGAGGACGAAGCTGCCGCCACACCAGAGGATACACCAGCGGACGCTCCAGAAGCCCCTAAGGAAGCCGTTATCGAAACCGCAGACGCTGCTGCCGCCGATGCATCTGGGGATGCCGCCGCCACGGACGACGCAGTTGTTTCAACCGAAGGTATGGACGGATACGAAATCATCAGCGACGGCAAAGAATTTAGTTTCACCGTGGACATTCTCTCCCCAGGGACCAAGGATACTAAAGAAGAAACAGAACCTGCCGCTGAAGCCGAAGCCACGCCCGAAGATGCCAAAGCCGAAGAGGCAATTTCCGATCCCGCCCCGGAGGAGCCGATTACCGCCGTTGCCGAAGTGGACACCGAGCTAAAAGCTCCTGAGGAGACCCCAGCCGAACCGCCCGCCGATGCTGCTGAACCCGAAACCAATCCTGAGGAGCCCAAAGCCGAAGCTGCCGAGACGGAAACCGCACCTGAGCCCGAGACCACCGCGGAGACTGCAGTTGTGGAGCTAAAGGCACCTGCCGCTGCTGAGGATCCCAAGCCGGAGCCCGCGGCTAAGGCAGAACCGGAGTCGACTCCCGAGACTAACGACGACGTCCCATGTGCGGACCCGGCCCCAGATGCCAAGGAGCTCGAACCGGAGACGACTCCAGATGCACAAGAACCAGAGCCATCAACTGTGGAAGCTCCAGAGCCCGAGGCCGAGGCCGCCACCGAGACCGCTGCTCCTGCCCCTGAAGAACCTGTTCCGAAGACGGCTGCAGAGACGGCCGAAGATGCTGGTGAGGCGCCTCCAGAGACTGATGCTGCTGCTACTACTCCCGAACCTGAGGTTCAACCTGAAGACTCCACCGCGGCCGAGGTCGAGGAGTCTGCGCCCGAAGCAGAGGCTCCCGCGGATAACAACGAACCAGCCGCCAAGGGCGAGGGTGATGTTGAGTCTAAGGACCCTGAAACTGAAGCGCCAGCAGCAGAGCCTGAAGTCGAGACGGCGCCAGCTGAGGCAGCTCCGGCGGCCGAGGAGACCAAGGAGCCCGAAGCAGAAACTGTCCCTGAAGCTTCTTCTGAGGCGAAGGAGGTCGATCCTGCTACTGAGCCTATCCCCGAAGCTGAACCCGCTGCTGAAGCAGAGCCTGCCACCGAACTTAAAGACGAGCCCGAGGCCGACGTGCCCGCTGTTGCTGAGCTAGAGGAGGCAGCGCCTGTTCCGGAGACTGTGGCTGATGAAGTCAAGGAGCCTGCCGCTGAGCCTGCTACCGAGCCTGCGGCGGAATCCGCTGCGGAAGCTGAGCCAGCTTCTGATGTAAAAGAGGCAGAACCCGAGACTGATGCTGTTACTGAAGCAGAAATCAAGGAACCTGAGGGTGAGGCTGCGGCTGAGCCTGATGCCGCTCCTGCGACTGAGGCTGTTTCTGAGGTTGAGGTCGCTGCTGAGCCCGCCGCTGCTCCTGAAGCAGAGGCTGCTCCTGAAGCGGAAGCGGCTATCGAAACTCAAGAGCCCGCACCTGAACTTCCTGCTGAGGCAGTGGCTGAGGAACTCGAGTCTGCCCCTGCTCCCCCTGCCGAAGAGGCTGAAGCAACCGAAGCTGAGGTGGAAGTGGCAGGAGCCAAAGAAGCAGAGCCCGCGGCTGAGGCGGAACCTACCACCGAGGCGGAGCCTGCTGCAGACGCCGTTGATCCTGCTCCTGCTCCTGAGTCAAATGAGCCTGAACCTGAATCGGAACCTACTCCGGCCGATGCTGCTCCGGCTGAAGAAGCTGCTGATGTTACGGACGCGGTTCCAGAGCCGGAGGCGCCAGCAGCGACCGAAGAGGCCAAAGAACCCGAAACCGCTGCTGTAGAAGTTGCCGCAGCAGAAGTCAACGACCCTGAGCCCCAGACCGAGGTTTTCGAGGAGGCGAAGGATGCTGCCGCTGAGCCGCCTGCCGTCCCAATTGAGGCCGCTCCTGAAACCGAAGAGGCTCAACCCAACCCGCCCGCTGCGGTGGAGGAACCTGCCGAGGCAGAGCCTGAACCGGTGTCTGAGCCAGCTGCGGAAGAGACAAAGGAGCCTGAACTCGCCGAAGCTCTCGCGGAGGCGAATCACGCTGCCGCAGTTGAAGAAACGCCAGCACCGGAAGCTGAGCCTGCTCAGGAGACTGAGGCCCCCGATGGAGATGCCGCGGCTGAACCGGTTGAAGAGCCTACGCCTGCTGAGGAACCTGCATCGACAGAAGATCCTGCACCTGCGCCTGCGCCAGTTGAGCCAGAGGCACCAGTTGAGCCAGAGGCACCAGTTGAGCCAGAAGCGCCCACTGAACCAGAAGCGCCCGCTGAGCCAGAGAAGCTTGATGAAGCAGCAGCTGTTGAAGCTTCTGCCCCGGTCGAAGAGTCTGCACCAGCGGAAGAACCCGTATCAACTGAGGAACCAGCGGCGGCTGAGGAGCCTGCTCCCGCTGAAGAATCTGCGCCTGTTGATACAGAAGCGCCCGCGGAGCCGGAAGCTGCTGCAGAAGCTGCTGTTGAAGAATCTGGGCCAGTTGAGGAGCCTGTTCCCGCTGAACCAGAGGCCCCGGCTGAGCCAGAAGCACCAGCTGAGCCAGAGGAGCCTGCTGAAGCAGCTGGTGAGTCTGCTGCAGTTGAAGATGCGGCTGCAGCTGAACCGGACCCACCAGTCGAAGAACCTGTCCCTGTCGAGCCAGAGCCATCTGTCGAGGCAGATGTCGAGGCACCCGCAACGGCTGAAACAGAAGACCACACTGCAGAAATCGCAGCGGCTGCAGTGGCGGCGGCGGCAGTAGCCACGGGAGCGGCGGTGGCGGTGGCAGCAGATGGTGAACAGACGCGGTCTTTGGATGCTGAGGAAAGCAAGGATAGGGTGGGACCAATTGCCTCTGATGCGAGAGAGGCAGAGAAATCAGGTGAGAATTCCCCTCCTTCTCCTAATCCCGATTCCCCCGATGGAGAGGCACGGGAAGGACGGGATGGCCAAGATCCCGAGGACGTCGAACCGGAACCCGTCGCGGAGCCTGCCGAGGACAACGCCCCGGAGCCGGAATCCATGGAACCTGTGGACGAGAACGAGAAAGTGATGCCTGCCGAAGCTGCCGAAGGAGACGCCCCGGAAGAGCCAACTGCCGAGGTTCAGGAGAGCCAAGATGCGGTCGGCGAAGAGCCTGCTGTTGAGGAAGCTGCCCTACCACCCTCAGACGAGCTACCATCTGCCACTGATGAAGCGTCACCACCATCAGTCGAGGAGCCTTCTGTCGAAGAGACCGAATCACCAGATCAAGACAACGCTGAAGTCGCCGCAGACGAAACGCCCACTGAGCAGCCTTTGGAGGAACCAGCCCTCGAAGACACCACTGTCGAGGCTGAACTCACTGAACCAGCATCGGACGAACCAGCTCCCGCAGAAGAGACAGCTCCAGCCGAACCTGCTTCCGACGAGACCATCTTAACTGAGTCTCCGCCAGAGGAGGCAGTCGCCGAGGAACCTACTCCAGAAGAAGCTTCACCCGAAGAGCCTGTAGCTACAGTAGAAGAATCGGCCGTGGAGGAGCCGCCTCTTGAGGAGGCTCCTGCATCTGAGACTGCTCCCGAGACAATAGCAGAGGAGCCCGAGCAAGTCGAAGATGCATCCACAGAGATCGCCGCCGCTTCCGAAGAGGTTCCAGCAGATGCAGTGCCCGAGGAGCCAGCGGCTGAGGAAGCTCCACCAGAAGAGCCAGACCAAGCACCAGAGACTCCAGCAGAATCTGCACGCGAAGAGGCCATCTTAGAGGAGTCCGTCGCTGAGCCCGCCGATGAGCTCGCTGCTGAGCCTGCACCAGAAGTCGTCTCCGAAGAGCCCACCATGGAGGATGCCTCTCCTGAAGAGTCGACACCTGAGCCTGCACCAGCAGAGCCTGCCCCTGAGGAGGCGACTCTGGGTGAAGCTACCCCAGAAGCCACGCCAGAAGACTCCCCAGCAGCCGAGATACCTCCTGAGGACGCCGTTTCTGAAGAGCCTTCTCCTGAGGGGCCTGCCTCTGAAGCGACTGCTCCCGAAGAAGCCGTTCCTGAGGAAGCCGTCCCCGAAGAGGTCGTCTCCGCAGAGCCTGCCCCCGAAGTAGCTGCTCCTGAAGAAGTCATTGCCGAGCCCGAAGAAATCGCTCCCGAGTCTACTCCTGAGGAGCTTACCCCTGAAGAGCCTACTCCCGAAGCTGCGCCTGAGGAGGTTGTCTCTGAAGAAGTCACCCCTGAAGAAGCTGTTCCCGAAGAGCCTGCTCCCGAAGTTGCTGCTCTTGATGAAACCGTCTCTGAAGAACCTGTCTCCGAGGAGCCTTCTCCTGAGGCAGCGGATGCCGCGCCTATAGAGGTTGAGGACGCACCCGAAGATACACCGGCAGCCTCCGAAGAACCCGCCTCAGAAGCTCCCGCCAACCCCGATGACACTCCTGAAGACGCCCCTGCAGGAGAACCTGCAGGAGAACCTGCAGAGCCCGACGCAACTGAGGAGGCATCAACTCTAGAGGCGAACGCCAATGGGCCCGAAGAAGCAGTACAGACACCGGATGACAAAACGGAGCCTGCTGATAGCGACGAGACAATTGATAAGGACGCACTCATTGCTGGAGCCGCCGTCGCTGGTGTTGCTGCTGCAGCTGGCTCGTTTGCTGTCAATGCTATCAAAGACTCAGACGATGAAGCTACGGCTAGAGAAGCTCCCGGTCCCGCTGCAGCAGACGCAATGTCACGTCGCAGCTCATCGGACAAATTGACGCAGACTTTGGATAATATATCGGCCCTGGACACAATCACCATGGCGGACCAAAAGGACTCGGACGTGGACGCCAACTTCAGCCCCGTGCCGCGAGACGGATTCTCGGACTGCGGAACGCAAACCGATGGCTCAGTATGGGGCCTCCGGCCCTCGACTCCTGCCGTGGTTCTCCCTGAGCTTTCCATGTCACCGGCCGCCAAGGATAGGGCGAGGGCTCTCAGACGGCAGCGCAAGGTTTCCATCAAGCAAGCGGAAGAACTCATCGCGGCTGCTGTGGTCATCTACGCCACAGCCGAAACTCTTCGTCCACCCATGAGCCCATCATCTCAGAGCAGCTCGCAACTCATCAAGGCAATGCCCAGCTGGGAGAAAATGGACATCAAACCGAAAAAGGCCTTTTTCTGGAGGGTTCTACCAGGCCTTCTTTCCAGACGCAGGAGTACTACCACTACGGGAGCGGATAAAACTAGCAGGCTTGATACTAACTACTTTACAGAGAAGAAGGAAGCAGAGCGTGAGAGGCACCGACGACGACGCCATTCCTCAACCCACCATCCTTCATCATTCTCAAGCCGTACCCGAGGCGAAGACGAAAGTAGAGACCACGAGAGTAGCAGACGCCACTCGCACACATCACATCACTCAAGTCGACGACACCGAACTGACAGCGAGCGATCTCTCCGATCCGGCGAATCTGTGCCTCGAACTCCGCCAGGCCCTATCAAGAGACAAGATAGCGGTTTCGAAGAGAGCCCCCATCCTCATTCCCAGTCCCGTCATCGCAGCGAACGTAGCGAGCGGAGTGGGCGAAGCGAACGGAGCGAGAAATCCGAGAAAAGTGAGAGAAGCCACCACCACCACCACCACCGCAGTGAGCGTACGCCTGAGGAGCAGGCTGCCCATGATCGACGCAAAGAGGAGCGGCGACTCCGAGAGAAGGAGCGCGAACGCGATGCCGATCGTGACAGACCGAAAGACAGGCACCGCGAAAAGGAGCGCGAGCGCGAACTCCAACGCGAGGTCAACCGCGAGAACGAGGAAAGAGAGCGTTCGCGTCGCAAGGGCAAGGAGCCCGAGACTATCGCCAAACCTGAGGATACGCCCGAGCGCAGTCATCACCGCTCTCGTCGCCACAGCACGTCAGAGCATCAGCGCCCGCACCGCACCCTCAGCAAGAGAGAATCCATGGAGCCTGCGCCAGAGAAGCCCCGGCGATTCTTCAGCGTCAGAGGCGAAGGTACGACCGGATCCAAGTTCCCTCCCCAGGACCCCCCGGCGCCAGCCACGCCAAAGGACGACATGCCAATGGATGACAATGCAGGACGACAAGAGGCTACTCCCACACGCGACACTCCCAAGCGATCGAGCACAACGCGGGACAAGCACAGGCACAGAGACAGATCCGAAGGCGGAGGCGGTGCCAAACTGCAAAAGGTTCGCGACGAGGTCGCCGAAGAAGCTCGCAGAGACGCTCGCAGGGCTGCGGAGAAGGCCGAACGGGCTGCCGTAAAAGCAGCTGAAAGGGCCGAAAGGCATGAGAGAACCGAGAGGGGCGAGAGGGTTGATAGACTCGAGAGACCCGAGAGATCCGAGAGATCTGAGAGGGCTGAGAGAGCTGAGACAGCCGACAAGCCGAGATCAAAGCACTCGGACGACTCTCGGCGCCGCGCTCGTGTGGAAGACAGGAGGAGGGAGGACGACAAGGCTAAAGAGAAGGAGAAGTCAAAAGGGATCAAGGGCGTGTTCAAGCGTCTCTTCAATTAATGACTTGGGATGTGCGTGTAATGATTCTACGACGATGAGTGTACGCGGACCATATGTTTCACGGGAACGGTATTAGAGTGTCATGATTTTTTTTTTTGGAGATTTCTTGGTTATTTAGGAGGCGTTCACTGAGAATGGCTGGATGATTTCTTGATGATCTTGACGATGGATTCCATTTTTTCTAATGGTTAATCGTTTCATGGTTAATGTATTTGAGAACTGAATACTAAATGTCTGATGAGCTTTCTTGAATTCACACTGGAAACGATGTAGTCAATATCTTTGAAATGTGCCTCAATAATTACTTGTTGAAAAAAACGACAAGAGTCGCGATTGAGACGGATGGCGAGATGTTCTGTGAAAACTGTCCTATCGTGAATCCGCCCGTCGGGCTTTCTGCGTGATATTTCCGTCTTGAGTCCGTTGGCGCGCAAGCGGGATGTGGGTTCACCGTTCTCGTGAGTTTCTCTCGTGACCTGGCTGGGCAAATGTCTCGGCCGAGTGAGGTCGCGATGTCCCGCCCCGATCCCCCCGGCGAGAAAATGTTCTCTGGTGTTGCATCTTACTAAAGAAGTCAATTCGGGTTACAATAGAGGTAATCGAAACTATTGAACCTTGTTCAGATGAGCCATCTTGACAGTTTTCGATTCAATGTTCAGGTGTTTCCCTCCGTCTTCACACCGCGGATGTGATTACCTAGTGCTCAGGGGTTGATAGGCTCGGGATCCGGATTGTGGGTTTCCGCCCCGCGTTCCTCAGTAGTGTCCTTGGTAAAATGTATGCCTATCTCTTCTCTCTTCAACCTCGAGTGACTCTTTTTTTCGCATGTGAAACTCTTGATATTACTGCAGTCTACTCTTCACCATGATTCCCAGCCTTATCTTCTCTGCCCTCCGCAATCTACCTTCCTACCTACGATTCTCCGTAAAGTCCCAGTCCAAAAGACCCGGACACGGAGGGCGCGCCTCCCGGATTGTGGGGCCCAGTCCCTCCCCGCCCGTACCTACCCCCGCCAGCCCGAACGGCCCGCTAGCGGCACTCTTTTCCCACCTCCCCCTTGCCTTTCCCTCCCCCTTCCCCCTTCCCCCTTCCCTTAGTTCTAGTAGTTCCTGACGATCTTTTCCTCCAAAGACCAACCACACAACAATAGCAAGAAAATAAAATCAAGAAAAAACAAGATCTGGTGACGGAGATGTTTAGTCCATTTGAAGAAGGTCGGCTGGCTAAAAGTACTTGATTCAAACTTACCTCCGTTTTGTTTCTGCACGCACCGGCCACCCCAGTCATGTGGCACGGGAGGTGCTTACCTTACCTTACCTCACCTTATGTTTCTTAACCCCCGAGGAAGGGCGGTCCGCGGGCAACATGTCCCGGGATGTGGGGTTTCCCCAGCAGAACGACGTCCATTGACCGCCGGTTCAAGCCTTCAAGGTTCTATCTCTTTACTGTGTAACCGTACTTTCCTCTCGTCTTTCTCGCTCCCATTTCTCTCTCTGGCTGGCTTCTCTTGCCTGTATTTTAGGCGGCAAGCACGCTTGGAGTTAAGCGCCCGCCACCCACTGGCTGCGTATGCTTGACGCTTCTCTGAGGCACGTAGGCGCTCGAGGGTGAGAATTGTAAGAAGACAGATAGATATAGAAAGTGTGTGTGTATGTGCGCCTGCGTGAGCTATGTCAAGGTTGTGTATGCGCGTATATGTGTGTGTGTGCCATGTTGGGCCTCACTGCCTCGATCATCGATGAAGATGCATCTCGGGGCCGCAGGAATTCCCAAGATCTCGTAAATCCCAGGCAATGAAAACCCTCAAAAGCCGATAAACACTTCTCGATGAAACTCTCACAGTTCAAACGCTGACTGGTCCCTCGTTTACGGATGATTCGGTTGTTATCGTTGGGTCTCGTGTCTCGTTCAGCTCATTTAAACTACATACGCGTCCCCCCCCCCCCCCGCCTCGGTTGCTGCCGCCAGGGCCGACAAGGTCAAAAAATGAAAAAGGCTTGTTTTCTATCCAAGGGTTCTGGATACAGGGCATTTTGATAAAGATAATCTATCTTTACCCGGCATGGATGATGAAGTAGCGCCTCAAGCCCTATTTTCAAGCGTCAAGCGATGCATGGGTTGTATGGGTTTCTGTTAGTCTTGTTTGTCGGCTATCCAGGCTGCAGCCTTGCGTTGGGGACGGGCTGTGAGAGGTACGGATAGTCACGCGGACACAGAAAACCGATAATTTAGTGCTTCTGCATGTTGCATGTGCATTACCTCTCTGTCCACCCCAGTTTGACACCGGAGAAGCATTACCTATTCAGGTCCCGTTGCCTATCTGCGGACTGCTTGGAAGTTTTTCTGCCCTCTCGAGTTTGTTCGCCTTTCAGAGTGGAGTACCCTGCGAGTATTTACGCGAGAACCATGACAGTTTGGTAGATAGGCGGACAGAACCGAGGCGTGTCAACGTGGGTTTCGATTTCCACTTTCCAAGGAGCTGGAAGTCGTCAGGTTTTCTGCCCAAGGCTCCGGACGTCGTTGTCGGAAGCCCTTGTTCGACATATCCCCATTGGACCGCTTGAAATGGTTTTCGCAGCTTGTCATCGTGTAAGGCGCAATCTTTGTCAGACTTCTTACCCTTGCCTTGTGGATTCAATATATCCGGTCAAGCTACAAGCATACCTGCAGACACTGCCGCGATGAACCGAACCAGACGTGGGCTCCCTTGTTCCTGGACTTTCTTGTTAACGCCGCTGTCTACAGTCTGTAAGCTGACGCCCCTCAAGAGTCTGCAGCGGAAATATGTAACCCCTTCTCGGCTTTCATCTGTTTTCATTTGACCGTTGTTTTGGAATCAGGCCTGTCAAATGTCATATTATGTCAGTCTGTACTTACCGGGCAGGGGACAACAATAGGCGTGGCGTACAGATACTGATATGGGCATCTACTCGGCCCGCTTAGCCTTAGATGAAGAGCCACGCCCCGAAAACGCGTTTGTCCAAATATTGTTCTGACGCCTGCGTGTCTCCGCCAGGGGAACGAACGCGAGGGGTGTAGGGAAAGGATGGTGTAAGACGACACCGCCCCAAATCTCTCAGCCTTTGGTAATCGGCCATCGCGATGTCGAATTTGAGCAGCCCTCAGCTCAAGATGCATCATATCCCCTGTCAAGAGCTCTTGCGGGCGGTCCCGCCATCCCGTCAGGCCGAGGGCGCTGTACAAGTCTATTCTTTTCGGCCTGGTCCGGATCATCCTCGGCACCCCTCTTCCCGCCCTTTTCAGCTGCCCCCCTCGAAAAGCATATCGAATATCGAGTCTTGCCCTGGACGTATGAACGCGTGTACACACCGGATAGCCAACCTTGTTTGGGAGCAGTAGCCAGCATGTTGCTATCGTGAGAAACTATCAACTGTCAGTTTCCGGTGTGAGTTCCTGCGTCTCTTGGCAGAAAAAAGGTTGTCTGCATGGCGGGAACCGCGGATGAAAATGGAGGGGTCCTCCAGAAACTCGCCTATCCAGCTTTGACAACCGACGATAGCGGGGCAAGACCGAAGTACCATCCAAGCACCAAAGCAAGAGACGAGGCTGGTGGCAAATTGAAGGTGGCAGTCGATACTTCAGATGCGCATTTTTTATTTTCGAGCCTTGGAGTTTTGGAATGCTTGTCTAATTCACCGTAGCCGCCCGATCCTTGGGTCAGCTGCTAGCGCGAGGCCTCGCTCCCTCTCTAGTCTCTATGTCGGCATATCGGAGAAGTGGCTGGATCCGTTCTTCGTAATATTCAATGCGATTTGTTATAGCGTCGTCGTATTGCATTCCCTGCCGCTCATTTCGATGAATAGCAGAAAAGTCGGACGGAGAGGCCATTAGCTTGGCCAGCTCGTGCTATCACGGGCTCCTCGCAACTCTCGTAAACCGCAGTTGTCTAACACCCATGCCGCTTACGAAGGGCAAAAAAGTGAAAAAGCTGTCGATTTTCAATTCGTATTTGACCCCTGCGGCTCGTGCGGATGCTCCCGTAAAGTCAAAATTAGAGAAAAAAGCATAGAGCAAGCGGGGTGCAGTTGTGCCAAGACCATGGAGCACGGGGCGGGATATCTCGGTGAACGATCATGGCCCGAGGCCGAGAATCCGCCAAGTCGATGGTTATGGCCGGAACACACGGACCAAGACTTGTTGGTGGCCGAAGGCCGTGATGAGAGCACACGGAAATTTTGTTTGTGGACCTGACTATCCTGTGATAGTGACTGCTTCGCATTAGGATATTGTGATGGAGAAACCCAAGAGGTTGCTTAGATGGTCTGCTGCAGGTGTACGGGTTGCGGGCGTGTCAGGAGTCAAGAGCATAGTATTCGATCCAGGGGAAACGGCGGTGAAAGCAAGTGATCGTATGTATTGCGTCTGGGCCGTATTCGCCGAGTCCTACCACAAAGACAGCGCTTCTTCGAGGTAGTAGACGCTGGGACGTGATTCGGTTCGGCAGATGAAATATTGGCCCATGGACTCCCTGAGCTCTGCAGATGTCTGAATCATTCGCTCTTCTCACTTGAGCAAAGGAAGCCAGCCGTTATGTGGCCGGCATGTGACCTATACGACTAGGTTAGAGTTCCTATACCATCGTATCAGTGGATCGATTGCGAGAATGTTCGGCATGAACCTCGAAGAGGCGGCAGGCAATCCAGAGAGTCTAAGGATTAAGCATATACACTGTTGCTTTTTGGGAGCTCGCAATCCCCCCATGAACGAATTTCGGGAGCAACCGATAAAGTACACACCAACGAACGGCGATCGATGACCCGTCGAGCTGAACTCTGGAAGAAGGTTATCTCGAAGGGGGGTATAGAGGGGCAGAGGCGAAATTTGATGCGAGCGACTTCGGCAGCACCGTGATGGAGAGGTTGGAGATGCCAAGACTTTGTTGCCTATTCCGGCCATGGGAGACGAACAAAAATGGAGATCCGGCGATGGCGGCGAATCTCCGGATGACGGTACGGTGTTATCGACGAGATGATGTTACTTGATGGTGACATGTTCTCGCTATTCTGAGGTGGTTGAAGTTGGATGATGGTGGGTTCAAGGAAGATAGCAGAGTGTCGTTCCGTCGATGAGGTGAAGTTTGCTGCAAGCGGCGATGTCGTCGTTACACTGGGCAACCCGCGGATTGAAACCCGCGAGAACGGAGTACTGTGTAGGTGTAGTGAGCGGACGAGGTTTGGGCTGGGAGGAAGTTGCAGTCCGTGGTTGTGGTCGTCGTCGTCGTCGTCGTCGAAATGGCGGCTCAGGGTAGCCCCTGGCGCCGGTGAGCTAAGACATTCCGGTAGTAGTGCCATGCAATGCGGGAACCGGCATTTGTCTAGCGCTGTGCACTGTCCGCTAACGCACCCTTGCGGGGGGCCACGCTGGTGGGCTCTAAAAGAGGTAGCATCCAGAGATGAGGCTTGCGCGGCCAAGCAGGGGTGAAGGGGTGGCAGGACAGACTCAGACTTGGGAACTTGGGATCTTGGGAAGGGGAAGAAGGAGTGAAGTCTGAATGGGCGGATCATTGGGTGACAGGGGAAGTTTCGGAGGCGAGGTTCTTGCCATTGGCACTTTGCGATGTTTTCTGCCATTGTCCACAGTTCATCCTCCTCTCCTCCATCCTTCATGATACCATACATCGATACTCCTCCATCTTCAACCACCCATCATCCATCACCCATCATACCCCCCTGCTTCAGATACATGTACCCACAAACCCAACAGCAAAACATCGCCAGCCGACATTCGTGACAAGCACATGGGCCTCCCCTCGTGCTCTCGTACCCTGTCAACGCCGCCAAAACCCACTCCCTTCTTGCTCGACAGGACACAAAGACAAGGGTGTATAGCTATCGGGGGACTGCTCCATTCTTTCTTCCTCTTCTTACTTGCATAATGGATCCTGCCAACCTACACGAGGCTAGCATCTCACCTGCGTCAGGCGTCCCTCTTCTGTCTGCCTCTCTGTCTCTCTTGCGCTATCTCCATACCTATCTCTCCGTCACCAACGGCCAGCCAACCGCCCCTCTCCTGTCTTGAGTGTACCAACCCCCCCCCCCTGCTCTTTGCGTGCCTACTGACCATTGATACTCCCTTGGCCCCCCGCAGGGAGCCAGGGACTACGTACGCAATCGCAGGCCGATGGTGCTTCCCGCAAATGGCGCCAAAGCCCGCTACGGAGACTTGACGGGAGCTTCTTCTAATCAAGCATACTTTGCGCGCTTGCAAGATGATAACGAGATTGAATTCAGAGGCTAATTACCAAGAGGAAAAGAGTCGTGCTGATCCGGCACACGAGAAGCGCTCGCTCTCGGTTCTGAGTTGCCATTCCAGCCGTGGAAGCTGCTTGATGGTTGATTTCCACGTACTCCGTTGTTCGCAACAGCCCCTCCCTCGTCATCGATAATCGAGATACTGCGGGTGATCCTACATTCGGAACCAGGTCTTGGTCTTGCCGTCCCATGTTCGCACTTCGTCAACTCTTGGATCTCTCTTCTCGTCTTTCGTCCCGAATCTTGACGATGTGTTTCCCCTGATCAGCCAACGTTCGCCGCTGTCAATGGCACTTAACCCCACGATAGGGGGCTTCCAACGCAGTGAACGCCACTCAACACACGTGGGACTGGCAAAAACATGCGGCGTTACCGTTGCACTGAGTCCGAGACTTCCCAGCAAGCGCGTCTCAAAGACAGCTTTGCGCGGGGGAGCCAGACGAGCTGCAGCTAGGACGGTAGGACCTGCAAACATCAAACAATTTCCACCGCCGTTGGAGGCTTGACGTTGCTTTTTCCGAGTCAGAGGCTCAACATAGTTGCAAACGCCACCGGTCACCGAATCTCTATTGTTTTACGATTATTTCCCTTCTCCGTGTGTTCCAGCAAGGCTGCAACCTCGTTAGGGTATACAGTATACTCCATTCAGAAGTCTTTGTCTTGGCCACTGGGAAACTAGCCGTGTTGGCTTGAATCTTCTCCATATCACCCTGACCCCCCACCCCACACTTTACTTCCCTTGTCCCTTTTTGACGCGCCCATGCCATATCGAACGGTTTTCGTTTTGACGCCGTTGCATTGGATGACGTTGACCGCGGCCACAATGGGGCCCCGGCGGCTTAAAGGATGGGATATCCTTGCCAAGACGCGTCTGCTCGTCCGCCTATACGCAGCGGAGCAACGCCACAGATTCGGACGTCGAACGGTTCAACAGCAATTTTTGCGCTCTTCTGCTATATCCCGTCTTATCATACTACTGGCCCGATCAGAGCTTTCTCGCCGTCAATGTTTCCATCCAGCCTATTACGCTAACCGCCAACGGGGTTTCCCGCGTAATGCTTGGCTTTCGGCTCTATCTTATTGGGCAGCCAAGATAGGAACATCCCCCTTCTCCCCCATCTAGTTTGGGCACAATGAGGCTCCTAAAGTCTAGGTTTCTTAGTGGTGAGGATCCTTATTAGTCAAACCATGATGCCGAATTAGGCATGGTTCATCTCAAGGACATTTCTCCGGTCCTGATCGCCGTTGAACAAGACAACCCACGGACATGGAAGACGTCAATGTCATTCCATGTTTCGTTCGCTTCGTTCGGAGTAATCCATTGCAGAAGAAACAACGGCGCACGGGGTTCGGGGCCTGATGACACTCTGTATCCGTACCCGCGGGGCTAATGCAGCCACACAAGCACGGTTTCGATAGTCCTGCCTGTCTGCTGTAGCCTGTACGGGCTACAGATACGCGTCAGCCAGTTTCGAGCACTTGTTTCGATGGGGAAAGAAGACGCTGACTACAGAGAGAGTCGTAGGCGAACCTCATTCTGAATCGACTAAGCATGTGGACGGACTTGGCGATCAACGACGAATCTCCATCTTGTTCCCACCCTCACCGGTGTCTTACTTGCTTAGCCGCCTGAACTTCAGACGAGGGCATGACGGGCCAAGAATATGGAGACCTCTCTTGCCCTGCCTCCTTTGACAAAGCTGCAAATTTCAACGCACATATTCACCGGAATGGCGCCTATATGCAGGCTTACATGATCCATGTATGACATCCATATCGAACTGGGCTCAGGGGAGGGGAGGGGGGGTTCGTCAAAGTGGCCCACCGGAATAAGGGAAACAACACCCGACGATGGTTTTCGGCAGCAGAAAGCGAGAAAGTGAGCGCAGCATGGATCCTTGTGACTGACAGCAGACCCTCCTTTTCTCTCAACGTTGGTTTTCGACAAGGGTACCGATTCCTCGTATAGGCGCAATGTTCGATAGTTGCCAGCCAAGCATGGAGTTCGTCCACCGGAGTCGATGTCACGGCCGAGCGGCCGAGTAACCGACGACACTCCTCCTTCACATCTCACCAAACCTACCTGGTCGAACGAGCGATGTGCCTCCCATGTGGATGTGGGCGCGCCGTCTCTTCGAGTCAGGGGTGGTCGGCCTCTGGCACCGAACTAGGCCCTCAGAGCGCAACATCGAAGGGAACGCTGCAAGTTGGGATTGCGAATTCAGTGATTCACAATCGGGGTATCTCATTCTAGCCAAGACGGCGTCAAACTTGGCGAGAGAGACCCTCTATTCGTCCAGCCTATCTGTTCGTGATGGGCTCGAAAGCTCGTGTTCGATTTCTATAAGACGAGGCAAGTCTGCCCGTCTCTGGAGTGAAAGTTATCTTAGCCACCATCACTCGCTTCTTCAAGCCTCGGTCTTCCTTCCTTCCATCATCATCTTGCCTTCATTCGTTTTTGAGGCAGTTTCTCACACAATCACTCGTTGATTCTCAAACTTTCCAATCGTTTATTCTACATTCGTTCTGTAGTACATCGCTTCTCGCCATGTATAAACGCTCAATTTTGGGATGCTTCGCGCTCCTGTTCCCTACCTTGATCTCAGGCGCCCCTTCGTCTGCTGCTCCGAGCACACTTGAAAAGCGTCAAGACTGCGTCTTTGACTCCGCCCTCAACCCTTCTTGCTGGGATGGCACCCACGATCTCTCGACCAACTGGTACGAGGAGGCTCCCAACACGGGCGTCATCCGCGAGTACTGGTTCGAGGTCACGAACACCACCATGGCTCCTGACGGCGTTGAGCGCATGGTTCTTTCCATCAACGGAACTGTTCCTGGACCTACCATCATTGCTGACTGGGGTGACACTGTTGGTAAGTGTTCCTGATATCAAGGAGCTTAAGGTGTTTTTGAGTTTACTAACATCATCATCTCAGTCGTCCACGTCAAGAACTCTCTTCAGAACAACGGCACCAGCATTCACTTCCACGGTATCCGCCAGAACTACACCAACGAGGCTGATGGCGTTGCCTCCATCACTCAATGCCCTACTGCTCCCGGCGACTCCATCACCTACACCTGGCACGCTTCCCAGTACGGCACGTCCTGGTACCACAGCCACTTTGCTCTCCAGGCCTGGTAAGATCATTGTTCCACAAAGCTTCGCATCTCTCGACATGAACCTAACAACCTCGAACAGGAACGGTGTCTTTGGCGGAATGATTGTCCACGGTCCCGCTTCGGCCCCCTACGACGAGGATCTCGGCACAATCGTTCTGAGCGACTGGTTCCACCGCACCACCGACGAGCTTTACGAAGAAGCCGCCAGCAATGGCCCGCCCCGCGCCCAGACCGGTCTCATCAACGGCACAGGCATGTACGACGGCGCCGGCTCCCGCTTCACCACGGCCTTCGAGGCCGGCAAGTCCTACCGCATGCGCCTCGTCAACGCCGCCATCGACACCATGTGGAAGTTCATGGTTGACAACCACACCCTCGAGGTCATCTCGGCCGACTTCGTCCCCATGAACCCTTACAACACCACTGCCGTCTCCATCGGCATCGGACAGCGCTACGACGTTATCGTCCGCGCCACCGAGAGCACCGGCGACTACTGGCTCCGCGCCATCCCCCAGCTCACCTGCAGTGAGAACGAGAACACGCTCGACATCAAGGGCATCGTCCGCTACGACTCTACTTCCACCGCCGACCCCACTTCCGAGGCGCACACTTACATGGACAACTGCCTCGACGAGAGCATGTCCAACCTCGTTCCCGTTGTCGCTCTCGAAGCCGGCCAGCAGACCTACGACGACACCCTCACCGTCGGTCTCCAGACCGTCAGCAGCCAGTTCAAGTGGACTCTGAACAACAGCACCTTCCTCTCCGACTGGGACTACCCTAGTAAGCCTCCCTTTCACAAATATGCAACGGCAATATGATACTAACATTTGACAACCAGCCGTCGAACAGGTCCTCGGAGGCAACGACACCTTCTCCACCCAGCAAAACATCGTCCACCTCGACCAGGCCAACGTCTGGGTGCACTTCATCATCCAGAACCCCATCGGCCTCGCTCACCCCATCCACCTCCACGGCCACGACTTCTGGGTCCTCGCCCAGGCCACGGGCACCTACGACTCCTCCGTCGCACTGCAGACCGTCAACGCGCCCCGCCGCGACGTCGCCATGCTGCCCGGCTCCGGATACCTCGTCATCGGATTCTACACCGACAACCCAGGTGTCTGGCTGATGCACTGCCACGTGAGTCCTTTCCGCCGCCCTTCAATACACTTTCGATTTCCCATATACTGACACTATCACAGATTGGATGGCACACTTCCCTCGGCTTCGCGCTCCAGCTCATCGAGCGTCCCACCGAGATCGCGGCCATTACCAACGAGGATACCCTCAACAGCACCTGCGCCAACTGGAGGACCTATGCCGAGGAGGAGTCTGTTCACCAGGAGGACTCTGGTGTCTAAGTCGCTCCATCTCC
Source organism: Colletotrichum paranaense (assembly GCF_030867605.1). NCBI lineage: Eukaryota > Fungi > Ascomycota > Sordariomycetes > Glomerellales > Glomerellaceae > Colletotrichum > Colletotrichum paranaense. The sequence goes on from NW_026848977.1 coordinate 266,749, forward strand.
GCCCGGTCATCCACTGCACAGACGCACACATGCACACACTTCAACACTCTTGCACATAACAAACGACAAATAACGTCATGAAATGTTCTCCTATGTCACAGATCTCCATCTCTTAATCCGGGAGTTTTTGGGTAAACACACAGTAATTGTTTTTTGTACATTCCTTATTTCTCCTATCTTGTATATATAATCATAATACAAAGGTTGCAACCCCATGGAATGCTCTCCAATGGCCGAATCAATGTCTGATTGATGATTTTGTTTGCTTTACCTCATTGCTTTGGCGAATTATTCGGCCCCGGCACTCTAGTCCCCCCCACCCCGGTGTTGTCTGGCTTCGCCGGTCGTCCGGCCCCCGCGGAGCCGCAAGTCTGGGCCGAAAGCTTGGTTCCGCTCGGCTTTCCATCTTGATTAAAGTGCCGAGCCGGTAAAGTGGAACATACCCTCTTGGTCTTTTGTGGAGACGCTCGGTTTCCGTTTCGGTGCCGTGCCGGCCCATGTGCCGGCTTTAGCTGAACAACCCCAATATGTACTCGTAGAGCCGGTCCAATCATGAGATAGACAGACTCGAAACCATGCCGTCATTCGTTTCAATATCCCAACGACTAGTTTACCAACATGTCGAATTCCGTGGGTAGTTCGGTTGAATTATCTGCGTTATCGACATGATTGGTTACGAGCAGAGATCAAGCTTATTCGTTCCCATGCGGCACAGCAAAAAAGCTGTCGCCCCCAAAGCTTCCCTTTCGGGTGCCGTCATCGCCCCGAACTCAACCTTTCTTTCTGGCGTGACCCCGTTCACCGCAATCGTTCGATACACATCTTGCAACTTGGTTTCCGCAAATGGTTGCGGAGTTACTCTGCCCCCTCGACCCCGGTCATTCGTCTCGACTCCCAGCGCTTCTCCCCCCATTTCCCCGCATCATTTCGCCTCCAACCCCGGATTTTGGGTGGTCATGGAATGGATACGTGAACGCTTTTCCGTGCGTGGGGATCTCCTAGGGACCAACGAGCCGTTTGCATTTCAAGCTTAACGCTGAGCTGTCATTTGGTGCTTTTCTGTTTCTGGACTCTTACTCCGAACGCGAGAACGAAAAATGAAGTCTTGGCTTGATACTGTTCGTATGATGTCGTGTGATTTGATAGGTTGATAGATTGATGAGGAAAAAAGCAATTAGTGATCGATGCCGAGTGGTTGGGAAAAGGATTCGGATGCAGCTTCATAGATTCACTCGGTTGTTACTCACCTGACATCTCATAGCTTGTCTTTCAACGAGGCATATTTCGATGATCCCTCCATCACTGGTGTATGAGCATTCACTTTGCCGTGACTAAGGAGGTCAGTCGGTACTCATCGGACCGATGTCGACTACCGCCGCGAGGACTACTTTGGAGATGCGGAGAGAATATAGTAATGAAGAGCTAGTGGAGAGATCTTCGTCACTACAGTCAAGAAGCAGTACCTACTTTCCCCCGGTCTCGATTGTGAATGGCTGGGAATATGTAACCCCATCGCTCAGAGGGGTGGTAGTGGAACGGTGATTATCCCGACATGGGGAAAAGCTGGGACGAAACCACCCATGCATGCCGCTCTTTTCGCTTTTTCCGCTGCGGGAAGCCATGTGCCATATCTGGGGTAATGTGCGGAGTTAAAAAGAGGTAGGTCCGCTGCGCAATTGAGTTAAAACATCGCCTACTAGTACCTTACTTGAGGACGGGACTACTGTCACGCACATACTCGATCACCAGCGAGACGGAGTGAAACGAAGTGTTCTTGTGAGGGCAGGCAGATACCGATTCAACAGCCCAATCAACAACCCTCCAAGGAAGGCTCCCCCAAAGTTCACGACAACTGTTGGGGGAATAAAGATGGCAGACGGGAAGCAGTCCGAGGTGGACCACGCCTCACTACATCACGAACACCGCGCCGGCGACCTGGAAGATGTGCCGCCAAAGCTCTCCCTCGAGGCCGAGCGGCGCGGGCTGCAGCCGCCGCCCATCGTCGCGGCCATGTCGCATGAATACCGCGTCGAGCTTGAGAAGAAGCTGAAGCGCAAGGTGGACATTCGCTTGCTTCCCATGATTGTTCTCATGTACATTTTGTAAGTGTTACAACGTCCATTTGAGACTGGTTACCTTGCCGCAAAGCGACATTGTTTTGTGGACTTTGGTCGAGTATAATTTGCTAACCTGTGGATTTTGAAAGGAACTACATTGACAGGAACAATATCGCCGCGGCGCGTCTGGCGGGTTTGGAGCGGGATCTCAATCTCGACCCGAATTCGAACCAGTTCCAGACGGCTGTGAGTATCTTGTTTGTCGGATATCTTCTCATGCAGGTGCCTTCAAACCTGTTTCTCAATAAGATTGGGAAGCCTGCGCTGTACCTGCCAACATGTGTAAGTAAACGCTCAATCATCCCACTTCAGTAACCATACCATCAAAGTCCCTTTCTATAGATCACTAACGATACCGCAATTCAAGATGGTAATCTGGGGCGTCATCTCCGCCGCGACAGCCGCCTGCCGCAACTACGCAGGCCTCCTCGTAATCCGCTTCGTCCTCGGCTTCGTCGAGGCCGCTTACTTCCCGGGCTGCCTGTACTACCTCTCCTGCTGGTACACGCGCGAGGAGCTCGGCCTGCGCACGACGATCCTCTACACAGGCTCCCTCATCTCGGGCGCATTTTCGGGCCTCATCTCGGCGGGTATCACGGGCAACATGGACGGCGCGCGCGGGCTCGGCGCCTGGCAGTGGCTGTTCCTCATCGAAGGGGTCGTGACCGTCGGCGTTGCGTTTGCGGCCTTTTTTGTGCTGCCCAATTTTCCGCGGACGACGTCGTGGTTGAGCGAGGAGGAGACGGCGCTCGCGGTCTGGAGGCTGGAGGAGGATATCGGCGAGGATGATTGGAAGAATAGCGGAGAGCAGACGTTTTGGCACGGGTTCAAGACGGCGTTGGAGGATGTCAAGACGTGGATTCTGGTAAGCCATATTCCCACTCTTCCCTCATTTGCATAGACTAACACACTTTATTTCAGTTGGTCCTCATCTTCTGCATCGTCGCCTCGGCCTCCATCACAAACTTCTTCCCCACCGTCGTCCAGACCCTCGGCTACAACTCCGTAATCTCCCTCCTCCTAACCTGCCCGCCCTACGTCCTCTGCGTCATCACGACCTGCATCAACGCCTGGCACGCCGACCGCACGGGCGAGCGCTACTTCCACATCGTCGTGCCCCTCTGCGTCGCCATGGCGGCCTTCATCCTCGGCGCCGCAACGCACGCGACCGCCCCGCGCTACGTCGCCATGATGCTCCTCGTCCCCGGCGTCTACACGGGCTACACCACGGCGCTGGCCTGGATCAGCAACACCCTGCCGCGTCCTCCCGCCAAGAGAGCCGCCGCGCTGGCGTTTATCAATGCCGTTAGCAACTGCAGCAGCATTTACGCGAGTTACTTGTACCCCAAGAAGGACAGCCCGCAGTACACGGCGGCGTTTATTCACAACTGCGTTGCGTGCTTTATTGCCATTTGCGCGGCGACGGTGTTGAGGTTTGTGTTGGTGGGGTTGAATCGCAAGTTGGAGAGGGGGGAGCACGTCGAGGGGGCTATCAATGCTGCGCCGGGAGAGGCGGCGGCGCATGGGTTCCGATTCAAGATATGAGCAATTGGGATGAATCCTGTCAAAGGAGTGCGCAGATCCAGCAAGGAGAGAAATCAATGTAGGGATTCGCCGTAGACATGGCCTGATGGGTTTGTAGATGGTCGTTATTAGTCAACCTGAACAAAAGAGAAACCAAGTTCGATGTCGAAAGATATCACAGACTTTCCGATTGATTAAGCTATAGTATCTGATGAGGGTACCCCTGAATAGTCTCCCACTTCCGCATGGCAGGGTAACTTTGACCGTCTGCAACTCGGCTGGTAGACTGGTGTAAAGTACACATCACAAAACTCCCCTTTATAAGGACTCTAATCAGTCAATTCGGTTGTAAGTAGGCGCTGGAGCCCCAGATGGTCAAGCAACCTGTCCACTACAGCCTCAGGTTCGTCAGCTGAGAGGGTAGAGTCAACTGATTCGACATCAGGGTAGATGCCCCCTCAATATATTATTCCAATGGCCTTCGTTTCCAAAGATCAAACTAGAGCATCGGGGCTAGAGACGCAAAGCGCACCGAGTCGAAGTTGGGAGACACCATCTCAAGTTGGATTCGCTAATTCTATTGGACATTGCAAAAACATCAGAAGACAAGAACATGAGACCAGCTGGCTCGCTGACTACAGTTTTCGAGGTTTCAAATCGCGAAGTATCAGTCGGACGACAATGAGCTGACAGCGCTCAGAGAGAAATTCTCCAGAGGTATGTGGGTAGCATTATAATGTACCCGGATGCAACTCTAGGAAATCAACGTTGTTTCAAGGCCATCGAGGTTGTATTGAAGAGATTGTCAGTGTCTGTTTGTCACATGAGCTGTCGAGCCAATCGCAGGTTAAGCAATTTCCCAGGCCAGAGCAAGAGGTGTTACCTAGAATAACGGATTCTTTGAGAGATGGTGCCAGCATCTACGAGGCTATGGCCAGACTCAAGAGTTGGTGGAGCGTGAGAGCCAAAAGTGTGAGGAACGATCTCGATTGCCTCACACACGCATTAGTAGGTCAGTCAATGTCACAAGCATGTGACTGCCCAATCATCCTGACGACCAGACGACGTGTGCAGTATAGAGTCAGTGCTGCATGAACATGTTGGACAAAAGACGACAAGCGCAATTAGAACACCTAGATGAGCTGAAACACTTTCATCGCATAGGCCGCCCTCATTGGGGTTCTTCCAACGGCTAATCACTGACACGCTGTCCTTTTCTTCCTCTGCTCTGGAGAAGATGGAGGTCTTGATTGAGTTGGAGGGGGAGAGCCGGTTGATGCGAATTAGAGCTCCCATCCCTGCGCCCATCCAGTACTGCTTATTTTTGAGTTCGTTCTAGAAGGCGAGGTTTTCTTCCTGCAGAAGGTTGTCTGGGCTATTTGGTTCTAGTTCTCTGGGCAAGGAGTCTAAAAGTCCGGCTTGGCTGGGCTCGCGATCGTTATTCGGATCAGACCCACGTTTCGGGGTGTCAGTTCGCAGTCGTAGGCTTTTACAAACGGCGGGATGATCCGCCTGTTTGGGTCCAACTTGCTATATGACGGAAGAGTGCAGTGCTGGATTGGGTGATTGGTCATGAGGTTCTGACGCCGAGGGCATAACAAGGAAGACGGACCGAGAACATGGGATGACGAACTCAAGTCGCTGCTGGAAAAGGATGGGATGTACATGAGAAAGTTCAATAATTCCAATTTCTCATTTCTAGACTTTCCCCATTCGCTTGACAACTTGCTGCTCTAATTACAACTACCTCTGCACTTCCTCCATCGTTGATGACCGTGCTACAATGCCACACTGGCGCCGTTGAAACAAGCCCCGAGTTTCGGACCTTTTACCGGCGGCGGCCGCCGGTGCGGCGTTACAGTGGGAACGCCAGTGCTGAAAAGAGACCGTTTCGGGGTCTTTTCTTCCCTGACCGGATACTTGAGATGTTGAGAGAACCCCTCCCTCCCTGCGCTTGTCTGACATTGTCCTACCGCGTGGGATAGTCCCACGTGTAATGAATGACCTACTTGTAAATACATTCTAATGATGGCTTATATAAGTTGTTCTCCTCCATCTGCCATTCGATCTTAGCTACTTAGCTAATGAAGGACGTGCAACATGTCACTTGAATAAACAGACTTTCTCCTGAAAATCAAAAGTCATCACACAAGAGTCCTCCGCGCCCCGTGTCGACATCCATACTTCACTCTCGCTCGGAACACTTGAACTCACGCACTACTCACTTTGTCAACTGAGTTGCCAACTTCGCGAGCATCCTCATTTCTCGGCATCTACCCCGGGTGGGCTTCTCATGCGGAGCACAAACTCCACTAGCGCCAGTTTTCCCCGTCCACATCCTGCTCCGTACCGCGCCGTTCACTTATCGACCTACCTCTCTCGGTAACCACCCTGGGAAGCCCGAACCTAGGCATTACGTACAGGATCATTATATCTTCAACGCTCAAGTTCTGACCTATCCTATTGACAGCTCCTCCTCCTTAACCGACTACCGGCATTATATCCCCCGTCGACTAGACAACCTGATCCCTCTTCATCGGCTAGATTCCCCGAAAACCTGGACCCGGACCAAGGGGGACTAATCTATCTGTGTACCTGTCCTTGCGCATTCCCATCTCCGAACTCGCTGCACATTACGCCCTTGTTTGACAGACGCCATCTACATTTTTCAGAGATCTCATACAAATCATTGACCTTTGATTATTCATTCTCCCAAAGAGACTGAAATAACATCGCCTTTCATCTCATAATACTTCCTCTGGCCCCCAAATCAGACTTGCCCCGCCATCTCATCATCACCACCGTTCCCTATCGGTTATCGCGATCGATAACCCCGCACCGCGCGCGACTCACCATGCCCCTCACCAGCGAGTCCCTCCACTCGGCGCAAGCAAGCGAATTCGCAAAGTTCGCTAGCCGACGGAGTGTCGTTCACAGCACAAAGGGAATCGTATCATGCACGCAGCCGCTGGCCGCGAAATGCGGTATCGAAATTCTCCAAGCTGGCGGTAATGCCGCTGTAAGTCGCGCCTCACTCTGCCGAGTCAATATATCCACGATCAAGACTAACAGCAAGTCATCAGGATGCCGCCGTTGCAGTTGGTTAGTCAAATCATCCGTTTTTATCGCGTCCTCGAAATGAGGTGATCGCTAATGATTATGCCTTGTTTCTAGCTGCCGGACTGAATATGACAGAGCCGTGCTCTACGGGCATCGGCGGTGACATGTTCATACTCTTCTACGATGCTGCCACCAAGAAGGTCTCGGCCATGAACGGCTCCGGCCGTTCGGCTCAGAAGTCAACGCTCGAGACCATCCGCAAGGACCTCGGCATCAAGGAGGGCGCATCGGGCAAGATCCCCATGAAGAGCGTCCACGCCGTGACCGTCCCCGGTGCCGCCTCAGGCTGGGTCGACACCATTGAGCGTTTTGGCAGCGGCAAGGTCTCCCTCGAGCGTGTGCTATCCCCGGCTATCGAGCTCGGAGAGAAGGGATTCCCTGTCTCGGAGCTGACGAGCCACTACGTACGTTCTCAAATCTTCTACGATCCCAGATTTCAAGTCGTGTGTAGAGAATTATCTAGATGTGGTTACTGAAACCTTTGATAGTGGAACACAGCAGAGCCTCAGATCAGAGAGGCGTCTCCTAACTTTGCAGAGATGTTAAAAAAGGACCCCAAGGCATCAGACGGCGTGAGAGCGCCCAACCCCGGCGAGATCATGAAGAACCCCACCCTGGCGCAGACCTTCCGCACTCTCGCAAAGGAGGGCAAGAAGGGCTTCTACACGGGGCGCATCGCCGAAGAGCTTGTCAAGGTCGTCAAGGATCTCGGCGGCCACCTGGAGTTGGACGATCTGGCTCACCACCTCGAGCTGGGAAGCGAGCCCGTCGACCCAATCTCACTCAAGTTCAAGCCTGCTCTCAAAAAGGAGACCAACGGCGCGTCATCCGGCAGCAGCGGCGACGGCGCCGTCGAGGTCTGGGAGCACCCGCCCAACGGCCAGGGCATCGTCGCCCTCATGGCCCTCGGCATCATCCAGGAGCTCCAGGACTCGGGCGTCGTCCCCGCCTGGTCCGCGGAAGACCACAACACGGCGCCCTACCTCCACGCCATCATCGAGGCCCTCCGCCTCGGCTTCACCGACGCGAGCTGGTACGTCACGGACCCCAACGTCGTCACCGTGCCCTCGGCCGGCCTCATCTCGCGCGAGTACTCGGCCGCCCGCGCAAAGCTCTTCGACCCGACAAAGGCCATGCAGAAGCTCCACGTCGGCGAGCCCCCCAAACACGTCTCCCCCGCCCTCCAGAGCAGCGACACCGTCTACTTCTCCGTCTCGGACGAGCACGGCAACGCCGCGTCCTTCATCAACAGCAACTACGGCGGTTTCGGCACCTGCATCATCCCCAAGGGCTGCGGCTTCACGCTGCAGAACCGCGGCGCCAACTTCAGCCTCGACGCGGACCACCCCAACAAGCTGGCGCCGAGGAAGCGGCCCTACCACACCATCATCCCCGGCATGGTGACCAATGCGGCCGACGGGTCGCTGCACAGCGCTTTCGGCGTCATGGGCGGGTTCATGCAGCCCCAGGGCCACGTGCAGGTTCTCCTCGGCCAGCTGGTCGCGGGTCTCACGCCGCAGCAGACGCTCGATGCGCCGCGCGTGTGTATCGTTGCTGGCCTGCCCGAGAGGGACGCCGACTTTGACTGGACTGTCAGCGTGGAGGAGGGCATGCCGGAGGAGACGGTGGAGGGTCTGCGCAAGCTTGGGCACAAGGTTGAGGTGGTTACCGGATCTGAGAGGGGGCTGTTTGGCCGCGGGCAGATCATTAGACATACCGTCGATACGGTCGAGGGGACGGGCGTGTGGTCTGCGGGAAGTGACCCGCGCGGTGACGGTGCTGCGTACCCGGCACTCTAAGGTGCCCTGAGGTCGAGTTTTCAGATAATTTGTAGCCGTAATATTATGACCATGATGTGGAAAATGGGACTGGAGCTAGTCTTCTGTCAGTCGAAAGGTACGACTGCCATAGTGTTCATCCCATATTCATCATTGAGGTTCCTAGTCACCCGGTCACCGTATATTCGACGCAGCGTCCAAACCTATCACTAAGCGACTCGGGGTAGGTGGTCGAGGGGTTCATGGGGGAAGACCCGAGTGTGGATCTCAGTCCCTTTGAACATCATATTTCGACGTTTACTTTTTTGTTTGATCCCATTATCGAGGAACTGTCTTTTGCTCCTTTGAGTCACTTGCCTCCGTGCAGCATGCCAACCAACGATGGTGCCTATCGGTTACAATAGGTTCGCCTTTGGATCTTGATTGCGCGAAAGAATCTCGCTGTATCGAAACGCCAGCCTCCGGGTTTCTCTCGCGATATCTTCACTTGATTGCGTAGGAGGAAAAGGGGATCGCATCGCCGCACCCACCTACCACATCATCCTTTCAACGTGACTTTCAGCTGCGTAAAAAAGAGTACATGATTAAAAGTGTTTAGGTCTTTGCCAATAGATACCACTCTATTTCCTCCGGCTATGATCCACGCATAGCTTGCCGCTTTCCTTTAGTATGATACAGTTGTACAATTCTCAACGCTTTTCCAGCGCGGGATTTCTGGCTTTCCTTTGCTTTTACTCCTTCTTCTCGCCCTCGCCCTCGGTCTCGGCAAGGACCTTCTTCTCCTCGAGAAGCTTGGCCAGCTCGCCGTTCTGGTGCATGGAGACGAGAATATCGCAGCCGCCGACAAATTCCTTGTCGACGTAGAGTTGGGGGATCGTGGGCCAGTCAGAGAACTCCTTGATACCTACTCACAAACACCAAAGGTCAGCGTTCCGTTCGCTCCAATGCAAAAGTCCGGGCCAGTGCGTTTGTTTCGAGTTGCTGTGCAGAGCGTATCGACATACCTTGACGCAGCTCGGGATCGGCCAGGACGTTGAAGGCGGCAAACTTGGAGGGGTCGACGCCCTGGAGGCCGAGGATCTGGATCGAGGCGCGGGAGAAGCCGCACTGGGGGGTCTCGGGGGTTCCCTTCATGAAGAGCACGACGGGCGCGGAGCCGACGGCGTTCTCGATGGCCTGCTTCGTCTCGTCGGAGATGAGGCGGTGCTGGGTGAGGAAGGGGAGCGGGGCCCGGAAGGCGATTGGGCGCGCCGCCGGCCGGACGGCTTGCCTTGCGAAATTCTGCGAAAAGACAAACACACCAATGATTAGCGATCGCGCACCAGGACGGTAAGAGCTGTTTGGACTATTCTTGGAATCAAGTCTGAACTCACTGAGCGGAGGAACGTCCTTGAGAACATATTGGCTGTGGAGTGGGTGTGTTGAAGGGGTGGTCAACGGGGGGAGGCAGTTGATGAGAAATGCGAAAATGTCATGGGATTGCGGAATGGGTGATGTAATCCGAGGTGTGGTTCCCGGTGAGGGAGCTTGGGCCTTTGCTCACCGACGTCACCGAGGTCGGACTCCATGTGGGCTGCCCGAAGCGCCAATCAGTGTACGGCAAATGTCATCCCCCCAGCCCAAGCTCACGATACCCATCTCGGGTACTCTGATTCTGACTGCTCTCTCGATCATTCTAAAAGGCGTTGAACGAACGAATCTGCCTGATTGATTACAGTACGCCCCCTTTCTTTTCCTCTCGCTCAGCCCGCTCCAAACCGACGGATCTTCTCCTTCACTATGTGCATACGTAGCACATGCATAGCGATTCGGTCTAACATATCTTGTTGGTTATAGACCCATGGATCATCGTACGGGGGGGGGGGGGGGGCAACTGGGTAACCGCCTTCGTACAGCATGAAAAGATACGTGGAACAAGAACTTGACAGAAGCAATCTAAACAGAATGCCGTGCTTGCTGGGACTATGTGCTATAACCAAGTCTCCACGCCGTGCCTGTCGTCATCCGCAAGTGGCTTTCTCACTTACTGCTTTCGTTTCTATCTATTTTCTCAATGCCTTGATGGCTAGGTGAGCTAAAGAGAGAACGGTCATACAAATAAGATCAGACATACCAAGAGGACAACCTCATTTGAATTTCTTCCGATAACTTCTTATGTGACACGGTATCACAGGCCAAGCCTTGCCTCCGTCACCTTAACTATGTCCTCCCACGACATCATCGCACCGCCCCCCGTGTCACCGCAAGCAAGCGTCTTCTCAATCGGTCTCAACACCTCAAACCACGACCACTCCTCCTCGAGCACCTTGACCTGCTTTGCAGTGATGGGATGCGCATACATGGCCGAGTTCATCGCGGTAGCCACGAGGATCTTCTTCTTCCGGCCGTCGATGAGTCCATCCGCATCCCATGCTCGGACCACACTCGTCTACAGAAGAATTAGCAACGATGCAGAACGTAAATATTAGTTGTTCGATGCTCACCAGAAGGTTGTCTGAGAAGCCGTTGACGATTTTAGCCAATGTGTTCGCCGAGAGTGGCGCGATGAGCATTAGATCAGCCCCTGCACGAGTAAGTAGACGTTAGCAAACCCGAGCAAGTGAAAACATGGCACAGAAATATCTCGACTTACACCGCCGCAACTCGATATGCAGAATCGACGAACCCCGCCGCCAAGGTTGCACCCACTCGTCCGCGTCCAAGTGAATGCCTTCAACATTCGGTAGTGCTCTTATTGCGGCAAGAGAGGGCTGCTCCTCTGTTGAACCGTTCAGAAACTCTGTTGCCGAAGCCGTGAGGATGACTCTGATGGCGAGGTTCTTGTGGTGGCCGAGGGCCTTGAGGATGTTGGGCAGTTTGATTGTGGCAACCGAGCCGCTGGCGCATAGTAGAAGATGAGTCTTGCCATCGGAGCGGGATGCCGCGACTGCTGCGGCCGGATCGTCTGAGACGCCCACTTTGGACATTTTGAAGTCAAGTTGGACGCTGTAGAGTCTCTGACAGTAACGTATACTAGACAGTGTACGCCGTGGGAAATGGTCTTTGCGGACGCGGAGAGTGCCAGAACGTGGCTATCCGTCGCCTTCGGCGAATGGCGGATTCTCTGATCGTGGCGTTCTTCCTTCAAACTGAAATCGAACTTAAGCCTCTTTTCCTTTCACTCAAAGTGCGTCTAAGTGGGAAGTCGCGCCTCGTTTTGACGGTGCTGCTCAGAGGTTTAGCTTGTGAGTCATATGGGGAATACCGTGATTGAATCTCTCATTCCAATGATCGAGCGAGATGAAACTGAGAGTATATTTCCATGGCATCCTAAAGATGACGATGAAAGAAGGAGACGCTTCAAAATGGCAAAGGTGTAACAAGAGCTCAAGGGTTCAACTGGGTGCTTCTCCACTCTAGAGCCAGAACCAGAAGGAAGACTTACGTATGAGACCGATTTGCGCGTGTTTCTTGTGTCAAAACTGCTATAGTGTTTTGGCCAGACAGGGAGCTTGGCTTGTGAAAATCTGGCACCGATAGCTTATAGATACCTTGAATTCCAGAGTAGTGTGTGAGACGAAGCAAGTTCCGACGGGCTGGGATGTGTAAGTCGAGGCCGTTGGGGTCCCGCCGTTCTTAGTAATCTTTCGGAGGAACCTCAATCATGGGATCAGATCGGCCCCACCACCGCGCCGGGACGTTCTGGCATCTTACCAACAGTGCAGCAGCGGGCATTCAACGACGGACGTTTGGCACAAGCAAACAAAGTACACGAACTTCATGCAGGTATTCGTCTTAGAAGCTTCTCAATATTACTGCAACTTGTTTGGACTATAAAAGTGGCGGGGGTCAATCTGAACCAATCTTGGTCCCTCGGACTTCGCTATCCAAGCTAGCTGACAAGATTCTGTGTAAGGTTCTTCCGACTTTGATTCAATAGTCTTACATACTACCATCAAGTGATTGCACTTTGCAATCAATGGCGAATGTCACTATCATTTCATACTTGCCGACCCAAAAGGGTGTAGAACGGATGAACTGTAGCGATTAGCTAACGCGGTTTGACAGGCAGCGTAGATCTCATTGGCCAATCATGATTAGACCCACGAACCCGGACGTTTTGCGGGGTCCCAAATTTTTTTGACGGAAAGCGCAAGCCCATGTCCGACCAAAAAAATAAAAAGTCCAATTCTTGCACGGCCGAAACACGCATATTCCGAGGGAGCGAGCCACGATTAAAAAAAAAGTATCATGGCGGCGGGCAGCAGCACATCTTCCTCCCTGACGTCAAATACCCTCACATTTGCGCCCGGCATGGCCGCTCAGCTCCCCAACGGCGGCGTCGTCGACGTAAAGGCCCTCTTCGACAACCTGGACGCCCAGAACCGACACGCCTTTCTCCAACCGCCGCCCGCGATCCCGTCCGCCTCTCTGCAGGTCGTCAAGGACACGCTCGATGCGTTCGCCGGCCAGATTAGCGACGAGCAGCTGCGCCTGCTGAAGGAGGCGACGAAGAAGCGCAAGCGGGCTGACGGCGGTGGCGCGAGACCCGATGTTCTCAAGATTCGCAAGGTCCATGTCGACGGGTTCGAGACAAGCCAGGTCTGGCAGCAGGCCCGTCGTATCATTCAGAGCGCTTTGAACCACTCTAAGGAGACACTACAGGAGCTCGAGGACCGGAATGAGGTTGTCACGAACGAGGACAATGGTTCAGAGAGCTCTATTCTCTCTTTCGAGACGGCTTCCGAAGATATTGACGACGACGAAGAGGGCTCCAGTGACGAGGAAGAGCTGTCAGGCTCTGATCTGGAGGACGCCGAAGAGGACTCTGATGCGGAGGAGCTTGAGGGCTCGGACGTTGAGGGTCTCACGGGTGATCTCGAAGACATGGACGAAGACAATGAGGAAGAGGATGGCGAAGAAGACGAAGAGGAAGAAGAGGACGATGAGGAGGAATACGTTGAGGATCCCAACGGTCTCAACGACGGTTTCTTCTCAATCGACGCCTTCAACAAGCAAACCCAGTGGTTCGAAGAGCAGGATGCGCGAGGAGACCCCAACACGGACGCCAACAGCGACGACGAAGATATCGACTGGAACGCCGACCCCATGGCACCATCAGCCAAGTCCAGCTCATCAAAAAATAAGGACAAGGACATCGATATGGAAGACGACGCCGGCTCAGACGAGGAGGACTCGGAAGACGACGGGCCCACATTCGGCGACATGGACCTCAACGCCCCCGAGGGTGCCAGTGATGACGAGGACATGGACGACGCCATGGACAACGAGGAGGAGGAGTTCAACGCGAACGGCATCTACTTCAAGGACTTCTTCGCGCCGCCGGCGAAGAAGGCGTCCAAGGACGGCAAATACAAGAAGAATAAGTCCGTGCGGTTCGCGCCCAAGGCAGTCCAGGAGGAGGACGTCGAGCGCGCCATGGCGGACGTCAAGAAGGACCTCTTTGACGACGACTCTGACCACGGAGACGACTCGGACGACGCCCTGTCCGACGCCTCGGCGGGCGATCCGCGGTCGCGCCGGTCCGCGCACGAGAGGCGCCAGGCCAAGCTCGCCGAGGAGATCCGCAAGCTCGAGGCCGAGTCGGTCGCCAAGCGCCAGTGGACCTTGACCGGTGAGGCGTCCGCCGCCGAGCGCCCGATGAACTCGCTGCTCGAGGAGGACATGTCGTTTGAGCACCTGGGCAAGCCCGTTCCCATCATCACGGCCGAGGTCAGCGAGAGCATCGAGGAGCTCATCAAGCGGAGGATCCTGGCGCAGGACTTTGACGAGGTCGCCCGGCGCCGGCCCGGCGCGGAGAACATGCCCGAGAACACGCGCCGGGGCCTGATCGAGCTGGACGACTCCAAGTCCGGCAAGGGCCTGGCGGAGATTTACGAGGAGGAGCACATCAAGAACGCGGACCCGGACAACTACGTCAGCAAGTCGGACGAGAAGCTCGCCAAAGAAGAGGCGGAGATCGAGCGCATGTGGAAGGACCTGAGCGCCAAGCTGGACTCGCTGAGCAACTGGCACTACAAGCCCAAGGCGGCGGCGCCGTCGCTGACGGTGGTGTCGGACGCGGCGACGATCGCGATGGAGGACGCGCAGCCGGCGACGGCGCAGGGGGTCAGCGGCGGGCAGAGCATGATTGCGCCGCAGGAGGTGTACAAGGCCGGCAAGGAGACGGCGGAGAAGGGCGAGGTGGTGCTGGGCAAGAGCGGGCTGCCGATGGCGCGGGAGGAGATGTCGCGGGAGGACAAGGTGCGGCGGCGCCGGCGGGAGAAGGAGAGGATCCGCAAGGCGGGCGGGACGGACAAGAAGCCGCTCAGCAAGAAGGCGCAGATGCAGAAGGACACGATGGCGGATTTGAAGAAGGGCGGGGTCAAGGTGATCAACCGCAAGGGCGAGGTTGTCGGGCTCGACGGGAACAAGGCCAAGGCGGAGGTCAAGGCGACGAGCAGCAGCTTCAAGTTGTAGAGGGGTTCGCGAGTCATATCATAGAGCATGTTGTCACTGCGGTCGACGTCGTCGTTGTCGAGGTGTGGAGCAGCTATAGAGGAGGCAACTTTCCGGGACCGGCGTTGAGGCTCACGGGATATTGGAATCGACGTCTGGAGAACAAGACGACAAAAGCTCCAGCGAGTAATTTTCTCATGTATCACAATGCATATAGTACCCGGTCACTTGGGGACGAATCAAAAGTTTGGCAATGGACTTGACATCACTCACTTGCCTACCTGCCCTTACCTAGCGAACTAGTTTCCTCGCCTACCTTGAGGTACCTCAAGATAGGTAGGTGAGGTAGGTAAAGGCGTAGCAGGCCATAAAGGCCGACGGTGGTTATCGTCGCGCGCGCCGGGGGGGGGGGGGGGTTTGCCAAGGAAGGCATAAGGGAACCAGTCCGCAGCCGGCCGGACGAGATGACAAACAGAAACGGCCAACACGGCTCTGGTAATCCGTATTTCCCGTCTGTCGAACCTTACCTTACTCAAGGGAGCAATCCGACCCGATCCCGGCAGAATCTGCTTAATCAGGGTGCAGAATCGCAGGTGCAGCAGCGCCGAACAAGTCCGAATGGCAAGGGGGCCACTGGAGGGGGGTTACAGTCCTGCAGAACTGGACCCCGCGAAAGGGGAGCCTGAGAATTGAGAAGAGCCCAAAGGGGGGGGAACTGGTCGGGCAGGGATGAACATCGCCAAGGGGGGGGTTATACTTCGTAGTCGACCAATGACCTTGCGGAGAATGCACCTTTGTCAGTTTGGTCAGCGGTCATTCCCACTGTGGCCACGGTGCATTGTCCGCGGCGCCGACCGTCAGGTCCCTGTGCGGTCCAGTCCAGTCCATGACTCCCAATTCTTGCCGCCCACACCTTGGGGGAAAAAAGAGGCTAAGAGAAAAGTCATTACGAGTGAGAATTTGCAGCGGGTATCCGCCGAGGAAATACGAGTTAAAAAGGTAGAAAGGGTGGTTGTTTGGAAATGAGGATTGCAAACTCGCTGGTTGGGCCAATTTGTCCCCATCCCAGAGGTCCTAGGAGTAACTGTACGGGAGTAATGCAGCGTCAGCATTTCCAACTACCACCCCCTTGTCGCTTCTGTCACTCTGGCGTCTGCCGTGTCTGCCTTTTTCCCATCTATGTCATGCTCGTGATTGTGAGTGTCAACTTTTTTTTATTGCGTAGATGGGGGCGGGGATGCTTTTTTAGCCGCCGCTTTCGGACCCCTAAATCCACGGGCACCCTACCTTGCCTTACATATTTGTATCTTGCCTCTTCATTTTCGCCGTAAACGTAAGCACAACAGAGACAAGAGATCTGATAAAGATCTGTAGGCAAAGAATCGTGCATCTCCGTCCCAGGACCCTTTTCCCGACGTCCACTTAATTACTTACCTTTCCCCCCCCTCCTCTCCTCCCGTTCCTTCCCATTACGCGCTCCACGTCCATCGACATACAACAAGAAGGCCTCACTTCAATCCTCGTCTACTCCCGTACCCGACCCCGATCCAATCCCACCGCCAGAACCAGGACCTACGCAATACCGTGTGACAACCCTTGCCAGATTACAGTGTCCACCCCGCCGACCCCTCACCCTTTCCACGCTTATCAAGCACCGCCATCCTACAGTACGTTCACAACCCGCTACACAGTTCTTATGGTTTTTATTTTTTTTCTCTCTTGCCGTCCTTCTTGGTCATTGACTAATCCAAGCCAGGAACTTCCTCAAATCAATTCCGCAAAAAGAACGCAACCGCACAACCTCTCTATATCCTATACAACCTTTCCCGACCCCCTTCACATTTCCCCCCCGTCTCCCACCGACAATCTTCACACACACCGCGAAGAACGAAGAGAGAAAAAACACTTCGCACTCCAACAAAAGAGTCACCCATCTCCCCAAAATGGCACCCTCCTTCGTGACCCTCGACACAACCCCCGACTTCGACTTCACCCCCGCCACCACAACCACAACCACCGCACCCACGATGCAATCCTCAACCCGCACCCTCCTCCTCGCGCCCCCCTCCATAGCGTCCCACCCCCACAAGCTCCAATCCCTCCTCGCAACCCACGACCGCGCCACAACAGACCTCCAAATGCTCGACCGCCTCTCCGCCCGCCTCGTCGCCCTCCCCCCCGCAACCTACGACGCCGTCCTCGTCCTCACAGACGCGGACGGCTCCCGCGTCGAATCCACCGCCCTCCTGGCGCAAGACCGCGGCGCGGTCCTCTCCGCCGTCGCGGAGTCCCTCAAGCCCGGCGCCCACGTCAGAGCCCAAGACGGCGGCAACCTCGCAAACGACCCCGCCGTCGCGCGCGAGGCCGTCCTCGCCGGTCTCGTCTCGGCCGGCGGCGGCTTCACGAAGCCGGACTACGGTGAAGACCAGGTCGTTTCGTTGAGCTTTGGCAGCAAGAAGAAGAAGCTCGGCGTCGTCAACGGTGACGGCGCCGTCTCGCTCAACAACGGAGGCGCCGTGTCCTTGAACAGCAAGCCCTCCACCGCGCCCCCGGTCTCCGCGCCCCCGGCGGGCGTAGGCTTCGTCGACTTCAGCGACGACCTCGACATGGACGACGACGGCGACGACGACGACCTCATTGACGAGGACACCCTCCTCACGGACGCAGACCTCTCGCGCCCCATCAACATCCGTACGTCACTCCCATTTACCCATTTCTCTCCCCTTTCTCTCCCCCCCCCTTCGAGGGCCCCTTCCCCCCCCCCCCCCCAAAGCAGCAACGCAACTAACAAAACCCCAAAAAAACAGCCCCCGAATGCGCCCCCAAAGCAGGAAAACGCCGCCGCGCCTGCAAAGACTGCACCTGCGGCCTGGCAGAGCGCCTCGCAGCCGAGGACGACGCCGCCCGCGCCTCCGCCGACAAGGCCCTCGCGTCCGCCGCCGCAGTCAAGCTCGGCGCAGACGACCTCGCCGAAGTCGACTTCACCGTCCAAGGAAAAGTAGGCTCCTGCGGAAACTGCGCCCTCGGCGACGCCTTCCGGTGCGACGGCTGCCCCTACATCGGTCTCCCGCCCTTCAAGCCCGGCGAGGAGGTGCGGATCCTCAATAACGACATCCAGTTGTAAAAAAGGCAACTCTTTCTCCTATCTCACACACTTCAACTGTCAATACTCTTTTTTTTTTCCGGGGACAACAACAACAACAACACAACAAGACAATCGACTGGCGTTTACAAAGTCATGGTACGGAAGGGAAAGCCTGGCACATACAACACACACATATATCCATCTGCAAGATGCATGTCGTTTTACACGAGGGGGTTGGGGGAACATCAAATCATTGGGTGGCGGTTCGGTTCATTGGGCGAACAAAGTCAAATTGGTACTTTTCAAAAGGGCGCTTTCATTTGAGAAAGAGGGCGTTTTGGGCGTAGGACAAAATGGACAACTCTAGTCTGATTAGACTTTGAGAAGAGATACAAATCATTGGCATAGGACAAAGGCACGATTCGCATGGGGAAACTGTAGATGCATCCTTCAAGTATCAGGCCGTAGCCAAGACGAAAAATAACCAAATTTTCCCTATGGAACGAAAAAAATATCTTCTTGCTTCTATCCTTATTCAGACATCGCATAAAACTCCGTTTCCGTGCTGAAGCCTAATGTTCATTCATCCTCTGCCCTTTGAAAAAAGATAACCTTCGCTAGACTTTCCATGCATTGTTTGGAGGAGCATCAATGATAGTGTTCGACCTGTGCCAACCTCGCATATCATTGCAAAGCTGCCGTTGACTCTTTTACCGCGCTGAGCGGCTGCCGTTTGCTCTGGAGGGCTTCTCATGAGCCTCATCATCGCTATCGCCTCCCACACTGTAGCGGTCCTTATCCATCGTTGGTGTCGTTACGTGCAAGTCGTCCAGTTCGCTCTCATCGAAATCGCCCGTCTCAACGTCACGACCAGTCCTCCGATCACGGAATCCCTCGAGACCACGCGCGGCGCCTCTTTGAGTGGTAGGAGGGGTATTGCCCATAATGCCAGAGTAGCCTCTGCGCTTGCGGCGCTCCTTCCAGACGTACCAACCCCAAGCACCCGCTGCGATGATGACAATGATGAGGACAATCTCGCCCGAGCGGTAGTACGCCTTCCATTTCGCATCGTCCAGCTTCTTCTGCGTTTCCTCGTCGTCGGAGGTGCTGTTGCCAATGTTGCCGACCGAGGTGGCCGGGCCGGTCTCGCCGTCGAGTCGGGAGTCAGTAGGCGTGCCGCCAACAGAGCTGATGTCGACCTTCATGACACGGTCAAGCATATCGCGACTTCGGCGAGCGTAGTCGAAGGGCACCATGTGAGAAGAGTTGTAGAAGAGAATGTAGGTGAGGTTGCGGGCCTCCTGCCAGAAACCAGCAGCTTCACCCTCGACCGTCCAGTCGCGGCGAGGAGCCCAGTTGCCGGGGGTAAGCTCGAAACCCTTGCCACCATTCCATTCCATGTCGCCAATCATCTGTTCGGTTCCCATGTGGTTGCAGATAAGATCCTCGGCGCCGGAGAACAAAACAATGGGAACCTCCTTGAGGAGATCGGGAAGGAAATCTCTCGACGGTGCAGAGTTGGGAGCTCTGAAAGCGGCACCAACGGCACCGTTGCATTCCTTCCATCCGGTGTTCTTTTGGGGGTTAATGTGCAGGGCGTTGACAACTTCGGTTTTGCGCAAGTAGGGGGTAACGTTGACCAAGTCTGGGGGCCAGTTCATGCCGCACGAGGGGTAGGTGTCGCGGAGGCGAATGTCGTACATGTTGATGCATTCGCGCTCGCCCTTGGAGTTTACCTTGGCTGTCTGCTCGAGCAAGCTCTGCAAGACAGCCTCGCACTCGGAGAAATCGACAGTGTTTGTGACGGCCAGCGAGGTGCGGCAAATGCGCCATTGCTGCTCCAACTTCAACGCGACAGGGGATCCCGTCTCGATGAGCTTCTTCTCGTATGCGTATTTCAAGTAGGCGTCATATTGCTCCTTGGGAGAGATCCAAGCGTTGCCCATGATCAGGCCCTTGAGCTGCCAAATGTGCTTCGTGCCAGGCTTCTTGTTTCTCTCAAGGATGTGCTTCGCAATGTAAGGAATGTGCTGACCGGCATACGATTCACCAGCGATGTAGAGCTGCAGAGTTGTTAACCCAATTCTAAGCAGTTGCGTTTCAAATACAGTATACTCACGTCGTCATGTTCGTACTCGGGGAACATGGCAAACCACTTTTCGAGGAATGCAACAAATTGGTCGGCCATCTCGGGGAGCTCGTGCAGATAGCTATCGGTATCGACGTAACTAAAGCCGGTACCGACGGGGTTGTCGACGAAGAGCAAGTTGGCGAA
This sequence comes from Colletotrichum paranaense, assembly GCF_030867605.1. Taxonomy (NCBI): domain Eukaryota; kingdom Fungi; phylum Ascomycota; class Sordariomycetes; order Glomerellales; family Glomerellaceae; genus Colletotrichum; species Colletotrichum paranaense. The sequence goes on from NW_026848977.1 coordinate 287,086, forward strand.
CTCGTTCCATGAGCCGTTGTTGTACTCGAGGTTGTCCTTATCCTTGACTCGGTAGGGACCGATTTCCATCAGGGCGCCATCCTCGGAACTGCATCCTGGACCGCCGTTCAACCAAATTACAGTGCGCTGCTTGTTGGCGATGTGCTGGTTCTGGAAATGCCAGAAGAAGAGGTTTCCGTTGTGTTCTGGTGTTACTTCGACGTGGCTGTGATGAAACGCGCGTCAGCTTTGGATAGCTCTCCTGTTTACGAATGCCTCTTCGTTTATTCCACAGGGGTCAAAAAGGGAAAATGATGAAGTGCTGCAGGCGCGGCAACTTCGGAGAGCAACGTACCCAGCGTGCATCTTAATAAAAGGCTCCTTGGGTGCGCCGGGCAGTTCGTGGACAAAGTAATCGGCGGCGCTCTGGGCGGCGACGGCGGGCGTCCATGATGCCAGCGCAAGCAAGATCGCTGGCACCATCGAGAGGATAGCCATGATGGGGGAAGTGTGTGGCCTCCCCGAGGCTACCTGGGTCGGATTAGGTAGATAGAGTTACGGATGTGTTCCAACCCGCGATTTCATAGAGACGTCGTCTTTCCCCCAACAATGAAAAGGTCGAAGAAGAGAAAGTCCACGATCCGTAGCAGGACGGACGTGTGTTTTGCAGATTAGGGTGGTTGTTTGAAGGGAGGGCGGACGTTCGGGAGGGAGAGAAAGATGGGAAAGGAAGGATAAGTGGAAAAAAACAACGATGCGCAAATGGTCAAGGTACAGTTCGATTGAATTATCCAGGAGTAGGACCTGAGCCGTGGACCCCAAGGCGAGAGAGCGGAAGTTACAGCTCAGATCTGAAATGTGTACTTTCCGTGCCATCCTGTCCCCGAGTCTTCCCCCAGTCGGTTCGATTCGTCCACCCACCCCCCGGCCGCGCACTCTTCCCGTTCAATCCTCAGGCTGAGAACCAGTCAGCCAGTCCACTCCCATCAGCCATGAGTTACCCCTGCCCGCTGTTCCGCCTACCAAAATAGGCTGGCGCAAGTGGAGGCACTGGAGGGCAAGAGAGGGAGTGAGGAAGCGGGCGGGCGTGGGCACAGACGTGGAAGGAATTGGGGTTCCCGTCGCCTTTCCTGTTATCGCCCAGCGGATGGTAGCGCAGCCGAATGGTGCCGCAGGGAACGACGGAGAGAGTCTGCCCTGCTCTGAGCCTGTCGCAAGTCTCCAAACAGGGGCTTCTCTTAGCAGCCTAGACTCTCACTCACACAAGACTCCAGTGTGTGAAGTCGGTGGCTTCCTCAGCTACCACTACCTTATTGATAGGTACTCCAGAGCCCAGGGAGTACTGCTGCCCATGCCGCCATGCGTGGCGTCCGCTAGGGCTAGTCGGGCGCTCAACGGACCGCGCGTTTCTCATTTTCGACCGGCTCCCACCGATTACCGGCTTACTGATTGATTATGACGGTGTATTAAAGTGTCGATAGATCAACAATGAACTGAAGTCAAGTCTGTACGACGATGAGATGAACTCACCGATGCAGCTGAGTGTTGAGTGCCGTAGGTAGAGCAAAGACCTCCACCTCCATCTTTTTCTACCTTGGCTTCGTCGATCGAACCCCCTTTTTTGTTTTTGTTTTGCTTCTTCTGCCATTCTTTACAACTGCCAGACCGGGACCGACCCGGGATGACATGCTCATCATGCTCAGGAGCCGTCAGGATACCGGTCAGGTTACATGTAGACAGTCATACGCGTGGAACACTAGAAACTCCCCTTGGCACCCATCCGAAGCACAGATCGCCCGGGTTGCTGGGCTCGGAGACCCGGCTTATGTAATACGCTGTTTTCACCACCTTACCGTGTACGCGCATATCTTCTCCATCTTTTAAAGCATCTGTAACCTGAGACAGCAGCCCGCCCTGTCCGTTCCTCTCCTCTCCGTCTTCGGCCCCTGGTTTAAATAATGATATCTGCTCGACGATATGAGGACCCTGAGGAGGACGGAAAGAAGTCCATTTCTTCCCACAAGGACCGCCCCCGGCCCCGACACTCACGGCATGCTCTATGCAACCCCACGATGACAATGCCGAATGAATGGTTATGGGACCGCACCGGCACAGCCGTTGCCAAGTGAAAGCCAACCATGCGGAACCTGCGGAACCAGCCACAGGTCAACTCACGTTCTTTCTGTGTATCTTTTTTAAGTGCCGCGTAGAAGTCGAATGAGTACCTACCTAATAGTGAATAAAACCAAAAGCGGCGTAGGAGGCGTACATGCTAGGGCACGCCTAGGAGCGTTAAGCATCTGGCACCTTGCCGCAAAAAGGGCGCCTGCGATGGCTCGAAGCCTTAGTCCTTTACGGATAGAGTGAGCAAATCCCAAGTGGAGAGAGCCCAGCGGGCAGGCGCCTAGATCTGATCCAGGGCAAGTTCTCAAAAAAATCAATGGACTCCAAAACAAGCGTTTGACCACAAATTTCAGCCCATTTTCACTTCTCCCACCCCCAGCTAACAGCCTGCCACCCCAATCTTTGCGCTATTACGTGGCCTGGCCATTCCACCTGAAGCGAGAAGAAACAAAGCAGTTCAGTTTGACAAGACAGCCCCCTGGTAGTATCAAACACAAAAAAATCGAAACATCCACACAAACCCCTTCCTCCGGGAATACACACCCAAAAAAAAGGAAAAAAATGCCAGGCAAGACGTACATTGTCGAGCACCTCGACCCCGAGCTGGGCCCCTGGTCCGAACTCGAGTACATCGCCATCGCCAGAGAAACCCACGCCGCCGAGGGGACCTTTCTCCTCTCCTCCCTCCCCGCCGGCTTCGTCGCCCCGGAGAAGCTGCAGCAGGTCCCGGCCTTCAAGGCCGAGAACCGGGGCGTCGAGGAGCTCTACGCCGCCGACAAGTCCCGCGTCTGCCTGCTCGACCCCTCCGCCGCCAGCGACCTGAGCCCCGAGGACGGTGAAAAATTCGACGCCTTCCTTTTTGGCGGCATTTTGGGTACGTCATTCACCCCGATGCGAATTGGTCTCGTGAATCTCATTCCTCATTGAACTTTTTGCTGATTATTTCCCTCTCTTTAGGCGATGACCCCCCAAGAGGTATACTATTCCTTACCATTCCACTCGTGACCTTGGCTTGGTCACATAAATGTCAAACCCCTTCTCGCTAACCCCTGCAGACCGCACCTCCGAGTTGAGGAAGAAGGGTTTCGAAGGCAGACGCCTGGGTCCCACCCAGATGACGACTGACACAGCAGTCCGCGTCACGAGAATCGTTGTCGAGGAGAAGAGTACGTGCCAACCACCCTTCTCCTAGTATCGCATAACTCAATGAGATGCTCACGGGTGACAATAGCACCGCTGGACAAGATTCCTTACGTCACATACCCCGAGCTCAAGTTCAGTGAGCATGAGAGCACCGAGATGCCCTTCAAGTATGTCACGGATAAGGACGGCCAGCCCATTATGCCAGAGGTGAGTTTCAATAATTTTCCCATCCAGATACCTCCTCTGCGAGAAGTTCCATGAGATGAGAACTGTGTGAGTCTGACATCTCTCCAGGGCATGGTTGATCTCATCAAGAAGGATGCCGATAAGGCGATTGATGACCTCTTTTAAGATACCACACTACCAATTGAAATTTAATGACCGTCATGAAAACTTCGTGTCCAAATTCTTTGCGTCTCGCGTTTGCGCGTCTTTACCAGATCACCAGCAACTCGGCCATACTTTAAACTCTCAAGTCAATCTAGTACATGCCGGCCGGCATTGACCCGATATCTCAGATCGGTCGCGGTGAGCCTATCTCACATCTTGGGAACCCCAAAATCTCGGGCAGCTTGCCGGATCCCGGACGGACGGCCCGGCCGGCGCACTTGACCCCGCACAAGAGATCGGCCGTCACTCACTCAGAATCCGGGACGGAAGGCTTCGTCTGGTTGGTCCCATGTCTCGTATCTGGACTGAGCCTCTAGTGAAGTTCGTCTGCCCTGATCAAGAGCTCAGTTCCAGCTAAGCCATTCCACGCTTATCCTTACTTGTCTACCTCTGTTTCCTTGAATCCAAGCCTATTCACCGATCAACTCCGCTGTCGAAACTACCTCGCATCGTCCTTATCAGTTCGACTTTCCTTTTTCGGCGATCCTAAGCACCTCAAGTTCGCGGTTACATCCTTGCTCCATCAGAGCTTCAATACTCAATCCGCCATCTCATTTATATCTCGACGTTCGCCAAGACCCTCTCTCTCACCAAGGGCCTTCCTCATGACTTTCTCCCACACATCGTGACATCTTTGAGTCCTCACCCCTCCCATCATACCTCAACCCACACTCTACCTAAACAGTATCCCCGGGCAGAAAGCGATAAAACATGTCCCACCCGCAAACAACCTTCCGCCAAACGACCTTCACAGCCCCCTCCCTCCTCCGCACCCGCCGCGCCACCGTCTCCCGCACCACAGTCCACGCCCAACTCTCCCAGCTCCGCGCCAACGGCCAGTACGACTGCTTCAAGCTCGGCTGGCACCCCATCTACGACGACCGCTCGCGCTGGCCCGCGCCCCTGCACCTCTTCTGGGACAGCGACGTCGCGAAGTGGATCGAGGGCGCGTGCTATTTCCTCGTAGACGAGTACGATGTGGAGGTCGACGCCGCCGTGCGGGAGCTCGTTGCCATGATCCGCGGCGCGCAGCATGAGGACGGGTACCTCAATGTTCACTTCTCCGTCGTGGAGCCGGGCAAGAGGTGGACGAATATTCGTGATATGCATGAAATGTGAAACCCCATCTCACTTGACTCACCACGTAGATTACAACAGAGACTCACAGGGTGAAATCACAGGTACAACGCCGGCCACCTCATCGAAGCAGCCCTAGCCCACAGACAATACTACAGAAACGACCTCCTCATGGAACCCCTCGAAAAGTACATCTCCCACATCCACCGCCGCTTCGGCCCCGGCGAGGGCCAATTACGAGCCTACCCGGGCCACCCGGAAATCGAGCTGGCCCTCCTGCGGTGCTACGCGGCGACGGGCAACACCGAGGCCTACGACCTCGCGCGCTTCTTCCTCGAGGAGCGCGGGAACCCGACGGGCCAGGAGGGGAAGCACTACTACGACTGGGAGATGGAGCGGCGCGACGAGCCGCGCTGGAAACGGCCCAACTCGTGGCCCATGGACAGGTCGTACTGGTACTGCCAGGCCCACGTCCCGATCCTCGAGCAGGAGTCCGTCGAGGGGCATGCCGTGAGGGCGATGTACCTCCTCACCGCGGCAGCCGACCTCTTGAACATCTCACGGAAGAGCAGCGGCAGCACAGCTCCAGTCCGACCCCTGACCGCCGCCCCAGCCTGGCTCGCCGCCCTCCGACGCCTCTGGTCCTCGACAGTCGACAAGAAAATGTACCTCACCGGCGGCGTCGGCGCCGTAGCGCAGTGGGAAGGCTTCGGCATCGACTACTTCCTCCCGCAAGGCCCCGACGAAGGCGGTTGCTACGCCGAGACGTGCGCCTCGGTCGGGGTGATGATGCTCGCGGAGCGCCTGCTGCACGCGGACGGGCCGGAGCCGAACGGCCGGTACGCCGACGTCATGGAGCTGTGCCTGTACAACAACGTCATGACGGCCATGAGCGCCGACGGGAAGGCCTTCACGTACGAGAATCAGCTCGCGAGCTGCGAGGCAGCGAGGAGCGAGAGGGAGGACTGGTTTGTGTGTGCTTGTTGTCCGCCGAATGTGACGAGGCTGTTTGGGAGTTTGGGCGGGTATCTTTGGGATTATGGGGGTGGGAGTGGCGAGGGCGAGGAGGGGAAGACGGGGGCGGCGTTTGTGAATGTGCATTTGTATAGCAGCGCCGAGGTGAAGTTCCCGGTGGACGGCGCCGAGGTCACGTTTTCGCAAAAGTCCAACTGGCCGTGGGAAGGCAACATCCTCTTCCAGCTCAAGGGCGCAGACTCTCTCAATACGACGATCCGACTACGTATCCCAGCCTGGGCGATACAGCATGGCCACGTCCTCACGCCTACACCACCGACGGGGACAGCTACGCTCGAAAAGGGAGGCTACCTCCGCCTAGACCCTTCGTACACGGCCTCGAACCCAGTTTTCTCGCTCGACATCGGCGGCGCCAGCTTCGCGCCGCGGTATATCGCGCCCCATCCGTACACCAACCAGCGCACGCTCAGCCTGGCGAGGGGACCGATCGTGTACTGCGTCGAGGACGCCGATCACCCGTGGGAGGAAAATCACTTCAAGGACGTGGGGATCAAGAGGGGGACGGCCGTGGAGGAGGAGTGGAGGGTTGACGAGAAGAGCGGAGAGGGGTATTTCGCGTTGAAGACCACGGGCTGGGAACGGTCGCCTGAGGTTCTGGCGAGGGGCGAGGATGGGGTGGAGAGGGAGCTTGTATTTGTGCCGTTTTACTTTCGGTCAAATAGGGGCGGTAAGGGACAGATGAGGGTTGGGTTGAGGGACGACGGGAGGTGAATGAAGGGTAAATATTTGTAAGTTGATATACGTAAGGTATGCAAGATTAAGGTTCGATACATGAAGACAAAGGAAGCTATACAACCAGCCACTTGGCCTGAACTATGGAAAGTAAGGCATCTTGCCTTGGAGTAACCAAAGACGCAGCTCATGCTCATCAAGGTGAAAGTGAGGTCGTCTTCTCTTTCCATATAACTCCTATCCGCCCAAAAGCCTCACCTCGCTCGTTCCTTCCGCTTCAACGCCCCTTTCCTGCCCTCCCCCCCTCCCTCACCCGAACAAGGCTGGCCACCATAATACGTGAGGAGTCTATTCACCTCTTCTGTCACCAGCACCCATCCGGCCGATTGGCCGGGTGGTTTACACTCTGACGCAGAGAAGCCAAAACAAATACTCCAATGAAGCCGTGCTGGTCCGAGGGGCGCGCTGTTCGAGTCCGGACAGGGGCGTGAATTCTAGCGTAAGTGATCACCAGCTCCCTTCCCTTCCTTTCCTTTTTGACTTTTTTTTGGGGTTTTTTATTCTTCTATACTTGGTTGTCTTGATAATCTGAAGTTGGTGGATAAAATCTTGGTCATTGATAAATGTGGTATGTTCTGGTAATCTTGGTGATATTTAGGCAATGTTGCTTCCTTCCTTGCTTTTGGGGTGCTCGTCGAGATTCAGCTGTTGATTCATCTCCCTTGAACGAGATTCTGGTCGTTGAACTAGGACAGTCCACAGCGACATAGAGCTCTTTGCCGAAGCAATCGTCCATAAGCATTCTGAACTAGAAACCTCGAACAGCATCTTGGCTTGGACTCTTTGCGGGGACTACTCTCCTCTCTAATGTAGTGGGACTTCTTCTGTTCACAAGGGGGGCAAGGGGAAACCCGTAGAACCAACCCCATTTGTCTATTCATATTGAGTCACTGAATTCACACAAGGGACAGCTGATGTTGGAATTATTGTCATTCGTAGACAACGTGGTGGCTAGTGTACAAAGGTATTGGCCTGGTCTATTGGGACCAGGTAAGTAAGCGGCACGCGAAGTGCCCGCAACAATGATCATCTCAAAACCCCCGTCCAGTCCTGTTATGCATGTTTCCTCAAGACCCATCCCTGTTTCCATGATCCACGGTTTCGTTGATGCAAATGCTAGACCCCAGTTCCTGATAATGCTATGCCGAAAAACAAGATGAAAAAGACCTCTGCCCTGTCACATTCCCCGGGCTGTCTTCGTTTCACCAACCTCTGTCTCACGGGACGAGCCCGAATCCTTGTTTCACTTCCCACGTTCGGCGAGTATTATAACAAAAGAAAATTCCGGGGTTCCTGTTCCCCAGATCCAGCCAAATGTGACTAGGATGTACATGATCCGCGTGGCGTTTGCGGATTTAATTGTCGTGCCTGAAAGTGCACTTCTCCCCTCTAGCGCACTTGCCTTGCTGCCAAAAGCTGCAAGGCTTGGTTCCGATGAGAGCCCGATTGACAGGGCGATGGGGAGCGAGCGTGGCGCCGCCAGGAGCGTTGCCCTTGCGGTTCTTGCCCTGCTTACCACCCTTTCCTTCGCGATCACGATCACGGCCACGTTCCCTATCCCGCTCGCGTCCACCGTGATGCTCGAACTCGTCTCTAGTGTCCCGGTCGCTGTAGTCCACAAGCTGGCGCTGAAGGTGAGGAGGAGGCTTATACGAGTTCGCGTCGTGCTCAGGCGGAGACTGTGGAACGACTGGCGGAGGCGGTGCTTGCTGCTGCTGCTGGGGTTGTTGCTGGAGCTGTGCGAGCATCATCAGCTGCTGGTAACCAGTGTCTGATGGGTTCAGCCCATATGCGTTGCCTTGCGCTGCCGGCTGCTGCTGGGCCATCTGAGCGAGCATCGCTTGAAGCTGGGAGTCCTGTGTAGGCTGTGCCGCGGGAGCCGGGGCAGGTGCTGCTTGAGCTGATTGCTGAGGTTGTCCGCCCTGGAGCATGGCCATGTACTGTGCGTATTGTTGCTGTTGCTGGTAGTAAGCTGCCCACTGCTGCTCTTGAGTTTCAGATGCAGCGGGTTGTTGAGTCTGGGCCTCGTTCTGGGGTGCGTTACGAGCCGTATCCTCTGCCTCCTTCCTGGCTCTCGCCGTAACGTCCTTCTGGTATCCGGCCCACCACTCTCTCGTTCTTTCCTGGTCATTTGCCAAGTATGCTGGTGGACTAGTCGCCGGGTATGGCAGTCCTCGCAACGTCTCAGCCGCCTCCTCAACCTGGTCGGCGGCTGCTTGAATGTTTGGGTCCGGGTAATCGTAGCGTCGGTGAGTCTGCGGGGTAGCCGAGTTGAACGGGTTGGCATCACGCCAGGTCTTCACCTCGTCGGAGGTGAGAATGCTGTGGACTTTGTCGTCAAAAGGTATCGCCGGAATAGGCTGCATCTCCACTGCGGGAGGCAGGATCGGCTGCGCGTTCTCCTTGGGCGGTGTCATGTTGTACGGTTCGGGCACCACGGCCGGGGCAATTGGCTTAAGGTTGCCCAAAATCGAGTTGATCTTTGCACCGGGGTCGTCCTTGGCATCAAGGCGCTTGCGAGCATAGTATTGCGCCGCCTCCCAACCGAATGTCTGTGTCTCCTTCCAGCGCTTGTGGATCTCGTCAAATTTCGGCTCACCCTGAGGCAACTGATAGACTTTGCCCTCAGAATCGCTCGTGACTGTCGCAGACTCGGGAGCTGGAGACTTGGGTGTAGGCGGAATGTCGGCAATGTCCATGTAGGTGACCATAAGCTCCCTCTTCTCCCGCTCCTCTATGGCTTTCTGTTCCTCTGTGTGGAAAGTCAGGTTACCGCCACGAGTAACGTAAGACTTGTTGCGAATGTCTTCGGGGATTCCAGAAAGGTCGGCGAGGGTAGGCATGGTCCAAGGCTTCTCTGGCAACTCGTCCTCCTCGTCATCATCCTCATTGTAATTGCGCTGTTTGAGCATCATACCCTCGGATCGGTCATCCGCTGCGTCCTTGGTCATATTATCTTCGCCTTCTGCGACCTCTTTGGTAAAAATGCGAATCTCCACCAGCTCTTCAGGGGGCTTGAAGCTCACACGTAGATGGCGGCGGGCCTCTTTACGAAGTCGCTTTGCCTTTTGTTCAGGTGTTTCCGAGATATCTTTCTTGCTCGAATCCTTCGCCTGTGTTGAGGGCCCGTCTGGCTTAGGCGCGGTAATGGAGTCGAGTAGAGAAGCAATGCTGGACAAAGAGGAGCCGCTGGAGACAGCAGCCTTGGGAGCAGACGCCCTTGACTCGGGCTTAACCGCCGATGCTGCTGTCTTCTTGTCTACATCCATAGGCGTGGCCGTGTTGGGTCCTTCGGATTTCGAAGGCTCACCCTTAGGAACGTCCCTTGGCCCAACTGGCTTAGGCGCCCGAATTTTGCTAGCGAGGGTAGTCGATTGCACTGGTCGCTTTACACCAGCAAATTTGGATTGCAGACTTCCGGCAACCGGCTTGGCCCCGACCTTGTTACCTAGCACACCACCTGTTGTTGACTCGACGGCTAGTTTCTTGGCAATGCGAGAATCGATTTCCTCATCCCGGACTCTCTTAGCAGGAGAGCCATCAATAGGCTTAGCGACCGGTTTGGTGACTTTGTTGACAGGAGCAGCCGACGTTGTCTTCTTGATCTCGACCCCATTGGCTGTTTCTGTGTCTTTCTTAATCCTCGACGCTATCGTACGGACCAGTTCCTTGACCTCAGCATCGCCCTTGTCAGCAAGGCGCTTCCGCACGTTCTCGAAGTTGACAGCTTCTGTAACTTTCTTGAACATGCTGATATTTGACATGAATCGAAGAAGAGCCTTGGGCAGAGGTCCGCTGAAATCACCAGCCTTTATGGCGCCTATCAACATGTTGACCAGACTCAAGATGCCCTTCTGATGACCGCCAAAGTTCTCCAGCACGGCCTCATCGCCATGTTTAGCTGCCGCTTCGCAAACTCGAGTGAAGGTCTCCTTCTTGACGTCGAGCTTTTTGTTCCACTCTGCAATTTCCTTCTCAGGCTTCTTCTCCTTCGTTGCTTGGTCGAGTTCCTGCTTCAAACGGTTCGTCTCCGATCTCAGCTTAATGAAAAATTCACCCAGAGACTGAACGGCGCCAGCAATGAGCGCATTAGTTCTAGTCGCGGAAGGATCAATGTAAACAATGCCAAGGATGTCCCAGACAGCACCCTCAATAGGGTCTGCTGGCCGCTTCTCAGGACGAATGGGCTTCTTTCGTTCTTCTTCCTCTTCCTTTCGAGCCTTTCTCTGGGCTTTGGATTTGGCGGCCTCGTCGGCCTTGAGCTGTTCCTGGAAGGCGAAGGGGTAGTCGGCGTACTTAGGTCGCCGAAGACCTAAGCTCGTCATCTCACGTTGATATTGGTCGATGAGAGGTCTTGCCTCCGTCTCGCGATCGTCCGGCTTTCCGACAAAGTTTGGAGACGGCTTGTAATTTTCCATGAATCTCCCTTGAATCTCACACGGAAGATCGGGGCGGAGTTCAGGCAAGATACGTCTTCCATTGGGTGACGGCAAAGCGACTAGAGGCGCGAGTCGGTCGTAACTCTTGGGCGGGATCAACTTGGCTGAGCCAGTAGCAACAAGAAACGAAGCTCCGGGAATGGGAGGGAACTGCTTCTTGGATGTGGCGTTGCGTTTCTTAAATTGTGCCAGGAGAGACAATTCTTCCTCGGTGCTAGAAGGCAGGACCAGTGTTTCTCCATCTTCTCCCTTTTTGACAGTCGCATCGCCAGGGGAGTCGGCTTGTTCAGGTTCAGGCTCCTTCTTGACGACACGCTTGCGCTTCTTCTGCGGCGCCGGCTCAGGTTGGAGCGCAGGGTCGATGACATGCGTCTCAGGTTGAGAAACTGGTGCTGCAGCGATGAGCTGCGGTTGTGATGGCTGCAACGGCTGCTGATGGTTGTGCTGCTGCTGCTGCTGTGGTTGCTGCTGCGGCTGCGGCTGTGGCTGTGGCTGCGGCTGTTGTGGTTGAAGTTGACGAGCCGGCGCCGGTGAGGGGGCTGGCTTGACCTGGTGTATGGACTGTTGTTGCTGGGCTTGCGGAGATTGCTGAGGTGCCGGATCCTGACCTGGCATCTGCCTTGCAGCAACGGGTTGAAAAGGTGATCTTGCTACAGGCTGAGCATAAGACATTTGCTGAGGGACAAACTTGCTCTGCTGGTATTGCGGCGGTTGATTTTGCTGGAAAGATGGCGGAGGCGTTTGGGTAGAGAATCCCTGGCTGTTTTGTTGACGAGGCGGCTGACCTTGAAAGGGATGAGGTGATTGAGAAAAGACTCTCTCAGGCTGAGCCTGATGTTGTTGAGGTGATGGAACATAGCCCTGAGGAGCGGGTGAGAATGACTGGGGAACAGAGTCGAAGCGCTGCTGCAGCTGCGCCTGGGACTGGTGGCCATGCTGAGGCATGAGTTGAGCCTCGGTATATTGAGGAACATTTCCATTGAACAGCTGATTGGCCTGACCGTTGTATTGAAATTGTTGCTGTGTGAAGTCAGGGGTATGACTGTGGTTGAGGTTGTCGATGTTGGCGTTGTTGAAATCAGCCTTGCTCGGCTGGCCGTATAAGTCTTGGGGGTATTCACTTAAACTAGCCAAAGGGTCTTCTTGGCCAGCGTCTGTGTATGCAGTATCAAGCGAGAATTGGCCATGGCCGTTATGGAAGTTGCCGTGATTCAATGTCGACATGCCGTTGTGGTCGTTGGCTACGACGGCATGCCCTTGATGTGGTGAAGCATAGAGATTATTCTCGTTTGTGTTGCCCCCCCCTCGTGGGGCAAGTTGTGGGAAAGCATTTTGGTTGGGAATTTGATGCTGCCAATTTTGGGAGGCATCGAACTGGTTGGATCCATCAGGGAACGCGTAGGAGCCCGACCACATATTATTGTGGCCTTGAGCAGAACCCGTCTGGCCATTTTGCTGCCAGTTCTGCATTATATCGGCCTCTTCCTCCGTTATGGAAGAAGACGCAGTGAGAGACGATGAAGTTTAGGAAATCCTCATACAATCATTGGTGGAGAGCACTGCACAGCTTGAGCCAATTAGCATCTATCCGATGGAGGTGCACTACTTTTGGCACGCCTTCTAGCTTGACGGTGCGGCAGGGTGATCAGACGAGCGAGGGAAGAAGACTCGACGCTGATTGGGCGCCGCCAGGGATGGAAGCATTTGGGGTATGAGAAAAGAAACTCTTTCAAGAGGTGGGGTGGAGATAAGAGTTTGGGGAAGTTAAGGTTCGATGGGTGGAATAAAATCTTGATAGGTACTCCTGCCAGCTAAAACTGCTGTCGAGGAACATGAAGTGGAGAAGGACGGGGGCCGGAACGGTTAATTGCCGGCCGTGGGCTTGCAGCTTACCTTGATGTGGCAGTGGGTGATGGAGGAGTGCACTAGTCTGAATGCGTCGAAGCGGCAGGGATTGTGATGTGGTGAATGCGCCGAAGACACAGAATTCTGATGGTAGGGGAATGATGGAGGGCGATCGTGTTGTATCTTGCCTGGAGAGGACTGTAAAAATTGGTTAGCAATCAGGAACGGCATGGATATGGCAAGACTGCGTGTGTGGTTTGTGTAGGGAGTGTTGATGTGAGATTGACATCTAGAAGTGCGATTTTGATCCCACGACCACTCGGTCTGTAGTGAAATCGTTTGATGCTTTGGTGCCTGTGGAAGGCGCAGTTGATGGAACCCCGGAAGAGCTAGCAGTGCTGGACTGGAGGAGAAGCCGACTCCCGAAGAGCACTTATAGAAGAAGCTGGGAAGGTCGCCCTCTTGCGTAGTTGGAAATGGAAGGCATTGAAGTGTTTGTTGGTAGTTTTCCTGGGTTGCGTGATTGATGGGTGATGGACGCTTGATTGAATTGCAGTGAAAATCGACTCCGCGCCGGGAGGTGATTGATTTGGCTTCAATGGCAGACGTTCTTTTCTCAGTGCTTCTGTTTTCCCGCGTGGTTTGTCTGTCTCCTAGCCGACGGCGAGTGGTGAAGGCGAGCTGAGTTGAGGTGGCCAAAAGGTGTTGGGTGGTCCCTTGTTTCCAGTGGGCTACATCCAGCCGGCCGTTCGCTGTGGTGGAGGTCCAAGGCCCGAGACAGCGTACTTCGAGGGGGGGAAGGGTCAGGTGCACTGCCCGTAGACCCGCCCTCTGCACCCAATCCAATATCCCGTCTGTCTGCAACTTGCGCAGCAAGTCTTGAATGGCGAAGTCGAATGGAGTGGGATTGATGTACGCGAAGCTGAAGAGGTGGAGGATGAAAGCCACTCTTCGGAACATCGACAAGTATCCTTGAGAGGAACTGAGTCGTCTGAATTGCCCGGTCTGCTTGCTCTTGGCCCTCATGTATCCCTTTTCGCATGGTGGATGTACCAACCGATGCCCGCCGCGCCGCGGAACAAGGCGTTCTGCTTTGCAAAACATTCTAAACATGAGGTTCACTCGTGTCCTTGTCCACATTTCCACGCGCGTAGTGTCTGCGTCTGCCCCTGATCTGTTCCGACTTTGCAAATTCATCGCTGCACAAGTCCAGTGCGGGTTGAGTTCGAACGCCATGGCTTCATCAAGAATTTTCACTCAAACAAACATCGCCATGTCTGCGTCTCCTTTGAGGAGTGGATGGTGACCGGATGATGTTGATGGGAATCGCGCTCATCATGATGGCGGTGTGTTGGACAGATGAGTGATTTGGGGGAAAGGGGAGGTGTTGGGAAGCGTGGGAAAGGGGACAGACAATGTGAGGTTGGCTTGGGGGGAGAAGTGTATCATACCCTGCAGTTCGTGTCTCTCTCTCTTTCTCACTCTCTGTTCAGCGCGACTTATCTTGCCTTCTGAGGAGAGCTGGCTTCGCGACCTTAACGTGGTTCGCAGCGTGGATTGATGAAGGTCGCGCAGATTACAACATGACCGTCGACTGCCCGAAGAAAAGAGCGAGCGCAGACAGTCACAAAAAAGAAGGGGACGAAATGGAACAATCGCCGTAAATCTAAGAAGCGGCAATCAAACAGGCAAGTTAAATGCCCGGTGCCGCCTTCAAAAGTTCCGGAAAATAAAGATCCAGAGTCGCTCAGAATTGTCGCCAGAGGCCCTTTCCGACGCGTCTTCCTGTCGATTATTTTCCGTGCGGTTGGCGATGACTTGTGCTGATGGTGAAGGAGGAAGAAGCGGGATGAGTTGTCGTTGCGGAGGAGGAAAAGCTGGTCATTGTTTCGCAGTGGCCAGTCCAAAGGGAGGCGGGAAGGTCACTTTGTGGCCGCACTTTTTAGGCATGACTGACTGCGAGGTGGGTCTGAGCCAGAAGGGGCCAACACTTTCCAAGTCGGAAGGGGCCACGGACGGACCTGACTTGCCTTGGCTGTGACTGGACAGGCCCCTCGTGCCTTCCCAGTTCCGCGCTGCACCTTTTTAGCCACAGGCCTCTGTCGGCAGCTGCGCAACTCAGTTCGCCGGCCCAATCTGCTCTAGCGTGTCTAGGTACCTAGGTGCTGACCTGGCTCTCACCGCCCGTCGGATCACGGAGGCTCAGTACTGCCGTCCCATGACATCGTGCGAGGCAGGTACCAAGGTATCCACTCCAGCACAAGCACAGGGCAGGTCAGCGGAATCATCCAGGAAATGTGGCTAGACGGCACTTTGAGGACACCGATGCTGGAGCCGTGTACGTACCTCTGTCTGTCGCAACAGCAAGACGTCAACCTCGATTGCACAACGCGACCACGGAGAACGATTGATTGAAAAGGCGCAGCATACACGTTTGGTAGCAGTCTCCAGGTCTGGCCTTCATTTTGTATAACCCACCAACACCTCTCCGGCGGCAGCAACAGCTCTCCAAGCTAGCTAGAGCTGCAAAGCTCCCCCACCATCGTCATGGCAGCGAAGGGCCACTCACTGCGCGATCGCCAGATCTGTACGTCGCATAACCTATTGCGCCCATGTTCTATAGAGAGCTTTGGAGCTAATTAGACCTGAAGCCGCTTTAAAAAAGCTCCTCAGCCTGAACGACTCCTACTCAGATAACGACACCGAGAACACTCAGACCAACGGCGGCGCACTTGGTCCGACAGGCGCAATCATCACCTCGGATGGCGAGCCCTTGTGGAAGGTCCTGGTTTTCGATGACCTTGGCCGCGATGTCATCAGCAGTGTTCTCCGTGTCAGTGATCTGCGAGGGCTAGGAATCACGATGCACATGTAAGGCTACTTGCCTCAAGAGCCCGGCATCCTACTGACGTGAGTCCAGGCACATTGGAGCATCGAGACATGCTATCCCTGACGTACCCGTCATCTACCTCCTCGAACCTACGGCGCAAAACCTCCAACACATCACTAGCGATCTCCAAAAGGGCCTATACACTCCCGCATACCTAAACTTCTTATCCTCCATCCCTCGACCGCTGCTTGAAGACTTTGCGGAGCAGACGATAACCGCCGGCACATCGGACAACATTGCCAGACTCATGGATCAGTATCTGAACTTCATCGTTGCCGAGCCAGATCTTTTCAACCTGGGTATGCAACGAGACCACACATACTGGGCACTGAACAGCGCAACGACGAATGACGAGGAGCTGGACAGGGTGGTGGACAGGATTGTTAGTGGCCTCTTCAGCGTCATTGTCACCATGGGCGTCATTCCCATCATCCGGTGCCCCAAGGGCGCTGCCGCGGAAATGATCTCTGCCAAGCTTGATCGAAAGCTTCGCGACCACATTCTCAATTCCAAAGAAAACCTCTTTTCTTCAAGCGCCCGCCCAGCGTCGGCAGGAACGCCACAGTCACGACCTGTCCTTATCATTCTCGACCGAAACGTTGATTTAATACCCATGCTTTCCCATTCTTGGACCTACCAATCACTGGTCCACGATGTTTTGAATATGAAGTTGAACCGAATCACGATAGAGACGCCCATAGACGAGAACAACCCTGCCAAGGGAAACACCAAGAAGGCTTACGACTTGACGGCGAGCGACTTCTTCTGGACCAAGAATGCGGCTGTGCCGTTCCCTCAAGTAGCCGAGGATATCGACGCCGAGTTGACAAGGTATAAGGAGGATGCGGCGGCAGTCACCAAGAAGACGGGAGTGACAGACCTGGAGGACCTTCAGAATGATACCAGCGCCAGCGCGCAACACCTAAAGGCGGCCATTACCCTCCTGCCGGAACTTCGCGAGCGTAAGGCTGTGCTCGACATGCACATGAATATCTTAGCAGCACTTCTGACCGGCATAAAAAACCGGCAACTCGACAACTTCTTCCAAGTCGAGGAGGGTGCCGCGAAGCAGACCAAGGCTCAAATACTGGAGCTCATTAAGGACAGTGCAAAGGGCGATGAGCCGGTTGACAAGCTGAGATTGTTCGTCATCTGGTATCTTAGCACTGAACAAGACGTCAGCCGGGCGGAGTGGGAAGGCTTCGAGAAAGCTCTGACAGAGTGCGGCGCAGACACAACCTCTCTGCCATACATCCGACAGTAAGTTCCTCCTGACATGTCGCTAGTATTTTCTACTCTACTCTTTGGTACTGACCACCCGCTCTTACAGAGTCCGCGCCACCACGAAGATGACCCAGCTCACCACGATTTCCAACCCGACGACGAACCAGGCCGGCTCATCAGACATCTTTGGCCGCTTCTCCTCCATCTCCAACCGCCTCACCGACCGTTTGAAGGAAAGTGGCGTCCCTACTGGCCTATCCTCAAACTTTGAGTCACTCATCGGCGGCATCAAGAACTTCCTCCCCGCCAACCGCGACCTGACAATCACAAAGATTGTCGAGTCCATCATGGACCCCTCCACAGCCGCCAGCTCCGCCATTGCAAAGACGGAAAACTACCTTTACTTTGACCCCCGCTCCGCCAACGCCCGCGGCACCATGCCCCCGCCCAGCGCCATCCGCGCCGGCGCCGGCGGCTCCTCCGCACCGGGCGGTCTCCCCGGCCAAGCCGCAGCCGGCACCGGCGCCAGCTTCGGCCAGCGTCGCCAGGGCTTCTCCGAGGCCGTGGTCTTCACCGTCGGCGGCGGCAGCATGGACGAGTACGGAAACTTGCAGGAGTGGGTTGAGCGGACGGGCGGCGATCGCGCGAGGAGGAGAGTGGTATACGGCAGCACGGAGATTCTCAACGCCGACGAGTTTATCAAGCAGGAGCTCGAGAGACTTGGCAAGGAGGTGGCCTCGTAGAGCGGCGGTCATCGTCCTGGGACTTAAAGTCACTCTATTCAGAAAGTCTGCTCGCTCCCCCCTTGTTCCCTCAGTCCTTCGCCGCGCTGCGGCTATATAAGTGTGAGAGGTTATTCCCCAAAAAAGCAGTAAATACGATTCCCAAATTGGTTCAATCATACACTCATGAATAGTGACTTTCTTCTTCTTCTTTTTGCTGCATCGAAGCTCATCCATTCCCGTCTGCCTTACACCCATGAAATCAATAAAAGTTTGAAACGTTTCGACGATCCGGGGACAAGCGACTAAACAACATCCACATCAAGGAGGAAGAGCAATATATCTCACTCGGACTTCAGAAAATAACGTTGTTAACTTTAAGCATGTATGCAATCCCAACCTTCGTATTCACCGAATCATTCATTGCACATTCATCGCACATTCTCACATCAGATAAAAGTCTTGTTTATTGTCTCGTCATCATTTTCTCAGAAAACTTGCCCTCGTCTATCTCAACCCGCCTCTCTAAGCCACGTCGCACTCCGCTACCCCGCCAAGAGGCGCCCCATCAAGGTTCACTGCCACCGCTGTCACCCATCAAGGGTGGTGAGACGATGTAGAACCTCGAGAGACATGCAGAAGAATGAGAACGAAAAGAAACTCCAACGAAGACGGGTCCATGGTGATACGAGAGAACCCGAAACGCAGCGAGAGATGGCGGGTGCGGGTAAAGGCAGGACGAGAGAGGAAAGATAGGGTTGAGCAAGTACAGAAGCGCATAGCAGTTAAATATAAAAGCAAAGTCATTAGAGTTACATCCAACCCCGTGATCGTACTCAAAACATGATGGAGGAGTTCGGACACTCTTCTCCAAAGTCGTGTTCGCCATCCACATAGCCCTCTTCTCCAAAAGAAAGGGGTGGGTATAATGCTCACGAAACCAAAAGTCGTCAGAAAAGTAATCATCCCCGCTACACATAATGCTCGTAACCACCAGCAATCATACACCTCTGAACATGCGGACGACGAGGAACCACATCGCGCCGATGAACTTGAAAGAAGAAAGACCCGCCACTGACCACAACACGACCGACATGTAAATGTTGGCACGGCCGTCCGTATCGTCAGTGGTACTGGCGGTAGGACTTATCCTCTCCAGGCCAGCGGCACTAAGGACGACGGCAGCAAGGCCAAAGTTGGAGATCATCCAAGCCAACACTACGACAGAACGGACACCACGGTAGTAGTCCATTTGAGCCTCAGCCTTTTGCGAGTCCGTTGGGGGCTTAACTTCCTGAACGAACTTGGCGCTAAAGACCTTGAGCTCGCGCTCGTATTGGGCGTTGAGATCAGCCTCATCGGGAAGATCGGTCTTTCCGGAACCATCCTTGGTGCTGACGGTAGGCAGCTTCTCGGCGCCATCGTCACCCTTTGTACCCCACGAAATATCGTGAGTGTTGCAGAATGCGTAGACGTTGAGAATGTTGGTGTAGGTGGGCGTCAGAAGCATGTACTGCGCGAAGGAGGTGATCATGTGCCAGGGGTCAAACATGAGCAGCGAGGCGATCAACCAAATACCGTAAGTCGACATGACGGAAATGATGAGGGTGTAGAAGACCGGGTTCTTGAAGAGATCGCTTACGTTGAAGCCGTTCGAATCGTTGACATCAGCGATAATAGCCTTGACAGCAATAAACACAGCGGCAAACAACAGGTAGCTATGGGGATGTTAGTAAGCTTGCTATCGTTTAGTCGTTCAGAATATACTCACATCATTATAAGCGCCCAGAAGTAAACCATTGTGATGTAGTAAGCACCGGAACCGGCTGGACGATTACCCATGGAGAGAACGAAACAGGTCATGAGTGAAATTCCGTAGAGCCAAGTGAAGACGACGCCGAGGATCTCGCCAGTCCTACCAAGCAAGTTGTCCTCGCCCAAACTCGTCGTAAGAATCTTGAAGACCAGGAAGAAGTTACCAATGGCGAACCATGCGAAAATCATGTTAATCGTGTTGAAGACGAATTCGATGAAGAACATGAGCTTTCGCAGGATAGAGTGATCAGACCGGAAGAATTCGTAGAAGTGGGCAATGGCGTAGATAGCAGCGAAGAAGGAACCGTTCAACCAACGACGACGTTGGAGGACAAGCTCCGTGACGGTGTCCGGTACGTCCGTCTCGCCGGTAGCAGACTTAACGTACTGCAGAATCCAATGGCAGTTTCTCTTTGTGACAAGCTCGAAGCAGAGAATACGATCTTCGGCGAGGTACATGTTGGATGTGAAGATACCAGCGCCGGCTCCCTCAAGTTTCTCACCGGCAAAGTACTTCTCCAGTGGACCCTGACCATTCTTGTCATTCTGCAAGGCAACGTAGCGGTAGGCTGAGAAAGCACCAGGCAACACGGAAATGAAGCCAAAGGCGGATTCCAAGGGCTTGTCGAGAATGTTGCTCATCTTGTATTCGAAATTCTGGGTCGCCACCAAGGGGTTGAGGAGGTGCTTGCCGCCCGTGCCTAGAAACCGTCAGTTAGAGATGTCGAAACTGGAAGCAAATTATTTCATCAAACGTACCCAACATGGCCTTGATTTCACCACAAGCGCCGGCGCACATGGGCTCCAGGTCGAACGCCTTCCAAAGGTGGTAAATGGAGTTTCCACCGGGCTTGGTACCAGCATCAATGAGAACACAGATGTTGGGGTCAAGAACGCGGCCGAACGCCTGGAAGAACCATCTGTGGGAGTTGATCTTCTTCGAGTTCTTCTCCTTCAAGCAGAACAGCATCTGAACAGGCTGCTGCTTGGGGACCAGGGTGACAACGTCGTTCTTGATCGTCATGCCGACTTGAGAGGTGTATTCGTAAATATGGGCCGTGACATCCTTGCCGTTGACCTGTTGCTTCGCAATACCCTCCTGGTAGACACCCATACCAGCCAGCAGCGCTCGGGTTCTAGGGTTGATCTTGCCACGACCGTCGCTGACGACACAGACAACAATCTTCTTCCAGGCATCCTTGCCCCAGGTTTTGCTCTCTTTCCGACTGCACATGTACTCGACGTTTTTCAAGACACCAATCATTGTCCGGGCGAACAAGATCTCGTCTTCATTGTACATGGTGACAACGATGAAAAGCTCCGTATGTCTCGGCTTGGAGAAAAGCCTCTGTCTAAGTGTGAAGTTGTCGTCGTAGAAGAAGTTGGGATCGCAAGTGGCGGCGGAATAGCGCATGTGTGTAAACTCGTCACGCTCACCGTGGGGAAGCTGGTTAAGCAGCCTTGGGGGCACAGGGCAGTCGAGAACCAAGTTTCCGCGGTATAGCAGGACCTGCTTCACGGTCTTCCACCTCTTGATACCTCCTCCAGCTGGCTGTGGTGTCGGGTTGTCCTGGTATCCTCCATCGGTGGTCATAGTGTCCTGGTGAGGCAGCATTGGCCTGTTGTCATCATACTCGTTGTATCCGGTAGGTTGATCGTAAGGGTGTGCAGGATCGTGGGGTGAAGGCTCGTAAGACTGGTTGTAGTAGGCGTCATGATGCGCTTCCGGGTTGACACCGTAGTCGCCATGGTTGACTGGTGTATCGTAACCGCTCAAGTTGCTAACAGAGTGCTATGTGCGAATGTCTGTTAGTCCAGTTCGATATCAAGGATCTTGGGCATTGCTTACTGCTGCGTTCAGTTGTAATTGATCGCTGGGAGTGCCGTAGCGGCCAGGTGCCATGGGAATATCAAGCTGAGAATGAGGACTAGGGCGTCCATACGGGTCGTCGACATGTTGAGGAGGAGGCTGGTGGTATCCTTGCTGTGCCTGGTTGTTGAATGGGTTGTCCTCTAGTTGGTAGCCATGCTGAGCCGGCTGGCCTGGCGAAGGCGTACGATGGTACCGGGGGTCCATCCGGTCGTTGTAGTAATCGTCGTCTACAGGAAGAGAAGGTTAGGTTGGCCGTCTACACAAAGAAGTTGCCGTAAATCGGAAGTAGGATGCTAGGGAGGCAAGAAGGAGGTAGTTGTAGAAGAGGAAAAGAAGCTTGCGCCACGGAAGGTGCGTATTCGTACTTCCTCGATGTACGGATAGTATGCGCCGGACAAGCAAGCTCTTTGACAAAGGCAGTGCGGTCAGGTACGGATGACGAGATGATTTGACCATAGACCATACATAGGGTAGTAGGGGATTGTTGGGGACAAATCAGGTCTTGGGCTTTGTGCGGGAGGGAGAGGAAGATGTGGGATGAATGACGCCAAGGGTCAATATCAGAAGGGGACCAAGTTACTTGCCTAAACGATTATACGACATGGTTGCGATGGTACGGGGGGTCAATCACAGGAACCAGTGTCTGATGTTTGTGGCCAGGAGAGTCTGTGGGTGGATATGACTATGGATCGGGAAGACGATTCGCGTCCCTCGGGGAGAGCGGGATGCTGCTTCTTGGGAGGCCGGCGGCGTTGTTGGCAGTGCTGCGGATGCGCCGTGCTGTGCAGACTTGGATCTTGGCCAGTCAGAGACGTTGTATCCGTAGGCGTTAGGTAGATTGAGGTGGGCGCTGGAGGTAGAGAGTGGTGTCGCGGGGGAGAGAGGAAGGAGATGTCGAGGTGGAAAGTGGATAGGATGGGAAAGTTGGGACTGTTCGGCGCTTCTCAGAGAGTTGAGTCGCAGAGTTGCAGTCGCGCAGCAAGACAGTCGCACCTTCTCTCTCTCAGAGTCGTCGGATCGGTCTCTGTCGGCAGTCCAACTTTCAGGTAAGTTGAGCCCCTATTCTTCTTTCTTTCTTGCTCCTGCTTCCCCGTGAGGTAAGGTACTGAGGTACAGTTGTGGTGGGTGAGGTGCGCAAGGTTTTGCTCGTGCTTTCTGGCCTTCCAATCCCAGGCAGGGCAGGGCAGGCTGTTCAAGGAGGTTGCCGGTAGGGTTGCACAGCTCGAGGAGGGCAGTGAGGGCTGTGGTGAGGAATGCGGTATGGCCGCGCGGGTCGGTGCTCAACTCAATGCGCCTGACGGGTTTCGGGGTTGTGGACGGGAGAGATCCAAGGGGGTACCTGTGGTCCTGCTGTGGTCCTGTGGGAGGAGTGAATATGTTACTTGTGAGGGAGGTGAGGGAGAGGAGGAGAAGAAGGGATGCGTTCGGTCGAAACGTTGAAAGGTGGGAGAGGTCAAGGAGGACGTCTCTCGAGAAACCTGGGAAGGCACGGTTTCAAGCTGATTGAGCCGTAGCAGATTGTCTGCGGGAGGCAGGGCAGGACGCAGGATGACCAGGATGGGACCCGGGGGGGTTGTGTTGATGGGATGGGACTTTTTTTACTTGGGAAGCGGGAGGAGGAGTACCTTACTGTCACGACTGTGTACCTATGGACAGGGGTAGCGATGGTTGAAGGAGCGACCGCAAGTGCGCAGTTGCCAGTCGCAAACACGTTGTGGAGGCTTTGAAAGGGAAAGTACCCGTTTACCACCGTTGCGCAGCAGCAGCAGCAGCAGCAGCAACACCAGCAGTCAGCCAGCCAGCTAGCAGCAAGACAAAACAGGCGTGGAGCTGTGCCAGTGCAGTCAGCCTTTTTGCTTTGCTCCAGTAGATCTCATACTGCGTGCTCCATACATAATTACGCGGTATCGGTAAGGCAGTGTGGATTCAAGTTGGAGGAAGGATCCGCAGCTAAGGTACCTTACGGATACTGTACAGTGGTAGGTACCTCTTAGTTTGCGCCATCCAAAATGGAGGTTGAGTTGTCGCGTTTCAAGTGTGGCGCGGCGCCTTTCGCTTCTGTACTCTTGATATCGGCTTAGTGCCAGATTACCTTGCCTCAAGTACCTTACTTGGTGTGCTTAAGAGGATGTGCATATTCCAACACCTCCCACTTCCTTGTACCTGATCAAGAGCTTCGAGAAGACTTCTCAAGGTGCGGACAGTGATTTGTGGTCTTCCATCATCGGAGCAATTGGGGGGCGGGTGACGTCGCCGCGGGCCTCACGGGTGGACATTGTCAGGGTCCCCCTTCGGCTCTCAAAGCCTGCGGATGCCAGCAACCCAAAAATTTGTGAGAGATGGTGGTGGTGGTGGACTGTGGACTGGTGGTGCGTGTGACGAGCTTAGCGGGCTGGCGGGGAGGCTTCCATTTCGGAGAGGGGGGCAACCAACAGTAACACCATGGCGATGGGGGGTCCTGGCTTTCCAGGTTTGGGTGTGAGGGATGCGACTGAGTACGAGCCATGATTGGGTCCCTGAAGCAAAAAAGAAGCCAGGCCGGCATTGTCGAGCAAATGTATGGATGGGATGGCCACGCCAGAGACGAGTGCAACTTTTTTATTACATGAAAGTGACGTGAAAGTCTGTCCCTAATTTACGGATACATCATACTGCTGTCCAGTGCAGGTGCTGCATGGCATGGCAAGCCGTCAAAATGTCTGTCCACCTGTCCGATTTCCCGCCCGGCCTTTCTGTCCGTTCATCTGCCAGACGTTAGTATCACTTTCAACAAGCTTTCGTATTCTCTCTCATACGGTGTGTTTGCATGGTCTGAGTATGAACCCGAATCGATTCCGAATCCAAAGGCTCAGTAAGAACATACTGGATCGTGACACCTTCCACCCTCGACATGCAAGTCGGAGCCCTCTTTCCTTCCTTCTTCTCTCCCTCCTTCTCCCGAGCGCAGTTTTCCGTGATGGTCGCTGCGCCGCGCAAGGTACCCGCGACGATCGCCAGAGATTCCAAGCAATCAGCAAGTGCCGCAACAGCCGTTCGTCGCCCATTCGATGTGTCGCGTTCCCGTGGTTGCATGTGCTGCTGGGATCCGTTGTTTAATTCTACGCACCCACGCACCTCATAGAGGGGGCCATCTTCCGAAGCCCATTGACAGGGTAACCGGCGCTTTCCCTTTGATGACCAGGGGTCAAACGCTGTGGAGCCCTCCTTCCTCATCAACGACCACTCACCGTGTCACCTCAGACTTGAAGCATGGGCCATAGGCAACTGCTCCGAAAGGTACCTCGGAGGTACGTATCTCTACAGACAAGCGCATTTTAGAAGTCAGGTCCATTGCGGGGGCTTAACCTTTGCGTGTGTCTCCAAAAATAAAATTAAAAAAATAATCGCAGTGAGAGAGAGAACTGGAAAGAGAAGACGTATCGACGCCACACCTGCCCCAAGGTGACGACGCCTCCACGGATCACGGCCTCCAACCTGTCGTGCGCCAATGTGCCTGCATGCCTTCCCGTTGCGTCTCCACTTCAAGATTGCTCAGCCTCACTCCTCGGTCTGTTCTTCTCGGATTCAAGCATTCGCCATTCAAACAATTCCCACCATTGGCACTCATTGTCTCAAACACAATCCGCGGAGCTTCACAAACCCCAGCGCCCAAAACCTCGCCTCTGTCAGCCCCTCGAGAACCCTGACCTTATGCGCGGAATCTGCCTTCACCGAGAAAAAAGCCACCAACCCGGACCCAGCTCTTTCCCCGCCGACGCCACACACCGACCCGAGCGGCCTTGTTCCCCGCCATTGGGGCTGAATCGCCTCATCCGTTGCCAGAAAACCTGCTGCGGCCACAACAAGTTCACCCGTCGCTGCTATTCGCCTTTCTCGCGCCTATGTAAACCAATGGGCTTTCCTCTAGGTCTCCGCCTCCTCTAGGAATGACGCGCCCTCGCTTGAATATCCTAGGAACAGGAAAAAAGAGAGATCTACGGGTGTCCGATCCCATCCCATCCCATATGCCCGTTTCTTAGCGATGCAGATGGAAGGCCTTACCTTGCTTTACACTCTTCAACTCGCTTCGCTGACCGAGGCAGATGGCCTTGCATTGCTGTTTGATCGTCACATGATACCGCCGTCTCCAAGTGGCCAAGCTGTGTCCCCAAAAATCTACTGTCCAGCACTGGAGTATACCTGACTTCCCGCCAATGACGATAATCCGATGTTGTTCCCCAAACTCAAATCAATCCGAACTCTACACCACACCCTCTTTGCCGCACCTCACTGTTGCCATTCTAGACCGAGCCCTTTTTTTTTCCCTCTCTCTGTCCAGTATCTACGGATTTGCGGGCGTCCGTCAGCTCCCTTTCCCCCTCAAAAGCCCATTAACCTTTTTGCTGTCTGCCGTCTTCGGTGCCGCGGTCTTCCTAGTCCCTCAGCTCCCATTTTAGACTTTGGCGGGCCAGCCCGAGGTAAATGCCGTAGCCAGCATCGTCAGATACCACTTGTCGGCGTATCGCGACGGTTGCGACGATGCCAAGTTGTTGGTTCCCGCCTAGTGGAAGTGAAGCCAAGTTGATTCGTCCCTTGTACTGTGAAGGTGCGTGTTTGATGGTGGCTGAGCTTCTGTGGACTGATATGGATTGGGCAATCACATTGCAAAGCTGTGTTTGCGTTCGTAATTATTTTCCTAAATGGCTGCCTAATTATAAGTCGACTGAGTCAAGTAGAGCTAGTGATGAGAGATTCACCGTGTAAACGGGTGTGATTAGCCAAAACCCACGATGGAGAACCTCATCCCTATGCTGATATTCTATACTTGGTGGCGGGTTCAATATGAATCTCGATCCACCCTACGAGGTCGAAAAGCCGACGTCGAAAAGGATGGCTACTCATCCTGTGGACTGCAGTCTTTCAACTCCATTGTTGTATTGCACCGTCCAAAGTGCAAGAATTTGTATTATTAGGAGGTTGAATACTATCCTCTGCACGTCACGACATTTTTCCAAGAAAGAACAAGCCAGGGCAGAGTGCTTCACTTGAGACAAAGGACGATAATGGCGGCCGTGGCGGTCGTGGCATCTCTAAGCGGTTTATTTCTGCTATTTAACCGCGTCGTAAACCTCATAGAGCTCATCGTCGTAAAACCCCACAAGTAAACCAGACATGCCTGCCATCAGAGGACACTCAACATAAGGACAAGGTCTTATAGGTCAAGGCCCAACTTGATCGAATTGCCCTTCAAGTCCATCTTCTATGTATCTAGTGGATACGGCAACTTCAATAAAGAGATTAGTCTTCTCTGTGTACCAAGCACGCTGGCTTCGTCTTCTTCGGTGATCACGATAACGATGAGAGAGGGAATAAGCGCACAACCACTAAGATACTTTCCAATCCACCACTGGTGCGTTTTCTGATTGTATACCTGAGCCTTTTTACGCTGTTCTAGCCATGAACTGGCAGGGTCGAACTTGGCGTCTCTCAGACGGCCAACAGCTAGAGGGAGGTCGAGGGAGGAAGAAAGAGGCCAAGACCAAGATTACCAATTCTACATTGGGGGCGACGCGGCCGTCGTCGTCACCTACAGTCTACCGGAGGGGCCTTCCGGCCGCACAGCCACCGGTCAGCGGATCGGAGTGTCCGGGCTTACTCACGGCCGTGTGTGCGGGCTACGCCGCGGATGCGCTGCTTTGGTCGTGATCATTGAGTTGTGCCCAATGACACAATGGGAGGGGAGTAGGGTTCTTTCCAAACTTAGCATCGCGAGGGAGACGAGCAGCTGTCCAGAGCGGGGAAGAATGCGTTATTTCTGAATGCTGCTACTTGAGGCAATGGCGCGAGTAGATATCCTGCTGCACTTGCAAGTGATTGTGAACATTGAACGTTTAACTTCCCAGTGTTCTCTGTGTAGATGTTTCCTACATCTGTGGCGCAAGGTGAAGAAAACATTGAAACTAGGCGAGATCGTCTTGGTCCCCTTAGACATGGATCTGACCTTAGTGCAAAGGTACTTACACTGCAGAGTGCGGACAGAGTATTCAACACGCCGTTTTGTGATAACCGTTTCCAACGGAAAGAAAAGAAGCGTTTCAACGAAATGAAGGGGAGGATTGCGGGGGGTTACAACGGGCGCCGGGGGAGCACCGGCGACTAACTTCTTTTTCGGACCCCAAACCTGTACACTAAAACGGTGACCCCTCCAGAAAATTAGTATTAGTGAATTTAATGCTGATGATTACCGTTGCGGGATCATCAAACATTTGACATGGGGGGAGGGGGTCAACATGGAATTGGGAAATTTGAAATTGGAGGGAAACTCTCAATGGTTCCGGGTGATGGATGTTTGCAGAGGAGGAAGCATGTGCCTGCGAATGAACGTTGAGGCCACCAATAGAGGCCTGGAGCTTGTTTCTGTGAACCTCGGTCGGAAACAGGTACGACGTACGAAGTACTTGCAATGGAAATGCCTCGCTCATCATTGCGCGATGATGATATCCCGTATGGGTCTTGTTTAATTTGCGCTGGGCAAAGCGAGGCCATGGGCCTGGAAGATGTGCATGGGCTGGTTGGTTCCTCCTGCCTTATCTGCAAACACTGACCTTTTGTCAAGATCCGGCATGATCTTCCCGTGTTCCCACAGTAATCCTCCGTGCGACACAACGGAGCCGGCTGGGGTCCTCCTACGGGCGAGTTCCGGGGCGGTTGCGGGCCATATGAAAATCGTTCCGAATGCTGGATGGCGTGGCTTATGGCAGGTACGATATGAGTTTGCTGTTCCTCATCTCGCCGTGACAGCGTACAGTATTTCTGTGAAACGTCTTCGCTTTTGATGTTGGCTATGGTGTAGTTCATGAAGGCTAACCAGACTACCCTCTGCAACAAGGTGGCGTATAAGTCACTTGGTAACGAAGAATCAGGCATGTGGACGTGGCCGCAACTCGAATAGCAGAGGCTCGTCAATGGATATCCGACTTTGAATTCCGGTTCTTAATGACTTATACTAGGGGTCTTGACTTATCAGGGACTCGTTTCTTCGTTTCTACATGTTGTTGTGTCTAATTCTTTGCGAATCGAACTCTATGGCACACGTTTCTGTGAAAGCAGGAAACCCGCCAGTCAAATGTACCAGTCAATAAGTGTGCCTTGCGAATGATCACTTGTACATCTATGTTCATAGATAAGTACAGATGGCTCTCGCAAATATGATTCAGAAGTATCATACAGTGCCAAGATATACGACAGATGGTGATTGCTGTGTAAAACCAGTGGCAAATTTCTCTCTCTCTCTCTCTCTCTCTCTTTCTCCCCAAAAGGTTGTATTCAACAAGTCTTGTGGCGAAGACGCCCGCTGTTCCATGAATCTAGTGAGCATCTGGGGTTGATCATGTTTCCTCACCGACGTCTCTCGAGAATGTTCCAAGAGAACCTTAATTTTATGACACTTTCCCGCTGTCCGCGCCAAGTGTCTGCAACGCAGCGTCGTCAGAAATCATTACACATCTTCTAATAACAATCTAGCTTCAAGTGATTCGTAAAGCATCAGATGCAGTTTGACTTGGCTCTTCTTCGACAGGAGGCTCGATAGGCGTCTTTTCAAGTATGAGGTATTGGAGGAACCCCGGACATGGGCTAGTTTGGCACCGAAATCCCAGACCGTAGCGTTGTACATCATTTATGTTTGAGGGTCGAACTTCTTCTCATATCTTCCGCGCACCAATCTTGACCTGCGATTCCTTCATGGCAGAAATGCATAGCCTCTCGCACAAAATATCCTTTGTCTTGGCCTTTCATGCGAGCTATCTGACTGAATCTAAAGGCCCAATCGTTTCTGAAAATGGGCTTGTGGTATCTTTGTCTGGATGTCCGGCGTTGCTTAAGCGGTCTCGTCCCACTACCTCCGCTGCATTCTTTCAACATCGCAGTTTTGGCCTGAAGTTACGAATGAGTAGAACGTGGTCCCTGTGCGACGATTCTATTACGGATTTCTGCCCCTCTTCCGCGCTCGCGGCCCCTTTGGGTCTATCATGAGTCAATTTGAATATTTCCTTGGTTGTAATAGCTTGATGGGAGGTCTATAGCAAATACCAAAACCAGCTCGATATCTTGCGTGACGGCGATCACTCAAACAGACATCAGGGAGGCTGATAGGAGGGTGAATGAGAGGAATTGAGGAAGCATAGAAGCATACCTCCCGAACGAACTCGAAGGGGGGTATGCCCAAAATATGGTCAGACAACATCCGGAATTTTTTGTGCACATCGAGCTCAGCTAGCTGGCTATTGCAACTCCTTAGAACACCGTGTTGGCCTCATATCCTCACTCCGTTTTCATACCTCAAACCCTGTCTTGCCATGACCAGGACAAAGCAACAAAACAAATCCGAACGAAGCGCGCAACTTTTGATCTCAATAACGCCTGCCCCCTTGCCCTCACTCGGAACTCGAACTCGAATCGAACTATTCACTTCCCGTTTCCTCATTAGACTCAGACTCGTTGTCGTCATCCTTGTCACTCGAATCCGATTCCTAGTCCGACTCCTCGTCACTAGTGGCCTCGATGTTGGACTTCTTAGCTCGTGACTTCTCCTTGGCCGCGGGCTTCGGGGCCTCGACGGCAGTGGGAGCGCCACCGTCCTCCTCAACGTCCTCGACGTCGTGGCCCATGGCACGCAGCTTCTCGCTGATAGCGGGCATGGCCTTGACAAGGGCCTCGTACTGGGGCACCGTGAGAGAGATGCCCTTCTTGCCTGGCAGCATGTCGCCGTCCTTTTCGTAGAACTCGCGAATGTTGACAAAGGTGGTGTTCTTGAATTGAGAGAGGCCTATACGGCGCTTGTTGGAGAGCTGTTAAGGGGAAGAGAGGCGTGTTAGGAGGCCAAGCTACGAGGTGTATCAAGTTAGACATTGAACTCACATCCCAGAAAGGGTTGCCATCCTTATCGACCCCATCTGTGCTTGCGCCATTCTTTGCGGTCTTGGTCTTCTTGTTGGACTTGGCGATGACCTCATCCTCGGAGTCGCTGCGCGAGTCGCGTGGGGCAGCGCGTTTAGTACCCTTGGTGAATGGCATGATTGACTGGACGTTCGCTAAATTCGCGGTACCAATGGGTGATATGGTAGGTGAGATTGTGGCTTAACGTAAGGCTAGAAAGATTGGCGCGATTGTCAAGGCTGAATTGGAGAAGTTGAGGATGTCTGATGTGTTGTCAATCGCATGCACAATGAGCTGTCAACGACACTGCAGGCGCGTTGCCGTCAGTCGAGTAAAGTGGTCTGTCGCGACTTTTGACAGGTGACGTAATCGGCCTCGCATAGACATGTGACGCGAGGGCACGTGATGGCCAACAGCCCAGGTTTCTTAGGTAAGCACTCCTAGGATGGTAGTGTGGAAGATATGGTTACTTTCCGGGGGAGACGTTGCACGCCAAGGACGGGAGGGAGTTTGGGGATAATTTTGCGGCGCAGAGCACTAAAAGACGTTAATCTCCAACATTGAGACCCTGTCGCGTCACTCTATGCAAGGGATATCGTTATCTTGTCTCACCTCGAGCGCGCATCTGCCGCCTCCTGAACCAGCTGAACTAGAATGGTCCTTCCACCGCTGCTTGAGATGTGTTTCAACCCCATATTCTGTCCATCTGTCCATCTGATTCTGCGCCGCACTGCCCATCCCTTTCCCCTATTCAATGCTAATGATCCCATGCCTATGGAGTACAGACTTAACAAGTATGCTGCAATTATTGACGATCCAACAGACGGTTTTAATAAACAAGTGGAATCAGAGCAGACAGAGTGGACAGACATTGCCCAGAAACACGGGGATTTTCTACTAGCGACTGGACCGGTACAGGGGTTTCGTCACTAAAATTAGGAGTCTAGAGCTTTGGCGAATATTTTGAGCACATCTGCGTTCCCATTCAAGGCGGGCCAATTTGCTAGAAGCTCCACCGTGGACGTCAACAAGAATTCGCTTCCCGTCCTCCCCCAGTCCCATCAGCGCTTAGGCCCCCCTAAAACGAGATCTGATTCTGGTTCTGGTTCACTTCAAGTCGGCGCACGCCTTTTTTTTTCTTTCTGCTGGACTTTTTTCGAAACACTACCGTTCATAGCTGCGTGTGGCTGACGAGAAACCACCTTACGGAAAGGTCGGCCAACTGTCCTCTGCCAACTTTTTTTTTTAGAGCTTGCGCCTGCAGCTGACGACGACCGCCGTTTGCTGCTCTTGCTCTTTGCTTACGGTCAGGAGCCTTCTCGAATTTGCTTCTTACTTTACTCGATTAATGCACGCTTGGTCTTCACCTCCAGCGCCAGGGATGTGTGAGAGAGAGTGCGGCCCCCGAAATCAATAGACCGACGAACTAAGCAAACATGGACTCGACGCCGGCCGAAGTGCATCCACCGGGCGGCGCATCTCCCGTCGCCGACGAGAAGCTCCCGGCTACCGGAACAACAACGGCAACGACTACAACGACACCATCTACAATCCTCCCTGCGACTGAAGAGAAAGCGACAATTGCCTCTGCTCCCTCAACAGCAGCGGCAGCCATCCCGGAAGCGCAGCAGCCGGGTGGAAAGGTTGAAGAAGAAGATGACTTGGTGACCAAAGTCCTCAAGTTCTTGTCGACCGCGACACCCGAGACTCTAGGTGCTGTTGCAGTCGGCCTGGCAGCTTCGACATACTTCATCCTTGGAAAGGTTGGACTCGTCCTGATCGGCGCTTTTGGTGGTATTGTCGCTTTCATTTCGTACGAAGCGCGCCATCCAGAGGTGTCCCGGGCGGTCCGAGGCGAGAAGGGAATTGACGTGCTTCAGCGCCTGGCGTTGGTCAAGATCGCAGAGCCACCCAAGAACGACGAGGAGGAGGAAGACCGACTTATCCATGGATTCGACGATTTTCAGCCCGAGACGCGAGAGGCGTTGACTGGTTTGGTGGACGCCGTCATCCGCGACTACGTCAAGTGGTGGTATAACCCGATTCTTCCGACGGACAGCTCGTTCCCTCTTTCCTGTCGGAGACTCCTCAACTCGTTTCTCCTCTCCGTGTCGAACCACCTCTACCGCAAACGACCCGCCGATTCCTTCCTCGACTTCATGACCAATGCGTCGTCCATGTTCATCGTCTTCCTTTCCGAGTTGTCCTCTGCCTTCACCGACCAGAACAACGAACCGAACTCGACAGCCCCAGAGGTCATCTCCAAGTACCTCGAAGAAAACCCCAACTCGAATCTGGCCAACCTTCTGAGTCGGTCCCAACAGGCTGCAAAATTCCACAATGTCGCAGACGACCTCCTTGGGTTCCTAGAACGGTCGGCATACAATTGCGACCCTGCTCGCGTGTTCCTCCGGGAAATCCTAGCAGGAGTCATTCTTGAGATGACCTTGCAGTCATGCTCGTCGCCGGAGTGGATCAATGCCTGGATCGTCTACCTATTGGAAGCCGGAGAACCCGACTTTAGTCAGGCTATCGACGTTGGCATGCAGACGGGTCCCGAGGCAGCTACTGCCAGCGCTGCCAGCGCGGTCAACAATGCGAACGCCTTCATTGATATTGACGGAAACGTCGGCAACATCGCCCTGACCAAGGGAAACCGCAACTCTTTAGATATGGAACGCGAGCGCCGCAAAGGATCATTGGTCTCACACAAGAAGCAGCTCAGCAAAGCTGACGAAGAGATGGAAGAAGCTATGGAGGAGATGAAGCGAATGAACGCTCTGATCGCCGAAGAAGAAGCTAAGAGAGTCAAGACGCGACAGAGCGTTGACTCGGCGTCTAAACCGATAGTACAGACTACCGAGGGCAACATTGTGTCTTCCCCCGGGGAGCTGTCACCGAGGTCCTTGTCTTCCGCGGAGAAGCCGTCAACGAATGGTTCGAATGGGTCGAATGAGTCCGATGTTTCTAAGCGGGAAAGCATGCACTCGCCTGTCACGGACTCTTCCAGCCAGAAGTCGTCGCCGAAACAGCCTTCATCCAAACACGCCTCTAGCGGGAGCGCATCCCAATTTTTGAACTTTGACCAGATCGTGCCGCCCGCGAAGGAGGAGCCCGAGGTTCCTGAGGAAAGCTCTCGCAAGCTTCCTCTGACACTGCACAACGCTACCATCACTCTGTATGAGGATGGCAACGACAATAACCGTATCCGAAGCAAGCCCAATTGGGACTACATGGTTCAGATTGAGCCATCTTCGTCTCACTACCCCGGCTGGATGATTGTGAGGCAGTACTCTGACTTTGAGACTCTGCACGAGATCTTGAGACGTATTGCAAACATTTCGGGCGTGACAGCTTTTACCGAGCAGCATGCTGCGCTTCCTAACTGGAAGTCGCACACGCGGGCGTCGCTACGTGGTGAACTGGAGCGCTATGTGAAGGACGCCTGTTGGTATAAGTCACTCGCAGAGAGCGAGGGCATGAAACGCTTCCTTGAGAAAGATTCAGGCCATGGCCACAGCAACTCCAAGTCAGGTCTCCCATGGGACACGGTTGGCAAGAACATGTTGGACGTCTTGACATTGGGTCCCAAGGGTGCCATGGAGGGCGGCAAGGCAGTGTTTGGCGGCGTGACTGGCATGTTCAACAACATCGGTCTTGGCCCAAGAAAGAACACCGCATCCTCGTTGTCGGAAATTCAAACAACAAATCATCGCTGGTCTACGGGAACACCACCAAGGATGGACAGTACTACCAGTCTAAACGCAGCACTGACTTCGCCGACGACTGGAGTGGGTCCTCGGAAGGGCCGGGACAGTCTTGACAGCCAAAGATCTTCGATTGTCTCAACCCAGCCAGGCAAGATCGCCCCTATGGAACGACGACCTAGCTTTGACCCCCGAGGCGATACCGAGGCAGACAGCCTCAAGCCTCGTTCCGATCGCTGGGAGAGGAACACTCCAAGTGCTACTGGCAGTCGCGAACATAGTAGAGCCTCGAGCTTGGCGCCTTTGCAGTCACCCGCCCTTCGATCTCCCTCATCCACGAGCCTCGATGTCATGAACCTTCAGTACCTACCTCCGCCGCCGGACGAGATGCCTGAAGACTACCAGTCGCCTACTCAAGGGGACATGCAGGCTAAGATGGACGAAGTCATTTCCCCGCGCAACTCCATGGGGGCTCTTTCGCCGGGTCTTCCGCAGACGCAGTCGAAGAAGAAGGAGGCGAAGCCTGCACGCCAATACTCTCCTCTTCAGGAGCAGGAAACCAATGTGGCTGTTGAGCTAGTCTTCGCAATTATTAATGAGATGTACACGCTCTCATCCGCTTGGAACATTCGACGAACTCTGCTAGCTGCAGCAAAGTCGTTCCTTTTGCGACCTGGTAACCCGTCCTTGATCGCGATCCAAAAGATGATGCAAGAATCCGTCATCGACGCCAACACCAAGGACGAAGGACTCGCATACCACCTTCGCAAGCTGAGAGAGAATACGATGCCGACTGATGAGGAGCGGGCCACCTGGCCTGCCGAGATGACAGAGGAGGAGAAGGAGATACTGCGCATCAAGGCACGCAACCTCCTGATCAAACGAGGTGTTCCGGCTGCTTTGTCTGGCGTTATGGGACAGGCAGCGACGACCGACGCATTGGGACGTATCTTTGACAGTCTTCAGATCCAAGAGGTGGCGCGAGGCTTCATGTTTGGCATGATGCTCCAGGCTGTGAGGGTCGTCACCCACTAGTCCCTACCATTTTTCACCCCTTTGGCGCCGGCGCGATACACACTTTTTGTACCAACAATCGGACACGAAGACGAGAGAGCGCAGCGCAGAGCAGTCGCTGTTTGTAAGACTATATGACTTGAAAGACATGGAAACGACCGATGCCAGGCAACTTGGCATCGCTGGGGACGAGAACAAGATTACTATACATACATACTTAATAATTGACGCACATATACATCTCATGGACTGCCTTCTTTGGCCAATGACGATTGCTTCACGTTAACTAGAGCCATAATGCCTCTGCTTAGTCGCACTGTCATAGAACAGAGGCAGGGACGAGAAGAAACACCCTTGAAAACCAAGTAAGGGACACTCTTCGGCTTTGCATTAGGTATTCTTAGAGAAAGATGGCATACCGACCGGTGGCCACGGAGGTAGCTGTGCAGGTTATACCCCAGGTACCTTCCCACACTTCATCCCATGGCATATTCCACCACCTGAATACACAAAAAACCCATATAGGTCCCGCCAAACCCATATCCGTCACCAGCCAGCAGGCGCCCGTCTAGGTCGACGGGTCAGGTCAAACTGGCTGGGTGGTGGAGTGGTTCAAGATCAACAATCAATATCTACGCCCAACAGCCTACTCGACGACAGGCTCCGAGTTCGAGTTCGATTCCCAGCATGAGCACCAAGAGATGTAGCCTCCAATTCAGCACCGGGTGGGTGAACTCTTTTTTAGTTCGTCATTCCAATTAATTTTCTTTTGATATCTGTACATTATCTCCCTAGTACTTCGACACACACCTTGAATGCGATTGCTTCCCCACTGCATTACCTTAACGGCTGGAAGTGCAAGAACGCCTCCACTCAACTACCTTAGCATGTCACCACCGCCCACTGCTCCACGGCTGCGGAAGGCGGGGTAGATCACGCTAGTAGTGGGGTGCGGAGCTCCTAAGCTCCTTATCTTATCGGCAACGCCCTCCGTTGTAAGGTAGGTATCCCGTTGACGTCGATACCTACCGATATCATTTGTCATCGGATCATCGTGTTCAATTAATGATCTTTAGTCTTCGTCTATACCATTAAACTCTGCTTCAAACTCTGTTTCAGCCTTGCAAGGACGCTCTCTGATAGTTTCAATTGCATTGTGAACCAAGACTCCTGCCTGAATAATCTTCGAGAACTCACCCCAACATCCTTGAGGTCTACCGTCATAATGGCTTCAGACTCACGAGACCGCGGCATCCGCATCGCCATCGACCGCGGCGGTACCTTCACCGACTGCGTCGGCGAGCTCAATGGGAAAGAGACAATCATCAAGCTCCTATCCGAAGACCCAGCCAACTATGAAGATGCGCCCCTCGAGGGAATCCGGCGCATCATGTCGCACTTCCTCGGCAGGGAAATCCCCCGCGGCGAGGCCCTCGACACAAAGAGAATCAATTCCATCCGCATGGGAACCACCGTAGCCACTAATGCTTTGCTGGAGCGCAAGGGCGAGAAGATCGCCATGGTCGTGACAAAGGGGTTCAAGGACTGCCTCGCCATCGGCAACCAGAGCAGGCCCAAGATCTTTGACTTGGCGATCCGGAAGCCGGATGTGCTATATGAGAGGGTCGTCGAGGTTGATGAGCGCGTTACGCTGGAGGATTATGCAGAGGACCCGACGAGGCATTTGACTGAAGTGTCTGCCAAGGCTGGAACGCCAGAGGCAGCTCGAGAGGAGCTTGTTCAGGGGACCTCGGGGGAGGCTGTAAGAATATTACAGCGTCCCGAGGCACAGAGTATCAAGGATCAGTTGCAGGAGGTCTACGACTCGGGTATACGCAGTATTGCGGTATGCTTGATGCACGGCTACACCTTCCCCGACCATGAAGCCTTGGTCGGCAAGATTGCAAAGGAAATTGGTTTCAAACACATTTCTCTCAGTCACGAACTCATGCCCATGATCAAGCTGGTCTCGCGAGCGACATCTGTTTGCGCGGATGCGTATTTGACGCCAGCAATCAAAAAGTACATCTCGGGTTTCCAGGCTGGATTCGAAGGTGGTCTGGGGACGAGGAGCGTTCAGCAAGAAGAAGGTGCCAAGGGCGCCCGGTGCGAGTTCATGCAAAGCGACGGCGGCCTGGTTGACGTGGAGAACTTCACCGGACTCAAAGCCATTCTATCCGGTCCGGCCGGCGGTGTTGTGGGATACGCCATCACGTCGTACGATGAAGAGACAAAGATCCCCGTGATTGGATTCGACATGGGCGGCACGAGCACCGACGTCTCTCGGTTCGGCGAGGGGCGGTACGAGCATGTGTTTGAGACGACCACCGCTGGTGTGACTATTCAGTCGCCGCAGCTGGACATCAACACGGTCGCAGCGGGCGGCGGCTCTATGCTTTTCTGGAAGAATGGGCTGTTTGTCGTGGGGCCGGAGTCTGCCGGCGCGCATCCGGGTCCAGCGTGTTATAGAAAGGGGGGCCCGGCGACTGTGACTGATGCTAATCTCTACCTTGGCCGTTTGCTTCCTGAGTTCTTTCCCAAGATCTTTGGCGAGAATGAAGATCAGGGTCTTGATCCTGAGGCCAGCAAGAAGGTCCTGCAGGGACTGGC
Source organism: Colletotrichum paranaense (assembly GCF_030867605.1). Classification (NCBI taxonomy): domain Eukaryota; kingdom Fungi; phylum Ascomycota; class Sordariomycetes; order Glomerellales; family Glomerellaceae; genus Colletotrichum; species Colletotrichum paranaense. Next base: position 324,621 of record NW_026848977.1, read on the forward strand.
AGACCAGGTTAACAAGGAGGCTGGAAAGAGTATGAGCGTCGACGAGGTGGCGTACGGATTCTTGACCGTTGCGAATGAGACTATGACGAGACCCATCAGGTCCATTACGGAAGCCAAGGGCCACGATTCTTCCAAGCACCGCTTGGCGACATTTGGTGGTGCCGGCGGACAGCACGCTGTTGCCATTGCCGAGGCTCTCGGTATTCAGCAAATTCTCATCCATAGGTACTCTTCTGTACTATCAGCCTACGGCATGGCACTTGCGGACGTCGTGGACGAGCGCCAGGAGCCCGATTCCAAGGTCTGGGAGTACCCCGGCAAGGCAGTGGACGAGCTGAAGAGCAAGATGGAGAAGCTCAAGGACAAGTCCCGCAAGGCATTGCGCGACCAGGGCTTCGATGAGAAGGAAATCGTGTTTGAGGAGTACCTCAACATGAGGTACAGGGGTACCGAGTCGGCGTTGATGATCATCAGGCCCGATCAGGACGAGCAGAAGGACGCAAAGGAATGGGACTATGGCACGGCCTTTATTCAGCAGCACCGTTACGAGTTTGGGTTCACCCTCGACGATCGAGATATTATTGTCGATGACGTGCGCGTTCGCGGTATTGGAAAGAGCTTTAGGCATGCGGAGAAGACGGTGGACCAGCAGCTCAAAGAGTTGAAGCGCACAGATGTGGAGCAGAACAAGGCGCATAACCGACAGCAGGTGTATTTCGAGGAAGGCCGACTCGATACCCCGGTGTACAAGCTTGAGGACTTGGGCACCGGCGAGACTATCAAGGGACCTGCCATGCTCGCTGATGGTACGCAGACCATCGTGGTTACGCCAAAAGCTACTGCGCTGGTTCTTGATACCCACGTTGTGATTGACATTGAGAAGGAAGGATCTAAAGAAGATGGGTATGTAAGATCAAGACTGATTCGAAAGCATGAAGCTGACCTGTGATTATAGGGCGCCAAAGAACCAAGGCGAACGAGAAGTCGACCCGATCATGCTGAGCATTTTCGGTCATCGATTCATGGCTATTGCAGAACAAATGGGCAGAGCACTCCAGAAAACCAGTGTCAGCACCAACGTCAAGGAGAGACTCGATTTCTCCTGCGCCATCTTTGACGCGACGGGCGGTCTCGTAGCCAATGCGCCCCATCTTCCCGTTCATCTGGGCTCAATGTCCACCTGCGTCAAGCGGCAAGCCGAAATCTGGAAAGGTGATTTAAAGAAGGGCGACGTCATCATTTCCAATCATCCTTCCTACGGAGGCACCCATTTGCCGGACATCACCCTCGTGATGCCGGCTTTCAACGACAAGGGCGACAAGATCCTCTTCTATGCCGCGTCAAGAGCGCATCATGCGGATATCGGAGGTATCACGGCTGGTAGTATGCCCCCTCACTCAAAGGAGCTCTTCCAGGAGGGCGCTGCAATCAAGAGTGAGAAGCTTGTTAGCGAAGGACGTTTCGACGAGAAGAGAGTGACGGAGTTGTTGTATAACGAGCCTGCGCAGTACCCTGGATGCAGTGGAACCCGATGCTTGGCTGACAACATCAACGACCTGAGAGCCCAGGTCTCGGCGAACCAGAAGGGTATTGCGCTGATTGAAGGCCTAATTGCGGAGTACGGCGAGGAGACTGTGCAATTCTACATGGTTCACATCCAGAATAACGCTGAGCTGTGCGTCCGCACCCTGCTGAAGGAGGTTAGCAAGCGATTTGAAGGTAAAGACCTGCAGGCGGTGGACTTCATGGACGATGGCAGCCCGATTCGTCTCAAGGTCACTATCGACGCCGACAAGGGCGAGGCGGTGTTTGATTTTGAGGGCACCGGACCCGAAGTCTACGGCAACGTCAACGCCCCCGAGGCCGTGACGTACAGCGCGATCATCTACTGCCTTCGGTGTCTCATTTCGGAGGACATACCACTGAACCAGGGATGCCTAAAGCCCATCAACGTCAAGATTCCGCCTAAATCGCTTCTGTCACCATCAGACGGCGCGGCGGTTGTAGGCGGCAACGTCCTGACAAGCCAGCGCGTGACGGACGTCATCTTCAAAGCCTTCCAGGCGTGTGCGGCGAGTCAGGGCGACTGCAATAACCTTACGTTCGGGTTCGGCGGCAACGTGACGGGACAGAAGGAGGTGAAGGGGTTCGGGTACTACGAGACGATTGCGGGCGGCAGCGGCGCGGGACCGACCTGGGAGGGCACGAGTGGTGTACACACGCACATGACGAATACTCGTATTACAGACTCGGAGGTGTTTGAAAGGCGGTATCCCGTGATTTTGCGGGAGTTTTCGTTGAGGAAGGGGTCTGGTGGTGACGGGCAGCATCGGGGCGGTGATGGCGTTGTCAGGGACATCGAGTTCCGGATTCCTGTGCAAGTGTCGATTTTGAGCGAGAGGCGGGTGTATAGACCGTATGGGCTCGCTGGTGGCGAAGACGCTGAGGCTGGATTGAATGTGTGGGTGAGGAAAGTTGAGAAGGGGAGCTGGGAGAAGTCGTTGAAGAGGTTGAAGGGTGCTGCTGGGGAGGCCAAGGGAGACGAGGAGGTGGAGTATGAGGAGCGGAGGTTTAATCTCGGAGCGAAGAATAGCGCGCCTATGAAGCCTGGGGAGAGGATTATCATCAACACGCCTGGTGGTGGCGGTTGGGGTAAGGTTGGGGCTGAGAAGGGGGTTAGTAATAAGAGAGATCCGACGGATGGATGGAGGAAGGGAAGTCATGCGAATAGGGAGGATACTGCTCTGCAGGTCTAGGAGGGGCTTCGATGGGAATCTCTTAGGGTCGTTTCGAAGTGAGCTCGTTTGTGCGTAGGTAGGAAAGCCCCAGTCATATTGACCTTGCCGAATGGCTCGGCCTACGTATAAAATAGGGATGGTTGTGTGAATCTTGGCCGCTTTATCCGCAATCAACTTCGTCAGTGTCGGCGTCTAGATTTTGAAGTACGCTATGGTCTTCGACTTTGCAAAGATCACGTCCCTTTGCTCTCCATCATGCTTACACGTCGGTTGGTATTCCCATTATACCTATTAGGAAAGGGGCATCTCCGTAGACCTTTATCTGCCCAGAGCGAGATATTCAATGTGGAATAAGAAAAGAAAGCCGAGGGCCTGTGATGTTTTGATTGGAGTTGAGTTTGCTGAGTTAGGTTGTTTCGAGGTAGAATGAGGTAGCCGCTTCGCGCGTATCGGCAGGTCCCGAGACACTCACACACACACACACAATGATTCCTTTTACATGTACTGCCAGCGAATCCAATTGTGCAACTGTTACCAGGGAACTCAGAATACCATTGGACTTTTGTGCCACCACGACACAAACAATTCACTCAAGAAGAGTCAGGATAGGCGAGTTCTAATTACTCGTCTCACGGAATAGTCAGCATCAAGAACATGGTCACAGGTTGTACGTTGTGTAATCCCTTCTGCATTTCTACTCTATTCTACTGAGAAGAATATCTCCTAGGGACTACCGACTACTCGTAGTAGTAACGATCTTCCATTCCATCTCTCACGCCCATCGAGGAGTCTCAAGCCTCCATCGTCATAGGTGTTGAAGCGCGAGTCTCGACAGCCGGAGTCGCAATGGTCTCGAAGAGACGGGTCTCGGTTTGGATGGTGAAGTCAGCCTTGACTTTAGTAGGCTCTACTCGCTCCTCCACGCTAGGGCTAGCGGTCTGCAGCGGCAGGGAAGGAGGTTCGGCTTGTTTAATGCTCTCCTTTGCGGCCTCATCGAGCTGAACATGCTCGGAATCTTGCTCAATCTTGTCCTCGACGAGGTCGGAGCTGTCCACCTTGTCGGCTCTGTCACCTGTGCGGCGGTTGGCGAAGGATGTCGAGTCTCCGAGCTCGCGGCTCTCAATGAGCTTGAGGGCCGGGAGGGCCCAGTTCCAGGCCACGGCCTCTTCGGTTGGGATGGCCTTGGCTGCGGTGTCGTGGGTGAGAGTGAGTGTGGGTGCGGCGATGGCGGAGCTGCTGGGTGCTGGAGTGACCAGGGTGCTGAAGGTGTTACTTATGGTTGGAACAACCAGAGCCGGGGCTTCAACGGAAGAGGGAGCAGAAACGTTCTCCTCTTCTTTGATGTTGGAACCGTCTTCCTTGCCCTTGATGTTCGACTTCATGAGGTCGAGGGCGGTTGCTGCCCAGTCCCAGTTCATTGCCTCAGATGGGACGTTGTCCGAAGAAGAGGGTGCAGCAACGGCGATTGTAGAGGAGCTGCTGACGACTGAACTGATAGTAGGAGTGGGGGTAATGCCAGTAGTGGTGGGAATAGCCCTGACTGGGATAGCGATGGCTGAGGTTGTGGCAGCAAGGGCCAGGGTGAGGAAGTAGAGAGTGGAAGTCTGAGAAGGCATCTTGAAGACTTTGGTTGGTTGGTTGTTTGTTTGGAGTTGGGTATGTAAGTCGATGAGTTGTGGTAGTGTGTAAGTGAGAGATGATCGATCAACTTGAGGAAGATGTGTGATGTAATGGGTTGGGAGACTGATGAATTTCTGGTCCTGGAAGAGAATCGGTCTCGTTAATATAGCTTTCTGGAAGACAATTTTCGGAGAAAGCTTTGAAGAAACCCCAGAGTCACGAGAAGGGCAAAATACTAGCCATCATGGTGTCTTCACGGAAGTTTATCATTGAAATCCCAGGAAGGGATTCAAGGTTGCGGACGATGCTTGCGGATGCCAGGGCAAGGTTCAGATACCTTGCGGGTAGGCCAAGAAGGTTCGGTCACATCAGAACCGTTGCAGAACGGCTAAGTCTATCAGGCATATCACATCGTGGAAATATCTCGAAGCTTTGGAATTGGTTTTCTAGAGGGTAGTCGAGTACAAGCAGGAACGTCGGCACATTTGAAAAGTCGTAATGCAAGGTAATCAAGCTCTATTGAGACCTACAATATGGCACTTCAATCCATCTGCTATCCAGTCCTACGCACCTCATCTAGGCAACTCAGTGTCGGTCCTCGGTGGTAACGGCTTGCGCTTTACCCCTCCTGAGAACGACCTTGTCTCTGCCCTTGCGGGTCTTTGATCTTCATGACCATCTCCAATAGTGCTTAAGCTGATGTAGCTGCTGTCATTTACCAAGTTCCTTGAGGAATTGAACCGTTCTTGTGCTCCGGGAGGTGTGAGGGATGGATTTTCTTCGTTGAGCACGACCTTGTACTGATTGTCTATTCGCTTGCCAACCCCAAGCTCAATACCAACTGAAAGAGTCAGAAAGTCAGCCATTGGGCCAAAATTCAAGAGGACAGGCTCCACATTGTATCTTGCTAGGGTAGGACTTACAAATGTTATAGTAAATGTACTTAGATAGTACCGGCGCCCACACAAGCACCGCAACGACCTGGCCAAACGTCCACTGCTTTTTCTTACCCATTGTTGATCGAACAAAATCGTGGACTTGGGCCACATTAGCGAATAGAGAAGTAGCCATTATCAACACCAGGAAAGCCCATAATAGCTTCCCCAAGACGGACCAAACAGTGAAAACCCATGCAGGTATCCGAATCTTGCGCTTTTCGAGAGCCTGACGAGCCAAGTCTTTCACCTTGCGTAGACGAGGGGTGTTTCCAAGATGATCCGCTGTCAGGAATACCATGACTGCTGTGTAAATAACAAAATAGGTGCTTTTGTCGCTCGACTGTAGATATCCGTCGGCAAAGTAGTAATCGCCATTGCCGAACTGCATACACGTTTGTAGGATACTCCGCTGCCCGCCGCACTCCACGAGCTCCAGATCGTGATCCGAGGTGGAGGAGGACGGTGCCGGGAGGCTGAGCATCTGGATGATGGCGCATAGGACATAGACAATGACTGTCAGTATGAATGTGTACCACCAGTACATACCCCTCCGCTGCATGATGGCCTGCGTGATGAGGACCAGCAGCGTGTTTGCCGTGGCGAACGCCTTGGCGGCGCCGACGTCGACTCGGATGGCGAGAGACTCGCTGTTCATGATAACCATGGTAAGGGTCGCTGCCTCAATTGCCATGACGAAGAAGGCCTGCGTCTCCTGGAACTCAACCATGGCTGAACACAGGGCAACGGAAAAACGCGTCGAGCGTAGATGTGTCAAGGTCGAGCGAAGGCGGTCAATTTCCGCGTCGGAACGTCGGCGGCATTTCCTGAAGAACCACCTGATGACGCGTAGCATGCTGAAAAAGGTTGAGGAGTCTGGTTGGTGAGGAAGGAGGCCGCAGAAGATAAAGAACCAGATGCATAGTGCAACTTGTATGTAGTACGATACGGCAATCTATCGTACTGTCAGCCCAGAGTCCTCCCCCTGTTAGAATCAACAGCTTCTCTTACCCCAGGCCCAGCAATGTCAGCTTCTGGTTCTTTCGTCAGGAAGGAACACAATGAAGTGAGACCACTCAAGACCACGTCCATACTGCCGGCTACCGCTTGACTCTCTTTGAGCTTCGCGACCTCCGGATCACAGTCTCCCAAGGGGTTGTTGCCAGTACAAGATGCTTCGACGCAGCTGACGATTGCTTGGATTACTCGCGAGGCATTGAACTTGTCCAGAGATCCAAAGTTGATTTTTGAATTTGCTTCTTTAGCAGTCTTGTCGGCGACGAAATCATGATTCTGCACAAGTAACGCTGAAGTCGCGATGGCGGCACAGCCGTAGGAGTTTGGAGCCGAGCCATGGAACAGGAATTTCGGGTCGTAACAGTCTTTCTGGGCGTCTATTGATTCAGACCTCCAAACGGTTGGAAGTTCGACAGTTATGGGACCAGCCGAGTCCTTCGAGTTGTAGATGTTGTACACCATCTGAGGCCAACGTGGTCCGCCAGCCTGGTAAGCATAGCTGCCAAAGTCCATCCCAAGGTTGTGGTTAGCCGCCATGTCGGACTGCTATGTCGGCCTTTGGCGACGTGGTTGAAAATGAGGCTGCTCCCAGAATCTGATCAAGATCGCTCAACGTAGGCAAAGATCGTCAGATGAAGACCTCAGCCTGCCATATACTTGACATCGCTGATGGTGGCGCCTGCGACTGATGAGCCAAAACTCGAAGTTATGAGCTCCCAGGATGTTCATATGAAGACACTATATATCAAAGATTCAACCAGCGGCAAATTGTGCCACAGTCGCGCAGCTGCGACATTCCTTCCAGCCCCCCGTTCAAGATCCTCATTGTGACCAGGCTACGTGCTTACATGCATATCGTGTGCGTCGCACCGCGCAGAATCACAGCCAATTAGCGCGCGAAGGAATATCGTCAAAATCAGGCTGCGGGGGCCAAAAAGCTCCCTTGATCCAATAGATATGAAGAAAAAGTCTCGATTGTATGCCAGGGACCGAAACGTTTGTTTTTGCATACATCTTGTGTCTCACTGTCACTCAAGTTCGGCATCGTCCATCTCAGCCTTCTCGGGTGCCGCATAGGCAATAGTAATCTAGGAGTATCGTACAACGCACGACTGCTGAATTCTCTTTGCACACAGTAGAACGCATGCTGAGCCGCATAGTACCATTTACCGTCGGCTTCGTGACCGGGACAACAGTGTGGTAGGAATGTACTGACCATCGTGTAGCGGTCGACCGGGTGCTTCTCAGGCTTTTCCAGAGGTTGCCTCGAGTCCTCTAGACCATACGGACAAAACAAGCAACAAAAAGATGTTCAATCCGTAGGATTATAGTTGTTTTTGATAAGACGCGATGGGATTCAGAGGAATTCAGCTAGTGAAGTGCCTCTTGGGGAAGATGTACCGTTGAAATGATTTGCCGGGCAAGTAAGTAGTACCGTCCCCTGGCATCTTGCTCTGAGATGATTTCACAGCGGGGTCAGTCGTCTAGTATAAAAACACCTCCAAAAGATCCTGTAGTAAGCTCCCCAAGTAAGACATGTGTTCTTTTCTAGTATCTCGGAGAGGAGTCATTGATTGACGAAGTACCCGGAGGTCTACGACTAGACAAGGAACCAAGGAGACCATCTCACTTTACCTACTCCCAAGACAGACTCTCACTGGCCAGAATTAACCCCAGTTCCTATCAAAACCTCTCGGCTCTTGACCCCTATGCCATATTGAATATCTCACGCCAGACGGACGATACAAAACACTGATTCTCATTTCCGTCAAGTTATTGGGTATAGTACATTGACATCCGTTCGCTAAAAGGGGGGGCTCCAAGCTAACCTAACATAGCCGTCCAGAGTCCCCATATCAAGCAATCATTGCTCATTCCCTACGACACCGCTCAGCGCGACAGAATGTGGTTTGTCCGCTATCCAACTCGTGGAACGGAAATGCTTAAATAGGAAAACGGAACTAGAGAAGGAAGGAAGAATACATCAAACGAGATATCAGTAAATGCGGGCTCGCTTGAATTCATATTCTCAAGCACGCGCCTATCCGATTTACACCGAAGCATGCACCTATGCACGGCAACAGAGAGAGCTCTTGAGCTACGGACGGCCGTACTGGCTGCTTTTCTCCGTCACCATCGATGAGAAGCAGACTTGCAAGTCTCAAACTTCTAGAGGAAGCAGTCTTCAAAGCTGAAAATCGAATGGGATCAAGTCTGGCCAACAACATACAATTCTCGACTTCACAGTAAGCACGGGGAAATAACACTTCAAGCCAGGGTACACAATTTCCTTGATAATGTACTACAATTCCCTTATTCCTCCCAATGTAACTTCTACAACTGTACTTTTCATTCGGATCCTCTTCCCTCTCGCCCTGTCTCTCAGAGCCTCGGCCTCTGCCTCACTCTCCATCAATCCTCACAAATCCGCCCTCCTAGTGAGGATACGCAGTACACATAATCTCCGGCAACCTCGAGAGGAAACGAGTGAAGAAGAAAAATAAAACCAAAATAACAAAAATAGTGTCCCAACGCCGAGCCAAAAGAGCAATGCTATGCCTTACCTTTCTTTTTTGTGTCGCTACGCGAAACCCCAACACTCCATCACATGTATGTCTGTTACAGACAAACAAGACATACACTTTCTCTCCGTCTAGTATAAGACTCAGACCAAATAACGGAGAATAAAAAACAAAAACACATGCTATGGCATTCTTCCATGATCCCTTTCAGTTGCGTTTCCATCATTGACCTCATTTGGCGTTGGTAGACTTGTGGGTCTCCAGGGCGCTTGCCAGCGCCTTGGCAAAGTCCTCCGTCTTGACTTGCACCATCCAGGTTTCGAGGCCGTTGCCCGTCTCGTTCGAGGTCGTGAGCTTGACGTACTTCTTGTCCGCCTTGTATGTCTCAGAAGGCAGAACAGAGCGGTTGAGCACGACGTGCCCGCGAGGCTCCGCGCGCAGCAGCATGCGCACCGCGCCAGTGTTCTTGTGCTTCAGGACACGGAACGGGCCGACACCCTTGGTTGACCAAGGGCTCTTGTTCTTGGGCTTATCGTCGCCGCTGTCCTTGTCTTCTTCGGATCCGGCCGGAATGAACTTCATAATCTTGGCGCGAACGTCGTGGAGTACTTCCTCGTCTTCTTCGCCAGGGCCACCCTCAGTAAGCTTGAGCTGCTCGTGAGGCTTGCCATCAGCATCGTCGCCTTCACCACCAGCGGCCTTGTCGGCTTCCGTAGTCGGCTCGGGAGTGCCAGTGGCAGGAGTCGTAGCTAGGCTGGAGGCACCACCAAAGTTAAAGGGTGAATTAGTGCCAGTGGTAGAGGCACCCGCGGGGGGGTTCAGGTTACCGAACATACCACCAGAGGGAGGCTGGGCAGGCTTGGCACCGCCAAAGAGGTTGCTCGTAGGCGCCGGGGTTGACGCTCCAAAGAGCGGCTTCTGGGACGCAGGTGCCTGAGCACTGGCAGATCCATTAGCGGCACCGAAGGTAAAGGTGGGAGTCGAGGCAGCAGGGGCAGCAGGCTGAGCGGGAGCGCCGCCTCCAAACTGGAAGGGACTGCTGCTTGCCGCCGCAGGTGCAGGCGCGGACGAGCCACCGCCAAACTGGAACGGCGTAGAACTGCTCGAGGGGGCGGAAGATCCGCCGCCACCAAAGTTAAACATGCCGCCGGCCGAAGGCGCGGGAGCAGAACCCGAGCCGCTGCCGTTAGCAGATGCGAAGGGGTTGTTGAAGCTCGTGCCGCCACCGCCGGCGCTGAAGGTGAAGGATGAACCTCCGCCAGAGCCGAAGCTTGGAGGACCGCTAGAGCCGCCGTTTGTCTGAGGCGCAGGCGCAGCGCCGCCGAAGGGGTTAGCTGGGGCTGCACTCTGGGATCCACCAAAGTTGAACATGCCACCAGATGGTGCGGCCGGGGCAGAGGGAGCGGGTGCGTTGAACTGTCTCTTCGCCGGCGGGCCATCCTGCTTCATGGGGCTACCACCGAAGGGAGAACCAGCGGACTCGGTCGGCTTGCTAGCGCCGAAGCTGAAGGCAGGAGCCGCAGTGGGCGCGGGAGCAAACTGCGGGGCCTTGGAACCCTCGTCATTGGGCTTAGCACCGAAAAGGTTGGAGGTGCTCGACGCGGGTGCCGGGGCACCAAAGAGAGGGTTCGACTGGAAAGGAGTCGAAGTGCTCGATGTGCTGGCACCGAAGAGGGGCTTAGCCGGTTCGGGGGCGGGAGTCTCCTGAGGCTTGCTGCCGCCAAAGAGTGTCGATGACTGCATGACGGAGCCCGCAGGCTTGTCTTGGGAACCAAAAAGGTTTGAAGCTGGGGCGGCAGGCTTGGGCTCTTCCGCTTTGGAAGCGGAAGCACCAAACGCGAAAGTCGGCGCAGCAGCCGCCTTGGGAGCTGCCTCGTCCTTCTTGGGTGCCTCAAACGGCTTCGACTGGAACCCGGAGAAGCCGCCAAAGGGGGACTTGGAAGGGCGCTGTGAGTCGTTCTCCTTGTCGGACTCCGCGCCCTTGTCCTCCTCAGGAGCAGACCGCTTCTCGGCCTTGGGCTTCTCATCTTGCTTCGGGGCGCCGAACAAGTTGGATGCAGGAGCTGCAGGAGCTGTAGGCTTAGCACCGAAGATGGAGCTCGATCCGTTTGTGGACGCACCGAAAAGTCCATTGCTAGGCGCAGGGTTGGCATTGAATTTGATCGGGGAGTTGGGGTTCCAGGTGGCGTTGACCGGGGCCGGAGCAGCCTCCTTGGCCGGCGCAAAAGCTGTTTTTTCAGGGGCCGGGGCCGGCTCAGCCGAGTCCGCGCGGAGAGGCTGTCCATTATCGCCCTTAGTCACGCGGTCGAACAGACTCTTAGTCCCGGAGGGCGTAGTCTCCCGGGCGTCGGACGAAGTGCTGGAAGGAGCAGTCGCGGCGCCAGCAGAGAATAGAGGCTTCTTAGCACCAAAGAGGTTGGACGCTGGCTGGCCCAACGGCGTTTCGGCACCACCACTAGCGGCAACGCTGGGTTCCGCCTCGTCATCGGAATCAGTCTCACTCTCTGCGTCGGCCTCCACACCGCTGTTCTTTGCCGAACTAGCATCAGACAGGTAGCCAAAGATGTTGGATGCCTGGGCAGGCTTGAGCTGTTTCTCGAAAACAGAGCGCGACAGGTCGTTGTTGGCGGGCTTGGGTGCCGCTCCGAAGAGGTTGCTGGGCTTGGCTTCCGCAGCCTTGGGGGCGGAGGCAGGGGCAGGTGCGGCCTTGGGCGTTGAAGAAGGGCCTTGGTTGTTGGCAATCTTTTCGAACATGCTCTTGGTAGCTGAGGGTGTCGAGGTAGACTTCTGCAACTTGCTGGACTGGTTCTCATCCGACTCATCCTCAACAGTTGCCTTCCTCTTGTTCTTGACCGTAGCCGGCGTCGCCGGCTCTTCATCCTCTCTGTCTACAAGGCGCCTCTTGTTATTCTTATTGGGAGACGCGGACGAAAGGGCCGCGTCCTTGGGAGTCAGCTGATCTTCAGCCTTGCGCTTGGAACGAGTAGTCTGCCTGGATGGGCTGGCATCCGCAACTTCCTCCTCGGGCTCAGGCAACCCATGTGCGGACCTCCACTTCTTTAAAACCTCCTCTGAGGGCTTGACGTTCTTGAACTCGTACAAGCCATATCTGAGCATAATCAAGCTCCGGCTCTTTTCGAATTCCTTTGCAAAGTTCATGATGTTGAGCTTCCAATCCTTCTTGGTGAAGATCTCGTTGGCGGCATATTTCAGGCGGCGAAGATCGAGAACGCAAAATAGCTGACGGCGCTGCAAGTCGTCGTACTCGGCCGGAACCAAGTGGCTGAGGTACTGGTCGGCGTACACGGTACCCTTAGCTTCGAGCTCAGGGGGGATATCTCGCGCCAGGACTTCGCCAGACAATTCGGGAGGCGGGGAGGGGATGCGCATCTGGAAGAGATCGGCCGAGGTTGATTTGGCTGCCATGCCGCGAGGAGTCGCCTGGGCGATGTTCTCTCGATAGACCTTTTGAGAAGCCGGAGTCGCGCCGGGCGCGAAGACTTTCTTGGCGGTGCTCGCGGGCAAGCTCGGAGCGAAGGGGGTAGTGTTGGAGCTTGCGCTCAGAGTAGAGGAGCGGAAGAGGTTGCTCGCGGTGGAGATGGTGCTCGCGTTGAGGTTGCTCGATGGCATGGGGTCGCGATTCCAGACTCTCTGCGATGGAGCAGTCTTGGGGGTGCCGAGTCGCTTGTTCGGGTTCAGAGGCGAAGCTTGGTAGCTACGGTTCGCGAATTTGAGCGACGGACGGGGCCGCGGGGTGCTGTTTCTTTGGTCCATGATGATGTGCGACGACCAAAGAATCGATTTCTGGATTATACTTAGTCGTTGGTGATGAGGTTTGCGCCGGTCGACTCGGTCTCGGGGGGAGAGTCGCGTCTCGATTCACGCAGGATTCGCAGACAAAGCCAGGCGGGCAAGGAAAGGAAAGCAGGCGCAACTGCGAGAAGTAACTGCTAGAGGGTAGATGCGATTGGATTGAGAAAAACACTCAATGATGGCTGAAGCTTCGACTGCAACAAGACGCGATGGCGCAGCGATCAAGAAAGTGATGCTGAACAGCGCATCCAACACGCCTTTGATGGTAGTCTGGCTGGCAAAAGCACAGGAAGATTTTGGTGCTGGATGATTTTTGGTGTGGCTCGACCGGGCGACGGGTGACGGGGCCAGCTATTGGGAAAAAAACCAGGCCACACCTCAGTGCAGGGGGGCGCGAGCACGGTCGGGAAAGAGTGGGTCAGTTTTCTGCCGTCACTCAACCTCAGGCCAGCGTCACCGCCCTCAATTGGTCGCAAGTTGCGGATACCTAAAGTACGAAGGAAGTGGCAGGTGCAACTGCGACAGAGACTGGGCGCTTCTGGTTGGTGGTCGGCGCTTGCAATTTTTCCTAGGGCGTTCCCCAGAACCCGGTCTTTCCTCAGGTCCCGCGTCACGATCCTCCAGCTTTCAACCAGTCGAACGAATGGAAGCTACGAGTAGCACTACGTACCTTCCCAGTGGTACCTTCTCAATGAACCTTAGGTAATTAACGTAGGTACGACGAAGCATTCGCTGGCCCAGGCGTTTTCCTCGAGTCTGCTGAGTCAGCTCACACCATGTGGCCCGTATCCAACCATACGAGACAGGTGTGCAGCTTGACTGCAACACACACCTTCGAATCTGCTGCAGTCCTGACCCTTTTACGTCTGCACCAAGAGACGTATGTCTGGCTGGTGCGACTGCGACACTGAAACCAGGGGAACACGGTTCCCCAAATCGGACTGCAGCCTCGCTCACGAGAATACTCACAAGTACCGAGACCCTGTAGCTTCTGCTTTGGTAATCCAGCCTAAATCTAGCCATGTCTACTCGCTGGCACTCTTCAAGTCATGGGTACGCTTATAAAGGGCATCGACTGGTCATCGCAGGCTTGTTCTCCATACGGTTAATAGTATCCAATCAACTATTGGCTAGATCCGGCTCACCACGGCCGGAGCCCAGAATGCACGTGAAGATGGCGGCGCCGGTGCTCCGACCCCAGATGGGCCTCCTGACTCGGGGCGGCAATACTCGGGGATTTCCACCATCTGAGGTCCAGCACCGTTGACGTTGCGGTCGAAGTCACGGAAACAATGATGATCTATGAAGCGCATCGGACGTCCGTTTTTTTTTAAAAAAAAAAAAAAAACCTGACATTCGTAGAGTGCCAGCCTTTTTTTCCCCAGGGGCATATCCATAGTTCAGTCCCGACGTCGAGAGATTCTTTCGTCCTTCAATGTCCCGCTACGATAGTCGGCCTCAGAGGCTATCACATGCTTTCCCCACGGCGTACACCATAATGAATAAAGTGTAAATTAACAATACCGACTCTCTCGCAACTTTTCAAATGGATAACCCGTCAGCTTCACGGCAACGAATAACTGTCAAGGCGCTTATTGATTGATCATGGTCTCATTTCCTACGGCAACGCTACGTTTGGCGCGCATCCAGGTGCCAGCACTAATTGCCGGCCCAACTGGTAGGTTATGATACAGGGTATTACCAACAACGCAATATCCATTGCGACGCACATTTACAACTTGGCCTTGGACTGGGCCTTCTTCAGGATGGGCTCCATCCTGGTGGCCTTCATGACGTCGCCCTTGATCTTGAGCTTGCCGGACATGAAGAGCTTCTGGGCGTTAGCCTTGCCCTGAACGAGGTTGCCAAAGTCGGCGTCGGACAGAGACAGGGTGACTGAGTCGAGGCTAGTATTAACTGGCTGTATTCGAGAGGGAAGCACTCCACGCGCGGGTGACATACCGGTGGGCTTCTCGCCGGTGCCCTTGGCGACCGCGCCCTTCTCCTTGAGGTCAATGTGCCAGCTGTCGGTCTCGCCGGCAGAGTTCTTCAGGGTGAAGGCGAAGATGGCGTTGCCCTGCTTGATGGCGTCCTTGCGGTCGGGCTCGCTGGAGCCGAGCGCATCGTTGATGGCGTCGAAGGCGGCCGAGGAAGGGAACTTGTCTAGAGGAAAGCAGCCAGAGTCAGTGCTGGGAACGATTGAGACCGAGACCGAGACATCCTGTTGGAGAGTCACGTACCGTTGGCGAGACCCATTGTGGTTTCAGGATAGAGATACTTGGTGTGAAATGAGTCGAGATGGTATATATGATTGACAGTTGGATGTGATAGATCGCGAAAAGATTGCCGAAACGTGGGGGAAGGGACTCGGGATAGTTTAAGTAGTGAACAAAAAGGTGTCAACGGTAAGCCGTGCGTCGGAGGTTGGGGTCGTCGGACGGAGGAATAAAGAAATAGAGAGGAACGGAGGCGGAGTGATGGAAAGCTACTTGGCTAAGCGCACCGCAGCAATGACGCTCAGTCGTCGCATGTGAACCTCGGCGATTTAGCAGCACACGGCAGGGCGTCATGTGCCCGCGCGTGTCCTCACTGCTTGAGGTAGGTAAGGTAGCAACCTTAGGGAATTAGTGGGTCGTTCTTCCCCATGGTCCACCTAAGTTCCTAACCGTATTCCGTGTGGAAGGAACCTACCTGACCCCAGCCAGGTGCAGCCATATCCACCGCACCCCTGCACTTATTCTGCCTTCTTGGGGGATTCTTCTTCCACTCCCGCACGCTTCATGCCAGTTCCATTTCATGGGGGCCGACTGGCGCGCATTGGGCCGCTGGAGAAACGCACCGCGGTAGCGCCAACGGAGACTCGTGGATACTTCGTTTCCTCATTTACGGTTACTTCGACCTTTGAGGTAATCCGTACCTTACCTTGCTGGACTTTCCATGATGAGGGTGTCACGGATGGCAGGCGGCCACAATCGAACGGAGCACAGGCGCTGCTACGACGGGACACACATCAAACGTAGCCACTCGTCCTTTACCACTCATCATCAACCTTGACAGTTGGGTTCTAGAATAGCCATCTTCGATACGGTTTCCGATTCACGAACTGTGACCAGAGTGCCCCAGCCACAGCGCCACAGAAGACATTGCTTTCGTTCATTTTGAACCTGCAATGCCCACGCCCACACCCATGTTGCACTATCTACCTCGATTCCACAGCATGCTTCAAGTCTACCGGCGCTGGACAGTGACAACGATCCATGGGGGCGCTGATCCCATTACCTATTGCCATGGATTTGATTCCGGCCCTCGCCAACGACTGTCTTGAGCGCCTTGCCGGTTACATGCCAGCTACATGCCGCAGGGAACAACCCCCGTTCTTCGCTGTGCTCCAGGTAGCGTTCGTCATGTCTCGTAGTGACCGAGGCTCCAAAGGAAAACACGAGGGAAACAAGACTCGATCAAGTTCGATCAAAGGTCCAAAACAAGACGGCACATACATAACAATGCAAGACATCCCGACTCTATGGTTCATTTCTCCCCGAAACAAGCTTCAGACGACCTTACAACACCCGAATCGCTTTCCGCATTCGGACTCAATTCATGCTTTGCTTCCCTGATGGTTCGCCACGATCTTTGATTGCGACCTCTCTCGTTGATGGCCAGTCAGATGCTGCAGATCCCCAACATTCGTCCCAAGCTTCTCTTCAATCTGACAGCAGCCGAGGGAAGTCAAATTGGGGTAACACCCCAGAAGCCCTTGCTCCGGATTGGGGCAGCACCCACGAGAACGAGTCCGAGTGCGGTGAGCTGTCATGTAGTGTGCATGAGAACAAAAGCCCCAGGCACACATCAAGATCCAGGCACAGAAGGGGACCTCGGCTCGAAACCACCATCGAAAGAGGCTGAAAGACCTCGTACGGCACGGGTTGATCAACGTTTCGGGAGTTTGGCAGTTCGTCCGACCCCGGCTTTGAGTACTGTTTGTGCGGATATGCTACCAAGGTGCTGCGTCGAAACGTGCCTCATCCGCCCATTGGTGCCACAACATGCGAACCCCTGTCTGAACTCCAGGAAGAGCCGTCAATACTATTACCTCCCGATGCAGATACGTTGGCTAAACCGCATTTGCCATTAATGTTCAAGTCAAAGCCACGCTAGCGGCCGAACATACTACAGCTGACAAGGCCGCGGCGAATCATCCTCAACATCCCGTTGACTTGTCCAACATCTTTCTCCGCAACGTGTATGTTGACCTGACATGTTCGCAACGGTTGCCGAGTCCACCAGTTGAATCGGAACGCACTGCGAAGTCCACTTGAATGAACAAGACGATTGATGTGGGGAGAGACGCACTGTCAAGCCGTCCTCCTGTTAAATCTTGTCTGCTTGATGAGTGACCTCGAGCTGCAGCGGACGATGTACGCCCAGCAAAAACCTGCTCTACTAAGTCGTCTGACCTGCGATCGTATATATTGTCCCCGATATCTCAACGGCAAGTCAATGAGCATTGGACATATCGTGGCCATCATTTGTTGACACTTATCATAGTCCTTTTCTACGTCCACTTTAGGCGCAGTTGAGTTCCCATATACGCAAGAACTTTTGCCGCTGGACATCTTTCCTTGGATCTTGAATTCCAAATCTACATCCTCCCCCCATTATTTACACGAAGTCTCAATTATACCACAAGACGCCACTTAGCCTTCCCTAGGCTTTCAAGCTGCCGTATCCCGAAGATACGCGGCAAGGACGCCTCCCCATCCACCAGTGTTATCGCTCGCAAACACCTCCCAGATGACGCCCCCAGTCTTGTCGTACAGCAGCGCGGTGGTGCTCTTGGTGCTCAGGCCGAACCAGTACGTCGACTTGGCGCCGTCAGCGTAAGCCTGGTTGGTCATGCAGTTGCCGCCCGTGTTCTCGCACTGCGCGTTCTGCCACTGGTTGTCGTTCATCTTGTTGAAGAACACCCACAGCGCGGAGCCGTGGATCACCACCTTGGAGCTGCCCGTCATGTAGTGACCCCACGATCGGTAGCATCGGTCGTTGTTGCCTTGTCCCTGGGCTGCGCAGTTGCTGAAATCCGGGTCACCGAAAGCTGGTTTTACGCTGTGGCCGAAGAGAATTAGCCATCCAGAGTATTGACACATTTTGGACCAAGAGCATGAAGCCATGGATTGTGGCGGGGATTGACTTACGACCACGGGCTGGGCGCTCTCTGGGGAGTCCCCTCACCCTGCCAATACGCAGACTCCGTCTGCTCCAAGCTGATGTACACATTCTGCGCGTTGTGGAGGTTATACTGATACAAGACGCAGTGCTCGAAGCTCGTTCCCACCAGCCACGTGGGCTTGGTGCTCTCGATGAGCGCGCCCCTGCCGACGGCAATGTTCTGCGCGGCACCGCCGTCGAGCGAGTGGTCCGCCACCCAGCCCCACACGTTCTCGAGGTACGCACTCGCCGTGGAGGTGACGTGCATGAGCGCAAAGGCGGCCTTGCACGCGCCCGGGTCCGCGCCGCCGCAGTTCGTGTTGGTGAGCGAGTGCTTCGTGCCGCCGACGCGGAAGACGCTGCTCCAGATGCCGACGTCGCCGGGCCGCGCGCCGGCCATGTTGATCTGGACTAGGGTCGCGCCCTGGAGGACGTCGGCTACCTCGACCGTGATGTCGGTGATTTGGGCGACGCCCGTCTCGCCGGGGTTGCCGACCTTGAGGATGGGCTGAGGGTCGTCCGGGTTCCAAAACTTTGATCCGATGCCTATTCTCAAGTCAGTAACCGGTTTCACGGGACTCTAGTGGCTCAGACATGACCTACCGTTGATGATGCTAAGCGTCTCACCGACCAGTCTTGTTCCGGGGGGCACATAGATCGTCTCCTCGGTGCGGTAGATGCCCTGCGGCACGAAGATGATCTTGCACCCCTTGTACTTTTGCAAGATGGCGTTGATGCTCGGCCCGTCATTGTGGCTGTTGTCACCGTACACGGGGTACTGCGCATCGCCCTTCAAACTCACAAACTGATCCAGCGCATACTTCTCATACTGCGGCAGCGGCGCGGTAAAGTACTTGTCCCCGGAAACCAGCGCGGCGGGCCGGTCAATGGGGTACACGGTTCCCTTTTGCAGGTTATTCGAGTTGACGTACCCCATGACCCACGTCTGCCCGGCCGTCACAGAGTCCTTGCGTAGCGTCGATCCATCGCTCGCAGACTTGACGGCCGCGGTGCTCTCGCCGCCAACCTGGAAGTTGTCGAGGACCAGAGAATTCTGGCCGTAGCCCGTCACGAGGCTGTTGACGCCGGCGTTGCAGGAGGATTCTACCCTGGAATCGACGACGGAAACCATGCCCGCCGTGTTGCGGCCCATGTCGATGCCAAAGTTGCAGTTTGCGAAGGTGGCGCCCTGGACGACGGCGACCCAGACGTGGTCGACGGAGATGCCGACGTTGCAGCCGTTGAAGGAAAGGTTCTTGAATTGGTATTGCTGGCCGTTGACTTTGATGCCGATGGCGCCGCCTTCGAATTGCTGGGCGCACTGTTAGTTTCTTCGGAAAACTCGAGGGCTTCCTCGATGCATTTCAAGCCGGGGAAAGGCTGTTCACAACCAAAAGAGAGAAAGGAAGACGAAGAAAAGGAGAGAGAGACTCACACAATCGCTGATCAAGATTCCAGAACCGCCCTGCGCCATAGTAACACCAACATGGCTCGAGAAATTCGGCATGCGCACTTTGACATTCGTCAACGAGCACCCCTGCGACACGCTCCAGTCCATCCCGACGGCCGCGACGCCGGTGCCAATCTCGGTGGTGTCAATCACCAAGTTCCGCACCGCCATGTAGAAGTTCTTTGTCGCGGACCCGTCGCCCTGGTGGGAGTCATACCCGTTGATCACGGGTTGCTCGCCGAGCGCCGGATCGGCGATGAGCACGGGCGGGTTGAGGGCGTCGCCGACGAGGTAAGTCGTCACGAGCATCTGGATCGGCTTCTTGATGCGGTACCGGCCGGGTGGGACGTAGATGTAGGCTGGGCGGGTTGTTACCGTGTTACCTGTGCGGCTCCATGCTGTTTGTACGGTTTTTTGTCAGTTACATGATTTCAACAATATCTTTTCCCCTTAGATGAGTTGGAGGATGTATATATCGAAGCATGAGTTAAAAGAAAGGCCAGGTAGTATCTCACCTTCAATGGCAAAGTTGAAGGCATCAGACGAGTCCTGGATGCCCGTGTTATCGGCGCCGTACTGGACCGCCGTCCGGTAGTACTGGTACGTCGAGTCCGTGCTCGTAGGCGCCGTGCCGTTATGGCCGATGGCGGCGCGCCACCAGGTGGAGGGGTTACTCTCTACGGGGCCGGAACACGTCTGTTGTCTCGAGTCCAGGACGACGGCGGCGGCGGCGGCATGCGCATCGTGGGGGTGCTGCTGGTGCGGGTGGGCGGCCCCGAGGCCCAGGAGGGCGAGGAGGGTGAGCAGCTTCATGATGCGATGTGATCTAGAGAAGCTTCTTGCTTCGTGAGGAGGGGGGGAAAGGTCCTCGAAGGAGTGGGTAGACGGTGCCTCTGTCTTTTCAGGTCATTGAGTCTCCGATGGTTGGGACATGATCGGGTCTTTAAAGAGGCGATTTAGGATCGCGCGCCCACGGCCTAGGGAATTCTTCGTCCTGCGCTGGTGCCGCTCATCGTCATCAAACTATTCCGTGCGAAATTCCGTATCCTGAGATTTCTGTCCAAGTCGCACTAACACGCGACCCCCCCTGTGCCATGTATCCGTAGTTCTTATTTCTTTCCTGCATGTGTATGAATAATCGCCCAAACCACGCTCATTACCGCAAATCTGCGGCAAGGGGGCCCAACAGCCCAGATCGTGGGCTGCAACGGCCCCACCTCACACACACGGGTGCGAGATGGGGTTCGTCCCATAGAAAGAAGAAGCACATCAGAAAACTAAGAATTTTGGGGCTGATGTGAGATGCTTGGTGAATCAGGACCCGACTTCTTTCCAAACAACCCCCCCTGACTAGTATTACTGAGCTAGTTTTACTGCGGTAGTCTCACTAGCCTATTACATGCAGGTCTAATAGCCAATTCGGAGCGGGTACGGGCATACTAGCTTTGCGGGTTTAGGTTGCTTCTTTTGCAGTTAGGCTCTAGGCACCAGAATTTCGTTGACAGGGGGGTGGTTCCTTTTCGATCAACACCTTTCTGCAAGACTGCCGACGAGCAGGGCCAGGAGCTGTGAGAAACATAGAGATAGATGGAGAGAGAAAGGCGGTGATGATTCTTGATTACTTGCCTAGTCCGATAAAGGCACAAGGTAGAGGTCTATTTTAAGAAATGGTTATGGGGAGGGAGGGAAAGCTTAGTTGAGAGCTTTTTTTGACTCCTTGGAGAGGTCTTGGCGGATTAGATGGGTTCGTCAAATCGTGCAGAAAATGACTGATGGCTTGGAGAACACTTGAACCACGTTATGGGATTTTCATGAGGTTACAATATTGAATTTGGTGCATGCTTTGATCCAATCAGAGTTGTTCGCTCGTTTGCGCTGACTTGTGACAGTTGCCCTGGTCGTGATCATGGCTTCTGAATGTCTCTTGGCTACCTTATCTTGAGTGGTCAATCGGTTGACAACACCTACGGCTTTTGAACTGACCTTGGGACATGGAAGCAGCCCATGAAAGAACGAGATTACCTTCCACTTTTGATCAACGTTGAAATATGCCTCACACCCATGCGGAGGCTCCTGCGAGGTCATCGTTCGTCCTATCTATTTATGTCTAAAGTATCCGCATCGCAAATTCTCGGGCAATTATAGTACCGTGGTGTCCGTTGGGATAGTTTCCGGGCCGGAAGTGAGAATGTAATCACGTCTTTACTCTGGGGCTAGAGGGCTTCTGACATCCTTCGATGGCAACCTTGGACTATCGTCCACGGGAGAGTTGTGGGGAGCCAACGCTCCTAGTGACTTCAAAATTGCGTAGCTACACTTGAGTCATCTTGATTTATCAACACAAGGTAGCCTGTAACGGGATTTATGGGAAACTGTCAATTTTCAACTTCAAGAGTCAAGGCTAGTCAACAACCTTTCAACTAAACGTTGGACCTTGCCTCTCCATGTCGAACGCAATTTTTTAAGCTGATAGACCTCAGCGATCTCGTACTTCAACGGTTGGCTTATTGCAATACATTCAGCTAGTCAACTTCTTCGTCCATTACTTGTGTGATAGTATGATAGTTTGCTCTTTTCACAACCCTGGCCATTACCTTGGGGTTCCCAGAAATAAAATAGCAGAGAGCTTGTATTCTTGCGTATCTATCGCAGATTTGCGCTTCACACATTACATCACCAGACGTTGTACTACCCAAATCCTTGGGAGCTATAAAGTCTCTCTGGCTTCAAGTCCAGCGCCTGTTTGTGGCGAGCCCCGACATAATCGCGCATGATCTCGAAAGCGCACAACAACGGTATTCATCCTTGATCCAAGTTCTCGAGAGCATCTTGGGCGTCTCGTCGTACTGGTTAGGGGCAGTGTAGTATTCACCACGGAATCATTGGCCTGTAGTTCTAAGCGGTCGAGAAAGCCATCCTTTGATGAGGTCTAGGCTAGAATGCATGGGCCAACACCAGGGCGGTCGAATTCGACGCAATGCAGAGAGACGAGGCATTGAGACGCGACTGTCTGAAAAAAGGGACGGCGGTAAGTGCACCCTTGGCCGCTGAGGACTAGCGAGGCAAGTCTTAGTACGTATATATCCTTGGACTTGGGCCAGCGAGCCGGGCATGTAGATCACCGGCTAGCAGCGTATAGGAAATTTCCTTGTCCAAAGTTCCTGCAAGAACAAGTTGATACGGCGAACATGGCGAGACTATAGCCCGCAAAATTGTCGTCTAAGGAGGAATAGTTGACATTTGTTACTTGCTGTCTGGAACTGAGAGTGGTTTGTCTATCCGCAACCGTACCAACTCGTCTCTTATGTTGACCCCCGAGCCCCGTCATATGCTTTTGAGTGCCCATCCTTCTACTTATGCCGCATTAAAATACAGTAGTAGTATACAATCCGGCGCTTGCCACAATGCAGCCTCTGACAAAGGAATATCGACGACAATGGTGCTGTCTGCCAGGCGAGGTACTATACAAGTCCGCTGTGTATGATTCGACTCAAAGATGCCACTCGGGGAGAGCAAAGTCTCGATCCTTAGGCCAGTTCTCCGTCCTACAGGAGTGAGTTAGTTAGCAATTATACGCTTGAGCATTGTTTAAGAGCAAAAGTTGCATACCTTGTCGTCAAGAGAACCGTCATGCGCTTCCTCCTCTCCACACTCCCCTCGGCCTCCGTCAGGCGCAGCCACTCATCGAGCAACTTCCTCAGCTCCTCATCCCCGCGACCGGCGCAGTCGATACCGCGCTCGGTAGCCGCAATTTTGACCTCCTGCTCCTCCAACGCGGCCGCGCCCCCGTCGCGCGCCAGCAACCTGTCATCTCCTTCCAGGAAAGCCATCCGCAGCTTGCCCTTGGTCGCCCACATACCCGGCGGGATAAACCCAATCTTATCCCACATCATGCCCGGCATGTGCAGACTGCGCAGCACATGTTTCCTCGCCGGTGCCCTCCCAGCCGTGCCCTGCGTGCCCGCGACGCCCAGCGGCGCAGCCCGCTCAAAGTCGGCAAACGACTTGTGCCGGCGCTCCTCCGCCTGCGAGAAGCTGGCGTCGATCTGCCGCGGCAGGCGGCACGTGTACGGCACGACGCCGTCGACGAAGATGACGATGAGCGGGGTGAATTCCCCACACACCAAGAGGACGAGACCGAACAGGGGCACGCGGAGAACGTCGTGGCGCACGCGCCAGAGGAGCACCCAGTCGGCGCGCGAGAAGCCCTTTGGGATGACGCCCGGCGTGAAGACGGAAGGCGAGCGGAAGCCTTCGACCGAGGTGCTCTTTGCGCGGATGACGTCTTGGATGTGGCGGCGGTTGGAGAAGACGGCTTTGAGACCCGTCTTGTAGAACTTGATGTAGGCTTTGCCCGTCTGGATGAGGTGGCCAAATTTTGAGGCGTCGGGTTTCTTCTCGGGGAGTTCGAGGGCCGCTGGGCGGGAGGAGGCGATGGCGTTGACCTTGTCTCTGTTCGCGGTGGAGGAGTAGGAGGGTTCGGAGGGCGTGAGGGAGCTCGCTAGCCGACGGTAGGGGGTCGCTTGTCGCGCGATCGAGGTGAGGAGGAAGGATGTGTGGACGGGGCTGCTGCTGCTGTTGCAGAGGGAAGACGGAGCGCGCAGGGCGCGCAGCGTCGTGCCGTGGTTCATTGCATGAGACGTGTGAGAAAAGTTGCGATTAGTAGGGAAACTTCAGGGTTGAAGGTTGCGAGTTTGAGGTTCGTGAAGGGGGGGGGGGGTTCGGACCGGGTCGCGCGGGACGCTAAAGGGCATGGCCAAAATATCGATTTTAATTAAAGAAAAATGGGCAATTGGTTTCGTCACTCATTACACCTACAAGCTTATCGCTTATCGGCGCGCTTGACCCCTTGCCTCGGCCCCATCCGCAACTCCACCCACCGCGTCGGGTCCGGGGAGCGGCCGCTCTCGCCGAATCAGGCTTTGCCGTTTCCCCTTGGCGTGACTATTCAGTTCTGGCTATTGGACAGTCGAGCTGGATTGTTGGGGTGATCATTCATCTCTTTGAGTATGGTCTTCGAACGTTTCCACGTGCTTCAACCGAAAGCTTCTTTCCGATATTGTGCCTACTTGTCTACCTCGAACCAGACTGCTCGCAGCCTTACTCAAGGACATGCTTTATTCGAGAGAAACTAACAGTATCGGCTCACCATCAGACAGCTTTTAGTAATACTTCGGCGTATGCGTTTCCAGTTTTTGCCTGCGCTGATTGCTCGACTTCTGGTGTATATAGAGCTGTTTCTACAAGCCAGGCCAACCGAAGAGTCCCTAGTGCTGCGAGTCTGCTATTTTAGCGAGTTGTCGAGCTTGTAAACAGACATTGAGAGAAACCGCCGCAATTTTCACTCTGTATTGTCGCAAATGAAGAGTTACAAGAGTCCCTTTATGGCAATCATGCTGCTTTTGCGCAGACATGCCCGTACGTGCCCAATTAGGTCGCTGACCAAAGTGGTCTATCTGCAGAGAGCCGAAATCACAACCCTAGAATTGCGGATCATTCTGTGGGTCAACACAAACACTTCTTGAGGCATTTTTTCGCGCCTGGCTTTCACACCGAGCAAGGCTCAGCCTTGGTCACTCCCCTTGGTGTAGTTGGTTCATCACGTTCGACTGTAATTGTTCATCTCTTGTCATCGAAAGGTCTCTAGTTCGATTCTGGAAGGGGAGAACCAAATCTTTTGCCTTTTTGGCTGTTGATGATATCTTGATTTTGCTTTAGAGCAATGTTGGGTTGCGTGGGCGTGTTTTTGAGTTGTGCTTTGTGGCCGTTGGATATTGTGGAATTAGTGGTTTTTTGTTCAAAGATCTTTGGTTGACTTTTCAACTAGCTGGGCGTCACTTGAGCTTCCCATGCCTCCCACGTACTTGGGACTCACATATGAATGGTATCAAGAGGAGGTTGTGAACCTCGCGACATGAGCAAGCTTGAATTCGATCTCAGTTCTATCATTACCGGAACCTACTATAATCGCTTTCAGCCCGCGCGTACATAACGGACAGAAGACTTGCAGCTACATTAGAACTGTGATGGAAAGGCGACCCGCGTCAAACCAATCTCGATCAACCATTCCTGATCCCATTTCAACCCATCCCATCCCGTCCCTCACCCATTCACTCAAGCACCAAGCCCAAACCACCGCCGAAACCACCCGACAGCCTGATCCTCCGCCCTCATCCCAAACTCCGCCTGCCGCTGATCATTCGGGTTCCCCCTCACAGCAAACCCATGCGTGGCACCGACGTACTCCACAATCTCAAAGTCCTCCCCCTTCTTCCCCAGCACGCTCTTGGCCTCCACCATCCGCGCCCGCGGCATCATCATATCGTCGTCCCCGTTCGCCACGCTCAGCGGCAGCACCACCTTCTCCAGGTCGCCCGGCAACGTGAGGAAGCTCGGGTGCGCCGTGAACCCGCAGTCGATGAGCCTCTCACCGCCAAACGGTCCCGCGGCGAGCTGGGAGAGCAGGACGGTGAACTTTCCGCCCCAGCAGAAGCCCGCGACGCCGATTTTGGTATCTTTCTTGGCGGATGCCTCACCGGCGGAGGAGGACGTTGAGGTGGATGGACGGGGAGGGAGGGGAGACGGCGGCGAGAGGCGGACGGCGCGGAGGTAGTTCTCTATGCGCGGGACGACGACGCTGGAGCGGGTGGCGATGACGAGGGGGATGAAGTAGCGCAGCATCGTCGCGACCATGACGGGCGCGATGACGAAGTATTTTCTCCACCACGACTTTTCGGCCTCCATTTTGTCGGTCATGGCGAGTGCGGTCGCTGGGATGGCGTAGCCTTTTTGGTTACACATGGTGTCAGTGGGTTCGTAACATAGAGGGGCGCATGAGAGTTCACGACATCGCGGCCTGAGCATCACGATGTCCCACCCATTTCCTTCTCTGCCTGCTCGCCCGGGACATCACACCGATCACCAAGACAGTCAGGCCAAGGACGGGTGATTACAACGTAGAAGCCAAAGGCAGTCCCACGAAGCAAAACCAACGAAAGAAAGAATGACCCTTCTCCAAAAAAAAAAAAAAAAAAAAAAAAAAACTCACCATTCATCAACTCAGGAAGCAGCACAACCGCCGGGATCCTGTTCGCATACGCATCCGCCAGCGCGCGCGTATTCTGCAGCTCCCACCCCATTGCGTCCGGCAAAATCACGACGACGCCCGCGGGCTCGCCGCGGCCCGGCTCCGGGCGCGCGACGTACGTCGGCAGGCCGTAGACGGTCTCCACGGTGCCCTTGAGCTCAGTGTCGCCGCGGAGTGTGCCCTTGAAGCAGTCGGCGCAGAAGCGGGGGGCCTGGTGTTGTTGCGGTTCCGACGACATTGTGTCTATGTAGTAAGTTGGATGTGTTGCTCAATTGGTGGAGAGTGAAAAGATCAAGTTTTTGGTTATTCGGGGGAAAGCTGCCTGCCTTATGGACGGGGTGAGATAAGCGTTGGGTAGATTTGAGCTCTCCCTGGATGCGACAGCTTCTGGTGTAGGCCGGACGGTCAATTGCGAGTTGACTAAATGTACGAAAAAACGAAGGTGCCCGCAATGTTTGACACAGTGAAAGGAAGAGTAGAGACCAAGGCGGGAAGGACGTTATCTCTATATTCTATAGAGACTACCTCAGGTCCCAAAACACCTCAAGCTCCTGCAGAGCTAACCTCAGCTCAACTAAACTGACCTTGCAAAAGGGAGCTGTCACACCAGCGGGCACGCGGGGTTGGCGGAGAATGAAATCATGGACGACGGAGTTTCATCCGAATCCGACCCCCGACCTAGATTCCTACCTCAGCAAGCTTGGATACTACAGTCTACTAGGCTTGTAGGGGACGTTCGTACTCTGAGAACAAATCACAATCATCAATCGGGAATGGCTGCTCCTCGGCTCGCTTCAACATCACGTTTCTCTCGCGCATGCATGTCGATCGATCTATACCTAGATATCCCGCCGCCCGCCCGCGTAGCCGGTCTGCGCCAACCACGTAGCTTCCTCACCATACACGAGCATATTAGCGTGGTGCTGTGCTACCCTTCCATTCTCGTAGCCGTCATGGGAGTCGGCACGCTCGGTTTCTGAGCGGGATAGAGTCCCAGCAATTGGAGAGCAACAAAACGGGATCGGACCTGAAAAAGACCATTTCTCGGAACTCATCAAGTGCGAAAGGCAGACTTTCTCCACTCAGAGCCGGCCGATGGCACCTCGATTCCTCCGTCTTCTCCATCAAAGACCTTTAGGGCCGGGGCGGGAACGTAACACATTTTTTTTTTGGGTTGCTGACAAAAAAGTCGGGTCCGAAGGGAGAGGAAATTGGACTCACCGAGGTGTGGAGGTGTAGCTTACCGAGAAAGAAATGACGTGATTGGACCAGAGGATTTCAACACACAATTTCCCGTCTCAACTCAACAACACATCTATGCTTGGTCATGTTGACTCACCAAACTAGCCTCGACTTCCCTACCTACTTTACCCAGGAAAGATAGCTTTGAGCTTGGCTTATCCCCACACTCTCATTTGTACTCAATACTGTAGATCTTCCGGCAATAATGGTGAGCACATCTTATATCCCTTGAGCGCACTACCAAAATCTACTAAGCCCTATCTTACCTTACTCTGTCGGTGTATACTGACGAGTGTGAAAACGACAGGTCCACGCCGACGCCTCAAACTTCGCCAATGGCGTGACGAAGGAGGAGGCCTATGAGCAGGTCCTCATCCAAGCCGAAGGCCTCCTCGACGGCCAAAGAAACTGGGTAAGCTTATTTATTTCCACTCCCGTATTCACATAGTCCGCACCTCACATACATATTCTCTCAATCTCTCTATCTGATCCCTCATCTCTTCAAGCTCATAAACATTGCAATACCATCATACTCGACTGAAATCTCAGACTAACTTTCTCATAGGTTGCGTAAGTCTAAACATTTGACCCTAGCAAGGCCGTTCTCTCATCCTCGTCCTCATTTCTGGGACGTGATACAAAGCGTGAGGAAAAACCAAAAGAGACTAACCTCACATTCCTACATCGACAGCAATCTCGCAAACACGGCCTCCCTCCTCTGGCACGCATACCACTCCCTCCCCGCCCCCTCAAACGCAGTAAACTGGGCAGGTTTCTACGTCCTCGACCCTTCCACCTCAACCTCAACCTCATCCACCAAACAATCCCTCATCCTAGGCCCCTTCATGGGCAAAGTCGCCTGCCAACAAATCCCCTTTGGCCGCGGCGTCTGCGGCGCCGCCGCCGCCACGCGCCAGACCCAGCTCGTGGCCGACGTCGATGCCTTTCCGGGGCACATTGCGTGTGATGGGGATAGCAAGAGCGAGGTCGTCGTGCCGATCGTCGTCGAGGACAAGTTGGTGGCGATTATTGACGTGGATTGTGCGGAGAGAGATGGGTTCGATGAGGTTGATCGGGTTTGGTTGGAGAGGCTTGCTGGGTTGCTTGCGGGGGGTTGTGATTGGTAGGAGTGGAGATGAAGATACAGGGTGAAGAGGGAGGTAAAGATGAGGATAAGGACGAGGATGAAGAAGAAGATGAGGATGAAGACGGGGAGATAGGATGAAGTGATTAGAATGAAGGGGGTGGTAAGAGGGTGAAAGAAGGGAAATGATGAGTTGGTGCGGGAGTCTCATGGGATCAAGAGAGAGGAACGGAAATCGTCTGCGGATGAGAGAGAGAGAGAGAGAGAGAGAGAGAGAGAGAGAGAGAGAGAGAGAGAGAGAGAGAGAGAGAGAGAGAGAGAGAGAGAGAGAGAGGGGGGGAGAAAGAGAGAGGGGAGAGGAAAGGAAAGAGAAAAAGAAGAGAAGGAAAAGAGAGAGAGAGGGAGCGAGGGGGAGGGGGAGAGACGAGGGAGGAGGAGAGAGAGGGGAGAGGGGAGGGGGGGGGGAGAGGGAGGAAGGGAGGGGGGGGAGGGAGGAGAGGGGAAAAAGAGAGAGAGAGAGAGAGAGAGAGAGAGAGAGAGAGAGAGAGAGAGAGAGAGAGGAAGAGAAGATGCGGGTTACTCATGGCATTGGATGAGAAAAAGAAGCAAAAAGATTTACACGGAGTTGGCGACAACAGGCACCCGACGGAAGGGATACGGAGTTATCTCAACATAGAATCACTTGTGATGTTGGTCACAGGGCAGAACATATTGGACTCAACAAAATATATTGAGCAACGCTAGAGTCAACCTCTGCGTCTTACGACTAAAAACTTTTTTTTTGGTTCCCATCTATTGACATTCCCGCCAAACATTCTCCCCATCCTTCCCATCCCAAGCCCCCGCACCCTCCCCCCCCCCCATGAGTTCATGAATCCATGTCTTTTCGTGGTTTGCGTTATATTCACACGCATGCAGCATTTACTCGAGAGCCTTCTTGGCAAAGTTGGGCAGGACGAACGCGGCCTTGTGGATGTCGGCGTTGTAGTACTTGCACAGCTTCTCCTCCTCCTCGGCGGACCACTTGCGGAGGGGCTCCTTGACGTTGCGGCCGGCGTCCTTGGTGCAGACCATGAAGCCGATCTGGCCGCTGGGGTAGGTGGGGATGGTGGTGTAGGCGTACTCGGCGACGGGGAAGATCTCCTTGCAGTCCTTCTTGAGCTTGGAGATGAGGGGCATGTGGAGCCACTGGTTCTCGGCTGTTTGGTGTATGCTGTTAGCTAGTCCTGGTCTCTAGATTTAACAGTAGAGTCGTCAAGAATCAAGAATCAGGAGCGCCTTCCGACAGAGAGTCAGGCTGAATGAGCGCCGACAGAAAAGGGGGAGGAAGGAGGATAACAGTCTCGAGTAGGCGCAACACTTTGAAAGAATAGACAAAGGAGAGTTCAAAGCGTATCCAGGTTCACACAACCCAGTCTCACCGGCATGCCACTGGGCAATACACCGGTATCTCGTAGGGAGAATCGAGGACAGGCCCAAAGAAGTATAAAGAAGCAGGCACCACTCCTAGGTAGCAGTGGTGTCTGCGGTCTTGTCTTGTCTTTTCTTCAGAGACCCGAGACTTCCTTGATTCCCCTCGATATTCCTGAACAAATGGGAACGTACAACCTTGGGTAGTGATGACACCGCCCTCCCTCAGGGCGTCGTGGAGGAGCTGGAAGTAGGGCTTCTGGAAGAGGGACTCGGCAGGGCCCTCGGGGTCGGAGGAGTCGGTGATAATAACATCAAAGGTGTTCTTGTACTCCTCGAGGAACTTGAAGCCGTCGCCGACGTGGGTCTTGGACTTGGGGTGATCGAAGCCGACGGCCATGTTGGGGAGGTACTGCTTGGACAGGCGGATGACGGCCTCGTCAATGTCGCAGAGGATGGCCTCCTCGACGCACTCGTGCTTGACGACCTCGCGGAGGACACCGCCGTCGCCGCCGCCGATGACGAGGACCTTCTTGGGGTTGGGGTGGGAGTTCATGGCCAGGTGGGTAATCATCTCCTGGTAGGAGAACTCGTCACGCTCGGTGGCCTGGATGACGTTGTCCAGGACCAGGACCATGCCGTAGTCGGTGGACTCGAAGATGAGGACATCCTGGTACTGGGACTTCTCATGGTGAATGACCTTCTTGACCTTGAGGGTCATGGCCTGGCCTGTGGCAGGTTGTCAGCATGCCCGGCGTCCTCTCATTCTCACGATGCTTGAGTTGAGGGGGTGTGGGTGACTTACCGGGCCACATGTTGGAGATCTCACGGAACCAGCCATCTGTACATCATTCCATCAGGTTAGCGCGCGGTCTCGACTCGTTCATCTCATTTGTTTCCAAAAAAGGGCATCATCTTGTCGCATCCACTTTTGTCAGTCAGTCTGTGTGTTCTGTGCCATTGCCGATCTCGAAAAGTGCCGTGCCCGGAGCAGCCATAAGCCGGCATATTTGCAATGTACAAATGTCACCTCAGCAAGAGAGGTATGCCGTATTCGACAAACGATCTGCAAAATCAAGAGACGAGGTTTCTCGGTTTCTCCTGACGAATTGCTTAACCGAAAGTGGCATGAAGAATAGTGCATGCGCGCTCAGACGGTGGAGGAGCCAGGGCTGAAGGTGTTTTTGGGGGACCCGGAAGAGGACGGATAAGCCACCCGTCAATAGTTGCGGGAGGTTTCGTTGACGATTGACCAGGTGCAGGCAGTCCGCACGGCACAAAGTCCGTCTGCCAATTGAGCCAATGAAGGGCGGTACGGACGAACGAGACAAGGCCGCTCATGGGGGCCCGCTTCCCGGTTGCGATATTCTCCGTCTTCCGTTGCGTGGGCTCTTAGCGAAGAAACCCCCCCAAGGTTCCCAAGGGCCCCAAGGTGACGACAGGCGGGGTGCTCAAGACATTTTTTGTATGGCGGGGTATTCTGAGACGGGTGCGTACAGAGATCGGAAGAGCCAGTAACGAGCATCGACCAGCAGGACAGAGCAATAAGTAGCATACACCCAATGCCAACGATAGCAGACGGATGCCGGGCAGCCGCAGACAGAAAGGCAGACAGACAAACAGACAAACACACAACAACAGACAGAGATCTGCTTGAGTAAGGGAGGGGAGGGATGGATGGATGGATGGAAAGACGGGGATTGGACCGCACGAACCTTGGATGGTAGGATGGGCAATTTCGCTCATTTTGATGGTAGACGGGGGTTTGGCAGGGCTACTGTGTAGATTGTGTAGATATCGACAGGTCGGCAGAGGCACAAGCAATCGAGATAGATGATGCTGGTGCAGGCGTAGTAGTTGAGAAGGGAGGGGTGTTATATGACGAAGAAAAGCCAGGATGGAAAAGTTGAGATTGTCTGATATCAAAATGTGCGTTGACGTCGTGGGAGAGAAGAGGTGTTGTGTGGTTGGCCTGCCGATGTGCGGTGTGTGCTGGGCCTGCAGAGAGAGAATCTGTACCAGTACCCATGGAAGGTGCGCGCGCGCTCCCCCGCCGTCAACAAGCGTTGGTGCGGGCAAGGCGAGCGAAAAAAAAAAAGGAAAAAAAAAAAAAAAAAAAAAAAGGCGCTGCAAGAAAATTTTTGTGGCTCCGGGGGTGGCCTCGTTTTGAAAATTCGGGGCTCCAATTTTCCAGTGCACCACGGACAACTCACGGTGAGGCCTATTGGCTCGTTGGCCAAAGCCCACCAGATGGCACTTTGAATGGAGCATCGAGATTTCCTCAATCTCTCTCACCATCACCAGACGCACTTCGATCCTGTTCATGTCAGTGCGTCAGTCAGGTTCCTGACTCTGTCCACATCAGTGTCTTAATACCAGCACAATACATTCGTGACCTTGCCTTTAATTGCCCTGCCAGGCCGAGCACGTCCGTCGTATTCGACATTGTCAACAGTAATAATACCAACCAGAGTCATGGATCGATCCATTCTCCGGGCGCACACAGATGCCATGTTCCCATGGCTCTGGGTTGAACGATTAGCAATCCGACCTGGACGATTGACAGCCCAGAGATTCTCAGACCGTCTATCCCTTCCTTCGCGGACTGTCTCACGAATGCAGCCTGTCAACCCCATATGCCGGCCCAACTTTTCCTGCCCAGTCGGTCCGTTGCACACCAACAACGACGCTTATCGCGAAGGGAGCACCTGTTGGCCGGTGCTACCGACGACACGAAGCCAAACCAGAATTTTATGCTTGTGAGTTTGGAACCGGGAGTCTGAGTCCTCTGGGCTCTCGGACTGAGCCTTGTCCAGAGCTTCACTCCGACCTTCGTCATCGGCTTTGCGGGCCACTTCCCAGAGCCAACAAGCCCTGAGGGAATTATCCGCTATCCGCTGCTGTACGCATACTACAGGCACGGAGAAGGAATATGCGGCGTACGACGTGCCTTTGCAGAAAACGTGGCGAGCCAGGATCAACAGCCCAAACCTCTTTGGTTTTGTCCCTCTTTTCCTTTTGGCTTCTTGTCCCTTCCTCTGCGTCTCTCGCTTGCTGCTTGCTGCTTTTCTTGATACTGAACGGGATGTCAAATCCGAACAGTCCCCCACAGACCTCGCCTCCCTGCTCCACCTGCTCACCGGCAATCAACAGCGTCCATGTCTCGCCCGGTTGTCGCCGGATCAAGACAGTAAAGATCATCTCTCCACCACCCGTCAGATGTAACAGCTTATTTGGTTTTGACAGCCCGCCTACTGATAGACGAGACGAGATGAAACGGAACTATCCTTTTGCAACTGGGTATCCGTAGTCAAGCAGATAGTGTAGGTATCCGTACCTAGGGATCCGTAGCCTATGAAGTCAAGACATCAGCCTGCCCCACAGACCGTGCTGAGGTAGTAGGCTGCGATGGACCTTACCCAGACAAAATCAAACAGGAAGTCTTCGGACTTTGGTAGTCGAGGCTGAGGAACTCGCCCACAGATGTTATCCACAGCAGGCTGGGTCAGTTTGGCGAGCTAATTGACAAGTACGCTCACTAAGCGGTTCGATTCTTCAGCGGCAGCGAGACACAACCCGAAGAACCTGCCTGCCGCCTGAGACAAGACCTGCGCGTGCCGGGCAAGAATTGGCTGAGCCCAGCCATGAACCCTTCGCCGATGTAAAGATATAGGCCCGACATGGGCCCATCCTCACCTAAGTCCATACAAAAGTACGCCTTTCCCGTTTCTCACCAATGCCATGGTTATTTTCATGCTGCCGGCCGCCGTGGTTTGCACCAGCTGCCGCGACCGAGCGACGGCCTCGCACTACGTGCCGAGGTCGAAAGTTAGTAACCTTCGGTTATGCAAGACATAGAAACCCACTGCCCACCGTCTCCAACTGCATCGCGACTGTGCTACTTTTTGTCCCTTGCTGTACATGTCGTTGAGTATGGGTGTTGGAAAAGAAGCAGGAAACTTTGCAACTGTGATACAGCGTGTTGCAGGCCATATCGTCTCATCTCTCCTGTCGCAGCCGCCATCATCAAAGAACCTTCTTATCGGAAATAAATGCCAGCTTGAAGGTCTGGCATCTTAAGTGTAACACAATGTTCAGCCTCCATCACCTCAGCTCCCTCAGCTTCCCCTACCCACCAGGAACGAGGGTGAGAGCGATGGGCATTGTTAACACAATGATCAGCAATCACACACCAAAACATCGTCTACCATCGCAGTCCTGAACCCATCGATGTTGCTTTGATCCTGCATGAACCATAATCGCCTTTGGCAGGGCCAGTCCCGAGACCAGACATGAGGAAAATAAACTCTTTCATAACATGCAACGTCTCTACCGAGAGCGGTGTCTGTAATATCCAATCGAGTCCCATTATGGCTGATGCAATGCCATGCCAGACGCCGGTGCAGAAACCTTGAACCCAATTGGGAGAAACAAAACGTTTGGTGCAGGATGCTAGTCCATGCGGTGCAGCGCGTGACAGAGCTTCCCATGCCAAAGTTTACTTCAAAGTGTTTGAGGTCAATCTGCGGGCACTTCTGCCTCTCGTGGAGTCTGGTTGTACCTGTTGCTTGCCTCCGGGGCCCTGTCCTGTGCGACTAACCCATCTGGCGGTTTTCTGTCGTCCGTCATACCACTCCTTCGGATCGCGGCTTGCCATTAGACGGATCTGAAAATTAGTTCCACCATCCTACACGCCATCTGCTCATTCGACTACTTTGCTTTACCGTCGTCTTTGTTGCCCTTTACACCGTGATATAACCGTCTGAGGGGTGGTCTGGCGGGGACCTGTTCGTTCAGCCATATTCATTCTGACCGCCCGCATCCGGCAGGGACTTCGTCGCCACGTGGTGAAAGGCGCTCTCGTCAACAGGACTTCTTGAGACGTCGAGACCGCACCATCTCGGGCGATGTCAAGAGTAATGTGGGCTGATATCTTTGTTGAAGGACTTGCCCAGTTGTGCTGGCTCTGGTAAAGCCTTGGCTGTTGCTTCTACAAGGCAGAGAGCCTAGTCCTAGGGCCCAAGCAATCCTTGAAAGCTGCAACAAAATTTCCGGCGGCGAAGTACTCGATCTTGGTGTAGCCTCCGTTGGACTGCGGCTCTGGCGCGGACGGCAGTCTTCTTGCAGCGCATCTGAGTCCATTCTTGCTCCTGTCAAGTCTACGAGAGGCAAAATCTAAGATGTCCCGTCCATTTGGTCCAAGATCTTTGTAAGGTCCATGCTCGCGTTGCGCCAGCTACTTCTCGAACGTATTGGGCAAAGCAGGTGCGGCTCAGGAAACGTGCGTTGATCTGGCTCATCGACGTTCAAGGATCCCCGTCAGAAAAGCCACGAGTTGTGCAATCCATCCACAAACGGCCCCCCTGTCGAACAAAACGAGCTGCTCCTCTCATCCTTGCAAGAGCCACGCCAGAAGGCCCGGGATCATGAAGAAGGATCCCAGCCCACTGGAGCATTCGTTTCTGCGGGACTCTTCCGTTGATGCTGCAGGTCCCCTTTAGCGGCCCGCAGAATCAGCGCTTCATTTTCCCACTGGAGCCTGCAATGCTGATCTGAATTATTGTTGGGGAAAAGTCTAGCAGAATGCGACCCTGAGGCAAGACGAGAGACTGCCAGAGTCGTGTTCTACTGGCGGCGTTGCAATTGCATGAATCAGGGGGTGACATGCTTTCCCCGAGAGCGGACGTGTTCGGCCAGGACCCCCGCTATTCGAAACGAAAAGCTGGCATCATGGTTGTGCCATGCGTTGGAAGAAGGCTTGACTGCAGAGAAAACATTGTTACCTATCGAAAGCGGAAGCATTGGCCAAAGCTCTTCGCGGATAGAATGTCGTCGTATGGCAGATGGAGGAAGGTCCAATACTTGATGTGGCTGCGTGGCGAGCCGCTAGATATGGAAGCAACGAAAGAGGCGTCGTCGAGTGGGACGTGTTTCCGCAAGCAACATGTAGCGATGACCTGCTGAAGGGCGAGGCGCGAGCTGGCTACGGCTGCGGGTGCGATGGCGGGTTCGCGCACGAGAAGGAGGCAGACGAAGAGCTCGGTCCACGAGGCGTTTCCGGAGTAGGGGCTCAATTGGGGTTTTGTGGCAGCGATCTGGTGTCACGCAGGGGCCTGGAGGATCGAAGTGGCTCTGTCTTTCCGTCTGTTGTGTGGAATGCCACGATGACGCTCCATACTGAGAACGGATACTCAGCCAAATTGAAGGCTCAACTGGAGCCTTTGATTGATGCGCTGCCCAGGTGTTATTTGACAGCACAGCCAACAGCAACTGAGCCATTGATTGGTCCATGGTGTGAACGGGATGGCCGCGGATCTGTCGCAGTCCTATGCTGATTGTGGGCGGAGCCCGTTAATCTTTTGAGTTTGAAGCATATCGAACAAGTCTTTGAAGGTGGTGTAGGTATCCCCAGGTGAGGGCAGGATGAGACAGGCGACGCGGATTGGGTTGGTGTTTTGGCGACAGACCAGACGGTTCGAGGTTGAGAGTTGTTGAATCGACGCAGCCATGTGCCATTGTACTCTGAATCTGCAAGAGTCTATTGGCTTTCGGCTTGTTTGCTGTGACCGTTGGCTTCTCTCCTTGTGCATGAAGTTATGAGGCATGGCAGTTTGCAGCTCGCAACCTGCATTTCTGGGACACTCCGGCCTAACATTGTGCATGCGAAAGGGTGTGCGTCAAACCATGACATAGGTCTTCTTCGAAAGCACGTCCAGACCGGCAACTAGAGATTATTCGAGTGGCTGCTAGCACCTAGGGAACTCAGCCAGAAAGCTTAGGTTGTGGTTGCTGAGAGGTAGGTATTCGATATATAGATGCATTTGTGGTGCCTTGAGGAGCATGACATGAGTGTCGAGAGGGTTGTGAGGGTCGCGTGCGAAGCACTGGGGGATGCGGCGAAGTCGATCCTCGATGAGGGTCAAAGAGAGGGCATTCATGAGATTGTTCGTTCGGCTGGGTCCCGAGGAACTGTCCGGCTCCGAGAAGAAGAAGAAGTAGTTTCAACGAGCCATTGGATTGGTTGAGCGACGGATGAAATGTCTGAGATGATGGCGGACTGAATATCTGACCAAAGAGAAAGAGGTATCAGAGGTGGTGAAGCCTGAAGACGGCATTCGTAGCTTTGCACAGAGGAGACGAGGATTGGCGTGCCTTCGTGCCTGTGTACTAAGGCGACCGGAGTCACTGGACAGTGGACGGTGCGACGGGGAACTGGAGGTGGCTTGCTTTCTAATGCAAGTGCAAGGAAGGCGCGGACAGACTTGAGAGTACCCCAGCACAAGTAGCTGCCAAGTCTCGTGAGCTGCAATTCTGCGGCAAGAGCGAGCCGGGATGACAAGACGAATCAGACCGGCGATACAAGCCAGGTACTTCAGGACATGGACCCACTTGCGTCCCGTTCTTCTCTTGCCTTAGGTGGAAATCTAGAGCAAGGTACGTACTCGGGACATGCAAGTTGAGGCAGGTACTGCTACCACCCCGGCTCAAGAGTTCCGCATGTTCCTGTTCCCGCTCTCCTGTTCATGTCGCATTTCTTTTTCTTTTTTGCTTTCCAACGGATAAGCTATGCTGCAGCTCTAGCTCTAGCAAAGGTCTGTTGGTTAGAATGGATTCGGTCATACGGGTACAGCGAGGTAGCATCGAAGGTGGTCGGACTGGCATTCCATAGAGTCAGGGTCGTGATCGACGTCGTGGCGGTGGTGGTGGTGGGCGTTTATTGTGCGGCTATTCACCTTTGCAGTGCAGCAGTTCAGAGTCTACTCAGTACTACCACAGTACGCCATGCATGGAGGAACACGGGTACAGAGAATAATCATTCAATCTAGACTAGATAATCCATGCTTCCATAGACACAGCAAAGTCGCATCAACCCTGTTCTGTTTGCTTGCCCATGCCATTGCCAGGAGTCAAGCCCAAGGACAAGCATACGTACCCATACCCGGGACCAGCACTTGCGTGACTCTCTTTCCCGTCTAACCAATGTACGAAGTGAGGTACCTTTACCCTGCCTGACCACCACAAGGTACTTTGCGTATCTAGCCGTCCTCGGTTCATACCTACTCTATCCGTACATACCATGGCCACGGCAAGTGATGGAACGGGGCACGATGGTACCTTGTTAACGGGGACCATCGACGGAGGCAAGGACGAGGGAGGCACGGAGGGTACCAAGTGTTGACAGCTAATGAAATTGAATCAGGTAATAAGCACATAATGTACTCCGTACCTTACGGATACCATGAGGTGAGGAGCATGGAGCACAGAGCACGGAGCGCTCCAGATGGATGAGGTGAGGTGACTGAGCAGGTCCCAGGTCCCAGGAGCAGGAGCAGTAGGTAAGGTAGTGAAGAGGGCGGTACTTCATAGTTTGCTCTTTGTGCGTGCGTTTGGGTACCAAGTATCCCCGTACGGATACAGCACTTTGGCTTGTTCTTCTTCTTCTGCTGCAGAACAACCTGTCTGCTTCGTCTACTTCGACTTCTCTTTCTCGCTCTCTTCCTCCTCTTCTCCTATTTGCTTCCAATCTTCCTTCCCCGTTCCGTGCGTGTCCGCCGTCTTCCTCGATCCTTCTCCCAGCACTTGGCTACCCTCATCACATCAATCTCGCTTGGTCATCACCAACATAGCTTAACAGCCTCTGTGTGTCACTGTCACGTCTCGTCTCGTCTGGCCTCAGCTTCTTGTCTGCTCCTCACATCATCGTCGCCATCGTTCCTTTCTCCAATTCCTGCGCTAGCCCGTTAGTTCTCTCCCCTGACCCGCCATTGGCCTCGCTGGGCAGCAAAAACACCTGAGCAGGAGGATTAACATTAGCAACCCGCAGCTCACCGGGCGTCCGCTACGAACGCCCCCTAGAGTCTTAGCGGTTTTTGTTTTTCTCTAACCTGCCAGCGGGAACAAGAACAAAACCGACAAAAGCTTCCTCTGCCCACTCCCGCCCGTCTTATTCCTCAAACGTGGACCTCCAAAAGGTGTACAGCCAGAGACAGGCACGCCGCAGAGCACTGCACCACCACACCACACCGCACCGCACCGCACTTCATACCTACGGGCAGGCATTGCATTTCGATTCTTCTACCCACGCCATCCGCCCTCGCCGTCGCTCCCGTCGCCTTGTTGTCTCGCCTCGACTCGACTCGACTTCCAATCTCTCTTTCCCCCCATCCTCCCCGCCTTGCGCCTTGCGCTTCACCTGCATCACGCTGAGATTACGATCCAAATCGACCCTTTTTCTTCCATCCCGGCCCGGTCAACCTCTCATCGCTCTATTTTCATCTCTTCGTCTGATCTTGCCGACCTTCAACGCCCTCGGACCATTGCGAGACCGTTCCAATCCTACCTGGACCTCGACGCGAATTCCTCCAAGAACCCTCCTCCCCGGAACTAGCTGCTCGCATTTCTTCTTCCACCTCGTTTTCGCCTTAGACCGTTACCATCTCCACCGGTCCGCCTCATTGATTGTTTCTCGGTTTCTGCCCACACTTTTCTTACCGACTGAACGCGTTACTTTCTTTTCCTTTTTGCCCCAACACTTGTTCAGCGTCACCGCGCCGGCTCCTTCGTGCACCCAAATTATTCGGCGATAAACGTCCCTACACCAGTATGTGTTTCGGGGCTCGAACAAAAGATGACGGCGGTGGTGCTCGTTCGCGCGACCTCGACCGCATGATCCGACAAGATGAGAAGCGCCTATCGAAAGAAGTTAAGCTGTTGTTGCTGGGTATGTTGACGCGATCGCTAACTAGCACAATGCATCTGTTCGTGCGCTGACTTTGTTTTCATTTGTACAGGTGCCGGAGAATCTGGAAAATCCACTGTCCTGAAGCAAATGAAGTTGATTTACGCACAAGGTTTCAGCAAGAACGAAAAGCTCGAATGGAAGCCGGTCGTGTTCAACAACATTGTCCAATCATTCCGTTTGATCCAAGATGCCATGACCGAAATGGGAATCGAGTTCAGCAACCCCGAAAATGAGGCAAGCGACCCCCGATAAAGCTCATGTTGACGCCAATTGCGTGCGACAACCTCGAGACATCCTATCACTCTTCGTGCGTGCAATGAATAGAACGGCCCGGCTAACACATGGTGTCTCTTGCAGAAGCACATGGCGCATATCTTGGTGGAACACGAGATCAACGCCCAAGACCCTCTCCCGCGCGATTACCTGCAACCTGTCAAAGAACTCTGGGTCGACAGTGGTGTCAAGCAGGCAATAGCAAAGGGCAACGAGTTCGCCCTCCACGACAACCTGGCATAGTAAGCATACTGTCGCACCACCTGCCTTTGCAGACAATATGGCTAACCGATATAGCTTCTGTGACGATTTGGACCGCATTTGGGATGCGAGCTACGAGCCCACAGACCAAGATTTGTTGCGATCAAGACTGCGAACCACGGGAATCACCGAAACGGTTTTCGACCTCGGTCAACTGACATACCGCATGTTCGACGTCGGTGGCCAACGTTCAGAACGGAAGAAGTGGATCCATTGCTTCGAAAATGTCAATTGCTTGCTCTTCCTTGTCGCCATCAGCGGATACGATCAATGTTTGGTCGAGGACAAGGACGGCGTAAGTGTGACCGAGTCTATTTTTTCTCGCTTTCTGTCAAGCTGACCAACCCAACAGAACCAAATGAACGAAGCGCTCATGCTCTGGGAGTCGATTGCCAACTCGCACTGGTTCACGAAGTCTGCCCTTATCCTCTTTCTGAACAAGATGGATCTCTTCAAGGAGAAGCTCCCTAACAACCCAATCACGTCGCACGGTTTCACGGATTACCACGGCCCCGCCGAAGACTGGAAGTCTGCCAGCAAGTACTTCTTGGACAAGTTCCGCGCCCTCAACCGAAACACCGAGAAGGAAATTTACGGACATTTCACGAACGCCACTGATACGAACCTGCTCAAGATCACGATGGGCTCGGTCCAGGATATGATTATCCAGCGCAACCTCAAGCAGCTGATACTATAAGGCAGAGCCAGCGATATTGGGTCACCAGGTGGCCTAAAATTATCCTCAACCCCCCACCCCACGGCATGCATGAAACATGCCAACTCTAATCGATACCCGCGGTCTTTCCGGCTTTCCTAAGCTCATCACGGCCCCGCCCGGCGGCGCTAGTCGTTCACGACGATTGCCACTTTGTCGTGTATCTGCGATTACACGCCTGGGCCTCCCGGTCGCGA
The DNA here is from genome assembly GCF_030867605.1 of Colletotrichum paranaense. Taxonomy (NCBI): domain Eukaryota; kingdom Fungi; phylum Ascomycota; class Sordariomycetes; order Glomerellales; family Glomerellaceae; genus Colletotrichum; species Colletotrichum paranaense. The sequence continues at coordinate 365,935 of NW_026848977.1, forward strand.
TACATCAGCGAGTCCATTGCGGACGCCGGCACCGATATGGATGTATATTACTCCACTTCCTTTGTGTCTAATTTCTCGTCATCTATTGTTCATATGCCGGCGTTAGTCTGAACAGAGAGTTTGGCAAAAAGAATTGTGGCTGGATCACTCGGCTATTTTTTTTTTTGCATATTATTATCATCACAGCGGTCGTTGGTACCGCGCAGCCGAGGCCTGTAGAAGAACAGTAAACAAACCACTGAGAGTGGTCCCAACTTGGAGCTTCAAGGTTGAGGCTCATGGGAAGAAAGGAAAGAAGGCGGAGCAGGTTGCGAAGGGTGGTTAGTATGAGACGAAACGGGAGCGAGTGGAGAGAGAGGCCGAGCAGAATTGGATTCGCGTAACGATGGATTGATACCTAATCAAGTGTTTCAAAGCTTTGCCGCTCACATTGGGGGTCAGGGGAAAGACATGTGTGTGGATTTATGCTGCGAGGCGGAAGCGCCGCGGGCTACAGAGCAAGCATCTATCTCATTTACAAGAGAAAAGGAAAAAATCAGATAAAACATGTTAAAAATTCCGTCTGATGACCGCCCAATGCGTATGCTCTAAATATGTAAAGGGATCTTGTTCGATGGAGTTTATTTTCGGTCGAGCCTCCAATGCCTAACACTCTTCGCATTGAAGAAACACCAGCCTCAATTTTAAGCTTTATGTAGGAGTGGCATATCCGACCCAAGGAGATGGGTTGGGACCAGACTGCAGGGGTCATTGATACTACGTCGTGCTCTCACTGATAATTGGCGTCCGGGAGAATTGGACTGGACTGGGCTTGTCATGGTTTCGGGTTTTGTGATACCCCAAACATGAGCTTACAAAGAAGATGTTTCACGCGGGGGAAGGAAGAGCTGATTTGACCGGACGAACGTCGCCAGGCAGGTTGCCGAAAAAAATCAGCTATAGAGTTGGATGGAAGAGAGATTGGGGTAAGTCAGGGTGCGTGCCTGTTACACCGCCGTTGGGCGTTTCTGGTTTTGCTTTCTTTTTGCATTCTATCTAAGCCCGTCGCCTGGTGTAAAGCAAGAAAGGCGGCGGCGGACGGCCAACCGGTGTATCGTGAGGTTACCGATTGCCTGGGTTCATTCGATGGTATGTAAGTTGACCTGGAATGTAAGGTGTGGCACGGGAATCGCAAACGAGTCTTGGTTAGGTTCCGATGCTGCTGGGCTAGGTGGGTTCAGTTTGCGTGCCACGGCAAAGCTGTATCCCGGTTCCCGTAGCGTTGAGATCTGGGATCTTTGTTGGGGTATGGAATGTCTGTTCTGGATTGCTCCCTAGCTTGTAAGCTACGCAGAAACATTCCTTTACCTACTCGGCCCGGGAGAGTGTAGGTGGGAGGGTATTCATCACGATGGGGGATGGTAGGCATGGCGATGGAGTCTATGTGTCTTGTTTTTCGGGTATGGAGGGATGGATTTGGAGGATTGAATCGATTCTACTTGATGAGGTCTGTCGTGCTTCGAGGTGGCATACTTCAACTGGTCTTGTAGATCTCAGAAACGACAATGAAGATTTGGAAGACACGAGCCGTATATCAATACTTGAGATAATACAACACTGCGTACTATATATGAAGGCGTAATGATGAGCAAGGATCCTTCTTGATCATGGAGTAAGGAATGTCCAAGGAGAAACCAAAGTAATTAGCGGCGGCTGGACGCGGGGGAGTCCAAGGTAAAGGCCGATCGGAGCCGGGCCGAAGCAATTCAATTTCCCGATAACGGATCGGACAATTCGGAGCCGTGAAAGGTATCTCGCACTGTAGGAATTCGTCTCTCCGAATGCTACAAACACAGTGCGAGATGCCGTCAATAGCCGAACCCCAGGGATGAGCTCCGACCGCGAAGCCCGTCACGGCAGCTACCCCGCCGTTATCGTTCCTCCCCCCACCACCACCACCGCGCCGAACCAAACGTCACTCGCAAGTCGCAACCCCCTCCACTTCGGAAAACACGTAGCCCTTCCTTCAAACATACAATGCGCCTCGCCCTCCGTACCTTACGCACCCTATCAACAACAATCACCAACTCTCCTGCCCACCGCCTCGTCCCCTTTGGCAGCTTTCATCGCAACGTCCGCAAGATGTCGTCCCTCCCGTCCCCGGTGCTCAAGAAGCCCGTCAAGCTAGCCTGCATCCAGCTCGCCTCGGGCGCCGACAAGGCCGCCAACCTCGCCAACGCCCGCGCCAAGGTCCTCGAGGCCAGCGCCGCCGGCGCCAAAATCGTCGTCCTGCCCGAGTGCTTCAACTCGCCCTACGGGTGCGACTACTTCCCAAAGTACGCCGAGACGCTGCTCCCGTCCCCGCCTACCAAGGAACAGAGCCCCAGCTTCCACGCGTTGGCGGCCATGGCGAGCGAGAGCGGGAGCTACCTCGTCGGTGGCTCCGTCCCGGAGCTGGATGCCGAGACGGGGAAATTCTACAACACTAGTTTGATCTTTTCGCCCGAGGGGAAGTTGTTGGCGACGCATCGCAAGGTGCATCTGTTCGATATCGATATCCCGGGCAAGATCACCTTCAAGGAGAGCGAGGTGTTGAGCCCCGGCGACCAGGTCACCGTCGTGGACCTCCCCGAGTACGGGCGGATCTCGGTGGCCATCTGCTACGACGTGCGGTTCCCCGAGCTGGCGGCCATCGCCGCGCGCAGGGGATGCTTCGCGCTCGTGTACCCGGGCGCCTTCAACTTGACGACGGGGCCGATGCACTGGCGGCTGCTGGGGCAGGGGAGGGCGGTGGATAACCAGATTTACGTGGCCATGTGCAGTCCCGCGCGGGACATGGGCGCGACGTACCACGCTTGGGGACACTCGTTGATTATCGACCCGATGGCGAATGTGCTTGTTGAGGCGGAGGAGGGGGAGGGAACCGTTGCGTGGGAGTTGGAGGGTGAGAAGATTGAGGAGGCGAGGAGGAATATTCCTATTAATTCGCAGAGGAGGTTTGATGTGTATCCTGATGTTAGTCAGGGAAAGCAATGAGGATGGTATGGGATGGGATGGATGTTTGGTGTAAGAGAGTTTCAAAGAGATGATGATGTGTGTTTGTTGAAGCTGGTGGAGCAGATTAGGTGCATATAGAAAGGGGTTCGAGGGGTGTCGGCTTCATGTATACCACTGTGGCGCATACAAAAGATGGTCGGGTGGGAGGAAAGACTTCAGCTTAGGTATTACGTGCATCAATGACATCTGCCTTACATTTCAAGCAGAGTTATTTGCGGGATATCACGGTGATTGAGCGATCTCGTAGACGTTGATCAGTTGAAGCTTCACTGCATGTCAGCCTCGAGATATCGAGGGCTACTCACCGTCATCCAAGCAGGTGATATGATGATCTTCAGCCCTCACTGTGGAGCAGCCAAAGTCTGGGCCTATCAATCGGTCTTCAGAACATGAGGAATACTCATACAGCCAGCGATTCTGTCTATTGTCTTTGTCCAAGGTACAGTACGGAGGGAACCACGAGGATCGTAGACCACCAAGGCTTTGATCCAAAAACAAACACCACCGTGCATCGACTTTGGCTTACCCTATAAGACAGACGTAATCTGGTCTTCAAAGTGTAAGGGAATCCAAATCAACTCAATAATAGCCCTCGTTGCAGGTCTGAAGGAGTTCCTCTTCTGCTGTCACAGCTGAACAATGACCGCTTTGGCATCCCATTTGCAGCCGAAACAATCATTAAAAACGAATCCAAGAGAAATGCGTACATCTATCTTCATCTCTTCAAAGCCGTCTGCACCCTAGTCTTACACTCATAACACAGACTCGCCCCATTGACCCTTGCAATCGCCGCCTCGTGCGGCATCAACGTCGCCATCTTGGCCTGGAACGCAATCGACGCCGCAACCACGAACTCGCTAGGCAACTGGCCCGCAAGCCTCTCCCACGAAGCCGGCGAACAGTTTTGCACAAACAGATCCCGCAACCTCTCCATCAACCCTTCGACGTCGTCGTCTCTCCTCCGGTGAAGGCTCGCCAGCGCGACGTAGCCGTTGGCGAAGTTGAAAACCCACCACTCGGCGCCGTGTTGCTGCTGTGCATCACCACCTCCGCCGCCGCCGCAGCTGCCGCCGAGCTTCGTGGCCCCGACGTCGAGCGTCTCGCGGATGGCGGTGGACACTTTCCCCAGAAGCAGGTCGTCGTGGAAGCGGTCGCAGAGGGACCACATGTCGACGAGCTCCGTCAGGTCGTGCGGGGTGTGCATGTCGCAGGGTTTCAGGGAGAAGGGGGAGACCTCGTAGTAGACGGCGTCCTCGCCCGGGTGGTCCGCCGCGTTGCGGCGGCAGCGTTTGACGCGCTGGGCTGTGAGGCGGGTGAAGTAGCATAGTTTCACGTAGGTGCCTAGGGTTAGCGGGCTGATGCTGACGTTGACTTCGCCGTCGTTTTCGTCTGCGTTGTCGTCGGTGTCGTTTAGGTCGATTGTGTTTGTGTGGGATTCGGCGAAGGGTCCGTCGAGGCAGCGTTGGAAGTATTTTGAGGACTCGACTAGGAGGGACTTGTGGATTGCAAAGGACTGGTCTGAGGTCTTGAGCCAGATTATGGTTTGGGGTTGCCTTGGTCTCTGGTCAGTGGGAGACATCACCAGAAGAAGATGTGAGTTTTGAGGATGAGACTGAAGCAGTTTGCTCACTGTAAAGATTCTCGACTTTGAGCACTTATTCAAAGTCCGATAAGAATGCTGAAAGAAGCCTGACGGAAATCATGGACGCAAGGCCCGGGTTCTGGATGAGGAAAAGACATGCAGCATGAAGTCCAGAAGTGACTCAACTTCTCTTCTATCATGGACGCTTTCGGACAGAACGAGATAATGCTGTGACCTCACTCGCAACAACTCAACAGCACAAACACAATTACAGCGGGATTTCAGATCAGATCGCTTTTCAGCTTATTGACTTACCGTAAGAGAGAACCCGCATCGCTCAATTCATCAGGTCTTGGCGCTCCTCGGTCAAATGTGGTATTCATGGTGCTTATGTTTCTGCAGGTACATTTGACAAACTGAGATCAGAATACGAATGTGAGAGTGGGAGAATGAAGGAGCAAAAAAGCCAATTCAAAGTGATGGACATTGCACGGTCGACCCCGCGCCGGATACGGCCTCGGTAAGAGAGCTTGTTCAACTCATCTGATGTTTGGGACCCAATCGGGTGGGTTATCTTGACTCGATCATGCGCGGGTGAAGGGATGATCTTTCAGCTACATTACATTTCCATCGACGAAATCTCGCTCCACAGCTGGATTACAGCTTGTCATCAAGCACACTATGTTCTGACGTCACAGTCATACGGTTCTTCGGTAACCTTGTACCGTGATCTGTCTTCACCTTATCTACAGACAGCTGTCTCCGGTCACAGTTTGGTTTGGGTAGAGAGCTCTGATACTCAGAGGCTATGTTCTCTTCGTTAGTCGATGTATTCAGTTTGTCTGGCGGTTGATATACTTACATTCGCGAAGAAGCCCTGGGGATCGTACTTGGACTTGATTTGAGACAGCTTTGCGACATTGGCGCCGTAGTACGAATCAAGCGGAGGGGTGGAAATCGTGTCATCCATGTAGCCCGAGTAACTCGCCATTCTGTTGTCACTCTCATCAGTCACTCATTCTCATCAGGCTCAAAACACAGCAAGAACGAAGAAGAACTCACCCAACAAGCGGACGCAAGTAATCCTCCAGGCTCTTGAACCACTTCACATAGCCAGCATGGACCTTCTCATCCGCGGAGCTGGACACGATGAACTCCATGTGCGAATACGCCTGCTCGCGCCACGCAAACGCCGCATCGCCCGCAATCGAAATGTTCCACGCGTGCCACTCGATCCACCCCTGCGCCGCGTCGTCGAGCTCGTCGATCCGCGAGATGGCGTTCTTCATCGTCTCGTCAGTGAGCAGCTTATCCTTTTGAACCATGAAGGATTTCGACAGGCGGATGAAGCGCGCCCAGGGCTGCGCGGGGGGTAGCTCGGGCGCCTTTGTCGTCTCGTTGTAAGTGAAGTTTGCGTAACCCGGGATCTGGACGAACGGCTGCTGGATCGTGTTGACGACAAACGGCGCGACTTGCGCAACGGCCTCGTCGGCGCCGCACTCGTTGACGCCGTAGCCGAAGAGGCGGGCGTTGATGGTGTTGCACCCGCCCGAGATGTACGCCGCCGGTTTGCCGACACCCAGGAGCCCGGAGGCGTTCACCATGCCCTGCAGCTTGTCGAGGGTGCAGCCGTAGCACCACCCAATCACGTCGGTGCGGTTCTTGTACAAGTTCACCTGCGAGCTGAGGGCGCTGTCCGCGCGGGGCGCCCACTCATGGAACGTCTTTGCGATATCGAACCGCGTGTCGGAGCCGTTCCACTGCAGGTACACCATGGCGGACCGGGGGAACTCGTACATGCGCAGCGTCCACTCGATGACGATGCCGTAGGATCCGCCGCCGCCGCCGCGGATGGCGAAGAAGAGGTCGGCGTTTTCGTCGCGGGAGGCCGTTACGATGCAGCCGTCCGAGGTGACTACCTTTGCGGACTCGACGTTGTCGACGCCGAGGCCGTTTTGGCGCATCTGCATGTTGAAGCCGCCCGCGGAGAGGAAGCCCGAGATGCCGACTGTGGGGCAGATGCCGCCCGTCCAGTCGAGGCCTTGCTGGCCGAGGGCCGTGTAGAGGGCGCCGAAGCGGATGCCGGCGCCGACGGTGGCGGTCTTTTTGTCTGCTGCGATGTTGACGTAGTCGATGTGGGTGATGTCGATGACGAGGGCATCTTGGAGGGCGGAGTATCCGAGGAAGCTGTGCAATGTAAGTTACTTTGAACTCACCGAGGGCAGGTTTGGAGATGTCGAATGCTTACTGGTGACCACCGGTTCTGGGGACTGCTTTGATGCCACTCGTCTTTGCGCATTGGATCAAGGGTGCAACTTCATATGGCTTTTCTGCGTAAGCAATCAACACTGGCATCTGTGTAAACCTGTTGACCATATGGTAAGCACTGTGTCCTGAACTTTGAGGCAGTATACCGGTCTCACTGGATGGCCTCTCCGATTCTCGCATCGTGGTAAGTAGGATCAGTCGGTGTCACGATGCGCAGAGCCGCGTTCCCTCCAAAGACCTCCTCCACACATGATTTGAGGGCGTCTCTTTTGATCCGAGGTGCGGCAAGGACTGCATGCGCAGAAAACGCAGCGAGGAGAAGTGACAGCTGCATGGCGAGGAGCTATGGCGGGTTGGCTGATTCGTTGACGAGGAGGATGGTCTGTGGTTGCTGGTAGGGCAGGAAGGAGTTCTTCCGGAAGGTCGCGGGTGACTGTTAAATACATTGCGGCGATGATCTTTTGGACCCCCTTCTCCCCTGCTTCGCAGACCACAAAATCGAGGATATGTACAGCCCTCTTTCCTCCGTCTTGGTCCTTAGTTGGCAAAAGTATAATACGAAGCACAATCGGTCGATAGTCAAACGAGACGCCAAGGATTAGATTAGCGAAATGGACTTCCAAGAACAAAGTCCGGCTTGGGTGAGAGTGGCTATGATATGTTGGATGCTGTTACCTAGGCTCCTCCGCTAGGAGACGGATGGGAGCCCCGGGGTGGATCCCGCCGCAACGGCCGGTGGTAAGATCTGATTGGCTGAGAAGGCACAGCCTCCGTCCGAGTCAACACGGAAGACTCCGGAGAACATCGGAAGTATGCTTTGTAAAAGAAGAACAGCCAGCAGCTCTTGACTGGCTTGACTCTTGATTTCGGTGGCTCTTTAAATCGTGAAATAGGCCAGGATACCTCGAGCGAGCAACCGCATAATCCAACATTTCGGCGATCGGCACTCTATGTTGGCATGATAAGATCACCAGACAGCACAAAAGGATCGTGTCAACATTAGTCTTAATTTCGTCGAGGCTTTTGCAATCACGTCAATTTTAAGATAAGAGTTTACGGTATGCGAAGAGAAGAAAAAGGGCAGAAAGGCGGGCTGGCAGTATCTAGATAGTTTCCCAATCGCCTGAAGAGACTCGTTGATCTGAGCATAGAGTGTACTTCAACACGTCAAACTGAGCATAGGGTGCATAAAAGCGATCGATGGATCTAGGTTTCGCTGCGATTTTGATGCGAAACCTCTCAAAGCTTCTTTCACTTATCTCCAGACCACTGGCCTTACCAGTATCTCATTTTAGGTGAGCCTACCAACTATGCGTGCGTTCAGAGGGCCCTTCAGTAATAGCAAGAAGTGAAAGCCCACAATACTCAGAATGAAAGTAAACCATGAGTTGTCAGAGTATAAGAATGGGAACCATCAGAATTAGACGATAACATGGGCGAAGACAGCTTTTGCCAAAGAGACCAGTGTCGCTACGCGATGGCGCCAGGAATTGGGTTAGGACTGGAGGCTTTATCGTCGAAAATATATTCTGGGTCGACCCTCATCCTCCATTTGAAAGAAGTAGACATATCCACTCAAATTGTCACGCGACATCGACAGGGTAAGAGCAGTTCTATAGTCCGTTTGCGTATGTTCACGGCACAGCAATCCACCTGAACCTTCGGAGAGGGCATTGCATGACGTACGCCACCGGGATTCGACGGTGAAATAAAGTGAACCGTCGTCCTGAGTGATGTTCTAGAAGCTCTCAATGCGACATCTGTTGCATCGTGCAACCGCAAATTCCAAGGGGAAGAGTACTTGGCCAAATGTGATGCAGACAATATACGAGAAACATCCAACTAGCATGTTTACCTCCGACGAAGCCAAGCCATCAAAAAGCTTCCGGCGGAGTCCTCTCTTACGCGTTTGAACAATTATCAAACGATTCTTTGCTAAAAGCGATCGGCGGAACGCTAGCAGCATGGGTCTTATGAGATCGAGATGTCCAAGGCGCAGGCGGACCTTGGCCGCGCACCCATGACTCCTCAAGCTCTCTCCGTAGTCCGAACCCAGGGAAGAGGAGCCCAACTTCGTGAAATCCATATGTGAAAGTGATTCCATTGAGTTAGGCTTCATCCATGCCATGCTCGAGGATCGGCGGAGTCAGGCGCTCGCGATCTCCGACGGGCTGAAGCATATCGACGAGGAGATAATGGGAGTCACATCTGACTGCTCCCGCAAATCCTCAAGCTGAAATAGGCATGTGCAGGATCTTCAAGTCACGGGATTTTAAGCTTGACGCAAAGAATATCTTAGAGTATTCATGCATGAGCCACTTCAAGCCACAGTTTCGATGGAGCGGCTCATACCCCAGATCGACGAGGCTAAATCATCCCTTGAGCCCAACGCCTGGACATCACCGCATTCCGAGGCCTTTCGGAGGGACGTTTTGTTTACCCACCGGAGCAAGAAAATCGACCTTCACCGACAAGTCAACATGTTTCGGGTGGCCTTGGCTACGCGATGGAGTTCATCTCAACATCCACCACGAAGGTAATTGTTGTTTTGTTGTTGTCTCGTTGGCTTCGGACGGACCTCCGCCGTCGGGCATCTCTTAGTGTTCATGGAGATTGGTAATTTGCTGAACTTAAGAAAGACTCGTGCCCTCCAGATCCTTTTTCCTGGATGAGTCCACCAATATTTCTCGTTATTTTCTCTCTTCGAGTGTATCCGCGAGCTCGTCTGGCTCATACACCAGTCACACTCGTTTCTCCGCCGGTCCAGTCGTCGTTCACTCCTCGAATGATGTTGATTCTTCCAGCACTGTTGGTCGCAGTAATACTTCTAGCAAGATGGTATTCCAAGCCTAGGACGATCCCCGCCTACAAAGGCGAGGGCTTCTTCTCCTTCCTCAGCGACGCCCACGACTACGCAGTCAAGCCCATCTCGCTCATCCGTCGAGCTCAATCCCAATGCGGTAATATCTTCTCGATTCAGATCCTAACGGTCCACAATGTCTGGCTTCGTGGAAATGAGCTCAACAAGGCTTATCTCGACATGCCCGAGAAGGCTTGGTCTTTCGGCCACGGAATGGTGAGGTCACCCTTCTCCCAGATAAGCCACCTCAACCCCAGATTTTGAGACATTTAGAAAAGTAGGACTTGTCTCAACTCATATGTGATTGTTAGGGAATATTTCTCAACAAGATACTCGACCCTGGATACATGGATAACATCAGGGTCATGGTCGGCTCCCTCAGCCGGTACATCAACCGCGCCACGGCTCAGGCGCACATGGCCAAGTGTACCGTGGAGGAGACGCACCGCTGCGCACTTGAGTGGACGACCAAGACCGATGTGGAGCTCTTTGACGGCGTGTCCGAATTGACGCACAAGGTCATTGTCAGAACGTTGATGGGCGATGACTTTTACAAGTCGAGCGAAGAGCTCTTGGGCTTATTGCACGCGATGGAGTCCGATATTGGCAGCATCTGGTCCTTTGTGCTGCCCGACTGGGTGCCTCACCCCCCGGCGAGGAGGTTGCATCGCGCTCGTGAGCGCGTGAAGGAGATCTTTTGGGAAAAGCTTAGCCAGCGACACGTCGCGGCGAAGAATGGTGACCTCGAGACTGACCTGCCGGACTACATCACGCACACGCTGCACGAACAGAGCATGGCGCCTTTGAGGCACTTTCTTCCTTCTCATCACACTGTTTTGATGTTTGCTGCTCACACTTCCACAGTCGCTGCGATCTCGTGGGTCGTGGTATGCGTACGTATAGTCTTCATCTCTTCACGTGAATGAGCAGCAAAACTAACAAACGCCTCAGCTTTTACGCCATCCCGATGTCATGGCAGCCGTGAAGAGAGATGCCCGTAACGGAAATACAGACTCGGCGCTTCTACAGGCCTGTATCAAGGAGACGATGCGCTACTATGCAGGCATGAAGTGCCTCCGTCTCGCGATGCAGGAAGTGCCTGTCCCAGGTACGGATATTATCGTGCCAAAGGGCTCAGTCGTGTCCATCTCGCCCTACTTGACGCACCACGACCCCGCCAATTATCCGAACCCGGACACCTGGATGCCCGGACGTTGGCTCAATGCCGAGAACAAGCTTGTTAACCTCGAAGAAAAGGACGGCAACAGTGTGAAGAGTATGCTATTTGGCGGCGGCAGCCATCGATGTCCAGGGGAGAAGATGGCCATGATCATTGTGACGCAGACCTTAACGACGCTGTTGCGGTCCTACGATGTTACCTGGGCTTCGCCGGACCAGCCTCGGACTGTTGACTTTGAAGACCTCGATTTTGACAAGGTTGGCTCCCCTTGGCTGAAGGTAGGCCGTCCAATAGTCTCGGAGACATCTAGGTCGCTTTGCTGACATCTTATCAGGGTGACTTGAAAGTGAAGGTTTCTAGGAGAAAGTGGCCCGAGATTATGGCGGGATGTTGAGATTATTGTAGTGTACGACGGTTATATGAGTAGAATTAGTAGTCCACCATAATGAGCGATGGGCATTTGGCATTATTGGAATAGAGAATCAATGAAGTTATGATCATTAGACCTCTCTGTAAGCTGGAAATCACCGTTGCGAACACTGTATCATAAAATATGTCTCCTACTTGTGCCTCGTTCGCACCCGGATCAGACGCTCTACTTGGGGGCTGGATACGAATGAATTATGTTTATCGTCGGCCGGTGTGCGCCATTGACACTCTTGATCTGCCGACGACATTACATACTCTTAGCACTCGTGATCACCAAGCTTCGCCGAGTAAAATTGAGTTCGGTCATATTTCAGCGTTACACGAATGCAACGTAGTTTAAACTTCTGGAACATTGACCTGCCTGTCAGCAGAAAATCTCCGTGGAGGAGGAGACATGCATCCAGATGGGGGCGGAGGCCAGTCCTCTTTCATCCGGAAGAAGCAGGGATTGGGGAGTCTAAGCGTGCCTCTATACCTCCGCGAGCTTAAGCAATATGTCGGAGAGGGGCACGGAGATGGAGAATGTAAACAAAGACTGCAGCTCTTTTGGACGTTCGTTGTTTACTTTCTGCTGGCTCCTCCTTCCGATCGAGATTCGCAATGCTTCGACCAAGCCTTGTTGCGCAGCCGCCAAGCCATATAATCCCATCAACTGCCCCGCCGCTAGGAGCTAAGATGAGGACTACGTCAATGAGGCATGAAAAAAAGAAACACGTTTTAGAAAGATGACTTGCTCCCCGAATTCCTACACGCACGGTAATGATGGTGATGTTGAGCATTATGAATAGCTTCAGGATAAAGTTAATGCAGTTTTGTGAGCTACTAGAGTAAATGCCTAAGATATGTCTAATTTACCGACGCACCAATACAATTCGACCCGTAGATGAAATCAACTCCAAACGCCCTCAATGATGCCGCCAATAACACCGTAAATCACATTGCCATCCATCGCTTTCAATGCATGCGCGCCTTAAAGCACAAATTCCAACAGTAAACAAAAACAAGTAATGAAGCCGCCAGGACTTCAACCAGGAAGGCAATCTCCAAAATGCCATGATCATGCCAGACCCTGCAAACACTTTCTGAAAATACCGCTCAGCTCGCCCACGTGCTGTGGCTCGAACGCGCCATCGTGATCGCCGCTGAAGGGCACCGTCTCAAACTTGGCAAACTTGTCCGCCTCCCAGCACATGGCCTTCTCGCGCATGACGGAGCGGACAAAGATGACGCCCTCGCGCTCACGCTGGGTCAGGTTGGGGTCGTCGAACGGGTCGGGCTTGCACTTGATGAGGACGGTGTGGAAGTCGGAGACGCCGTCTTTGGGGAGTAACTGGCCCGGCTCGACGGTCGATATGAGACCGAGGCCTTTGTGGATGTGCTTCTTGATCTTTTGTAGAAAGTCGCGGACCTGATCCGGCTCGTTGTCGTCGTCCAATTCTTCGTCCTCGTCGCCTTCTTCTCCATCTTCGTGTTTGGCGACCTCGAGGTTGTGGGCTGCTGTCAGGATCTCGGCGTCGATTTGATCCTCGGTAGGAAAGTCTTCCAGCATTCGATTTTGCTCGGGGCAGTATTCTGATCCGGCGTCACTGCTGCAAGCTGGTGACCCAGGAGTACTCGGGGACCAAGCCGGGCTATCGTCTTCGTAATCGCTCGAAGTGCTGCTGGAGTATGAGACCTCTGTTGTAAAGGTTCCCCATGTACTCGTTCGGTTCTCGCTAGGGGTCAGGTAGTCTCCGAACTCGCTCTCGCTGATGACGGGCGACCCGATGGGAGAACAGTCGGCGTCCATCAGTCTGATGTCGGCAGCAACGGTCCTGGTAAAGGTGAGGTGGGTGAGAGAGCGGTGATCCTTGGCGCTGGGGAACGAGGGGAAGGTCTCTGGGTTGGCCGAGTCGAGCATGATTACCTTTGTAACCTTTTCTCCCTGGTCGCGCAGAACCATAGCCATGTTCATGGCGATCATACCGCCCATTGACCATCCTCCTAATAAGTAAGGGCCCATTGGCTGGACTTCTTTGATCTTCTCGACGTAGAGTGCAGCGAGATCTCGCAATGTTTCGGGAAATTCAAAGTCATCGCCTCCAGGGCAATGCATAGGGGAAGTAATGCCGTATACTGGCCTCTCATCGTCTTCGCTAAGAGCTTCGAGGCGGAGAAAGGGTAGTGCGAGCCCTGAGATGGCGTGGCACATGAAAAATGGTGTAAGGTGGGAGTCTTCGTCTCCTTGGAGAAGAGTGATGACCTCCATGTTGGTAATAGCGATGCGGATAAATGTAAGTAATATGATGAGATGAGTAAGAGACGGTAGTTGTCGTGATCTTAGCGAAAGCAGAGAGTAATTAGTCTTGGCAAAAAGCTGGGCTTTGGTGAGTAAAAGTAAAATATCTTTTGATTTTGAATGAGGCCGGTCAACCGGCGAGATGCTCACGAGAACCTTTGACGACCGAATGCGCCGAGAAGCTTGTTGATGACCTTCTGGAAGCACTTTTCAGCCTCCTCGAAGACCAAGTCTTATATCGAACATTGCAAACTGAATCTGTGATGGCAAAAAGTTGCAAACCGTGATGCAAAGTGGCGATGAACTCTCACGACCGAGATGACGATGTCAGCCTCCAGCCGTGTTGGATGGTGTTCCAGAGAAGATTCATCTCGTAGCCTTGAAGCGTGGAACCGCTCCGATAGTAACAAAAGATGCTAAGGAGATGGCACGGATACCCAAAGGACCACTTCCAGGCGCCATCCGCTTCTCCTTTAGAGTCACCGGAGGTTCTCCATGGAACACTGGACGACCACGGCGGTGACTAGGAGGGCCAGCGCGTGGCGAGTGATTGATCCGCAGCCGTTGAAACGACAGAAGGCTGTTCCCCAGATGCTCCTTAGTGTCCTGCGTTGATGAAGTTAACCATGGCATCGGTCTTCGGAAAACTTCATGAGCGCGACGCACACGAGCGTTGACAGCTAGATTGGATCGAGATCCGTGGTAGGGGTTCCTGTTTGATGTCGTGTGCTACCATGACGACATCGCGACAACAACAGTAGTCTCGAAAGAGATGCGGGGGTGTGTCTCCGGCAGTGGAACCTCGTCCCAGATTGTCGGGTATGCGGCAACTTTGGTGAAGTCGTTTACTACTCCTGTTCATTTCTTCCTTCGTCCCCATGATTCTGACCGCACATATGTCGTTAGGCTTCACTCACATTCAAAACAAAGAGACATGGAGAACCCAGACGAGATGCAAGACGAGTGCTGTCGATCTCACGGAGACCAAGTGTGGCTTGGCCACTAGTCACTCCGCAAAAATAAACCTTCTTGTTCTCCCGAATTGGAGTTTTGTTCAATGACACTGAAGCCTCCGAGAGGGGACGGAAACGGAGATCAGGGCCACGCTGACTGCCAGACTTCCTCGGGACCACCTCCGAAGAGAGGAAATGCTTAAGAAGGAGGACCTGATCGCAGTCTTGTGGCATTTTCAAACTCATCAGCTCACTCCTTTCCCTCACCCATTTCTCGTAATAGACCTTCATCCTCCTGCCAAGCGCTTGCTCCGAGATCCATCCCATAACATCGACAAGATGCAGCTCTCCAAGTTTGCAGTACTGCTGCCACTCTTGGCCGGCTCTACTGAAGCAGGCAAGATGAGGGCCCCTCGCAGCTGGGCCGCCGATCGTTTCGATATGCAACTCACCTGGAACCAGTTCGGTTTCCTCTCCCACCAGAAAATCGGTAACCCTCCTCAGGAAATCCCCATCTTTGTGGACTGGACCTGGATCAGCCAGTACATCCTCTCGCCCAAGTGCTACGGAGAAGAAAACGACCCCGCGGCCTGCCTCAACGCGCAGCAGCTCTACTACGACCCGGCCAAGTCGACATCTCACCGAGACGCATCTAAGCGTTTTCCTAGCCGCACTTGGCTGCCCAACCACTTCTTCTTCTGGGAGCCTCTCACGGTAGACTATGCGCAAGATGCTGTCCAGATCGGCCCGGTGACTTCAAACTCCATCATGCAGTTCTCTGATACCAACTTTGATCTCTCTGCTTTCCCGTACCCCTTCACTGGAGTTTTGGGTCTCTCTCCTGTTTTCAAGGGTGACAATGGTACGCGATCAAGAGTTGTAGATGAAGCTTCTCATATGACACTTTGAACTGACTCGTTTCCAGCTTCTTTCCAGTCGCCATTCTACCAGCAGTGGAAGGCCGGCCAATGGAAGAACCCGACCATCAGCTTCGTCTACTGCTACGAAGAGTCCATGAAACCCACCTGCGGTGGCAGCGACGGCCTCCAGTCCTTTGGCGGCATCATGGACCAGGTCGTCAAGGACAGCGAGATTTACTGGTACGCAAACTACGTCTTCCCCGACGTCAACACGCTTGCCTTTGAGTACTCTCCGGGTTTGTACAACTACTGGGCCACGCCCCTCGACTCGCTCTGGATCGGCGACGAGCTGCAGCCCACGGAACCCACGTCCAACAGCTCGGGCAAAGCTTCCATCTTCGACCACGCCTCGTACGGGCGCGGCATCCCACTGACCCCCAACGCGTACGACAAGCTCGTCAACCTGACGGGCGGCCAGCCGCTCACGCTCGAGGACCCCACCATCATCAATAACGGCAACCAGTCCATGTACTCCGTCGACTGCGGCAACGTCGCCTCGTTCCCCACCGTGAGCTACAAGTTTGCTGGACACGACAAGGTCTGGACCAACACGCCGAAGCACTACGTCGAGACGCTGCCGGACGGGAGGTGCGCTCTGAATGTGCGCGCCATGGCGACCGGCGACAGGTTCATTGGAAACTTTGGCGAGACGTTCTTCAAGGACAAGGTCGCTATTATGGTATGTTTCGCCATATTATTCCGTCAGTGACGATGTCCGTGGTACTAACGGTTGCTCCAGAACTTTGAGACCCTTCAGGTCGGTATCGCTGAGATCCAGTGGTAGGCAATCCAGTCTGTGTCATATTCGACTGCTCGTGGGATTGACGAAGTCAGGCCCTCGGCATAAGGTACTCCTGAAGGCCATGGGGTCACCTCAGGACTAATGAATCGAACCCTCGGGTCTCGCGTGGGAGTGAGTGCTAGAAAGCATATTTGTGGAGTAACGGCGTAGAATATCCAGATTTGTAGAGGTGTGACCCAATAATACTCAGAAACGGGTTGTTCTTTTCGCGATATCTTGGTCGTTTCCTCAAGGATGGATCGTGCATGCCCCTACACAGCAGTGTATCTGGGAGATTCCTGGTGGCTTGAGGGAGATCTCTGCTCAAAGCGGCATTGGGGCTTATTCAAGAAGCGAGCAGGCACCGACTGTTTCTAATTTCGGAACTGCCGGATCCATGTGGGAATCTATCCGGAAAGAGTGGATCCCGGCCCGGCCCCGAACGGGAGTCGCCTTTTTGGGTTCCTGGGGGGCTGGCTTTCCCATCCCCTAAGTTGATCTCCAATGTTCGTGTACATTGCCTTACGGAATACGGCGTTGTTTTCGAATTATTACAAAGTTCCTTCGGTTTAGAATGATCACTGTAACCATAATCATCAGTGGCTTTCCATCGAAGTTCGCAGTCACTGTGCCGCTTGCTGGAGCACTGCCTCATCCTCCTAACGCCTCTACAACCACGAAAAGCGACAGCGCTAAGTAAACAATTCAGTGTCTCTTGGAAATAGCAATGGTTTGGTAGATTAAGATATTTGAGTAGGAAAACATTGTCGCAGCACAAGAAATTGGTTGAAGTTGCGATGGAGAGTCGTGTTTGACACCTGGAACCCCTCAAGGAAGTAGTTGAGAGGTGTCTAAAGCGATTAATGAGACTCGAGGCAAACCTGACTGCTATTGCTACAAAGAGGTTCTTTTGAATGTACTGCTATATCTGATCATATATGACTTACCAGGACCGGACTCGAGAGTTGTTTGGTTTAGCATCGTCAATTTCTAGGGCAAGTAGACTAAAATCAGAACAGAAGTAATCAAGGCAGCAGGGGAATTTTAATCTCCAGTAAAATGGGGAATTTCCAAGCTCGTTTGATTAGGGAATTTCGTCACTAGTGTGATGCGGCACTCTTAGCAGTTTCCGGCACGAGAGTTGAAGAACATGACTTAATGCCTGTTTTGATATTTACGTGTTCCCCAGCACCTCCGCGTACCCCTCGAACTAACGGACCGGCCGCCGCTGAAGTCCTGTCCGGAACGGTGCGGCACAGCCCCCGGAGCCGGAATCCACATCGCAGTCCACCAAGTCTAATAAAGAACAGACCCGGCCGGCCTAAGCCTTAAAACCTTTCGTCTTAGCTCTTAGCCCATCTTTTTCGTCGATTATTCCGCTCCAAGACGGCCGGGGCACCTGGGTAGTTGAATGCCGAAGGAACGCGGATAAACAGTGGCGTCTCTATCCTATGATTGGATCTCACCGCGATCTTTCGAGACACGTTGAGTGAATAATACATAAGACGCCTCTCAACTGCCATGAAAACCGATGGAACTCCACTGCTCATATAGAAACCCATCATCCTTCGTTCGGCCCGACACTATCGGGGAAGCGCCAAACAGGCAACTCAGACATCATCATCATCCTCTCGAGGGGGAACGTTACATACCTAAGTCCCGCATCCTTCCCCATTCTCAACCATGTCATCATCTCCAGTCGACGCCGAGGTCCTCATCGTCGGTGCCGGCATCGGCGGTCTCACGCTGGCAGCCATCCTCTCGCGCCTCGACATCTCGTGCAAGGTCCTCGAGCGAAGCGACGTGCTGCGCCCCGTCGGCGCGGGCATTTCGCTCTCGCCCAACGGCCTCCGCATGCTCGATCAACTCGGCGTGTATGAGAAAGTGCTGGAAGCGGGCCAGAAGCTGCGGAAAGTGCAAATCTGGCGCGGTAATAAGCTCTGGAATACGGTGGACTGGGCGGGCTGCGAGGTCAAGTTCGGGTATCCGGTCATGTCCTTGGAGCGTCACCACTTTCACAGACTACTCTTTGATGCTGCGGGAGGCGATGATGTCGTGCAGTTCGGCACAAAGATTGTTGATGTCATTGACGATCCGAGCGAGTCCTTCGTCAGGGTGTTCTCTGACGAGGGGAAAGAGTTCCGGGCTCACGTCGTTGTCGGTGCTGATGGGATACGGTCTGTTATCCGGAGATGCCTGGCTCGAGACGCTGGCCTCAAGGAGGCCAACACCATCAAGTTTACAGGGCGTGTCCACATGAGTGGCATCACCGCTCCGCTGGAGCATCTTAGCACTCAGGACCTCGGTGTCGCCAACTGGATGCTCTACGAAAACTCGACTCTCACAACTTGGCCATGCCCCGACAACCGACAATGGTTCATCGGCGTCACGGTACGAAAAGTCCTCCGTACTCCTGCGCATGCCGGTAGGGGTGACCCTCAGCTAATCTTGGCAACGAAACAGAAAACCGACGAGAAGGTTGATAATGATCGGTCTATCTGGAGCAACTGTGACGAAGACACCATCAATTCAGTTTACGGAGACAAGTTCCACCCGTTCGCGGAGAAAGGAGAGTTTAGAGATAGTAAGTCAGAGAGCTGAATCCCTCCCATTTCGCTGACGACATTGCCGGGTGGCTTGAAGGAACGCCCAAATCTGACGTGTTATTGTTCTAGTTGTCGAAAAGAACGAGCGTATCCTTGCCTGCAATATGTTCCAAGAAGTTGAGTTCCCTTCAATGGCCCGAGGCAGAGTCTGTCTTATCGGCGACTGTAAGTTCTTCCTCTTCTGTCTTCCCTATCATTCCATGACCTTTCTCATCAAAGGTTGTTTGTGATGGAGGATTGAACCCGCTGACTGGTTCCAACAGCCGCGCACAGCATGACCAGTGCCTTGTACGTATTTGCGGAAACGCGCGCGCCCCTCTCAAAATCCCTCCGTTGCAGATCACGGAGTCTAGTCTGGAAGCTAAGCATCTAGCTTGGGGCTGCTCCCCCGGGAAAGGCTTTCCCAATCATTCCTCTCCCTAGTTCCAACGGCATTTTACTGACTTTTGGCAACTTTCTTGAACAGTGGCCAGGGCGGAAACCTAGCGTGAGTTTCCCCATGCTTGAGATCGAGATTGAGACGCGAATGTGATTGAAGATGCTAATCCGAGGTGTTTCCAAACGCAGAATTGAAGATGCGGCGGTTCTGGCTAGCTTGATCCAGGAAAATCGAGGGTCTTTGGAGCAGAAAGTAGAACCAATCCTCCAAAAGTACAGCCAGATGCGAGAAAAGAGGGCAAAAGAAGTGGTCAAGTTCAGTTTCCGCTTTATTCTACTACACGGAGCCTTTCTACCCTACGGCATTGGACCGTTGCTGCGGTGGTTGATCTATGCTTTTCTGCCCGGCGGCGCCTGGCTATGGTTTCTCGAGTTTCTGTATGGGTTCCAACCCACTGTACCACATTTAGACTTTGCATCGACAAAGACATGAGTGAGAGAAGAACGTTTATTATTCTGCCTAGCTCGTATGGGTCTATCTCTTTTGGGAATGCAGTTGTTCAAGATTGATGTTTCACTCATTCTGGAGTAATCGCCCGAAAGTTCTATTACGAATAGCTGTTGGATCGGATTCAGCGGGTGCCTGGAGGGGAAAGACAAGACACACAGCCACGGGCGGGCTCACAAAGTCGGTCTTTTCTTGTCTTTCGCGCTGCGTGGGGGGGAACAGGGATATCGTTCGAGGGGCAAGGGTTTCAGTTACACTAGGACTATTCTGGCTGGATAACGACTTTGACTTGCAGGACTACCCGTGAATACACGCAGTTGCAAAAGGACTCTTGTCGCTGCCTCAAAGTAGTCGTGTACCTCCGCGCTTGTTGTTGTTGTGCAGCTTCTTGCATAACTTGAGGGCGGCGCAGCAAGCGCGACAAGGTCGGCTAACTCGTCTTGGAGTCGGACTCGAGTTGCCGACTTTTGGCCCCCAAGACTAGTAAGATTGAGGCAGAGTAAGTCGGGTACATGTAAACATGTGCGAAGTCGAAAAGCCCGTCCCACAACCACAACCACACAATGTCCAAACCTGATGGGCTTTTGCTGATGGGAGTAAAATTTACATGTACATTGTCAGTTTCCCAAAGTCGCACCCCATGGTCAACCACAAAACACCCCCCTTCTTACATCAACACCTCCTCCGTTGACTGTTCACCCCCCTCGAAGCCTCCCCGACACTGTGCATTCTAACCCCAGTTTGCATCCTTCAACGGTACCTTGCCTCGTCTCATCTTATTCCAACACTGGCTTACGCTGCAGACTGAAGTTATAACATCTCAAAGAAACCACCAACCACGACAATGGACCATGTTGGTATCAGACTTTGCCACTGCAGACGAAAGGGTTGAAGAAGACGAGTGACGCAGCTTTTCAAGACTCCCTCATTTCTACTTCAAGCCTTTCAAGCCTCCCTCATCTATCCAGACTACCACCAATCGTAGTCGGCGGCGGCTCAACCCAATAACCCACCGTCTATCTCTCGCTTTCCTCCTGCATTGGTATCGATATACTATTGTACAAATAGAACCAATGTGTATTGTATAATATCGTTTCCCTCTTTCTTTATCAACTCCCAAAACCTAGACAACTATACCCCATCATGTCTCTCACATCCCGACACCCGCTCCGCAAGAGCTGCAGCTTCTGCCGCGCACGCAAGATCAAGTGCAGCAACGAGACCATCTGCGAAGCCTGCCGCAAGCAAAATGTCGACTGCGTCTACGACTGGGACTCGCGGCCGCCAAAGACCCGCACCGTATCCCAAGACATGAGCAGAAACAACAGCACCGGCGGCGACAGCACCGGCGTCCCTGTACAACAGCGCCAGCGAGCCTCAACGGGTGGTTCGCCGCATTCCACGACCATTATGGAGGAGCCTGCACAGATGGAGGGTACCGGTGGTGCGGCGCCCGTGGCCCTCATGGGCGGCGGCGAAGACGTGGCTACCATGCTCAACAGCATGTTTATCGAAAACTTTGGCGAGAACCCGACGCCTGGACCCAAGTCGAACCCGTGGCAGGAGAGGATATCGGCGTACAACCAGACTCTGCGCTTGACTTTACAGGATCGTAGCGAGAATGTTGTCAACTCGAAGTTTAGTCATCGGGATGTCAAGGTATGGGTCCAAGACTCCCTTCTGGATTGCACGAAGCTAACTTGACTCAAGTACACCGGCATCTTGCAGCTTCTCACTCACGACTTAGTCGGTCTTGTAGTTGATAAGTTTGGCGGGTTGGGGTCCATCTTCATGGAACAGGGCGGCGGTAGATTCTATCTCACAGGACTCGCGAGCGACGCCACACCATCAATGTTCGATACAACACCGACAGGACCAAGCCCCTTGACCGACTACGGCACTCGACAGATTGGACAGCTGGTCGACGTGTGGTACAGCGTCCACCCTCTCTCCTTCCTCGTTTCCAAGACCCTTCTTCTTCGCGAACTGAGAGACGGCACACACGACGAGGTCCTTCTGGCAGTGATCCTCGCCGACGCCTCCTTCTCTCTCGGTGACGAAGTTGCCATGGCACGAGGACACGTCCTCCTCCGGTGGGCCTCAGCTCAACTCCAGAACCGTCCCATCTCGACCCGGGTCAGCCAACCGGGCATGCCCGGCGCCGGCATCTCTCTCCCCGGCATCAGCACGGCACAGGTCCTCATGCTCCTCGGCTGGAACAGCCTCTGCCAAGGGCAGATCAAGCGCGCCACGTGCTACATCGGTCTCTCCGGCCGCCTGGCGACCGAGATCAAGGACACCATTTCGGCTTCCTCGGCGCCCCTGACGACGAGCCGCATCAACGGCATCGACGTCTGCGAGGTCGAAAAGGAGATCGTCGCCTACCTCTACTGGACGACCTACACCCTCACCCTCTGGACCTTTTTGCAAATGGGCACCCACTTCTCGCAGCTCCTCCCAACGAGCCTCACCTCCATCTTCCTTCCCGTTGACGAGACCTCGTCCGTGCTGATGCGTCTGGACGAGGTCTCAGACAACTTCTCCACGCTGCAGAAGCAGAAGAGCATGATCAAGGAGATGTGGCCTCTCGCCCACATCGCCTCCATCACGGCCTACATCTTCGCCCTCTACCCGCAGGAGCCCGACCCCAACGAGACGGTTAGCACCAACTTCTGGCAGGAGGCGCCCCTGCTCGCACTCCAGCGCATCCAGCAGGGCAGCACGCCCCAGGATATGGAGTGCGTCTGCCGCGAGGTCTACCGTGTCCTGATGGAGAGCATCCACCTCCTCAACCGCCAGGTTGCCCACGCGCCCTCCCGCTCCCTCGTGCTGTCAGTGTACCACACCATGGCCATCCACCTCCTCTTCCCGGCCATTCTCCCCGGCGCCCCGCCTCCGGCAGAGCCCTTTTCCCTCACGGCCGAGACCGTCGAGCGCTTCATCGGCTCAGCGCAGGAGCTCGTGGGAATCATGCTTCAGATCGCGGAGCAGACATCGCAAGAAGGCCCCGTCATCATGCCCGCACAAAGCAAAAACTCTTTCCCCGACGTCTTCTGCCTAGCACTAGACACCTGCGCCCGTGGCCTCTCCTTCATCTACGCGCAAAAGCAAGCCGGCGTCCTCAACATGGAGCCGCAAATGATTGCCGTCTACGAAGGCCGCCTCGAAGCCCTGGCATCCCGCCTCCTAGGTATCGCGGCCTCCGACTTCCTCTCCCCCGGCGGTCAGGTCCGCGCCATCAAGAAGCACCTCAAGGCCGTCATGCGCGCGTTCGGCGGCAACGTTAGCAGAAGCAGCAGCAAGAGCAACAGGAACAGCACGGGGAGCGGCATGAGCATCCCGATCAGCATCAGCCACCACACGCGCTCCGACTCGTACGCATCTTCCTCGTCCACCACGACGCACTCCATGTCGCGCCGCAACTCCTCCCTCCCGCATACCCCGCCCCAGCATCACCACGACCACCCGTTCTCGGGGGCCCCGACGGCCGTGGACTCGGCCTCGTCCTTCATCAGCCCCATGGACACGTCCATGATGCCGTCCGTCTCGTCGTCTTCGTCCGCGGACGACTCCATGACCTCGACGAGCGAGCTCGCGACCCCGTTCAACCCTTTCAGCCCCGGAGACAGTCACAGTCACAACAAGCACCAACAGCAACAGCAACAGCATGACTGGCGCGCCGCAGACGAGCTGTTCGCTCACGTCATGGACCCCGCGGCGCTGGGGGCCCCGACGGGGGATCACCACCTCACGCTCGCGGACCTGGTGGACTGCCAGGCTGGCGCGGCGGGCTGGTTCCCTGACCACAGCGGCGGGCAGATGCTCGTCGACTTTGACATGGGGGCGGCGGCCAACTGGGAGTGGCCGTCTGTGAACGACATGGGTGGTGGTGGCGGCGGTCACGATGCGGGGATGACTGCGGCAGCGGCCGCGGTGGGGAGCGACATGGACGCCATGTTTTACAACTATTTCAAGAAATGATGGGGAGGATGTGATGCGTTGGAAGTATCCGTATGCCTTTCCATCTTTCTTGTTTCGTCTTTTCTCATGACTTGATGAAGAATGGTTTTCTTTTCTTTACTCCCCTTGCCATTTTCTTGGTATTTCTTGCATTGGGCTTAAGGGGAGCGAGCCAGACAACACACCCCCTTACTCCCTTGTACAGGATCGATTTCATTTGGGGGTCCCTTGGAACGGGACCGTGTCTTCAACAGCTTCTTCCTTATTCACTGCATAGCTCCCAACTAGACGGGCAGACAGGCAGCCTTCATTCGCCGGCAAGGCATTCTTCCTTTTTTTTCTTGATCTCCTTCTGTTTCACATTCCATGGCTTAGATGGTTTCGGCGGGGTTGGGCATATTGACAACAATTCGGCGTTCAAGAGGTTCCGGGCTTACATTTCTTTCACATCCTATCTTTCTTTCTTTTCTTTCACCTACACAATGTGCTACTTTCTGAGCAAGCAGAACGAATGGGGGACAGCTAGGAAGGAATATGGTACGAAAATTGGAAATGGAGCGAAGAATGAGGGTTGCATTGGCTCGCCATCTGCTGGGAGCGCCAAGGGAAAAAGGCGCTAGGAAGGGCGAGAACCAGAGACAGAACTGTGTGTTGGAATTGGACGGATTGTAGGGCTTGGCAGCTGGAGACATAGTTCAAGACAGCAGCAGCAAGAAATCCAAATCCCAAAGTTTACCTTACTGTGCACCGCGGGCCACTCAGCCCAACGCAACAGACATGCAGTCATTCCTAGTGCAACGTCGGCGAGCAAGGGTCCGAATCCGTTTTGTGGATACCGGGGGGTGGGGGCGGGATGCGGTAGGGATCGTACGGGAGGGAAGTGGATCATCTTGAGTAAGGTGTGCACATATTCCGTAAAGTAAGTACGTATCTTACACGGTGTCAGATCTCTCGGAGGAGAAGAACTGAGATGGTTGGACGGGAAGGATTCGAAGGATTTGGAAGGGGGGGTGGGGGAGAGAAGAGAAGGATTCGGGGCGTGGGGGAAGACTCGCTTCCCTTTGTGGGTTCTGTGTGGTACTTGGCTTGGTTCCTTTTCATTTCTCCCTTTGTGTGTTATGGGAGACACATCTTCTGTGAGCCTATGGAGTTGTAGCCATGGAACATACACACTCAAGCTATAAGCCGTTTGTCATACCAGAAGAAATTCAATACCATTTTGTGACTGATAGAATAGAGTAGATGCTAGATGGAAATTAGGCCAAACTAAGACCCAAAAACAGTGTGCTTCAAACCACGACCCCCAAGATAGAAATATACGGAACTTTCGAAAATTGAGTTTCATAATATTCCGTACTTGTAAACCTAATGCACACCTAATTGGAAGAACCAATACCGATAGTTTAACGTTTGATAGCCCTACGGCAAGCGATGGAAGGCGCGTCTAATCGAGAAGGGTGCGCCACGGCGGTAGTCTCGTCAATCGTATTCATCGTATCAGCCATCCAACAAGCAAGATGCCAAGCACTGCTTATCTAAACGTGAAGGGCACATGAATCATGAAGGTCGTCCTGACCGTGAGATTCCCAAGTCATGTAAGTGAAGGAGCGCCACCGCCGTCACCCGAGCCGGGCTGGTCAGCAACCGGATATGTAGGTAGGCAGGTAAGAAGGGCGGTACTGACCTACACCTCGGGAATCCTGGGGGAGCGAACTTGCAGAAAGAGCCAGCTTTGGAACGGATACGGTAACCGGTGAGCTGTGCTGTTCTCCCCGAGGGCAGGCGGTGCAGTTCATGTTTAGAGGCAATCCGGTATGTGCTTAAACGATCTCTGTTAACCGGGATAGGAATACGATTGACGCAGGCGCGCGGGCGGCTGATGATAGCGGCAATGCTGTACAGCAAGAGACAGGCAGGCAGGTAAGGTTCTTTCGGAGCTCACATCCAGAGATCCGGACGAAAGATTTCTTGAAAGTGGAAAATGAAAGATACGTCTAGTCCCGACAAAGGGCGGCGGTTGGCCATTGCTTCTGCTGATCTCTAGTGACAAGCTTCTGGACAACTGGGTCTTTCCTACTAGCACCCACGTGCTCGAGATGGAACTCTCGCTGGCCAAGGCTCTGATTTTACTGCAGTGACAAAGTCAAACCATTGCTTGGCATTTTGCCTATCAATGCTTGATCCAATCCCTGCACGCTTTATGAGATACCTATGTGTTTTCTTAGCTAGCACTGGAAGTCTCGCAAACTTCGCCACAGATAGACGGAGGAGTTCGTTGCAACTGAATTGGGGGATTTTCGACATGCCCAAGATGATGTGGATGACCCAATTTACCTTAGTATGAGAGCCGCCGATATTTCACCAACGCACCGCCAGGTGCCGGAATCGGCCTTCCTAGTCTCGGCTCCTGAACCACAAGAGGATGATAAGCGTTATCTTTGGCGCGCTGTTTTCCCGACTCTGTTTCTAATTGCCGCGTGGCTGTATCTCATTCCTCCCGCTCACAAGCGCAGGGAGGAAGAGGGAGGAGCACGACGGTTGTGAGAGGATCGCGCGCTTTTCCCCTAGTGGTAAATGCGCGGGAGGGGCAGCCATCCAGAATTGGCTAATTAGGTACGATTCGCGAGGGAGGAGGGCTCCCGTTAGAAACATTGGAGAGTGTTAAGAGGAACCAGAAAATGGATGACGGGTGACCAAGAATTCACCGTAAATACCATGCCGTTTTCTGAATCCTTCCTTCGCAAGCGAGACGGAGAAGGACGTAAACCTGGAAGAAGAACGTGTGTGGCGTGCTTCCTCCCGATGATGTGATTTGTCGCCTAACCGCGCGAAAGCCAATGAGCACCAGGATAGTCGCACAATGAGGAAACTACTGGGGCCCACTCCACGAACGGCTCGCTTCGTGTGCCAGTTTGTTTCTCGACCAGGCAGCACCTTACTTCGCCATTGACTGCAATTGAAGATCTTGTCCTGAAAGACAGCCGAGCTTTTAGTTTCGAGAAACATTTGCCTGATGGCCGAAATCCGCAGAGGCGAGGTGCAGCAGTACCTACCTACTACGTGATCCGCAACTTCCTCAACGGGAAGTGGCCAAGGCAGCCGCGCCGGGTGCCGATGCCGGTCAGAAAGCGGAGCCCGGTCGCGGGTCCGAAGTGGGTCTCTCGCATCAGGCCACCCCCTTCCCCTCCGCCCCTGTTCAGCCACACTCAATTGCAACAACGCAAAGAGAACTTTCGTTCTCATTCAGCATCAAAGGCGAGCTATGTCAGCATCACCCAAAAGCAGACATAGCGAGGCCGCAGATTACACGAATTGCAGCAATCTTCTCTCGTTTTGTTTCAGCATGGATTGATTGCAACGGAGTGAACAACTTACCTTCAATTATTCAGTTACCTCCACGTCCGATAAACACCCCTGCATTATCTCTCACGCCGAGTGGACGATTCGGACTCACGCTCGAAAGAAAGTTTCTGCCTGAACATACCCTAGTCGCCAAGAGGGCCAACCTTGACTTCTGGGCACCCCTCCGTGCCCCGGTTCTGCAAGCAAGGGAGGAAAGCAGAAGGGGACGGGAGGGGCTTTCAAGGTTGCCGCATGCGCATGCACTCAACTGCTTCTGTGGACCAAAGCTTTCAAGAAACTGACGATGTCACGGCGGCCGACCCAGATGGAGAAAGGCAAGAGCCCATCTTGGAGCCGCATGATGTGATAGTCCCCCAAGGTCTTCAGCCTCAGCCCTGGATGCTGGGTGTTCATGATCACCGCTGCATCCAACCAAAGGAGCTGCTGCTATGTACATGCAACTCGACTCAGAGCATCATCAGGCATGACTAGGGGGGGCTTTTGGGGGCACATCGGATTCCTCGGACTCGGTTCTGTTATTGAAAACCCAGGTGCTTAGCAGAAAGGTTTTGAGGAACGGGAAGAAATCCAGCCAATGTGCAACTTCTCAAGTAGAGTAAACCAACACCTACAATGGACCAACGTGCCCTCCGACACTAACAAAACCTTCGCCCCCGTCTCCCGTCTAGATACGGCCGCACCACCTCGGCGGAGGGGAGTCAGTAGCTGGCGATTCTTGTGAAAGAAAGCATTGGAGAGGAGATATCTTCAAACGGAGGAAGGAATTCGTTTCAGCGTCACTAAAACTCTTTAGCGCACTTAAGGCACCATACCGGCATACCTTGGTGATGCTCCCCAGACTCTCATCTCCGTCAATGACGTCGAGCAGGGCCCTCGCCCCCTGATCCCTGATGACTAACCCCAATGGGCCGTGCACATGGATCTATTTCGGGAGATCCCCTCGTCGGCGGGTCCCGTTTTTCCGTCGCTGACATGGAAGGGTCCGGGGGTCCTGTCTGCTCCACCCGCTGGGCAGCAGCGCCCTCACAGTGTTTCCTGCCTCTGCCATCATCTGCGTCCCACGTTTCCTGCCCCCAATTGTTTGACACACAAGGCAAGCCCGTCCAGTCAGTCCACCATTTCCTTCGCCATGACTCCTCATCTCTCCCACCTCGTCGTCACATCCCCCAGCTGCTCACTCTCCCATCCACCGAAGCTCTTAGCATTTGCCGTTTCCATCACCTCACCCCGGACCTTTGCCGCACAGCAGACCACCTGAGTCTTGGCCCTTCACCTGCGGGGTGACCAAGCCCACATCAAAGACGGCCTGATCGAAAAGCCCGTCTTAGGCGACCTACCTTTGTCAGGGTCGCCATGTACGTTGGCTTCTGCAACCCCCAAAGCGCTGAAACGGCCCCCCTTCTGGACTTCGTGCATCGGCTGGGTCATCGGGCCACAGCAGCGCCGTACGCAACAGAATCGAAGCACGCACTATTGCACACGACCTGGGCCGAACAACAATCGTCTGTCTCAATGTCGTGGCATTCCGAGCATTCGACGCCTGATGCCGCGGGGCCAACACCAATCTTCCAAGCCGTTATACGTTCCACAGCAGCGCCGCCACAACGCGGGACAGCCACTTGAGATCGGATGAAAGAAGAGTACGGCCTGAGGCAAGGCCTGGCTTGGGATGAACCAAAGTCCATCCGCAACGAACGCTGGCCACTCAGGCTGCTTATTTCTGCCGCGAAACGGGTTACGAGAACCCTACTTTCAACGTCCACAGCTTACCTCTCCTACCTCCCTTACCTGAGGTAGGTAGGTGTACCCCGGCCACCCAATCCTCCCAGACACGCCGAAATAGTCCAGTCGGATTCCAACAACCTGACAGCCTTCAACAAACAAACTTCTCACCAGCGTAGATCTATATCCTTTACGAGGGTCACAGCAACTCGACCGTCGCAACCGCAACCCAACAGCACCACTGCTCCCATCCTTCACGGTACGCCAGCCGTACCAGCTCAACAACGCACCTGTCGCCTAGTGTCTCCGGCTACTCGGTGGTCCGGCTCTCCCCCTCACACTACATTCCGGAATCTCACCACAGTGCAGTCGTGTAGTGCTTGAGGCACCAAGGTTCTCACCTCATCCCGGGTCGACTTCTTACCCGATACTCCAGACCTCTCACACAAACATATTCGCAAGGGAGCTGAGTCTTCATGCCACCTACTGTCCAAATCGAGAAAGCGCGCGCTCACTCATCTCGCGCCGCCCATCCACGGCTTACGAGAGCACCTCCGCATCACCTCATACCGCTGCTCTCAGGTCCCCGCTCCTTCCTCCCTTTGGATTCGACGCGGCCGGAGACTATCCCAACGATCTTCGGTCCAATGCGGAAAGCATTTCGAAGTAGAGTAAACCTGCACATGATCTCGGGGACGAATCAACAAGAGCCCCTCGCATAGTCTTATTAGGACTTTCGTACTCGGTGATATTTCCAATGCAACATCTCGAAGGATACCTCCGTTCTGAGATTGATGACAACTACAGTTTCACACCTATAGTTCGGGGCCTTTCGACAGTCATACCGGTCAGATGGTGGTCCACCAAAGACAATTCCTCCATCTCCACTGTCTTCGCCTATTGGGGCCGCATTGAGACTCAGGCAGGGTCTTTGCAACTCCTTGACAGCGTAGATCTTTCCCACTCAGTCTTATCAGGCCGAAATCCAAAGTGGCCCCATCTCGCCATCACGGAGAACCCCCGACGTTTCTCGCTGCCTTTGACCATCTCCACCTGGCCCTTGGTACTGAATGATGGTCGACTGCGAGGGCAAGACGCTCACAGCACCGAGCGTTGCCTGTTTCAAACAAGACTCCAACATGCGAATTGGTTACAGTGCAGTCTGGGGGTGCTAAACAGCGTTACATGGCCCCGTCGAACCCAAGAACAAGGCTTAGGCTTGCCCCCCGAGCCTCTGCTCCCAGCGTTCTGGATCGCATGAAGTTCGCTAATGCTACTGCTGCTGCTACTCTTGTCCACAGTTATTCTCGTCTTGCCAAGGCATCTATACTGCAACACAGACTTGAGTGCTGACCCGATCAACCGGATTGTCGCTATACCCCCACTGCAAGTCACATCAACGCCAGAAGCCTCTGTTGACGCGAGAAATCATTCAAAGATGGAGACGAGCCGCCCATAGAGTAAGGAAGCTTCGATCCTCCGGCGCAAGCGTCCAGAAATGGAGACACATCGCCTTGAAGGGCCCCCCGAATGTGACCCTGAGGCGTGTTAGTTTTTCCCTCCAGGCCGCCGGCCAGCTGGCAAATCCTCCCAGTAGAGGATCACAACAACAAGACTTGTCTTCTTGGCACTTGCTTTGCAGATGTGAACCAAGACTAGTCAAAAAACGAAGGAGCCAAGGCCCTCCTTCTCCAGTAGGGATTACCCCCGTAGATCTTTGCAAAGAAACAACAGTCCAGCTATTTTCAGCCATTGACAGTGGCTTGTAAGCGAGCCCCGATTAACAGTACGGATAGCAAGTCCGTAGAGCTGAGCCGATTTGGTGTGGCTGGGGAGATGCGGCTAGTGCCGAGCTGCAGATTGGTCGCTGGGGTGGCCCATGATGGACAACGAGCTAGGGTCTGCTGCCCCTTCAACTGAATCCTCCCTACAGCATACCCCTCAAGTGGATGATAACTATGTGTTATTAAAGCAAGCGATGCTTATAATTCAGTTTACTTGACGCTGTAATCTCTAACGGCCCAGGTGCCGCTATTCTCGATGACCGCTGATGAAAACCATCAATCTCGCCATCGTTCAACCTCGACCTGACTTTGCTTTGAATGCCAATTCAAGTCTACGTTGTAATCGTAGCAATGCCTTCCAAACTGCCGCAAACACCATGTTGGTACAGCCAATGGCCAGCGTCAAATCTGCTAATTGTCCAGCCTGACTGCATGTTTCCCTCCCGGCCAACTCGTACCGCCTCAACTCCACATGGCTTGGTGTATGTAAGTAAGGTCGGCCTCACAATCAGACTGGAACTGTAGAGTTCCTTGTTGCATTTATCGCTGATTGCATACTCCATTTCAATCTTGTCGTCATATGGCGTCCTGGGTGGAATGTTTACCTTGGGCTGGTCCCAGTCTCGAGATGAAAAGCTGCTCATACTGCTGTGCAGACTGCTGCTTGGGTCGCACTCGCTGGACGAATCATAGCTGCTGGTATCACTACCTTCACTGCCGTAAGGCAGCTCCCGGAGAAATATCTCGTTGTCGTGAACTTCCTCACTGACCATCCCCATGAACCATAAGTAAAGAGGTCTTACTTCCGTTGCCAGCTGGTCGGAAGTATCATCGATCTGCTCGTCAATGGAAAGAGAACCGACGCTAATGAGGCGCGGTTTGCGTTTCGGCGGAGATGCGGCGAAGCGCATGCGCAAGGCGTCGAATATATGACAAATGCCTGCTTCGCTGATGTAGACGTCGCACTTGTCGCCCTCCCCTGCTGAGATCTCCTAAGTCCTGAAGCCCCCAATGCCGTAGACAACTGTGTGTACGGGCTCTCCTTGAAGATCCTCTGGGAACAGGACTTCAGCTGCAGTTTCTGGGGTCAAGTCTGCTGTGACAACTGTCATGCGGCCGAGGTATTCCGTTTGAAAGTCATCCGCGTCGTCAAACATCGCCAGGAGACTTGCCTTGCACCTGACATCTGAAGCAGTCAACTCTAAGCATCCACAAGAGGGGAGTGTAGGGCATGAGAGCCTTAAGAAAACACGGAATTTGGGCATGCTATGTCGCGTGTAGACTTGAGAGGTATATCCGTCACTTACACACATGGCAGAATATTGACGTATCCCGAAGAGCATGCATCAGACATCTGAACACGGTGTACCCCGTTGCTCCAAAGAAAGCGACGTGATGCATCTTCCGGTGGATATAGAATGGAAAGGACGACTGGATGCTCAGGTGCAAACCGGGGCCGAATTTGATAGGGTGGTGTGGGATGAAGCTGTATCGGACTTGATCGTTGACCGGTCGGCCAAGGATATTGGAATGATGGCTTGCCATTTTCGCGGGCGTGAAACACTGCAGCAGAGATCCTGCCGCAGAAAAGCCCCGATCTGAGGATTTCATTCGATGTTGTAAGGGCCCGGTAAACAGTGGCGAAGCTATATAGACCCTGGTTGGTGGTGGACGCAAATAGGTGCGGCGGTGATGAGTTCGAGGCACGGTAGCTACGCGAGGACCGCGAGTGTAAAGAAAATAGCCCACGAGAAGACTTATGGAGCTGGCACCAAAGTTTAGAGACGGATGGCGAGCCATGGCAAAGCGAATTGTGGGTTAAGCATACCCGAAACGGATGGGAAGATGGCGATTGACTGCTGGTGGACGGTGATGTGTTGTTGATACGAAGGAAGAGGCACAGCGGGAAAATCTCCAAGAGGCGCACATTAGGTTCGCTCCCACGCTGCTGATTGAGTCTTCCAGCGGACGGAAGGATGAAGCCATCGATATCGGTCCGTTGGAAGGAAGGGCCCCAGTACGATACTCGACCTACTGCTCTAGCAGAGCGTGATTGCAAAGTACTTACCTTGGAAAGCATCACCAACAAAGAGGAGATTTGAAGTTACGGAAGGATGACTGAGCAGGCGGAACCCCGGATAGAATCTGAGCGGTGATCCAAAACGAGAAGCACCATTCCTCACCAAAGCTATAACCGTGAGGTGGTGCCATGCCAGTCAGGAAGCGCTAGGGTCTCCGTAGCTGTCGAGGGGTGTGGCAGGACTAGTCTGGTCTGACCTCGAAATGGAAAGATCGTCGAAGGCGAAGGAAGCATCACACAGAGCAGGGGAGATACCTGCCCTGTCTCAGGTTGTACGCCCTGAATCGAGGTATCTGCACTCCGATGTAAGCGCGGAAGGCTTCTTCTGCGACCATGACCTCGGCGGCGTGGTGGCTTGAGAGAGACACTCGACGCTGGCCGCCTTATGGGTCTGGAGAACGGGTACACGATGTAGGTAGCAAGGTAGCAACGGCGGCCAATGCAGTGCCATGCGGGACGAGTGCGAGAGACACAAAAGCCTTAGACGCAGTGTATGCGGTAATTCGATACACAGCACAGGGCTGAGATGACATGCTGCTATGTCGCCTCGGCTTGGCCTGCAGGTGGAATTCCCTCACAGTGGACTGCGTTCAGCAGCGGAAGCGGTGCAATTTCCCACATTGTCACGTTGTGTTTCAGGTCTTGTCGGTATCAACTGATGACCAAGTTATGGGATTCTAAGCAGAAATTAGTAGTCAAATTTGATTGACAGGGGACATATAACGGAGTTTGGGTGTTCAAAGACCGAATAGAGATGATGGTCGGAGGTGTGGACAGACGAAAAGAGGATGAGGATATTGATCATGTCAGGATGCCATGTGGATTCGGTCCCGAAGAAGGCAAAACGAAGCAAAACGTGTAAATAGTGAAAACCCAAGAGAATAGCATAGTGGAGAAAATGCATGCCAGCAGGAGTCGGGACTTTCATTGTGAGTTGGAACTTGAGGTTATTCTGTTGCCTGCTGGGAGCAGCGGGACGGTGCAGGGCGCGATGAGACGTTGATGCTGCGAAGATGCACCAACAGGCCCGGCTGTGTTCGCTGCCCGCCTCTCCGCCCCAGAAACCCCCTCAAGGTGCTGGGTGCGGGACACTGTATCATTTACTGTGTTCGGGAAGGATTCTGCCTGAGGGGTGAGGAACAAAGAAGCACACCTGGGTGTCGACTTAGTTGGGGCGGAACCTCGGAGCGTGCAAGGGTCGCTTATCGAGCCAATGGAACACAAAGGCCTTCCCCGCTTACTCTGGGTCCACTTATAGCCCCGGTCATCCCAGATCCCGTCCTGACTGCGGCAAGCCACAACACAGCGCCCCAAGAGTCCGCGACTAAGCCGAAGACTCGCCAGTGAAGCAACCAGCTCTGCTTCTCAAATCATCCTCTCACGTTCAGCTTCTCGTATTGTACGGATACGCACGCAGAATGCACGCAGTACCAATTCGCAGCTCAGTCATCATGTCAGACTCGCAGCTATCATCACCCGCTGCATGTCCTCGGCCAAGACGAGACAGCTGAATCAGTAGGCAATCAACACTCAAATGTCTCAACTCGGGGCGGTCAAGTCCGTGAGCTTGGGATTCGTTACCACCCGATTGCGAATCAGATGGGAGACCAGTTCCACGAACCCAGACGAGACAAAGACGAGATGGGACGAAAGCTCAATGCAACTTTGACAACCGCAGCGTCTGTAGTGTAAAGAAGAGATCTGCTAGAGCAAGACACAACGGAAAGCCAAGTTTCTTAATTCTACGCGCCATGGATTGTCTCCGCCTCAGTCAGCATTGCTTGAGCACCTGAGCTGTTCGTTCGACCGACCCTCGCCGATCCTATACATACGTCAATCAATCTCCTCAATTGGCGAATCCAAAGGTCCTTTGGCATAACTTCCCGTTCCACTTGTGCAAATCGTGCAGATACTTTCAGCGACTTCGCCCTTGTACCTCGTATGTACCGTAGGATGAACCCCTGAAAAGCCACCATCTGACAAGGGAAGGATGGGCGGCATGACATCCACACAGACGCTGCCCCGTCCCAAGTCTCCACCTCTCCGAACCTCGTTCAAAGCCATCCCCCGTTTGGGACATCGTCTTTCTTCAATCACTCGTTGCAGAAGCTGTCCTGTATCATTCAAGGCGCGGCTGTGAGGCGCTCTCCGCGATACACGCTCGTCTATTCGTCAGCCCTATCATCTCCGTCTTGCCGCTACACATTGGCATCCGCGCTTCTGCGTTCCGTCTTACCCTTGTGTTTGTTGCCTACCCCTTTGCCATGGGTTCGGCCAGCAATGCCTCCGTCAACATGCACCAGACTGCGCCGCGGCTATCGATGCCTCCACTTGCATCATGAGCACCGAAATAGTAGCCTCCGGAGTCACTCGGAGGCTCACAACTGACCGGAACCTGTCTCCGGACAACTTCGGAAATCTTCAACGCGATACTCTGACTGAGGAGCCGAAAGTGCTCCATTGCGCAGAGACGGCCTTGCATACCTCCAATGGCAGGCACCAATGTCCAGAGGAGCTCCATGGTCGATAGGGGAGCATCAACATCCTCTCTTCAAACATATAAGCTTGGGTTACAGTTCGTCTCAATCTCTTTTCCTCATCACTCTCAACACATCATCTCTCATAGACTCAGTTCGACTCTTCACTTCATGATCTTCAACCAGCAAAGTATCGCAGAGTTCCAGTTTCAGGGTTCTCTCACCTCAACCATTACCTTTTGATTCAGAGCATCCTACTTGTTCGCGGAAGATTCCATTTCTTCCCTTGTCCCTGAACTCAACTCTCGATACTTGATATCAACTTTTCCCCTTCCTGATAGCTGGCCAATTACCTTCAATCACGAAACACAATCGACAATCATCTTTGTCGACCACTTCCTCAGCAGACCAAAGAATCCAGCCAAGCACACCAAGCTCATCTAAATCTAGCTTTTCCAGCTTCGCAACCGATCAAAATGTCTGCCCGAGTCAACGCCACTGAGAATGACCCCACCGTCATCGTCGGCCTTGCTTGCCGAGTCCCTGGCGCTTCCAACCCCAGCAAGCTCTGGGACCACATTGCCGCTCAGCGAGATGTCCAGCGCAAGATGCCCGAGGACCGCTTCAACGTAGACAACTACTGTGAGTGTCTTGATCCTCTCTGAACCAATTCACAGAGACTAACACTGTTCGCAGACCACCCTGATGGCACCCGCAAGGGAACCGTGAGTTGATGACTTCAGACAAGACGCAACATCTGTAGACTAACGCATTGATTCTAGACGAACGCTCGCTTCGGCTACTTCCTTGAGCAGGATATTGCTGAATTCGACAACTCCTTCTTCGGCATTTCTGGAAAGGAAGCCGATGCCATGGACCCTCAGCAACGTCTGTTGCTCGAGGTCGTCTACGAGGCCTTGGAGAACGCTGGTATTACTCTTCAGGACATTAGCGGCTCTCAGACTTCTGTCTTCTGCGGTAGCTTCACCAACGACTATCTTTCCATGACTGGCAAGGACTTGACGGCGAACTACCCCATGTACCACGCCACTGGTACCGGTAACGCCATTCTGTCCAACAGAATCTCGTACTTCTACAACTTGCACGGAACCTCCATCACTCTTGATACCGCCTGCTCGTCTTCTCTTGTCTGCTTCCATCTCGGGTACGTTCGCGATCGTGTGGCTCTCTCTCGTGCTACAGCTAACATGCTTCCTTCCCTAGCAACCAATCGCTGAAGAATGGCGAGGCTGACATCTCCATCGTTGTTGGCTCTGCTCTCCACTTTGACTCCAACATCTACATCACAATGACGGACCTTGGCATGCTGTCTACAGATGGCCGCTGCCGCGCTTTTGATGCTTCAGGAAGCGGCTACGTCCGTGGTGAGGGAATCTGCGCAGCCATCCTCAAGCGCCAGAGCGCCGCTGAGACTGCTGGCGACAACATTCGCGCCATCGTTAGAGCTACTGGGAGCAACCACGACGGCCGAAAGAACGGTATCACTTTGCCCAACAGTGTTGCCCAGGAGGACCTCATTCGTTCTACCTACGAGCAGGCCGGTCTCAACCCGCTGCACACACAATACTTCGAGGCACACGGTACCGGCACTGCCGCAGGTGACCCGATCGAGACCCGTGCCATCGGAGCAGTCTTCTCCCCCGGCCGCAGCAACCCTTTGTACGTCGGCTCCGTCAAGACCAACATTGGTCACCTTGAGGGTGCCTCAGGTCTTGCAGGCCTGATCAAGACTACTCTTGCGCTTGAGAACGGACAGATCCCCCCTAACATGCACTTCAACAACCCGAACCCGAAGATCATGTTCGATGACTGGAAGATCGCTGTTCCTACCAAGATGACTCCTTGGGAGGTGCCAGAGGGTATTGCCCGAAGAGCCTCAATCAACTCTTTCGGCTATGGTGGTACCAATGGACACGTTGTCTTGGAAGAGTACAAGAAGAACGCTGCCCCCAAGACCCGCTCTGTCACGGCCATCGAGAACGGTGTCCACGCTCGCCCGTACCTCGTTCCGCTTACCTCTCACTCCGCCAAGGCTGGTGAGCTCACCGAGGAGACACTGAAGAAGTACCTTGAGCAGGGAGATGTCAACGTCGCCGACCTTTGCTACAGTCTGGCCACGCGCCGCACTCTTCACGGCCAGCGTTCTTTCGTTGTTGCCAATGATTCAGCATCACTAGCCGAGCAGTTGACCATTGCCCGCCCTGCCGCCAAGTGGACTCTGGCCAACAAGTCTTCCCCCAGACTTGGCTTCATCTTCACCGGCCAGGGTGCCCAGTGGTTTGCCATGGGCCGCCAATTGATCGAGGAGAGCCCCCTGTTCCGCCAGAGCCTGAAGCGCTGCGACAGCATTCTTCAGGCGCTCCCCGACAGGCCCGAGTGGTCCATCCTCGAGGAACTCTGCAAGACCAAGGAGACTACTCTTCTTGGCGAGACCCTCTACTCTCAGACCATCTGCACTGCTCTGCAGCTCGCCTTGCTCGAAGTTCTTAAGGCCTGGGGCATCACTCCCTCCGCTGTCGTCGGTCACTCCTCGGGTGAGATGGCCGCTGCCGCTGCTGCCGGTATCTTGACCTTTGAGAACGCCCTCATTGCTGCCTACTACCGCGGTCGCTACATGTCCGCCCCCAATGAGAACGGCAAGCCTGGTGGTATGATGGCTGTCGGCCTCACTGAGGCCAAGGCTCTCGAGGAGCTCAAGCCCTACAAGGGTCGCCTTTGCATCGCCGCTGTCAACTCCCCAAGCACGATGACGATCAGTGGTGACGAGGATGCTATTCTCGAGCTCAAGGACAGCCTTACCGAGAAGAAGGTCTTCGTCCGGCAGCTTATCGTCAAGCAGGCCTTCCACAGCCACCACATGAACGCCTTGGCTGGTGCATACGAGAACGCGCTCAAGAACTGCAAGACCTTCACTACCCAGAAGCCTACTTGCCGCATGTTCTCCAGCGTCACCTCTCGCCTGGCTGACTACGAGTCAATGGGACCCAAGTACTGGGCCACTAACATGACCAACGCTGTCCGCTTCTCTGACGCTCTCACCGGCATTCTTCTCGACGAGGAAGATGAGCAAAATGTTGACGTCCTGATTGAGCTTGGCCCTCACCCTGCCCTGAAGGGCCCTGCTCGCCAGACCACTCAGTCTCTGAAGCTTGACCTGCCTTACATCGGCTCGCTGACTCGTGGTGTTCCCGACTTCGAAGGACTGCTCAACCTTGCCGGTACATTGTTCTCTCTCGGTTACCCTGTCGATCTCATTGCCGCCAACCAAAACTTGAGCCTGGGAGCGGATGGCAGTCTTGTCAAGGTTGACACCGGATCCAAGCTCAACGACCTCCCGACCTACACCTGGGACCACCGCAGATACTGGACCGAAACCCGCTACCTCAAAGAGCACCGTCTTCGCAAGTACCGCCACAGCCTTCTCGGTCACATCATCCCTGGTTCTATCGCCAAGAACCCCAAGTGGAGAAACTACCTGCGTCTGAAGGAGCTTCCCTGGCTCCAGGAGCACGTGGTTGATGGCAAGGTTGTCTTCCCTGGTGCTGGTTACATCAGCATGGCTATTGAGGCTGCTCTTCGTGTTGATGAGGCCGAGAGCGCCAAGATGATCTTTGTCAAGGATATCGTCATCAAGAACGCCCTTCTTCTCCCCGAGACCGATGATGGCGTCGAGATCTTGCTGGAGCTGAAGCCTGTTACGCTTTCAGCCAAGAGCCACTCGGAGACCTGGTACGAGTTTGCCTGCTACTCGTATGACGAGAACAGCAACTGCACCCAGCACTGCCACGGTCTTATTAGCACCGAGAAGGGAGAGCCGGCCCCTGTTCCTGAGCCTGTCTCTGGCTCGATCAACCTCGGCGAGCTGCTCAAGAAGACCAACCGATCCGTCACCAGCGGCCAATTCTACAACCAGCTTGCCGGTCTCGGTCTCGAGTACGGCGAGAAGTTCCGTCTTTTGAGCGGTTCTGTTGAATCAGGCCCAGGTTTCGCCCTGAGCGACCTCAAGTTCGACCCAAGCGCTCTTCCCCAGGAGCGAGGTGACGAGACTGTTGTCCACCCGACCCTTCTCGATGCTTTCTTCCACGTCATCTTCAACGCCATTGAGTCTCGCCTCGGTCGCCCTCTCGATGAGCCCTATGTGCCCTCCTTCTTCAGAACCTTGAAGATCTCTGGCCAGTTCTTCTCGTGGGCTCAATCCACTGAGGCTAAGAGCTTCCAGGTCGCGTCTTTCACCCAGCTTCCGTCTCCCCGTGTGGCAATTAACGACATGATCATGCAGAACGCAAGCGGTCAGCTGATGATGGAGATTGGTGGTCTTGAGGTCACTTCCCTCGGCCGCGAGATGCCAGAGGGCAGCGGCCCTCGCACCCTCTTCTACCAACAGAGATGGCAACCTTGCTTCGACTTGCTCGGCAACGCAAAGGGCAAGAGCCTCAGCGATATTGTCGATATCTTTGCGCACCAGTACCCTGACAGCAAGATTCTTCACATCACCTCGGATGTCGAGAAGTCGAAGCATGTTCTCTCCGCCCTTGGCGGCACCAAGAGTGAGCGCCGCAGATTCCACAACATGGATGTGTGGTCTCTCAACGGTGCGAAGCTCGGCGAGGAGTTCGAGACCTTGTCCAACAACACGAACAACCTCGTAAACATTGTCGAGCCCCAGCCCGATAGCTACGATCTCGTCATCGTCAGCGAGACCGGCTCAATCAACGCTGTTCCTTTCATGAAAGACACCGGTTGCATCATCTTTGATGGCCAGAAGGGATCGGTTGCTGCCGACCTTTCCGAGGTCTTCTCTAGCCCGATCTGCACCGCTCTGCAGAAGAAGAAGACCGCGGCACCCCTGACTGGACCCATCTCAGTCGTCATGCCCTCTGGTGACGTCTCTCCTCGTGCGCTGACCATCTACAACGCTTTCGAGTCTGCTTTCGGCGGCCGCATTATCACGAGCACCTTCCCCGAGATTGCCGAAGCTGGTCTGTCTGCGGTGGCTGATGATGTTGTTGTTCTGGCCACACTCGACGAGATCATTGACAATGAGTCGATGTTCTCAGGTGTTCAGGCCCTTCTGGGAGCCATCCAGAAGAATGTCATCTGGCCCCTTGAAGGTGCTACCTTCGAGTCCGAGAGACCCGATCTTGCCATGATCATTGGTCTTGTCCGCACTGCTCGCAGCGAAAACGACTCTTCTCGCAACGTCACCTTCGACTTTGGCAAGAACACCGCTGCCGAGACTGTCGCCTCGAACATTCTTCGTGCACTTGACGCTAGCTTGACCGAGGATGAGCTTGCAGAGCGCAACGGCGTTGTCTACATCCCTCGTGTCGAAGCCGACGATGGTCGCAACTCCAAGCTTCGCAACGGACCTGCTCGTGAGCCTCGCTTGGAGGCTTTCGGCGAGCGTCGACCTCTCAAGCTGACCTTTGGCAAGGTCGGTCTTTTGGACACGCTTCACTTTGCCGAAGACGAGGAGATTATTGACACCGAGCTCGCTGCTGATGAGCTTGAGATTGAGGTCAAGGCATCTGCCATCAACTTCCGTGATCTCGCTGCGTCTCTCGGTATCATCGACGACTACAAGCTTGGTGATGAATGCGCTGGTATCGTCTTGCGCGTCGGCTCCGAAGTCAAGGACTACAACGTCGGTGACCGTGTGGTCGCCTGGAGACCTGGCCAGGGCGCCCACCGCGCCATTTGCCGCAACCCCGCCACTCTCTGCCACAAGATCGATGCCAACATGTCCTTCACCGATGCCGCTGCTCTGCCGTGCATTCTCACTACCGCTTACTACTCCCTTCTAGACACTGCTCGCCTTCAGAAGGGTGAGACCGTCCTCATCCACGCCGCCGCTGGAGGTGTCGGACAGATGGCTGTTCAGATTGCGCAGCGCGTGGGTGCCCGCGTCCTCGTCACGGTTGGATCCCCTGCCAAGCGCCAGCTCATGAAGGATGTCTACGGCATCAGCGAGGACTGCATGTTCTCTTCCCGTGACGACACATTCGCAGCCGGTGTCATGCGCGCCACGGATGGCAAGGGTGTTGATGTCGTCCTCAACTCCCTCGCCGGCAACCTTCTTAAGGAGACTTGGGGCTGCCTCAACGCATTCGGTCGCTTCATTGAGATCGGAAAGCGTGACATTCATGAGAACACCAAGCTCGACATGTCTCCCTACCGCAAGAACGTCATGTTTGCCTCGGTGGATCTCATCACCATGTTCGAGAGGAACAAGTCACTTGGCGCTCGTGTCTTCAGCGAGTGCTGCGAGCTGGTGAACAAGGGAGAGATCAAGCTGCCTTCTATCCTCGAAGTTTCTTACCAGGATGTCATCAAGGGTTTCCGTCTTTTGCAGATGGGCAAGCACGCCGGCAAGATTGTCCTGTGCCCTTCCAAGGATGATATGGTCCCCGTCATGCCTACTAGCTTCCGCAACACCATGCTCTTCAGCTCCGAGAAGACCTACCTCCTTGTCGGTGGTCTCGGCGGTCTTGGACGAACCCTCGCACAATGGATGGTTCGCAAGGGAGCTACCAAGCTTGCCTTCCTTTCTCGCTCTGGTGCTGACAAGCCAGAGGCCCAGGCCACCGTCGACTGGCTGGTGGAGCGTGGCATCGACGCTACCGTCTACCGCGGCGACGTCGCTAAGCTTGCCGATGTGCGCGCTTGCGTGGAGGGCATCAGCAACCTCGGCGGTATCTTCCAGGCCGCCATGGTTCTGCAGGATGTTCCTCTCGAGACCATGAGCTACTCGCAGTGGAAGCGCTGTGTTGAGCCCAAGGTTCTCGGTGCGAAGAACCTTCACGAGGCCTCCCTGGGTGTTGACCTCGACTTCTTCGTGTGCTTCTCTTCCGTTGCCACGGTTCTCGGCTCCAAGGCGCAAGCCAACTACTCGGCCGCCAATGCCTTCCTTGACGCTTTCATGCGCCACCGTCGCGAGATGGGTCTTGCCGGTACTACCATGAACGTCGGCGCCGTCTCCGGTGTTGGTGTCGTCAGCGAGAACGCTGCACTTGCCAAGATCATGGAGCGCTTGGGCATGGACCCCATCAACGAGGAGGAGCTCCTTTACCAGCTCGAGGAGGCTGTCAAGGGTGACCGCAGTGTCAAGACCACGGCCCGCGGCGTCGATGCCCACCAGATCATGACCGGTGTCGGCCTCATCAAGCCCGATGTCTACTGGGCGGCCAAGCCTCTTCTGAAAAACTTGTACTCCAACCACGACTTTGGTGGCTCCGGAGCTGCCGGCAAGAGCCAGAAGAACGTCATGGCTATGCTTCGCGAAGAGTCTGACCCTGAGAAGCGCACCGAGATTGTTTTCGATAACTTCCTCGACAAGATCGCCCAGGTCCTTGCCACTCCTAAGGAGTCCATCATTCCCTCTAACCCTCTTTCTGCCTATGGTCTCGATTCCATCGTCGCCGTTGAGTTCAGAAAGCACTTCCGCAAGGAGATCCAGGTTGACATTGCTCTCTTCGACATCTTGGGCGCCGCCAGCATTACTGCCCTAGTCCAGAAGGCTGCCAAGATGATTGTTCTCACTTCCGCCGCCAAGGAGGCCGGTCCCGCCGATGCAAAGGCGGAGAAGAGCAAGGGTGCCGATGCCGAGAGCGCGGAGAAGTCTGCAGAGACCTCTGCCATGGCCTCTGGCGAGATGACCAAGACCAAGACTTCTGCTGGTACTCCGATCGCTCTATCTACCTTCCAGTCTCGTCTCTGGTTCGTCCACTCATTCCTGGAGGACAAGTCCTTCCTCAACCTGCCCATCGTCATGAAGATCAAGGGAAGACCTGACTTGGCCGCACTTCGCACCACCATGTACGAGCTCGTCTCTCGCAACCCTTCCATGCGCACCAGCTACTTCGAGGGTGATGAGTTTGCCCAGCAGGAGATTCTTGAGGACTTTGATGTCGATGTCTCCTTCCGTGATCTTTCTGGTGAAGCCGACCCCGAACAGGCTCTTGAGGAGTTTGTCAAGTACAACCGCAAGATCGAGATGAACGTCGAAGAGGTGAGTCTAGTAGTACCCCATTCCTTGCGACTCGTACTAACAAATATACAGGGCGAGGTTTCCAGCTTCTCGCTGGCTAAGCTTTCCGAGGACGACTGGGCCTTCATCTGCATGATCCACCACATCTCTATCGACAGAGGTAGCATGAAGGGCATGATGAGCCAGTTCGTTTCCCTCTACGATGCTACTGTTCAAGGCAAGGACCTCTCGACCGTTCCCTCGCCCGAGTTCTCCTACGTCGACTTCTCCATCTGGCACAACGCCCGTCTCGCCTCTGATCTCATGCGACCTGACCTCGACTGGTGGAAGGAGCGCCTTGCTGGCATTCCCCAGGCCAGCAAGCTGCTGCCTTTTGCCAAGTGCGAGCGTCCTCAGCGATCTGACCCGCGCCGTCTGGCCCTCAAGACCAACTTGAACTCCAAGTTGTTTGCTCGCATGAAGCGTCTCGCGGCACAGGCCAACGGAACCCCGTTCCACTTCATCCTCGCTGCCTTCAGGGCGTTCCTCTTCCGCTACACTCAAGAGAAGGATCTTGTCCTGCTCATGGTCGATGGCAACAGGCCCCACACGGATGCTGAAGACATCAACGGATTCTTTGTCAACTTGGTCCCCATCCGAGTCGAGGATGACTGCGAGGGAGCAACCTTTGACCAGCTCTTCGCCAACTGCAAGCAGCGGGCTCTGGAGAGTTTGGCTCACTCTGGTGTTCCTTTCGACACTGTGGTCGATATCCTGGGCGCGAAGAAGACTCCCAGTCACATGCCCGTCGGCCAGATCGCCGTCAACTACCAGGTCAGTTGAACTCCATAGCATCAAGTCTAATACCTCTTACTAATAATACCTAGATCCACGGCCCAACTCCTACGTACTCCACCTCCGACTTCCAGATCAACAGCATGGTGACGGACGACATTCCCACTGCGGCCGACATGCAGCTTGAGGCACTTGAGACGTCTGACCACGCTCTGGACCTGCGCATTGAGTACTCTACTGCACTCTACAGCGAGGCAGACATGGAGCGCTTCCTCGATAACTTCCTCACCTTCCTGTCTGGGTGCATCAAGGACCACCGCCAGCCCATCGAGGAGGTCGGCATGTGTGGCGAGATTGAGCTCAAGACGTTGGCAAACGAGTTTTGGAACACTGAGACCCGCGAGAACCAGTGGGAGGGAAAGAGCGTGTTGGTACGGAAATAAGCGTGTCCTATGAAACCTACAAAGTATTTTAGCTAATACTTTTTCTCTTTAATAAAGGACAAAATATCCCAAATGGCACTCGAGCATCCCCAGAACACCGCGATCAAGACGTCTGACGGCTACAGCATCACCTACAAGCAACTGATCCAAGACGCGACCAGCGTGGCCTCGGAGCTTCTTCAAGCAGGCGTCAAGCCGGGTGACCGCATCGCATTGCTTGCTTTCCCTGGCGTCGATGCCATTGTCGGTCAGATTGCATCTCTCATGACCAGGAGCTGCTACGTCGCTCTCGACACCGACTTTGCTCAAGATCGTCTCTCCTTCATGATCTCGGACGCCGGTAGCCGGGTTCTTCTCGTTGGACCTGGAGCCGAGTCCCT
Source organism: Colletotrichum paranaense (assembly GCF_030867605.1). Classification (NCBI taxonomy): domain Eukaryota; kingdom Fungi; phylum Ascomycota; class Sordariomycetes; order Glomerellales; family Glomerellaceae; genus Colletotrichum; species Colletotrichum paranaense. The sequence goes on from NW_026848977.1 coordinate 410,705, forward strand.
TGCCAGTGACCTCACTTCCAAGGCCGTAGTTGCTCCCAAGGTTATCAGGATTACTGAAGCCGTCGGTGCTGCCAATACTTCGACTCAGTTCAGCCCTCGCCAGCCCCAGGACCCTTTCTACATGATCTACACCTCTGTAAGTCGCAGTCTTTCATTGAGTGGTACTAAAGACTAATGGATTTGCAGGGAAGTACTGGTACTCCCAAGGGAGTTCTCCTGACCGAGGAGAACACCCACCAGATGCTTGCGACCCTGAACAAGGACTACTGCTTCACTTCCAAGGATAGATTCCTCCACCAATCATCCATGTCTTTTGATCTATCGATTGTGCAGATCTACTCCGCTCTGACGGCCGGCGCGACTTGCCTGATTGCTGCATGGGAGACTCGCAAGGACCCTCATGGTCTTGCTTCTTTCATGGCGACCGAGGCTGTCACAACCACCTACTTCACCCCGACCCAGTTTGCCCTCCTTCTTGATCTCAACACAGAGGCGCTCAAGAAGTGCAACAACTACCGCGTCGCTTACTTTGCAGGAGAGAGATTGCCCGTCCGCGTAGCTCGCAGCTTCTACGACCTGAAGACCCCTGCGACCCTCTAGTAAGTAGAAGAGCATTTGCTGCAAGTATCTGGAGTCAAAGGCTAATCATATCACAGCAACACCTGGTCCCCATCTGAGCTCATCGTTCAAACATCCATCGCCAAGATTGAGTACCCCGCTGATGGCGAAGTCAGCCTTCCCATCGGCTTTCCCATGGATAACTGCCGCCACTACATCCTCGATACCAAGGGAAACCCTCTCCCCGCTGGCATGGTCGGTGAGCTGGTTGTAGGTGGTTCCCAAGTCGGTGCCGGCTACCTCAACCGCCCCGAAATCAACGCCAAGTCCTTTGTTGAGAACCCTTTCGCCAGCGTCGAGGATCGCAAGCGAGGCTGGACTAGAATGTTCAAGACGGGCGACCGTGGCTGCTTCCGTACTTCTGACAAGCAGCTTGAATTCCATGGCCGCATTGCCGGTGATAAGCAGATCAAGCTCCGAGGCTTCCGCGTCGATCTCGGCGAGGTCGAGCAACGCATCTTCCAGGAGTCGCAGTCGCAACTCGTTGATATTGCCGTCATTGCTCGTACCATCGAGGCCGGCCAGGAAGACCTTCAGCTGATTGCCTACGTGGTGCCCAAGAAGGCACTCAGTGCCGACGAGAAGCAGACATTCGTCTCGACCATTCACCGCAAGATCAAGCCCCATCTCAACGGTACGTGATCTAATGCCTATCCACGATGAAAAGATTTCTAACACTCGTCACAGATTACATGCTCCCCAACGCCTACAACTTCCTGACTAAGCTGCCTGTGACCATTGGCGGAAAGGTTGACCGCCGTAACCTCCTTAGCAGAGACCTTGAGCTTCTCTACCCGACAACTGCTACTACTGCCAAGCCTACTGGCGCAGCCAACGGCGCTTCTTCCAGTGCTGGCGACCTCGAAACCTCTGTCATGGGTCTCTTCCGCGGTATCCTGGGAGACAAGTACTCGGATGTGAACGACAACTTTTTCCAGCGAGGTGGTCACTCCATCCTCCTCGTCCGTCTCCAGGCCAAGATCAAGAAGCAGTACAAGATCGCGCCCACTCTGCCCCAGATGATCAAGGAGCCCACCGCAGCCGCTGTCTGCGCCTTCATCCGCCGCAACAAGGGCGATGGTTCCGGCGGCAAGGCGGGGTTTGAGAACGTCATCAGCTGGAACGTCGAGACCAAGCTCCCCAACGACGGCCGCTACATCCCGCGGTACGGCGCCCCGCGCGTCGACCGTGATGAGCTCTCCAAGTTTCTGATCACCGGCGGCGAGTCCTTTATCGGATTGCACTTGCTCGCTGAGATCTTGACCAGCAAGCCGAATGCCACCGTCTACCTTCTCGGATCGATGGAGCGGATCGAGACCTCCGTCGTCGTGAGCGAGCTGGCCAAGTACGGCCTCATCAACGACCACAGCAAGAAGGGCGTCGTCTTGACCGAGAAGGACGTTCTCGGCCGCATCAAAATCGTTCCCGGCACCCTCTCGCAGCCCAGCTTCGGCCTCAGCAAGTCAGCCTTCCGCATTCTGGGCCAGACCGTTGAGGCAATCTACCAGTTGGGCGGCCACGTCTCCCTCCTCAAGACCTACTCCTTCCTGAAGCCCGTTAACGTCGCCCCCATCTTCGACATCATCCGCCTCGCCGGCACGGGCGACCACCTCTCCGAGATCCACTACCTGAGCACCTGGTCCGTCGCGCACCTGCAGTCCTGGTCCCAGTCCAAGCGCACCCGCGCCGACCACGTCACGGCCGAGGAGGACATGTCCCACTTCCAGCCGCCAACCGAGGACGAGTTCGGCTACTTCAAGTCCCGCTGGGTCGCCGAGAATCTCCTGTGTCACGCCGCGTCCCGCGGGTTCCCCGTCACAATCACCCGCGCCTCCGCCGTCACGGGCTCCTCCCACAACGGCAACCTCGACCCGGCCGATGAGTTCACCCTCCGCATGATCCTCAGCATGATCGAGTCCGCCAAGGTCCCGCAGATCGGCCAGCCCAAGCAGCCCGGCTTCGCCGTCGACGTCGTCCCCGTGGATTACCTCGCCCAGGGCTTACTCGCGCTCACCTCAGAGAAGGAGGCTCTCGCCTCGTCCTCCGGTGCAACCAACTACAACAAGCCGCACATCTACCACATTGGTAACCACTCGCCCCTCAAGCTCGCCGACCTGCCCGAGATCGTGGCGACGCTGCGGCCCGACGGCAAGCGCGGCGAGGTCGTCTCGCTCGACGAGTGGCTCACGTCCATGGACAAGGGCAACGCTGACGAGGCGGCCGTGCGCAACACCGTCCTGAAGGAGTACCTCGCGACGGGCTACGTCATGTTCTCGCTCGACAACAGCAAGACGGCGGCCTTGTTGGAGAACCTGGTGCCCGGGCTCGACGAGAAGTGTCCTGCCGTGGACGCCGCGTTCCTCGGCCAGTTGTGGCAGAGGATTAAGAAGGCTGAGGGCGGGGCTCAGGCGTAAAGGTGTGAAGAGTGCCCGTGATGAATGGGCCTTGAACTCTCTGCCTGGTGTGTGAGATCTGAGGCTAGAGAACATGATGGCTGGTTGGTTGGGTGTATTATATTGTGCAGGTGGAGGTTGTACGATGTATGGCTGTAGTTTTCCTTTTTTGTGTTTTCTTTTGTGTCTGCATAAACCCAAGATCGTAATGTTTTTTTGTATTAATATCAAGACTGTATTTGTATCAGGGCTGGACGGAGTTGTCTTTTTAATTACTAGAACTAGATTGTAAAATGATGTTATCTTGTATCAAATTTGGTGCCAACTTTCCCATGACATGTGAACGTGCGAGGCATGGAAATGTAGATGCTCATCTTTTTAGACGGGACTTCGAGCAAAAAGGTACGTACCTTTCCAGGGTCCGCAGAGATGGGTACCTAGGGACCTCAGGTGAGCGGGGTGGCGGGGTCATCTCGGTGTGACCGGTGAGCGATAAGCGCAGGGGGACCCACTGAAATTTTCTTTGGGCTCCAGGTTCCTTCGCTTCCCGTCGCCTTCGCAACAGCTGCTTTTTCCCTTCTTCACCGTCGCCCGAGTTGAAGGATTCGAGGCCGGAACACTCGACACATTTACCCACGCACTATCTACAACCTTTCTACCAGACGAGATAAGGCAGTTTTGGGAAACGATTTGAGACAACGGCCGCTTTTCCTGAATCATTCAATCCCTCCACTGCGAACGAGAAAAGACCTTCAAACCACCGAGTACCGTCCCGACCGGAACCATACGACAAACGAACTACACACACACACACACATCCAAAGATGGCACAAGGCGGCGTCAAATCCGCCTCGCGCCCCGCGCCGACGGGCAAACCCAAAAACAAGCAGCTCAAGAACGCCTCGCGCGTAGCCAAGCCCCAAAAGGCCAAAGCACACTCCTCGGCGGACAAGATGCAGAAGAAGATGGCCGCGGGGCTGACGTCGCGGACGGAGAAGCTGCTGGGCGAGAGGGCGGGCCACCTGGAGCTCATTGGCAAAGGGAAGAAGGCGAAGGAGGACAAGAAGGGTAAGGGGGGGCTGCAGGCGACTAAGGGCGGGAGTCGCAAGTATGGTTAAGACCTGTCCACTATTGAGAGATCTCGCAGAGGAAGAAGTGGCGGGAGAACGAGAGGGGTGGTGGTTTCCTGTGTGATTTTTCTCCTGTGGGGTAGAGGCTCTGCACGGCTGGGAGAGGATGGTGGATGGCTAGGCGGTGGCGGGCATGAAGCCGGATGGGCGCAACGACAACTCTGAGGGAAAGCTCTAGGGTGAGCCCGGTGTTCGACAGACCTGCCTTGAACGAGGCGATAACTACGACAAGGAAAGGGGGGTTAACGACTAGATACCATCACATAATCGACAAACATGTTTTCTGTTCCAACACCGAATATTGCAATCACAGGTGCCGGTTCCTTCTGGCGAATCTCCCTTCATCTTGGAGCTACAAGGTGAAGGGCACGGTCAAGAAGGATAACGTAGAGGCATGGTGGCTCTGTTGGACATGCTCTTAGAGTCTACGTCAGGCGAATGGGTATCCTGTGCGACGATCAATCGCGGCAGATTGCATGACCTGCGGCCTTCAGATGTCTTCCCGACAGCAATCCTCCATATCCCCCACACCTATGTTTGGAAGCCTCAGCCGAACATCCTTCCAAAGAAGCGCGATTATTCCAAACCTGTAACTTACTGCCACAGGAGCAGTTTCGACTCGTCCACGTACTGCTGACATACTTTGGTGATGGGGAATGCATGTGCCACGGGCCAATGCAAAGACTCGCTTGGTGCAGCGTCTCGAAATTTGCGGAAAGATGGCCATTTTTTGGTGCGATCATCTTGTCGATGATGCATGACGACCAAATATGGTTCATACAAGAAACTTGTGAAATAAGGGCGATCAAAAGTCAACTCGAACGCAGGATCTTTCCCAAAAAGAAAAAAGAAAAAAACAAGCTATCCATGGCATTATGTAGGACCGTGAGCCAACATACGATAGAATCGTACCGCTCGGCCATCGACTACAACGGACGGTGCTTGTTGAGAGATACACCGTCTTTGGTACCTATCAATGATCAGATGAGGCCCACAAGATGCGTGAGGCGGGCAGGGAGTATTGATTTGCCCGAAGGAATAATCTCAAATCAGGGCAGGACGGTGAGTTTGATCTCAAAACCTCAAATTCACTGTTGAGGACGCTGTCGGTGGCCATGACTCTCAAAAATGCCATATATGTTGGCGAGAAGAATATCGTGGAAATTAGCAGTGGAAAGCACCCTTGACAATCTAGCAGGGATTGAAGGATGACTGCAGCTACAAAGTACACGACGGCTGGCATATATAGAGAGCTTATAAATGCTCCATTCTCAACACCTCACGTGCCAAACCCACCTCGTTGAGAGTACGTAGGTAGAGGTGGAAACCCCTGAACCAACGATCACTGTTCCGAGCACATACCCGGCCTCGGCGCCGCTGAATCCGGAGTGGGGCCCGACGAGAGCTATCATTATCACCTTGCACTGGCCCACCACTGTAACCCCGCGTCCCCGCAGTCATCGCTGACCGCCTAATTCCATCGTAAACCGCCGGCCACTCAAGAACCCCTCCATCACTACACCGGAGCCGACCGACCGGAGGGAATATCACGGATGCCTGCCTATCTCGTCGACACTGAGTCCACATCTTCGGAACCTTGAACGATATCTCATAAAGCTCAATCCCGCCGTTACTCAACTCACCACCTTCACCCTCTCTCCCCGCTTCTCCCGCCCTCTTATCTCAGTGCTCACAAAGAACCCCGCATCATCCGCTCAACATGTCTCTCTCAAACGAAGATTGGGAGGAGCTCCGCCAAGACATCCCATCCGTCTCTGACCCGTTCATCACACAGTACATTAAAGGCCGCGACGCCCTCATCGCGCAAGAGCACAAGAGCCGCGCCGACGCCTCCTTCAAGGCCGCCGCGTCTCCCATTGCCCGGCGCGCAGCAGACATCGTCTCCCGCATCCGCGACGAGGAGAAGCGGACGATATGGAACGCCCAGACGGAGGAGGACCTCGCCACTACCGAAGGCCTGGCGCCCTTCCCGGGCATGATGTTCACGCTCGCCAAGCAGCGCCTCGAGACGACCCGGCTGTGGCGCATTGTGCAGAGGTTGCCAAAGGGTTCGCTTCTTCACTCACACTTGGACGCCATGGTGGACTTTGACTTTTTGTTCGATGTCCTGCTCAAGACGCCCGGAATTCACTTTGCTGCGGACGAGCCCCTGTCCAACGAGTCGGCGAGGTCGAATGCTAGTGTACATTTTCGGTACAGAAAGGCGGAGACGAGTTCAAAGCCCGTCTGGGAGGATGGCTATGTCCCGGGCGAGTTTCGTCTATTGACCACGGCGGCGGATGAGTATCCCGATGGCGGAAGGACGGGGTTCCTCAAGTGGCTCAAGGCGCGCTGCACAATCACCTTGACGGACACGTATGAGCAGCATCACGGCATCGACGCTGTCTGGCGTAAATTCACCTCGTGCTTTGGCGTCACCAACACTATTATTCACTACGAGCCAATCTTCCGTGCTTTCCTCAAGAGATTGATGGCGTCTCTGTTGGCAGACGGCATCTACTGGATCGAGCTGAGGTAAATAAATCATCCTTGTCACACATCGAAAGGTGATGTACTGACCCCAAATAGATTCACGTGGCCGCTCAATTACTGCCGCGACCAGCAAGAAGAACCGGAAAAGGACTACAACCACATGTTCCAAGTAATGGAAGAAGAGCTCGCCCTATTCAAATCCGACCCGGCCCACGCCGCCTTCTGGGGCTTCCGCACCATCTGGACCACCATCCGCCACCTCCCCGTTCGCGACATCATCGAGAGCATGGACAACTGCATCACCACCAAGATCTCCTGGCCCCACCTCATCGCCGGCTACGACCTCGTCGGCCAAGAAGACCTCGGCCGGCCCCTCCGCGACCTCCTCCCGGAACTCTTCTGGTTCCGCAAGCAGTGTGCCCAGGAAGGCGTCAACCTCCCCTTCTTCTTCCACGCCGGCGAGACCCTCGGCGACGGCGACGAGACGGACCAGAACCTCTACGACGCCATCCTCCTCGGCACGCGGCGCATCGGTCACGGCTTCTCCCTCTACAAGCACCCGCTGCTCATCGACATGATCAAGGAGAAACGCATCCTCGTCGAGTCATGCCCCATCTCCAACGAGGTCCTCCGCCTCTGCGGCTCCATCATGTCGCACCCACTGCCCGCGCTGCTCTCGCGCGGCGTCTCGTGCGCGCTGTGCAACGATGACCCGGCCATGCTGGGCCAGGACACGGCGGGCATGTCGCACGATTACTGGCAGGCGCTGCAGGGGTGGGAGAACGTCGGCCTGCTCGGGCTGGGATCCATGGCGGAGAACAGCGTGCGGTGGTCCGCCTTTGAGGACGAGACGCCGGCAGAGTGGACCGAGGGGATCAAGCAGGCGAGTCTGGGGTCCGGTATCAAGGCGCAGAGGCTCAAGTTGTGGGAGACGGAGTGGGAGAAGTTCTGTCTTTGGGTCGTGGATGAGTATGGTGACGAGGCGGACAAGGCGTGAGGGGAGGAAATGAGGGTTAGGAGTGTAGCGATTTTCTGTGAGGGGCTGTCGTCCAGTGGACTGTGACGTTACTCTGGGCGAAGTTACACCCTTGCTTTCAACAATCGAGACGGCGCGGCGTGTGGGGGTTGGTCGCGGAGGGAGAGGGCGTCTGAAAGCGAACGAGGCAAAGGCAAAACCGGGTTTTCGGCACGGGCGAAACGGGGATATGGGAGACAATGGAATTTTCAAAAGAGCGCCATGATTATTGGTGGAGGGGTTCAAACGGGAAGGGCTTGCATTCAACACCGCGGATACATCATTAAAGGGCATTCAACGCGGCTCTGGGATTGAGAGAAATAGACAAGGGGGAGAGGGGTAAGGGGTTTAGAACCGAGTGTGCGGTTAGACTACAACCCTCCAAAAAGGGCAGGGTGGAAGGTTTTTGGCGGTCCATATTAGCCCTCTGATATCACTATTGCGAACCATTTTTTCTTGTGGCTAGTTCGGAGTGATGTCGGCAGCTTTATGGGTTGACTAGACGATGGATGTAGGTCGCCGTCATGAGGCTGAAGTTTGCAAAAGGTCCCGAGGCATATCAAAATACCATACATTTACGCGCGTGCAGTTCATCATCACCACTTTCTCCCTCCGTCCGGCAGCGCGGCCTAAGTTACCGCTTCTGGATAACCGTAACAGAACCAGGTTCTCGTCTGGCTTCGCCGGCATATTAGGAACAATATGCAGTGTGACGGGAAGGATGGGCAGTAACCAATAAAAGGCCATTACCGCGCCGCCGGAGCTGCTGGCGAAAAGGGTAGGTCGGGTGTCAGCATCAGCCATCAGCAATAGCGGATTCCGGGATCTTGGAAACAACAAGACGCAGGCTACCTTGTAAGGCGTATTTGAGGGACAGAGTTACCTGGCACCTGGGACCGGGTGCATCTACCGAATCGATCCTAATCTTTCAAGAGGCTGGAGCATGTATCTTGGACAGCGTACGGTGTCCTAGTACACAGGTTCAATTACATTGTGCCTTGAGCTTTCGCGTCGGGGATTGAACCCCTTTTTGGGGCGAAGGATGCATGCGTTCTCTACGATGATACCCTCCAGATCACTACATCCTGTCATCTTACTGGACCGATGAGGCCTCCTTTCACCAGGGTCGCCTCGCTGCAATCTTGAGTACCAGGGTTTTGGGATAGCAGTTTCTTGTGCGTTTGTCGAGGACAAGCTGGTCGTTTTTCGCGATATTGAAGTCAAACGTAGCTGTAGAGGAATCGAGAAATGATACTGTTGTATAAGGCGAGAACTCAGTAGTCCGACAATGATTCACGATAACCTGGCCCTTGGCTTGGGTTCGGGTCTGGTATCCAGGGCACTTCCTTGGAGATACTGTTTGAGATGGTCCAATTTAGTCAGATCAGAATAGAGATGGTATGCTAAATATACAATGAGAAAGTGGCCCATCACTGCGATTAAATGCGTAAATTCTCTTGGCACAATACAAAGGGAAGAGAAAGTTGCCGTCTATGATCCTGGTCCCCAGTTTGATTCGAGCCACGACCTGAAACTCACGGGTCGAAAGTCGACTGCTTCATTCAAGTTGGCCTGACGAAAGTCATATCGACCATCCGCCGTAGCTATCAGTCGCTGTATATTCCACCACTGGTTCCAATTCTGACGTTGCTCGTAATGTGTAAGCTCGCTCTGGAGCTTGGAGTACTTTCGAGTTCGCAAGGTGAACGCCACTATCATTTTATTAGCCCGTACAGTCTCATGATTCCTCTAGAGTAGGGGGACGAAAGATCACTCACCACCTCTCACGTTGCTGCATTTTGCAAATATGTCTCGAACCGACATCCTGTCCCCTCTCATCTTGAACTCGCGGGGCCACGTGCCCGGGCCCAGCTCGATGGCAGCGGCAACAAATCGAGCCACGTCGGCAACGGAGGTCATGCAGACCTGCACAGGTCGTCCAGAGCCGTTGGTCTCAACAATATCCGCGGACGCGTTCCCGACATCGACGAGGTAGACCCCCTGACTCCCAATCGTAGCGCGGGCTCCCATGCCGTACTCTGCCAGCCCGCCCGGCGCAAAGCGCTCGTACAGGACGCCGCAGGAGAAGACCGTGTACTCCATCTTGCGAGACTTTGAACTGGCGCAGTGTTTTAGCAGCTCGATGGCTTCGGAGGAGCCGTAGTCGAGGGGGTCTTGGCCGGACGATGGGCGGTGGGATATCGAGCCTTCGAACTCTGCGGGGACGAAGAGTCGGACGCGGGCGTGGCGCGCGGCGTGGATGACGTTGATTTGTTCTTGGCCGCGTATCGTTGATATGACGAGGTCGATGCCCTTGAGGGCGAAACGGAGTCTTTCAGCGTCGTCGTAGTCTACTACCGCGACTTGACAGTCGTAGCGTTCCTCCAGCTCTGGTTTTGACTGCGAACTTCGCGTTAGTGACCTGGTATGCTCATATTTTCCTCATTACCTACTTCTCTTGATAGAATGATTACGGGGTTCGCTGTTTGCGTGATGTGATGGGCTAGGATAGCTGCGAAGCCTCCACCACCCACGATAGCTATTCTCATCATGACTGTGGTATGTAGCGTGTGAAACAGATCGAGACTGATGAGAGTTAGTCTTCAGGATTCGGATCTGTTCAGGTTTTGTAATTTATTTTTCACCACTATTAAGTTTCAGAATTGAACTTGCCTCAAAGATGTTCATTCTTGTAATGAGATTGCCATGGTAGACGACGGAGAGTGCCGATGTACAGACCACACCACTAGAGCATGTGCGAAGTGACTCAAAGACGTTATTGGGATACGACTGGCTGTTTCGATACAAGGCAACAACAAGAAAAGGTCCATACGAGCATATCCGTAGCCAATCCTGCGTCCAAAGCCGAAGCTCTAGCGACTAGAGGTCAACTTCGAATTCGATAGGGTTCGACAGTTGACGTGGACAGCAGACGATTCTCTCGTCTCGACGTTGTAAGCCAAGAGAACAGAGGGACGCCTTGAGGTGACTTTGAGAAGGTGGTGGGGTCCGAGTTTGCGTTCAAGTTCACAACGACATCGTAATCGAGGGTGACGCCTGCTGACTTGCAGACCGGTGAGGGCAGCGGACAGAGGATAGCTGGACTAGCGGGAAACAATCGACTCCTACGGAGGCGGAAATCGACTTTCCAAAGGCGGCCTTCACAGGGTGTACCTAATGCCAATACTGTCAACAGGACGTTGAGGGTGCCGTTCAGCATGCACCGCAGGTACCTGACTGCGTGGGGAAAACGCGCAGTGCCTTGAGCCGATGTCCCAGATGACCGGGTTGCAGGACGGCTAATTTCATCCCGCTGCGGCACGGCTGCGGGTATCAGAGACACCTCGTATCTTGCTTCAGATCTTGTTACGAATAGCGATTTCTGTTCCTGAATCTTGTTGTTTTCGTTGGTTACATGAAAGTACGAGCTCACGTTGACTAAAGAGAGAGAGATGGACGAGACCCAGACTCAATGGAACAGATGTTGATGATTTTGGTTCGCGTACAACAGGAAACGAGTACTTTGCGTCAGAAGATTGAAGTTCAAGGCGGCGAACATAGTCCCGTAGTTTGCAGAGATATCATTGTTTCCCGGGGTAGGTTGGGTGGGGGGTCGGAGCCAAGCATGTGAGCAGGAAACGACGGTCTCCAGGTTGAACTCGACACCCGAGGCAGATGACCGAGTCCGCCTGCATGTTCGATATGCTGCCTCAATGGATGATTGCAATGCGCCTTACGAGCTGGTGTGGTGTGAGAATCTCCGCCTTGGACTTTCCGCTATCGAATGGGAGGTTCCAGCTCGGGCTTCACGGGGAAATACCTCCACCTCACCGAGCCTCATCCGGGGGGATGAAACAAGGTCAGCGCTGTGAAATAATCAGGATTGTAGAGTAATGTAACGGCAGCTAGCGTAGCAGTGCCGTAGCTGTGCAGATGATTGGGAACCTGGCAACCTCGAGTCGAAAGAGATTCAAGTCGAGATGGACGACGTGCCACTCAAGGGTGCCATTGGCGCACACCCCTGCCCGGGAGAACAGGCTACCCTGCGCAAGACTCAGCCACGAGACCTGGGTGCCTAAGTCGTAGCATTGAATGACAATGGAAAGTACTTGAGCAAACACTTGCAATCGAGAAGAGTATCTGGTGGCATGGCGACCCAGAAGTAGGTACTTTGATGAGGGAGGGGAGTTGAGAGATCGAGGTGGGGTCCGTTTCGGTACGTAGTCTCATCCAATCGTTCAGCCCTATGCATATGTGCCTCAGGATATTCCTCGGGGATCGCACGCTCCAGTCGCACGAACAGTCAAGGGGACCCCCGACGAAGCCGTCTTCCTCCGGGCATCATCAACCAGGAACCAGTTATGTATCTTCATCGATCACCCGGCAGGAACCGGACTGGCCCAGCCGCCTCGTAATTACTCATTGCGTACTTTTCTTGGCATGTCAAGACAGCAATGCCTATACGCCTAGTCATGCCCCTCGGCAAGTCAACTTGAGTAAGGGCGTTGACGGCATTTCATCTGGGCAGACTGATCTGAGAACTACTACACCTTATCCCGCCATTGGCCTGAACCCTGAAGTGGCGAAAACGTCTCATGAGGACCAATGTTCTAGCCGATGGTACATATGGTTCGCCTGTAACTGACACTTTATGATGTGACCCTGCCAGTAAATTTGTTGTTATTCTAGTAGGTTGTACGACCTGAAATTAGTCACCAGATTCCATCGCTTAGCAATATGATATTCTGCAAATTCACAAAGAACGTTAAATGCGATAGATGAGGACCATCAACTTGATATGACGTGGTTGTTACCTTCTTAAGCAAGACTAAATCTTTCGCCCTGAAGAATACCTTGAGATAGCGAGCTAATTCGTCACTCAGTGTGCGTTGACGTTTACGCAATCCCTTCGTATAAAGCAGTTACTATCTTTAGATGGATATTTTGATGGAATTGGTTGATGTTAACGAAACGGCTGAGCTTCTATAATGCGCTACGTAATGCCGATACGATGACTAGGAAAGCAAGAGAAAGGTGGATTGAATCTATCATTGCGTTTCTAGGTGATCAATTGCTTAGGACACGCCTCGCCGTGGATTGCTTGATACAACCGGTCCATCTCTTAGTCCCGCATGCGTCACGAGGTGATAGAATACTAGAAGTAGAACAATTCATTCACGGAAAGCCTAGGCCTAGGTGCAGAGAACCCCCTTTTCTAGAGCTCACTGGCTCGTTGACTCTTGTCCATAATCGCGACCACGACGAAGTCGCATCCGCGTCCACCAATGAGAGCAAGAGGCCGCTATTTCTCGAATTGCTCCCGTGATTCACACATGCATGGGCTTCTTTCGCGTGTGGGGGTTCTAGGCAGGCTATTTCAGGCAGAAAGCTAACCCAAGCCATTGAGGTCAATACCTGTAAGGTACGATGAAAGCGGTCCTTGACATGGCAATCTGCGATGTCGAAAGTGAATCATCCGCGACAGCGCAGACGCGCCCTTCGTACATTGCTTGCCTGCCAATAATGGCAAACGAGTGTGCCTGGGGGAAGAATTGGATGCGACTCGTTCTTGATTGGAGCGCGGAGCTCAGACCACAGGGGGTCTCGGTGAGTTCGGTGAAAGGCCACTTCCCGCCCAGCCCCGCCCTCCTCACCTTTCGGATAAGATAATGATCCGTTGCCCTAGAATTTCGCTGCCACTTTTTCCTACACCCACAACTGAAATCCACTTTTGGACTGGGAAAAAGTTTCGTGAAGTGTCAAGCTCCATCTCAATCTATCAATTCTTCCCCCTCCCCTCACCACAACCACTTCAACCAAACGCAGGATCAAACTTCTTTGCGTCCATCACATCCGTCCAAAATGGCTCCTCAAGCAGTACGTACATGACAACACCGCTTTGCTGTTGGCCCAGCCCAATTTCCTCTTCTCCTCTGGAAAATGAGAGAGAGGAAATTGGGCGGCGGCGTGAAACAGTAGGCTAACGTCATGTTCCCCAAATTCTAGGCGATCAAGCGCACCGGCAAGGGCAAGAACCAGAAGGTTACCAAGAAGTTCATCATCAACGCTTCCCAGCCCGCCTCCGACAAGATCTTCGACGTCGCTGCCTTCGAGAAGTTCCTCCAGGACAAGATCAAGGTTGAGGGTCGCGTCGGCAACCTCGGCGACCAGGTTCAGATCTCCCAGCAGGGTGAGGGCAAGATTGAGATCATTGCCCACAACGAGCTCTCCGGCCGTTACCTCAAGTACCTGTAGGTTTTCTTCTTGATCTTTTGTGGCGCTAGCGACAATTTGTACCCTGTAAGGACAACTTACTGACCTTATTGTTCCACCCCACAGCACCAAGAAGTTCCTCAAGAAGCAGCAGCTCCGTGACTGGCTCCGTGTCGTCTCCACCTCCAAGGGTGTTTACGAGCTCAAGTTCTTCAACGTCGTTAACGACGAGGCTGATGAGGACGACGAGTAAACAGTTTTCATGCACTAGTCAGGTTAAGGTTACTTGGGTCGGCATGGCACTGGAATTTTGGCAAGGTTAAAAGGGAATACCAAAAGTTAGCACCTTCGTGTGCTTGTTGATCTGCCACACGTGGTCCTCCTTTGTTCGTGAATGATTGCGATGTTATGCATTGAGGTGCGATTATGATTCCGATCCTGGGTATCCTGCTGTCTATCTATGGTTATCGGTGCCCCTCGTACAAATGTCTCATCTATACCTTACGGCAATGTAATCACCCACACATTTACTCTGGCAGAGCCCGCATAACACCCTCGAATGCAACCAACGCCATGGCATTAGCCGGGAACGCCCTCAAGAAACACGGCAAGAACCCACGCCAGTATCCCTTCCACCCCGTCTCCCTATACACCGCCGTCGCAGCGTCCTTCCACCTCCTGAACTTTGGTGTGCCGTCGTTGAGCCCGCCACCAAGGGGATCCGTCATGATGCGCTGCTTGATCACGTCCGACGGGTAACTCGTCAACCAGAAAATCTGCGCGCTCAACCCGCCCGCCCAGAAATTCACCGCCGGCGCACTGAGGTTCGTGTTCTTCTTAAAGTACTTTGAAAACACATCATAGCTGCCCCACCAGCAGAAGAAAAACCCGCGAAACAGCAACGTCGCGCTGAGGCCGTGATACACGCCCCGGACGCCGTGGTTCGCGTAAATCTTGCGCAGGCAGTCGACGGGCCCGCTGTACAGCCGCTCGGCTTTGTTGGCGGCGTACTGGATCTGCAGGCGCGCCTTCACGTGCTCGACGGGCGCGGCGATGAAGCTGACGGTACTGCCCGCCATGATGCCCGCGATGCCGTGGCCGTATGACGGTAAGTTGTCGACGGCGCCGACGCGGAAGAGGCGCTCGGCGACGAGGCGGCGGTAGACCGTCAGCGAGCCCAGCATGACCGAGTCCATGAACATCCAGCCCACCAGCGGAGGGGTCGCGCCCTTGTAGAGGCCCGGGATGCCCTCGTTCCGTAGCGTTTGGCCTACGCATTGGAGGGGGCCGCTGAAGCGCGAGGCGTCTGTTGTTTGGAGGCGGACTTTGATTGTGTCGAAGGGGTGGCCGACTTCGCAGTTTCAGTACGGTATTCAAATCTCAGAATGCAGAGTGACTAACCAGTGAGCTTGGCGATTCCTGAAAATACTCCGGCGACAAAGCCTTTGTAGTTTTTTACGGCTGCCTTGGGCTCTTCCCTCACGTCTGCCACCATGATGTTTGAGCGAGGGGGACTCGTGGTCGTTGTGAGATTGCGCGCGGCCGCCATCGCCTTTAATTGAACCCCAAGAACTGGCACTCGGCATTCGCGTCTGTTGCGGTCGTCGGGGCCAAAAAGAGGCCTTGGTTAAAAGAGAGGTGTTCTATCTCTCCTTCTATCGTGACGTGTCGGGCCTTATACACAATCTATCCCACGAAGAAGTTAAGTTGCGAAATGAAGCGAAGCGACTGCTCGTGTCTCGCTCTTCATGAATCATGAAGCTCGTCGATTCTCGCTAAGCAGAAAAGGAGCCGATTCCGGGGGACGTGGGGGAGCTCCTAATCGCATCGAAGCTCGCGCTGATTGGTCAGCTAAAGTGCATGGCGCACCCCCTGGCATCAGGTTTCCTCGTACGGATAGAGGGGACTCAGTCTCCATCATTCCTTCACGGGGTTATCGGGGAACGAAGCCCGAAGTTTTCACGTTGTGGCTTCAGCCTTCTCGTCAGAATAGGAAACGGTAATTACGGATGATTCGGTGCTGATTACTGTCAAGATTGTATACTGTGGTTTCGATCTTGTCACTATGAGTTGGTCGCATCAATATCACAGCTCATAGCAGTTGCCATCCCCACCAACATCGACAGCTTACAGTGAAAATGGACATTTATGACTAGCTTAGATAGAGTGTATCAAACCCGGCCGTTCATGGCGAGTGAGTGGTGCATTGCAGTAGCTGGAGTATTTATATAGGTAACATTGCTTTTCCTTGTGGAAACCCCAACTACCTTACGATCTATCAGCACAGTAAGCTCTCTCTCTGTTCTGAAACTTGCGAATCGATGCGCTCTTTGCTTAGTGAGAAGCTCCTTTCAGGCATTGGAAGCACCATCATCGCAAAATATCGAAATCGAGGAAGATTGTAACTGTCCAACTTGTATCGCATGCACTGATAGTGATCCAGAATTCTTCGACGCACTGCTACCGTATTGGCACGCGCTTAGAACTTTCATCACACCTTGGATGAGGTTTTCAGCATTATATCTTAGTTGAAGAAATTTGAGAGCAGATAACTATCGTATAATCTGTGCACCTAAGGAGCTGTGTAAGTATGTACATGGCTATGGTGGGTGATGTAATTTGGCAGCCAACTGCCTGCCCTCAAGAAATTAGACAGGGATCCAGAGCTTCCTGACTCCAACCCCCCGAGCTCCCAACGCTGACGTCACGTGGAGTTCACCTTCACCCGAACACCTGCGCATCCCACCACCAGACGGGACAGGGCATTCTGGTGAACCGTTTCTGCAACACCACGCTCCGAGTTTGCCCAAAACTCGCAAACCTCCCAACGTCACGACGCAGCCCGAATAATCGACCACCATGAAAGCGATTTACGCCTTCCCGGCGACACTCGCCCTCGTCTACCGAGCTTGGTCGCACCAATCCCTGACCCCCGCAGGCATTGTCGCCGCCGTTATTACAGCTATCGCCCACGCGTACCACCCGTGGAACCTGCCATTCGCGCTGCTTTGCACTTTCTTCCTCGCTGGAACAAGAGCAACAAAGGTACGGCTAGCTCCCTTGTTGCAACGAAACGCCAAATGCTAAATCTACTCCAGGTCAAACACGATGTCAAGGCACAAATGACGATGGCCTCGCGCGGCACATCAGGAGGCGAAGGTGCACGCACCCACGTCCAAGGTCGGTTCAATAGTAGCTCCTCCGAGCTCTTCAGCGCAGTATAGCTAACTTCTCTCCGCTTTGATAGTCTTCGCCAACTCGCTCATGGCGTCATGTCTCTCCCTCCTGCACGCCTACCAACTTAACAAGCGCAAGGACGCAATCCTCGACACCACGACACCGAACCCCTCGGGCACACTCTGCTTCTCCTGGGGCGGCGACCTCCTCGTGATCGGCATTATCGCAAACTACGCCGCTGTCGCCGCCGACACCTTCAGCTCCGAGCTAGGAATCCTGGCCAAGGGCGAGCCCCGCCTCATCACGTCCCCGACCCTGCGCAAGGTCCCGCGCGGCACAAACGGAGGCGTGACGCCCCTCGGCATCGCTGCCGGCGCCCTCGGCTCCATGATAATCGTCACGGCCTCCATGGTCTTCCTCCCCCTTTGCGGTGACGACAGCGCCGGCAAAGTCGGCGGCGGCCTCGGCGCCTGGACCACGCAGCAGCGCTCGACCTTTATGCTGGGCATGACCCTATGGGGTGTCCTGGGAAGTCTACTCGACAGCGTGCTAGGCGCCGTCTTTCAACGCTCCGTGCGAGATGTGCGGACCGGCAAGATCGTTGAGGGCGAGGGCGGCGCAAAGGTTCTCATCGCCAGCGACCCGGCCGACCACGCCGACAAGAACCAGAAGCGCGCCACCGTCAAGGCCGCGGCGCTTCACGGGGAGGGCAAGGACGCTGTTGAGAAGATGGCGGAGAACGCTGACGTCAACGCTCTCGAGACGAGCGATGCGAAGAAGAGGTATGCTCCCGAGGACAAGCATCGCAAGCCTACCATGGGCGACGCCAAACCCTCGCGGGTTGTGGAGACTGGGTGGGACTTGCTAGATAACAATGACGTGAACTTCCTGATGGCGTTCACCATGAGCATCGGCGCCATGGGCGTGGCGAGCTGGTACTGGGGTATTCCTATCGAGACGATACTCGACCTCTAGGCCAGTAATACTATTGACACGTTCTGCACATGACCTCGAAGAAGTTCGAATGCGCCATGTGAGTGAATGCATCACAGTACCATCCAAATTATCCTTCCCTTGCCTCGTACCTCTTCTGGACGTCGTGATGTGCCTTAAACTACCGTTCTATACTCGATGTCAGCCTCCTGCGTTGTGACGGGTACATGGTACGCGTAACTCCTGACAACATGGCGTTTAAGGCATGGTTAACATTAGCGTCTGTACCCAGTTACTGTTCTCAATACAACACTTCAACACACCTCTCTCGTGATACTAGTATCTCAAACTCAATTTTCACGCGCAAGGGACTCGGCCGGTACGTGCGTCGCATCTGAGTGCTGACTATCAAAAACAAAGCAATCATAAACATGTTGAATTCTCAGTAGGGTAGAGAGCAAAAAAGAGGTCATCGATAGGGAACCGAACCAAAAGCGAAGCCTCTGGTTGAAGGGTGGTCGAGGAAGAACGGGTTCCACTGGCGCCCCCTTAGCCCCTCGGCCACCTGCCCCTTTCACTTCAGGTTGTGTTCAGATGAGAAGAGAAGTGACCTGAATATCATCCGTCTCCTCTTTTTCCAGGTAGATTGGATGGGCGGCGGGTCATTGACTGTATATACTGGCATGAATAAAACGGGAAGATAGTATTATACTAACCGAATAACCAAGCGGTCAGTTCACCTTGGGGCAGAAAGACAAAAGGTCAGCAGTGGAGAGTCGAACCAAAAGTGTAGCGAAGGTTGAAGGGTGATCTCGAAAGAACGGATTCCACTGGCGCCTCCTTGACCCCTCGACCACCTGCCCCTGCCACTTCTCATTATGACAGAGATGAAAGAGAAGTGACCCAAGTACCATCCCCTCACCTTCCTGCCAGATCTATAGGGATGCTAGCTCATTGATCGCGTACTGACGTGAACACCGACCTTGATATCATCTCGTACAAATAGCAAAAGAGAATACCTTCACTCCCTCGCCCACGCCTTAGCAATATCCCCCAAAACCCTCGTCACAACCTCAAAATCCCTCTCAACATCAACCCTCCAACTGCCAACAGCAACCCTAACAGCCTTCCTCCCCTTCCAACTCGTCCCGCTAACATACACCTCCCTCGTGCCATTAATCCTCCCCACAAGCTCCTCATCCAACCCCTCATCCCTCGCGCGGAACAGCACAACCATGTGCGTCATCTCCTCGATATCCCATACCCCCTCGGGGAGCAACTCATACGCCTCCGAAGCTCGAATCCACGCGGCTAACTTCCGCGCAAGCACAACCATGCGGCCCAGGATCGCCGCCAGCCCTCTCCGCCCTTCGGACCGGAGGACGGCATAGGCCGGTAACGCGCGGAAGCGGCGTGAGTTCTCGAGGCCGATGTTCAAGGGCGAGGGGATGGTGGAGGCGCCGGCCGAGGAGAGGTAGGCTGCGTTTGGGTTCGTGAAGACGGCTGTTTGGGTTGCGAGGGAGCGGCAGAAGAACATACCGCAGTCGTAGGGCTGTTCCCGCCAAACGTTAGTCTACTTCATACGGCAGAGAAGGAGGACGGGAGGGAGAGGGTAAAAGGGGGTTTTGATGCGAACGTACCACGTTCAGAAGCTTGTGTCCGTCCACGGTGATGCTGTCCGCGAGTTCCAGCCCCGCAGCCATCTCTCGAATCTTTTCAAACTCGGGCTTCGCCTCGAGAGCCCTCGCAAAGATGCCAAAAGCTGTCAAACCAACCATCGTCAGCAAAAATCTCACCACCTTCTCACCACAAACCAACACAAAGAAAAAAGACAGCAACGGAAAAAGCTCACCACCATCAACATGAATCCACGCCCCAAACCGATCAGCCAACCCCCTCAACCTCTCCATCTCCCCCTTTCCCCCTGTCGCAAACCTTCCCGTATTCACCTCGCCCGCGCTCACCGCAATGATACTCACCAACCCATCCTCCTCTCCCTCCCGCAACACCCTCTCCACACCCTCCAAATCCAACCTCCACGGTTCGTCAGCACTCAGCGGCAACTCTGCAACATTGGCTCTCCCGATGCCCACCACGCTCGCCGCTTTGGAAAGCGAACTGTGCCCCATACTCGTCAACACCCTCACCCTCTTCACCCCGGCACTCATACACGCGCCCAACAGCCCTTGCTCTCCTACATTCCCGCCCCGTTTCGCAATCACATATTCCCTTCCGCACGCGAGGCCGAGGATGTTACTTGCCGTCGCGCCGGTGGTGAACGTCTTCCCCTTCCATACCTCTCCTTCACTGCCGCCGCTTCCGTCCTCGAGCCCCAACACGTCAGCAAGCATCCCCAACGCAACGCTCTCCACCTCCGTAGCGACAGTCTGCTCCGGTAAATGCACCTGCACATTCTGATCCAGCGCCGAGACGATATTGTCAGCCGCCTCGGCGACGGGGAGGGTCCCGCCGGTGACGAAGCCGTAGTACCGTCCGCTGCGCGCCTGGCCGTTGAGGGCGGGGACGATGTCCGTCAGGATGTGGGTTAGGGTTGCTTCGGTGCCGAGGGGGGCGAGGTAGGTTCCATCATTGTCTTTCTCCTCACCCTTTGCGCTGGCACCGGTGCTGGCACCCGTGCTGTGAGATGATGGTCGGCGGGGTAGAGAAGCCGATGCGGCGGCGAGGGAGGCCCAGGATGGAAGTGTGGGGGCGTCGGACCCGTCTGGGATGGCGGCGCGGAGCCGGGCTTGGAAGGACGGGGATGTCATCTTTTTGTGTGGTGAGCTTGGTCGGGGTAAGTGTGTGGGGGATCCGGGGTTGAGGGTACGTAAGTTTGTAGAAAACCTGGAAGTAGCTACAAGAAATGTAAATCAACAGCTCAAGTATGGCCTATCAATGGTTTGTAGGTCATGTAACAAGAAATCGTATTTTCCAGCTAAGAAGTGTAAGGTACAGACAGCTTGGCGCGCACCCGGCGAGGTTTTTGTGGCTTCCCGGGATTTGACTCATCGCCCCGTTGCGGCGTTTGAATCCTCGGCCTCGGCCTTGCGTCCTTTAGCGGAACTTTTGGGAGATTTCGGTGAAATCCTACCGGAATCTCACGGAAAAGCGACATACTCGGAACTACGGCATAAGGTCTAGTGTGGAGTCGATAAGAGACCGCCGCCGCAAGGGTTCCGATCTCGGCACATCATCCCATCGGGTCGGCGCAACCCCGTCGAGTCTCGGCCGTGTCCTTTTCGGTCTCGGTCAGTTTCCCCGCGGGGGTTTAGACAGCAAGGGTCTTTCTTCGCATAAAGAAAGCTACGTCGGTGGACGTAACTCAAATAGCACAAAGAACAGATGACACACAAAGTCAAAACGATATCAAAACACAAAAAGAACGAATTTGGTATACGCGTGCAGGGAAGAACCCTCCGCAGGTCATGGTAGTCTAGAAACGAGCAAATCGTGGCATGCGAAAAATTTCGGGCATCGTCTCGAATCGATAGTTTTATCTTACAAAAAAACGAAGAAGAGCAAAAGAGAAGCATGTATTTACAAGAAGAATCAAGACCCCGCGACACCCTCCTATAGGCCTTTTCACATGTGCCGCGCGCTTAGACTGGCAAACGCGTCTGGGCTGTGTCGCCCGTTCGTCCACTGCATATCCGTAAATGCCATGCTCTCGCGACTGACACCCGCCTTGCGCGGCCCGACGGTATTCGCTACGGGAGCTGCCATCACCTGTTGTGGTGGCGGCGGCGGCGATGACATGCCTCCACCACCGCCGCCGCCATTCATCAAAAAGGGGTTCTTGCTTCCTGCTACCATGGACCCACTCGCTGCGTCTTGGCTCTGCTGCTGAGATGCTGCGACTTCAGGGTGTACCTCTGGCGTCTGCGCCTGGGTCTGGGGTGCAAAGGGCTGAGGTGCCAGCTGCGGTTGGCTGTACAGTGCCAAGATCGAAGCCTTGTCGGGCCGTTGAGGTTGCAGGGGCTGCTGTTGATACTGAGCCTGTGCCGTAGGAGCCTGATATTGTTGCTGCGGCATATTCTGTTGCTGAAACGGGTGTTGCGGCTGCTGCTGGAGCGGCTGCTGAACCAATTGCTGAGCCGGTTGCTGGTAAGCGTTTTGTTGCTGCTGCTGATAGGGGTTCTGTTGCTGCTGCCCAAACGCCGGCTGCTCTTGCTGAAATGGTTGCTGGTACATCTGCTGCTGCTGTGGTACCTGCTGTTGCCCCGTAGGTTGCGAGCCTAGTTGTGCAAAGAAGGGGTTGCTGCTCTGTGGTGTCATCGTCTGCGGAGAGTCCATGTAAAAGTTCGATTGCGACTGCTCGGGTATCTGGCCTAGCGAAGGCGATTGGATTCTTGTCGGAGATCGAGTAAACGGGTTGTTCGCATATGGGCTTGACGATGGCCCTGTGTTGACTGCAAGGTTTTGTTGCTGCTGAGGCTGCGCCTGGTTCGTGAGGAATGGGTTGTAGCCCGTTGCCTGCGGCTGGATGGGTTGGGGATAGGTCATATTACTATTAAAGCTCATGGGGTTGTAGTTTTGCTGCTGATGCTGCTGCGGAATGGGAGGCGTCATGGACTGCTGGTACGTTTGCTGAGGCTGAGCAAACGGCTGGGAAGCCGGCAATCCGCCCGTGTGGTGCGGAAATAGGGGTTGCGCTGGAGCGAGGGACATGCTGCCGAAAGCCTGGGCAATATCTTGCTGCTGTTGCGTGGGAGCTCCGAAGGGGTTGTTCGCGTAGGGGTTTTTGTTCTGGAGCGTGCCGGTCGATTGGGAAGATTGCGGCTGCGGCGGCAGCATGTCGAAGGGGTTGTTGCTCGAGGCTGTCGAGGGCGACTGGGGGTGGTCACTGAACGTCTGATGCGGTGCAGATAATCCACTAGACGTTGACAGGTTCGCGTGCGAGCGTGTCGCGCGCAAAGAGCTCTCACGAGGCCCTGTCAAAGAAGGTGACCGTCTATCGCTCTCGCCTAACCGCACCAGTGTCTCAATTGCGCGCTCCAGGTTTCCGTTCACGCCCTTCAACACCATAGCATTGCGCTGGCCATTGGAGAATCCCATGTCCCTCAGACTGGCCAATTTCCTTTCTGTATCTTCCTGCTCGTACGAAACGCTTGCGCCAAACACCTTGGAGGGCTTGTTCGGCAGATCGCTGGGCGAGGGACTTCGCGGCTCGCGGGGACTCGACATGGTATTACGCAATGACGAATCCTTTCTCAGCCGAGACGATAGCGGGAAGATTGACGAGGCAGATCTAAACCCAAACTTTCCTCCCGACTTTGGTGGTAGCGGCGGAGGAACGCCTTCATCTGAAAGGCCCGAATGTTGCTTCCTCGTGGGGATGGGGATGTTGTTCATGTATTTGGTGCGGATAAATCGTTCCATGGCGGAATCAGCTTCGTCGGCATCGACAGGAACGGGAGGTCTCTTGTTATCGGGGTTGTAAATCTGGTTGGACCTAACGTTTCCGACCTTTTTCATATTCTGCGAAGGTTTGGTCAGGGGCGACGAATCTCGACATGGGGTATGCATTTGCACAAACCTCCACTTGTTCATTAGACCAGCTGTCCATGCTCAAGGATTTCACCTTTGAGATATGAGTTCCCAACTTTCGATGGATAGCGGCACATCTCATGCAAAGGAACACGCCCAGCTATAGTCGCACGTCAGTCTCGCTCGTCAAAGTGACCGCCCCAATCGAATGAGAATCGTATCGATGGGGGCGCATGAGGGGGAATAGTCGCGCTTACACTCCAAGAGGCCCATGCTGCGAACTACTGTCAGTTTTTGGCCCACGGTCTGAGCGGCGGGAGAGGGAGCACAGTTGCACTTACCTGGGTTCCGCGCCTGGCAGTCGGCGCATAAGTTGTTCCCCGGTACGGACTGGACCAGATCGTGAAGGACCTTTTCGTTACGCGCCTGCTGGCGCTTGCTCAGGACACCGGCCATGGTCGGGTAGGGTACTGTGTGCAACGGTCGACGTCGGCGGCAGCGTGTATCGTTGGGGCGCGGTTTGGTGGTTTGGCGGTTTCGTAGGAAACAAGTTTGGGTTGGACAAGGCGCGGGTCGTCCAGATCGGAAGGCAGATCGAGGGGTTCTCTTCGGGCCAACCAGGGGCGGGCGGCGGCAGGTAATTGGGCGGAAAGATGGGTTTTAGGAAGGGGTATTAAGAAACAAGGTGTACCATGGAAATTATGCACTGGGGAAGAGGGAGCCCGATGTCGAAGGTGGAAAGGGAAACGCGACGACAAACATGGCCTCAATCATGCGTAGAGGAGGCTGAGGAAGACGGACACCAGCGTCGGAGAGTGAGACGGAATGAATGGGATTGCTGATGGCGGCGGACCAGGCTGCATCCGAGAAGGGAGCAAGAAGAAATGGCCGTTTGTCGACTTTGGGATCGAATTGTTTTAGATGGCCTCGGCGGCGCAATGGAGCAACAAAAGAATGCCCTCAGCAATCAAAGACGATGGGATGCTCCACATGTGCTGCCCAAAATGATGTGTGTGTCTTGGTAAGACCTTGTGAGCCTTTTCGTAAGTAGTGCGCGACTCAGGAAAAAAGGAGAGACGATCAACCTGCAAAGAAGCACCGGATGGCATACAGGTGCAAGCAGCAAGCAGCAAGCCCAGCAGCAAGAGGGGAAAGAAAGGCCCAGAGGTGGAGGGAGTCGGCCGTCTAGCCCAAAGAGGATAGTGCCAATGGACCTTGGGCTTGTGGAGGGGGGGCTCAGGGGCGCAGGCTAGGTGGTGATGGGTCTGGACAAAGAAGCCTGCCACTTTCTACGTAGTCATCCTGTGGGAGGCGGGAGAGACTGGGAGAGTGAGCGACGAAGGAAAACAAATAAAAATAAATAATATCACAATAATATCAGAGGGGTCGGTGCTGGTCCCTGGTGCTGGGTGCTGGATGCTGGGTGGTACTTGGTTGGACTGGCATCGTGGGAGGAACGCGTGGAAGTGGGTTCGGGGCCCCTCCACGCTCGGCTATCCGCGAATTACGGCCCCGGCTCACCTCCCGTCGTCATCTTGGGCCATTGGTTCCCGTCACGGGCCAGTGAAGCCCAGCCTGCTCAGAAGGGCCCGACATTGATCCGGTGGTGCCGCGGGTCCGGGTGCTGCCGAGCGCAATGCACGTACCTACTACGTAGATACTCATGGCACGCCCGACGATATCACACAGCTTTGATGCGCCTGACGAATAGGAGAGGCTGTCTGTGAACTTGAAAGTCTTTCTTTTTGCTGCTGTCATTCACACTTTGTCGATTGATCAACTCGGTCAACTGCACCTGCTCGAGTGCCACTCGCTGATCCCGTTTCCAACGCTGTGGTGCTGCTGCCAGATCGTAGCGATCGTTTCAGCTGCTGCACGTCGCCTTGTGTCACCGGCTCATAACGGCTATTAGGTAGCATGAGATGCTGTCTGACCTCATCCCTCGCCTTGACAGTTTTCGTAACGAGACTCGTCTGCCGATGCCTCTGCCTAGGTGCTTCGCTCTTCTCCCTCGGCCTCCGGATGCCTCACCTGTTCAGGATTCATGCCCATACTGTGCCAACGCAATACCATCAAGGGTAGGTAGTCAGCATGGCAGACTGATAGCCATCCGACGAGGCCGAGCCAGGGTGGTTCGGGGACGCCACTGTGTATTACTGTGTCTGGTAGATGAAGTGCGGCTCACTCGGCCAATCAGCTCAAGTCAGCAGATGCTCATCCGCGATTGCCGACCTGCCGCCATTCTCTAATTCAAGGTCCTCAGCTCGCAGCTCGGGGTCTATCATGCGACCGTTTCAACGCTCTGTTCTTGCGCAATATGACGTCGGGTTGTGACTGCAAGAAACTTCCGTGGCGGTGGGATACGAAAAGTCGGTTCTGAACATGTTCTGCGTACCCGGTGACCCAGAACTTGGGAGGTGATTTTGAATATCATAGGAGTTACGACAATTTCCTGTTGTTCTGAGCTATTTTGAATCGTAAATTTCGGCTCCCCTGCATGGCAATCTCGGGTTGGTCGATAAGGCTGAGAATCCGAGCGATTAACGGGCGGAAAGATGGCTCTGCTATTCTAAGGTACGTTGTGCGGGCGTTGGACTTACACCTAGGCAGAGGATTCGTTCGGAATAGGCTATGTTATCCGTACCTAGTATACTTACACACATACGCGGGTTGCCGTATCGCATCGTGTCTGTTACGTTGGCTACCGCTTGGTGTATACTTTGTACGGAGCGTCCGCCTATTGGTACTTGATCTACCTACAGAAAAAATTACCTAGCTCACAGCTGGCACATGCTTGACATACATTCAAGTTCCATCAGGTTTGCCTTACCAGCACAACGGTCCCCCGCCGCATTGGTTAGCGTAAAACAGCCCAGCCACAACGTCGGGACTCTCGTCCTCCACCGACCGGGCACCTGCCACTCTGCTTTCGCCCGCGCGGCCGTCCGCGGCTTACTCGTAACTTGGCATGCCGGCACAACCGCACAGCCCGTTTGTTGTCAGGGCCAGCCAGTCACAAGCCTCGCTATCTTTTTCCGAATGACGTCCCGCCCCCAACCAACCGTTCGGCGGCCAGGGTATACCTGAATTCGCGCGCCTGTGAAAAGTCGTGGTGGTGCGGGTGAGGTGCGAGGTGCGAGGTACGAGGTACGATGTGTGGCTGGGTAGTCTTGGGACGTGGGCCGCTGAGTGAGTTGTCCAAAAAAGACATCTTACCCCAATAAGGTACCTAATTGCCCGTGCTGGTGGGCCATGTCCGCGGTGCTCTCAGGCCCGTTCCGCGTACTTTATGTACCCATACTCCGTACCCGACCTTATTAGGCCCGTACCTGGGGGGGAGCTCACCCACTTTGACATGCTGCAGCAGCTCTACCTACCTACCTCTGACCAGGGTGACATTTGTTTCTCCCGCAGCACCCATCTCTCTTCTCTCCCTCTCATCCCATTGAATTATTTCCAAATCTCCTTTGCCATCCACACCATGCCCCTTCAATAACCTTGCGACCTGCACTGGAACGAGAACGTAATCGGGCACTCAATTTCGAATTCCTTTGCGAAACCCAACCCACAGCTCAAGCTCCTATTCCAACCCGCAAAAATGGCGGGCATTGAGCAGTTGGAGATCCATAGCAAGGTACGTGAGTCGTCACTGTCCCCGGCCTTCCCCTTCAGCCTCCGCCAACGCCCTTGACCACAGGCAGCGGCGCATCTTCATGCTTCTCTTCTCGATGCTGATAGCTTTCTCCAAATAGTCCTACATCGTGCGTTGGGTCAAAGTCGACGAAGGCCACACAATATCTTGGAGCGTCCAACCACACAAAAAGTCCATGTGCGTACCTCAATCCCTTTACCCCCCCCCCCCCTTCTACATCTCTCCTCTTCTGCGTCTCCAATTCCGACACGTGCTTATCAGTCGCCGAGGCAGTAACTTTGGAATCGTGAAGCACCCCGGAGCTGGCGCCGCCGGCCTCATTACGAATCAGAACGACGATGCCGCCGCCCCCGGATCTTTTACCTCTGGCGTCGCCGAGCCCAAGAAACCATTTGCTAGGAGGGATTCGAGCACAGCCGAAGAGCAGCTCGCCAACAAGGGATTCATACCCATAAAATGGCATGGGAAATGCGATGCGGATAAGGTATCGACCGGTACGTGGGATGTGCCAAAGGGCCAAGGCGGCATGTTCGGCTTGGTGTTCGACAACACCTTTTCGAAGCAGATCTCCAAGACGGCTACCTTCGTCCTCCTCACCTACCCGACTGGTGCACCGCCTCAGACTACAGCCCAGAACTTCCCGAACTTGCAGGCCGGAGCGAATGCGAACACCAGCAAGACGAGTTTGCCTCAGATGAGCGCCGTCACATCTGCCTCTCAAGACAGCCTCCATAGCCACGTTGCCGCGGGGCGCCCGACGTCAGCCTCCGGCCGCAGCGATGGAAATGCCAACTACCATACAGGAATTCTGCACAAGAGACGGAGGAAGAAGGGCCAGGGTTATGCGCGCAGATTCTTCTCGCTGGATTATTCCTCCTGCACCCTCTCATATTACTACAACCGCAACTCGTCTGCCCTCCGCGGTGCCATTCCTCTTAGCCTTGCTGCCATCGCAGCCGATGAGCGCCGTAGGGAAATTAACATTGACTCGGGCGCCGAGATCTGGCATCTGCGAGCGTCCAACGCCAAGGAATTCAACGATTGGGCCAAGGCCTTGGAGAAGGCGAGCCGTGCGGCGAGGGGCGTGGAGGAGCAGCAACCCAACACACTCAACCCCAGAACAACGCCGCTGAGGGTCAATACGACACATTTGAAGCCTACGCAGTCAAGCTTGGAGGAAGATCGCGAATGGCAGCAGGTCGAGACCCTAGTGAGTCGCATGGTCGGCACCAGGGACGCTCTTCGTCGCCTGGTCAAGGACATGTCAAACCAAAGGCCTCTTAGCATGGCTGCTTCGACATTCTTGTCACCAGGCACCTTGGGTGAGGAACCGGACAGCTACTTCACACCTCCCACAGCGACAGAACAGCCGCAAAGGCGCCCATTCTGGAAGCGCAAGTCAAGTAACGCTACACCGACAGCATCCACGCCCCAAGCGCATCATGCCGCCGCCGCTGCTGCTCTTGCTGTTCCTTCTCCGGGTACTGTCACGACAACTATCAGTGCAAATGGACCCCGCCACTCAAAGTCAAAGTCAAAATCGTCTGTCCACGAAGAAAAGAGCACACAAGAGCATTGTGCGGCACTCCTCAACGATCTCGATTCCGTTGTGTCTGAGTTTACGACCTTGATTGTGAACAGCAAGCGCCGACGATCTCCCGCTCCACTTTCTGCAGCACCCTCTAGAAGAAGTATGGAGACAGTGTCGACGGAAGAGTTCTTCGACGCAGAGGCCGGTGAGACAAGCTCGCAGATCGTCAGGATTGCCCAGAGCGAAGATGAAAGCCCAGACTCGGAGGCGGATGAACGTTTGAGTGACTCTTCCTCCATCTCTTCGGCCCAGGAGGATGAGGCTATAGGCTCCGAGGACACCGATTGCTACCCAGCGAAGCCCAAGAGCTTGTCGCCGTTGCCGGTGGATATCTCCGTTGAGAGACGAACCAAGGTTCCGCCGGCTTTGGTGCAGCCTCCTAGTCTGATTGCATTTGTGCGGAAGAATGTTGGCAAGGATCTTAGCACGATCAGTATGCCCGTATCCGCGAACGAACCTATCTCACTACTTCAGCGCGTCGCAGAACAGCTGGAATACGCCCAGCTGCTTGACCAAGCTGCTCAGCAGAAGGAGGCCAAGGAACGTCTCCTATACATCACGGCATTCGCAGTGTCGCAATTCAGCACTGGCCGCGCAAAGGAACGCGCTATTCGGAAACCCTTCAACCCCCTTCTGGGCGAGACATATGAAATGCTGCGAACCGAGCAGGAAGTACCCGGAGGTTTCCGGTTGCTTGTTGAAAAGGTTTGCCATCGTCCCGTCAGACTCGCCATGCAGGCCGACTCTGCCAGCTGGTCCTTCAGCCAGTCCCCCGCGCCGTCGCAGAAGTTCTGGGGCAAGAGTGCCGAAATTACTACGGAAGGCCGCGTTCGTGTCGCGCTTCGACTCCCAGATGGCACGGACGAGCTGTATTCCTGGACGCATGCCACAATGTTCTTGCGCAACGTGGTAATGGGAGAAAAGTACGTGGAGCCGGTTGGTGTCATGCAGATCTGCAACGATTCTTCTGGAGCCAAGGCCTCGGTCGAGTTCAGGAGCAAGGGAATGTTTGGCGGACGAGGCGAAGATGTTCAGGTTGAGACATATGGACCGGACGGGGTACACACCGGCAGCAGCCTCTCCGGCACGTGGACCAACGGCCTCCGCGTCGTCGAAGCCGGCAAAGGGGCGGGCCGGGAGATCTGGAGCGTCGGCAAGCTCGTTGACAATGCGGCCAACACCTACGGAATGACCACTTTCGCCGCGGCCCTCAACGAGGTGACGGAGATTGAGAAGGGCAGGCTACCCCCGACAGACAGCCGACTCCGACCGGACCAGCGTCTGGCCGAGAAGGGCGATCTCGACCAGGCTGAGGAGTGGAAGGTGAAGCTGGAGGAGGCGCAGCGCGCCCGGCGTCGGGTGCTGGAGGAGAAGGGCGAGGAGCATAAGCCCAAGTGGTTTGTCAAGGTCGGTCAGGGCCCGGAGGGCGAGGAGGTGTGGAAGCTGAGGACGGGTAAGGACTCATATTGGGAGGAGAGGTCCAAGGGGACGTGGAACGGGTTGGAGGAGATATTTGCTGGGTAGAGACGGATGGCGAGGCTCATGGTGTTTTAGAAAAGTGAAGCGCAGAAGCGACTCCCAGGCGTTTTCGGGCGGGTTGTTCAGCCCTGCCCCTTCACTTCCCTCCTATTCGAATTCTTCTTCTGGATTATGATGGTGATTTTTTCATTCAAGAGGTGGTCGACGATAGCGCGTTGGCGAGCTAAGACGATAAGAAAACTGTTTTGGGTGCTTGAAGCTTAATCCCATTGCATGAGTTCTTCTACGTGATTGGTGCCACCGTTTTCCCAATCTCCTTCTCGGGTGCCCGGTTTCGATCATGTGCGGGACGACTCCTATACGATGGTTTGATATTCGGTTTGCGTGAGGCATCGAGGTCTCCTCAGGTGATGAGATGGAGAACCAGCAGAGTTGGGCCTGAGCCTAGCGTCGCAGCAAACTTTGAAAAAGGCTGCAGAGAGGGAGGCTACAACAGATCGGAGTCGATTCCGTAAGGTCTTGGTAAGGGAGGGGAGGTAGGTAGATTACCTGAAGATCCAGATGTCAAACTCCTGATAGTCCCGGGCATCCTCTGACGCGGAGCGTTGTCGGAAAAGATGATATCGTCGGACCTCTTTGTTGATGGGCATGCGAGCGGTCTTTGACTGACTTGTGCATTGTTGCTTCAATGAGCCTGACAGCAGACTGTTCGACTGGGATTTGATGGTATAAAAGGCCTTTGGTACAAGTCATAGAAAGGCTCTGTATGCATGATACATATCTGCTCGGGCGGCACAGCACTTTGTGGCAATTCCTCTTTGTGAGAGGTGTTCTGTTTTGATAACGTCTTAACTCTCTCCATGGCCAGGCCAAGGCATTGCTGTTTCAGAGCTCTAGTTCCCTTTCATCACTTGTATCATCGGTAATGAATACATGGGCTTCATATAACGCTACCTAACAAAGCTTAGTTCTTTCGAATCGTCCTGGTTATTATATGTTTAATGTATCGTCGTGGACGAATACGTACGCTTCTGACGACGTTAATTAGTCAAGAATGGTATGGGTGTGGTCATGCGGACATGTATGGAGTAGAAGAAGCGCCACCACAAGTGACTTTCCAAAGGTAGCAAGCAGCATCTTGAACATGAGGCCTGCTCTAAATGCTGGAAGAACTGCGCCAGTTGTCGCGCGGAAACTCGTACCGTTGAGGCGACTATGAGATTAGTGTACCCGTATGGCAAGATATAGGCTGGGCAGCTTGGATGGCGTAGCCAAGTCTGTTCTTGAATAAAAGTTGACGCCCTAGAGAAGGTGTGACGATTATTTTGGATAGACAGCTGGTGGGCGAGGATCCGGATCCTCCTCTCGGTAGGCAGTTCACTTCGACTGTAGCTGTTGTACTAAAGCGACGGGGCACTCATATAAAGGGTTAAGTCAGGATGCTTAGTATGGCCGATACACCCACCTTCTCGTCAGCATTTCTAGTTGAGAACATATTCGGCATGTGATACGTATCGGACACGAACTAACGAGTCGTGGGTATCGAATGAGACCAGGAGACTATAAATTGTAGTCAGAAGGTCGGACTTACAAGGAGAACTAAGCCCGGCTAGCAACGTCAAGATCTACGTCAGTCGTATACTAGCACATACTGCGTACGAAACGCTGAGAGATGTCGACTTCAGAACGATGCCAGCGTAGAGCTTACCTTTTAAGATATGTACCCGAGCTATGACGAAACCGAAAATCTTCCATAACCTCCTGTCGTTGGCCGTAATCTCTCATTAGAATCGTGGACGCCGAAAACTTCAAGTGGAAAGGAGAGACCAGTGTCCTTCACCAATACTTCGCCTAGGATACTTCTCTAAAGGACCAAAGCTTGATCAGCCAAAACCACATCGCTCCTCGCTGAGACTCTTTCCCTCAACCAAAGATGACTCGCTTCCGCCCCGCTTTCCCCGCCGTAGTCCCCGGTCCGGGCGGAAACCCGGGGGGTTGCCCAGGCCTCTCCCGGGTCCTGTCCAGGTGCGAATATTTTTGAGTTTTCTCGCAGACTACTAAGAATGCGAGACCGATCAATGCCAAGCCAAAAGCACGGAGAAGCCCGATAGCAAATAGAATGAAATGGCTAGGCTGCCGGCCTAGGGCTGAGGAGATCGCCCCACTTACGTACGCGGTGTTATAAACCTGCGTGGTTCGAATAAAGTAGAGAGGACTGCCGAGTTGGCAAGTCTAATTGATTGATTGACGAGTCAGGTTCATAATTTTTTTTATTCTGTAGGCCTGTTGCATGGAGCCGTGGGCAACTTTCGCCTACACTCTTGACGCTAATGAAGGTTTAATAGACTGATCATCTAGGGGATCTGGGTCATGGGAGTAGGATGAACTAAATGAGAGGAGTGTCGTTGGGAAGGTTGGTACTTTACATATAAGCTTAAGGAAGCAAGCGCGTCAGAAAGTCTGCTTCAAGCCATCAAGAGTCTCTTTCCATTTCAGCCTGCTACTCCCAATATACTTTCTATCTCTATTCACAAATTTCATTAACCCGTCATAAAAATGCGTTTCTTCCTCGTATTCCTTCTCGCTGCGATGCAGCTCTGCGGCGTCAACGCTATCTTGCGTCTCCAGAAGTGCGGCACAGCGTTTGACAAGAACGTGAGTCCTCCAATCCAAGTGACCTCGAGGCAACTGTCCTGCCAAAGAAAGATTTCTCTCAGGGCTAGGCTCATCTAGCCTTCTGTCTCGTGTGCGCGCGAAACATTTGATGCTAATTGGCGATGTTAGTGGGTGTCGAACTGTAGTCCCACGGATCAGGATGGCTGCTACAAGTTGTGCAGCAACAAGGTAAGTTCTTGCGCCAAATTCCTCCTTTTACAAAAATGACTCTGCCCTGGGTTGTGTGTGGTTTAGAGAGCATTCTTCTGACGTTGAACGTAGTGTCGCACGGCTAGTGGAAGATGGATGGCGAACGGCGCCGACTGCGATTGCTATTGTTAGGAGAGAGACAATCGGAGCGCAATCCACCTTCATATCCATAGCGTATCTTCTTCTCAATAACAAGAATCACAATTGTTTTGGAAGCATCGTTCAGAGCAGGCTGCGTGAATGTACAATCATCACGAAGTCCCCATGCCGTGCGCATACATTCTTGCCGCGACGTTCTTTAGATGCGCAACGCTCATGACTCTCAGGTCTCCTGACCTGAAGTTACGGAGAAAGTCACTTTGATTCTCTAAATTGGATAAGCAAGCCTATGAACGCATCCCAGAATTGTCCTGCTCTTGAGGGCTTTACCATGCACCATTTCAACGGCATCCCGGCGGCAAGGTTCTATTCGGCCGCAGAGTGTCGTTAATCAGCCTCCACTGCTGATATGACTGAAAGTGACGCACCGTGTTATACAAGGTCAACTTCCACCTCCTCTTCTAATACCTGCCGCCCTTCACAGCCGAGAAACCGACACCTATACCCCAGAGAATACCATGCAGGTCAACCAAGATTTCGAAAGTAAGGCAAGAGCTAGAAACTTCTAAAGAGACATTTGGGTACTTTCAAACCCGGTGCGCCTTCCCACGTTTCATCTAGCGCAACCTGTGCCGCATGTCGCGACACCGGCGTCCACAACTCATAACTCACACCACAACCACCCAAAACTCATCACCACCACCCTCTCTTCACGACAACACAAAAATAGGTCATACAGGGCAAAATGAAGACTCCTCGACGGGGAATTGAACCCCGGTCCCCTGCGAATCGTCGGAAATTCGATGACAAGCAGATATCCTCACCACTAGACTATCGGGGATGTTGTTGTGGTTGAGGCTCCTCTCACAACGACTATGGCGGGCGACGACCCCACTGCACAACTGGGACTTGATGATGAGTGGGGACAGAAGAGATTTCATCAGTATATTTTAATGGAATGAGAAAAAGTGAGAAAGGCGGGATATACGGGTTGAGGGATGGGTTGATCACAGGTCCTGTGTACGAAGCAATCGGCTGTCTCACATCATGATTGCCACCAACCCAACCAACTCGACATATCAAGGAATAGAGATGAGATTGCAACCTGGAATCAGCTAAGATCTCTTTTTGAATCCGTCTCGCTGAGCTTTCATCCAGTCACTACGAGTCAGGAATCAACTTTGACCAACCTGAATCAAGCCCGGAGAGGGGTAGAGCTTTGCACAAAATACAAACTGACGGGTCCAGCAATTCGAGCTTGCTCTCAATGAGCCTTTAGAAAGAGGCGCTGTGGCCCTTATATTCTGCAGCTTACGCCGATAGACTGGCAACGTGACTACTGGAAATCGGGCAAGTAGCAACCTGAGCCAAACTTTACGTTTTTGATTAATCTTTTTGAAACTGTGAACAACTCGTTATGATCCTCTGGGCAATTAAAGGTCTCTTCTCATAGCTGAATTCACTTTCTTTCTTTCTCATCGCTGTCGCTCAACTCCCGGACCTAAGCTCTGGAAGGAATTCGTCCGACTACATGACTAAGATTCGAGAGAAGAGTCTGGCGATGGAGACGACTAATAATCGTCGGATGAATTCAGAGGCACCAAAAAACTGATCCCTCCTACTCTAGGTAATGACGGGAGAGCTGGCCGTGGCAATCTTTCGTACAACCAACCTTACTCGATAGTCAAAAGCTGTGCTCATTACTTGCCAGTTGGGACGCACCCCCTGAGATTAACATAAAAAGGAAATCCCTAGTGCTCGTATTGAATTTGCCAAAGGTCTTGATCTAACGTGATATTCAAGGGAAACCTCCTTCATCCCATTGACTCTGTCGTGCTATCTCATCGTCACCCTATCGTCGAGTAGATTATCTCGATCTAAATCCCTGATTAGATGACAAGGTAGAGCCATTCGATCGGAGCGGGAGGATTTCACACTCATGGAATGGGGTCAAGAAGAGACCGGACAAACAATTCGACCGCGGCCCCCTCATCACCATATCAAGGCAATAATCATCCAAAGCTCTTGAACTCATTCCCAAAAACCCCGGGTGATACCAATCTAGCATGAAATCTGACCGACGAGGTTATTGAATAACGGAGCTCCGTCGGGGGGACGACACGTCGCGATCAAGAGCAAAATTGAGACGGAAGAGAGAAACGCTTGGGCGCTTTGATTGCAAGCCTCTGAGGCAAGGTCACCCCTCACCTTCTTCCATATTTAGAGTTAATGGGATTCTGAGCTCTTTCCAACAGAAGTGATTTGGAAGCAATCTAGCGAATTGTGGAAGAAGTTCAGATGATAGGGTTGTGATTCATCGCTTTCACCGGATGAGATGTCTGTATACCCGAGGCTGAGATTGAGGTGTTCTACTCTTCACATGCTGCCAGTTGTCAAGCGGATACAAACCCAATGTGAAGGATGGGTGTTCCATTCCATAATCAAGTTGTGAGAGTTAGGAACTTTCTTTGCCCCGACTTGGTTCACATCCTACCCAGGATTAACATGTCTCCGGCAAGGGTTTGAGTTCTTGACGAATGAACTGTGGAAGATATTGTGAAGGACTGAGAATAATTTGCGCATTGCTTCGAATAATTGATCTCAATAAGTAGCGGGGAAATCAGAAGGGCGTCAATACAAATCGAAGTCTGCCTTGGGTGGAATATCAAAATGCAAGAATCTACGTGGGCTTCAATACCGGGCAGATTGGCCTACCAGCTTCTCGAGTCTGAAATACGGAGGTTTCATTTTGGCAGAGACTCCTCAGATTTCAGTGTTCTCATGCTTGCTTTCGAGAGAGATGATTGTCAATTCAATCTAGTTCCCGCGGAGGCACCTGAGATGTTATCTCTGGGTTAATTCTGCTCGCAACTTCGAGGTGCTGCGTCAAGGATTCCAGCTGCACCCCAATTGACACCATGTGGCTGTCGACCGTGACTAGCCTCCTGGGACACCTTACTTCACAAAAAGGAAAAGAATGGAAGTTCTCTTTTGAAGCACGGTCAACCAAGACCTCGTGTTCGGGGCGGGGGGGGGGGGGCATGGGCCGCCCGCATGTTCGCCCGCTCATCGACCTTCCACCATAGGTCTCGGCGCCACCACCGAGTCATCCCGTGATCCGTCGTCGCGGCGACGACGAGATCCCGTCACCGTGGACCGGCTTTTATTCAGTATCAAATAAGGAAAAACATACGATTTTCCAAGAGACATCAAAGTGAACAGGGCAGAAGCAAGGGCAGCGGCTGTGGGGACCAGACATCGTGTTACGCAAGCTAGTGACCGAGCGAACGCTGGAAGGAATCGGTTTCAGATTATTCGGGAAAGCTGACTTTGTGGGGTGTTTTAGTGTCGAAAAAGCAGACTAGGCTGTTGAAGCACAGAGTGTGTGTTGTGATCAAAGCGCGCCGAGGAGACCCAGCCTCGTGGTTTGCCGGGTGTCAGAGCAACGGTCGAAATGCCTTGGGGATGTTGACAGCAGCCAAAAGCATTGTCTGCAGACAATTGAGATTAGTACTGTCCACGCGTATCCCGTCGGACTGGTTACCTTAGTCAAGGAGCACGGAGCCGTGGAGAGTCCCCTGCGGTGATCAAGTTTTCGGATGGAAAATTCGGGCCCTGGAAGCGGGAATTCGGAGTCCTAAAAGTGCCGTATTGCCGTGTCGCGAATGACTTACCAAATGATGCCTTAGTTGAAAGCACTGCAGGGCTCTCGGGCTTTCTCAACATTCAATTGTTAAACGCCGAACCATCGAGGACTCGGACCTGAGAGCGGGTCCTCCGGTGGTTGCCCCGATATCCCCACATTTACGGGTCATGAAGTCGGCGATCCGGTCGGAGGTTGCTCATCGGCGCGGAGACTCCAAGAAGCGCCGCTCAGAGGTCGGGCGATCGACTGAATCAGGCGACAATTTTCCATATTGATCCAAGACACTAGGCGCCACTGGTGGTCAGCAGTCTCATTGTTTCGACGTAGCACCTTGAGAACTGTCAGCCAGCCCTCCGATCCATAGGTATTGGCCATCATCCTTTGGCTGCGTCAATCAATGCCCTGCAACTCCAGGGCCGTTAAGCAATGAGGCCGTCAGCTGGACGCTCTCCCCGCTGTGGTATGGCATCGATAAGCAACAGGCAATCCAAGTAAGCTGAGTGTTGAATGGACCAACTTCTCTTTGTCGTCAGCCACAGTGGTGAGGATGGGGACCAGGGGTTCCTGCAAGGCTCGGTGAATGATAGACGCTAGGGGCGGGATGCTCCCCATCCATCCACTCACGAGGCAAGGCTTGGCCGCTAGGCGGCGCGCTCAGCAATATTTCCGTCTAGGGCGCATGCACGATGCTGAGGTGTGCATCAGCCTCTGCGTTGCATCTGCGTCTGGGTACTTTCCACAAGATGTTGTTGCCTTGAAAGAGGAGCCTTTAGGTAACTTCGCCAGGATCGTCAGGAAGCTGGATATGTCGGGCTCGGCACTCAAAATAGGCGGTGTCCAGGGGGAGCATCAAGCTGACCGTATTTCTGGATGTTGACGCCTCCACTAGTATTAATGTTCAGCGTCGATTGCTGATTAGCCGTAAGCCGTCAAACAAGATCATTGTCTCTGTTGGAATACACAACTTCGCGAGCTGCATTGAAATGCAGTATTTCTTGGGCGCCTGGCATCCAGTAACTTGAGCCACCAATATGGGTTGTACAACACGAGTATCACTTAAACTCATTACTGGACTTGGATGAGATACTGAGGCTCTGGGCCAGCGGTGTTGGGGAAACCTTGAAACCTCTTTGCTGTGAGGACGCCAGCTTTGTTGCACCAAAGTAGTAGAGCTGGGCTCACTGAGGTACTTCATGCTCCGTCTGAGATGACTTGAAAGATTTCGTTAATAATGTAGTTGAGTGACACCAGCCGTTGAAGCTTAGTTAGCAGGAAGAAGAAACACAGCTCAGGCTGGCGACAAGGTATACAACGAGCTAGGACGTTCCGGTCGAAGCGAGAGGCAGCGACGAGCTAGACGGAAATATGGGCAGCGGGGATTGCAGAAACAAAGAGAATCATCAAAGAGAGAGACATTTGGTCTTCTATGATCCGTGCATATGCATGTATAGAATCCCTCTGCTAAGTGGCTCAGCTGTTGAGTAAGGCCTGGGGTAATCAAGCGTTTTCCCAATTCATCCAGCTCAGCTTTGCTTAGGCTGCTCCAATGTGCAGGATTCTCGAGGCCCCAAAGCAGGTTTGACGTGTTCTCCGAGGGATCTTTTCTTACCTGCATGAAGTAAAAGAGGCTCGCAAGGTCTGGCTCAAGCCAACACTTCTCTCCATGTAATGGTGGCGGAGGTACCTCAACCAGCATGTGTAACGCAGAACTGTAGACAGACGCCGCGGTACTGGCCCGTGCCGTTGAGAAGCTTCGGCAGCGCGAATTTGGCCAGCCGATCAAGCGGAATCCACGGGCGGATGTGTCTTGGATGGACGGAAACCTCTAAACGCGCCGTTCGGACCAGGCTGGCGAGTGACAAAATTGTATGCTGTCAAACGAGTAGCCATTCTCGGGCGGATGTCAGGGGAGTTGAATAGTGGTGAGTGGGCCATCAAGCGAAGGGAGAAGTGCCACTAGGCTGTTAGTCCAGGGCATGCTTGACAAGCCGGGGGCCCGGAGCTCTTGTTTACGTGCTAGTTAGGGCCATTTCATGACAAGGCATGTCGCATTTAATTAGCGGGCAATCAGATGGATGGTCGATCTGGGTCAAGGATGCCGAGGGTTGTTGGAACGGCATCCAAGTAATAGTGCTGCAGGTGCCGAAGTGGTGGTCGCATCTCGCCTTAGCCCTTGGATGGTGTGGCTTACGGGCCACCTGAAAAGCCAGGGCGCCGTTCTGTTAGACTGTACGGATGGTCGTGTTCGGTGAGGTGGATGACCGCACTCCACAACGACAAGAAGTGAATGTCGAGTACTGAGGAGACCGAATTTGCAATTGCAGACGGCAGAGAAACTGCCTGTCTCACTCGTGAACTGTATGCAGTGCCATGAACTGGACATGGCCACATGGGAGGCATGGACACTTTAGGTGACGTCGGCGTTTCTATTGCGTGATATTCAGAGATCATCAAACCCGCAAAATGTGCCAGACGCGGATGAAGTCCGTGGGCTTGTCATTCCTGTCAAACCGATTGTTCATAAAGGTTGAAACTTCTGGTTTGGTGAATCTAGTCGCCATTACAGAGCCAAAGAAGCGGTCCACGGTCTTCGAAGGGGGTCGCAATGAACGGACTGGGCGGGCCGGAAACTCAGTGTTTTCTGTTCGAAACGGATACAGGTACTACTTCTGGAAATAAAGTAGAAGAGGTCAGTGATACGAACAGACAAAGTGGTGATGTAAGCTGTGGGCGACGAAGGTCTCGGACTCGGACTCAAAGAGGGCAACCTTGAAAGCCGGCCCAATAGTAAGATGGTGCCGGTCAAGGTAGGTTTCGTGAACGGATAGAACCCACTAGGATCTTCGGCTGGCAACAAGTCGGTTAATGGTGCCGTGGTCGATCACTGATCTGTTGATCCCCGACTAGGTACTCGTACGGATACAATCCCTGTGTTGCCGGCCTGATCACGACGGTTTTCGTAGTTGAAGCTTGGTTGCAGTCCCCTGGCCGCCGTTTTGGCGTAAGTGTAGTGGGACGATAAGGACAAACGGACTGGAAGGTGAATCTGATGCTACTGCAACTAAGGTAAGGCGCACCGGTCCAAGAAGGACCAAGCCTCTTGGACCGACGGTAAGTGCAGCTGCAAGCTGCTTCCCAATGCTCTTTTCTATTTTGAGGGTGGGAAAGGGGAACGAGGAAACGGGAGAAGAGGGGCCCTCAGGTTGGAGGGGAATACGATCCCGCCAGCGCTAATGCGGGAGGAAATTTCCCATCTCAGGGCACTTGGCTCTCCTCCTTCTCAACCATCTCCACGTAAGGTAAGGTACGGAGTACTGAGCTACCTACCGACTGCCTTAGTCTACGGATGTATGGGATGCTGCCTTCAGTACCGTGGTAAGGTAAGTAAGTATCTTACTCAATGGAACTGTGGGAATGAGCTAAGAGCCTCAGGCATAAGCATATCCTCCGATACGTACCGTCATCCGTCCCATTGCCTAGAACGTTTCCTCCAACAACAACAACTTTCACCTTACTCGGACGCTTCCAAGTTGACAATATCTTCATCCATACACGCTTACTCGCACGATCCCGACAACGCACTGCTTACATGCGCATGGGCCAACGCCAGCAAGGCAAGGCAGTATGACTACAGCTGGCTTGTGCATATTCCCTGCCCTGCCATGTTGGCAGCTTGGCTCTGCTGCGCCCATAACCAACTTTCGCCCCAGCTGAATCAGAAATCTACGGGTTTCAACATGCCAGTGCGGTACTCGCGAGGTCGTCTGTCTAGTCTGATTCAGCCAACGATAATCCCGGCTGGCGGTCTCTCTTCTTTGTTCCTTAGCGCCAGCTCATCATTGGCCTGACACGTTTCTTGCAGACCGCGATGCCACTACAGCGGCCGGTGTATGTATCCTGGCCATCCACAGAGAGGGGCGGTAATCAGACAATACCCATACACAGGCACACCCGTGGGCGTACACTCTCAAATGGTCGTACCTTTCACCGCAGCACAGAAGCCTTGTCATACACGGCAAGGCCCAAAAGCTTCCGAATTGAAAGTCAAGTGGTCACCGGAAGGCACTTGGAACCCAATTCTTGACCATAACGGCAGCACAAATGGACTTTTTTGGGCCTAACACAAAGACCTGGTTCACCTGGTTCAACAACCCCAACCTTGGCTCTCCAACGAGACAGATCCACACACGTTGAGGTAATCCACACTCTTCGACGCCACCGTAAAGAGGTTTAGGATACTGGTAGCAAATTCTTGATTCACTTCTCATCCAACGTCTGTTTGTTGCCAAGATGACGGAACTGCACATTGCCCGCGCTCGCGGGCTTCTTGGGACGAAAAATCCGGCGGACGGAATCCGGCGACCATCCCATCTCACCAGAGCGTTCCTTTCCTCGGCTCTAGATTCGCACAAAACGACGGCCCAACCTCGAGAGGGTAAAGTCTACCGCCATGACGTCGGCATGTACCTGAGCGCTTCGGCCGAACTAGACTCGCAACCTCGCGCTTTCCCCCTACACCCACAACTCGAACACTGACTCTTGGAAGTGGGTGGTAGCTTGCTCCTGCGCAGAGAGTGGTCTGCTTGCCGAAGAACCGTCTTACGCTTCCTTCGACATGGGCCGGAACTCTCGTTCTCGCAAGGCGCCCGAGTCAAACTGTTGTGGCCTGCAAGTTCAGCCTCGACGGATTGCCTATCAAGTCGCTGTTTAAAGATCTCTTATGAGGTTTTGTCTCTTCATGACCAGGGATTCGCGCCAGCACTTCCTGCTGTGTTGCTTGTAGCCTCCCCGGTTCATTTCCTTACCCTGCAGAAAGCCCTTCTTGCATGGTGGCGTATAATCACCACCCAATTGTAGACATATCCAGTGATTGTCAACTATTCTCATCAACTCTTCTGCTTAGCTAGCGCACCCCGGATGGCACCAGGGCTTTGGTCAACCGCATATTGAGCACGTCTGATGACCCCCTTGCTTTCTTAGTGAGAGGTGTAACCTTAGATTGCTCATGCACTTCTTTCCCTCGCGTACAGCTCACGAATTTCTTCTTTCAAGTGCTCAGGAATACACGGCCGTGTTGCCGGTGTCTCAAGAGCCCCGAGTAGATAGTCACCGGCCCTAGTGATGGATATTGACTGTTGTCCCGACACTCATTCGTCTGAGGACCTGCCATACCGTGCTCTCTCGTGCCCACCTGCCCACGAGTTGGATCATACGAACCATCCTAGATAGCCTTGACAAGGTCTCGTCCCCCTCCCCTAGCTCGCTGCATCTAACGGACATCCGATCATGCATCGAGCTAGTCCCAAGCTGTGGCTTATACGCCTGGCCATGCCCGACTCCAATACATGCCATGTGCAAGCAGTCAGCACAACGCCATATGTCATCCAGGCCGCCGTTCTGCTCCGGTGGCCCGTCTCGCGTCGACCGAGCATCGATCGACTTTTGGCAAACCCAAGCCCGGCACCATGTCAGAACATCACCTCTACCAAGCAGCCGGGGCCGGCCAGTCCAAGAGAAGGCTGCAGCGTCCAGATTCCGCCCTTCCCACGCTCTGGCCATCCAAATCCTCCTCGTGTCATTCAGCCTGTATAAGTTCTCTTGCTCTCCCTCTTCGGATTATGATACGAGATCTTACTCTTCACTCGCGCCTTTCCCTTCCCTTCTTTCCCCCCCTGCATTCGTACTTCCTTCCTCCACTCGTTCGCCGGAAGAGTAACCATAATTACTTAATTTTCACTCGCTAGACCAGGTCTGTCTAGTCTTGAGTGCCCAATATGTTGCGGTCTCTCTTCGCCTTGGCTTGGGCCAACACTGCCCTTGCCGCGACTGTGACCTACAACTGGGAGGCCACTTGGGTCAACGCTGCCCCTCTCAATGTCTCAAGGGCTGTCATTGGTATCAATGGCCAATGGCCTTGCCCCAAGATCGAGGCCACTGTGGGAGACACCGTCGTTGTTCACCTTACCAACAAACTTGGCAACCAGACCACCGGTATTCACTTTCATGGCATCGACCAAGTCAGCACCAACTGGATGGACGGCCCCAGCATGGTTACTCAATGCCCTCTCCCTCCGGATATGACCATGACCTACTCGTTCACTGTAAGTCAAATCAACACGAAGATCTGGTCTTCAAAGCGTAGCTAACCAAATCATATAGGCTGATACGGGCGGTACATACTGGTGGCACTCCCACAACATGGGCCAGTATCCCGACGGCATGCGTGGTCCCCTGATTATTCACGACCCGGCGGACCCCTATGCTGGGCAATACGACGAGGAGTACATCCTGTCTGTTTCAGACTGGTAAGCGCTGCATGAGAATGCGAGTGAGACTTCTAGACTAATTCGATGCAGGTACAACTCGGAGACTATTCCTCTAGTACAGAACATGCTGCTTCCGTCCAACACTCGCTTCGCGCCCCCTATCCCTGACAACATGGTCGTCAACGATGGACTCGGCGCCAAGTTCAAGTTCGAGAAGGGAAAGACCTACCGCATCCGCATGATCAACTTCGCCGCCTTTGCTTCCTTCATGATTCACTTCGACTCTCACGACATGAACGTCATTATGTCCGATGCTGCCTACATCAAGCAGAAGACTTCATACATGCTGCGCATTGCTCCCGCTCAGCGTTATGATGTTCTCATCAAGTGTATTGACCGCGATAACCGCAACTATGGTTTCCTCATCGCCGCCGATATCAATCGCGACTACAGCAACAAGGACTTTGCTCAGAGCTGGCCCTTCAACTACACCGGACAGCTGGTCATGTTCCCTGACAGGGCCTTCGGTACCGACGTTGTCAAGGAATGGCGCCCGTCTGACGATGCCGTCTTCGAGCCCTACGGAGACGTTGCCATCCTCCCCGCCGCCACCAAGATCCTCCAGTACGACTGGTCATTCTGCTTCGACAAGAACGGCATCCCCCGCGCTTGCGTGAACGGCACCCCCTACGTCGACCAGAAGGTGCCCACCCTCTACACGGCCTCCACCACCGGCGAGAACAACACCAACCCCCTCGTCTACGGTGCCGTCCACCCCTTCATCGTGAACTACGGTGACATCGTTGACATCGTCGTCAACAACAACAACGAGGCCATCCACCCCTTCCATCTCCACGGCCACCACTTCCAGGTTGTCAGACGCCCCGCTTCCGGCACGGGCGTCTGGCCCGGCGTCGCCCGCGCCCGCCTTAACCAGAAGCCCCCGCGCCGCGACACTGTCTCCGTCATGGGCAACTCTCACGCTGTCCTACGCTTCGAGGCTAAGAACCCCGGTGTCTACCTCTTCCACTGCCACATTGAGTGGCACGTGGAGATGGGTCTGACCGCTACCATCATCGAGGCTCCGGAGAGGCTCCGCAACCTCACCATCCCTGATGATCACAAGGCTGCCTGCCGCGCTCAGGGTATCCCCACTGCTGGTAACGCTGCCGGTAATACGGCCAACGTGCTTGACCAGACTGGCATGAACCTCGAGCCTTTCCCCACGTACACTGGGTAAGTTTTCTCCCCTTCCTGTTCATCGGAAGCGTTGCAATCTCTTTCAGAATTCTTGAAAACTGACACTTTGCTGTAGTGCCGCCTACAACCCTCCCGCCTCGCCGCCCACCAA
The DNA here is from genome assembly GCF_030867605.1 of Colletotrichum paranaense. NCBI lineage: Eukaryota > Fungi > Ascomycota > Sordariomycetes > Glomerellales > Glomerellaceae > Colletotrichum > Colletotrichum paranaense. The sequence goes on from NW_026848977.1 coordinate 455,113, forward strand.
GCGTTACAACGCTCCGGCCCACCCTCCTGCTCAGCTCCGCGGACGCACCATCCGCCGCACCGGTCTCTCGAAGTAGGAGAGACCTGACACCTCATCTCTCCTACTATTTTTTTCTTTTCTTCTTTTCTTGAATGGTACTCCCAGTACCGTTCACGTAAATAGTACCCATGATGCCATGTGGATATGCATAGGACTTATTGTTTTGTCGGAGTTCATGACGATGGTGATGAAGGGGGACGGGCGAGGGTGGGTGATGAGAAGGTTCAGTCGGGCTAATATGTAATAACGGCCGCTCTGCTACGAGCGACTTCTTCCACTGCCTCTTATTTCATCCATCCGTCTCGCCCCCCTTGCGGTGTGGCGTTTTGGTAGCGCCGAAGTTTGGCATGGGAGGTCTGACGATCCTGGTAGATTGAGATGATTTCCTTTGAGAAATTTAGATGATGGGGACGTTGGAGGTATTAAAACATAAATAGGTGGGAAAATATGGGGATAATGAGAAGGAAGTTGTTGACTCTCGCCATCTTGACTTCTTGCAGTGACCATGAATTCTCTTGGCTTGTCGAACATTCAGAGCTTGAGCCATGACCGCAGCAGTGAGCCGTTAGAACTTGTCTCGTTGCCCTTGACAGGTATGTGTGTGAATCGGTTGGACTCTCTGGCCTGCAGAAGTGAAGAAAGCAGAACAGGTAGGGTATGCCGGCGCGAAAGTTCGGATGGTATTGACGCATGTCGATATTGTTGATGCCGAGGCTGGTCGGTCATACGGCGGAGCGTGAACAATTTCGATTCCCCAAAGACCTCGACATCTCCCCAATCATCAACGATTTGAGAAAGAAGGCAGTGGAGCGTCCAACGAACTCCGCAAGACCTAATTCTGTGGCGTAGGTAAGGCTGTCAAGGTTCGGATGGGCGAGGAAGGAATATACGGTCTAGTTGATCAGCCCACGTCTTCATATTTTCCCGAATCTTGTTGAATGTTGCCGCCTGATATTCACCATATTCCTCAAAAAGGAAGACGCCTCGGATTTTGTCGGAATGTCCGTCCCAGGACTGTATGATCTCATAGAGACTACAATGGAAAACGGAGACAGAAACTGGGAGAAGGATGCCAGACAATAACGTGCCCATCTCGTGCGATTCCGCATTTCTTAAGGGTTTGAAACGAAACAATCAGAGGTGAAGGAAGGGCGAAACACGCGACTCTGCGTGCCAGAACTTCGGATGAAAGCTGTTATTAGGCAAGAAAGCGTTGGCTTCCGGACGAACACCACCATGTAGGACGACGAACTCGCCCCCATACAGCAGACAGTCAGTCATGTCGCTGTGAAAGAGCGTTCCACCACCATGTTTCGTGGGATATTTGTCATGAGGGGTTTCTTGAGTGGATTCATACGGAAGGAAGAGGCAAGGAGAACAAATCCCTGGGATGAGATCGACTGAGTGCCTTATAAAGTGTCGTTTGGCGAGCAAATTTTGTGCAACTCTATGAGGTAGTTTGCGCGCATTTGAGGCAGATTCTGATTGTGGGAGAGAGCGCGCGTGCATTACGGCTCCGGTGTTGGTGTGCGCGCAACCACCACCGACGCGCTTGAACCGTTCTCTGTAATGTGGCGTTGGCGTGAATCTCGTCCGTAAAGAGGTCTAGTCTGGAAAGACCGAGGAGAGAGAGTCTTCGCGGATGTTGCCGAGAGTCGACCGTTGGGAGCTTGACTGGTCTGTGAGGCTAGCCTGAATTGGGTGTGTGATGCTAACAGGCCTCACATCGTATGCCAGGCCGGATCGACGCGGAGGTGGTTTTGGTCACAAGAAGGCGCAGTTTTTGGGGATCTTGGTAGGCTGTCAGGATGAATCTGGTGTCTTGATGTTGTTCCGAGGGCTTTTGAGTCGTGGACCAGGTGTCTGAAGCTGCGATGGCTTTCGTGGGCTTGGTGCAAATGGCAGATCCATTTTGTCGTGTTGGAAAGTAGTAAATGTCGTCAGATAAATCGAGACTCCCGCACTATCACCTGATTTGCCGTCCATAAGAGAGATTCGTGATGAACTGGCCATGGACTTTTGAGTTTCCGCATAGAAGAACTCCCTAGGCTCTTAACTGTGGCCTTTATTGACGTATTGAGTCTAGTAGCCGAGCAGTATCCTCAAGGACAAGAGGTCTCCTCCGTCTGAGAAACGTCTCAGGCGGGGGCTTGAGAGTCGAACAGCGATCCATGTTCTCTCCTTTGAATATGACCTCAAAGGAGGGAAGGATTACGGATGAAGATGAGAAACATTGTCCACTTCGCAGCGACCCGTTGCCGTCTGCTCATCTTGCACGATTGAACTTGAGAGTGCCTGGGAGGCGTGACGTGGTTTTGCGGTACCGGCGTGATTTCCAACAATCAGTTTCTGTTTCAATGCAGAGAGAAAAAGTATCTGAGGTAGCAGCACAAAGCTTCTTGGTGCTGTAGCCGGAAAGCTGATGTGATGATGATCGATGATCAAAGATATTCGAGAATCATGAGAGAAATGGTATCATCGTGCGTAGTATCTGGGGCATCATTGGCAGGTTGAGGTTCCATACTTCTTCGGGATGGGTAGATGAGAGATAAGGGAAGTAATAGCGAATAGGATCAAAAGGATGAAAGAGATAAAAGTCGATGAGACGAGACGGTAGCCGCGATACTGTCAGATGCCAGCTACAGAGGAGGTCGGGTAAGGGGGAAGGGGAGTATTTCGAAGAACGAAAGATACAACAACAAGAGCAGAAGAAAGAGGGAAAGAAGCGATTGGTAATAGGACAGTTTTGCCACCCTACCTCGAGTTATATACCTTTGATCTTCACTGCAGGAAAGCAAGACCAAGGGCGCGCGGTTCGGCGTGCCCTACCACGCCAGTGCAACCTCCGTGATCTGCATCTCTGGAAACCCGATGCAGACCTCTCTGGACCTCTAATGGGCTGTTGCTTGCCCTACGGTGTATGCGTGTGTCCATCTGTACTAGACCTATGTGTGCGTGTGTATATGTGTGTGTGTGTGTGTTCCATCTGGCGCCCCCTGCCTACATCAGAACATGCACCGTCATGTCTCGGACATGAGAGAGGCCAATCCACACCAAGCACACACTCACAAGTACGTGTAACGCAAAAAAGACAAGAGGAAGAACAAGGCTTCCTCGCAATAAAGTTTCCGATGCCCAGCGTTGGGGGCGGTCAAGTTCCTGGAGCACGGCATGGATGGTGGCCCTACACATACGAGAAAGGGAAGTAAGCAGAGATCAGCCTTTGCCCTTCGGTGATGCAACGTGATGAAATTAACGATATCCACGGACAGCTCAAAGACCGCGAGATGACCAGGGGACGGAAGCGTGAGGACGACGAGCTTCGCCCAGTCCATCCCGAAGATAAGAAAGTGAGTGGAGGTAATGTTTTGAGGAATCCCCCACAGCTGAGAAGAGAATGATGCCGAATCGTAATACCTTCCCAGTTCCGGTCAACTTGGTTGGAAACTAAGTATGTGATAGGCTCTAGAAATGGCATCAAGAAACCCGAGACAAGCTTAGAAAAGTTGGGAAACATAAAAGAGCAGGAAGGATTCCGGGATACGACACCGGAGAGAAACGGGAATCCATCAGTCCCTTCCCATTCGTCACGTTTCTCTCAACTAGCTGTCTCGCAACCGGAGCTGACGCATGTCATCCCGCAGCGGCACCGAAGAAGCTTGACCGCTTTCCCATCTTACCTGCTCTCTTACATGGCTGGTAAGGCTTGGATTGAGGAAAGATGAGAAGGGGGGAGCGGACTGTACGCCTTGATTCTGATGAGAACTGTGTATCATTGTGATAGCAAAAGAGACACAGAGGGAGTAGAGGCAGGGGGGGGGGGGCAATAACACGGGAAACAAAACACGGCCATGCTCCCCCAGAGAGAAGATGAACAACCAGCATCCATGGGGTTCTTCCCAAACTCTGCCCCAGTTCGCCGGAACCACGAACTGGCTGACACAGACTGGGCTGGCCTGACCCGAACATGACTGGCTCCCATCTCCACGGGTTCGAAGAAAACGAAACCTAACAAGGGGAGAGCGGGAAGACGGGAATCTAGCGGGATCCGTCGAAGAACCCGTTTGAAACATTCAAAGCCGTGACAGGTACTAAGAAAAGACAGGAAAAGAAGAAAGGGAGGCCTTGTTAGTCGTGGTCCGTTCTCTCTCTCTCCGTAGTTTGGGTCTCGGGAAGATATCACCACATCACTGGGGGGGTGTCTTCTTGCCTCTATGATCCTTGAAAAAGGGCGTGGGAAGTTTTGTAAGCCAAGTAACATAACAAGGAACCAGAGATGAAGAAACCACGGTCTCTCTCGGATGCAATTTGGATCCAAAAGATAGCATGTAATCAGGTTCGGTCTCGTTTCCGCTGCTCATTCGCGGGGTACCACAACGATGGGATTCGAGGTTCATGTTCCAAGGCCTAGAGGTCCAAAGGAAAAAATAGAAAGAAAGAGGGGATGAAAACCAAGAAAAGAGGTCAACCCGGGGAGGCAGCCCAAGTGCCTTGAGACACAGAGACAGCAAGAAGAGAAAGGGAAGAAACAGAGTTGACAGCAAAAAAAAGAACTCTAGTCAGCAACAACGCCCCCTCAATCCCAACTCTTGATTCGTTCAAATACAAAGTGCGTGAGACATTGGCTGCTGTCCTCGTTCGTTCGTCTCTTACTTTTCCCATATTCGTGTCAGAACCTGTACGCCTCGGGGGAATGGGCTGAGCGCAGGCGCGCGGGCGGCGGGGCGTGTGTAAGCCCTGGTACCTAAGCACCAGCCAAAGTGTACGTATGCGTATGTGTGCGTGCGTGTGTATGAGTGCAGGCTTGCAGGACTGGACATACAGTTTCTGCGTGTTCGTCCAATTGCAAAGAACGCTGCAAGGCAGTGGGCACGACCATGTTTACCTTTTGACTTACATGGCTGTTGCTGCTCCTGCTGCTGGAGGGTGAGGACGGGCAGTCATACATACACACACAAGAACCAAAGACACACATGCAACTAGAGAGACGCACACACAGGGAGTGCTTGTATTCGATGCGTTATGATTCTTGATAAGCAAGACAGCCAAATAAACAAATTCGATAGCCCGTGGGCTACGGACACTTTCGGACTTAGGAGGGGGGTCTGCGTCCAAGATACAATCAACGGCTTGATGGACTTTCGGTAATGTCCAGATCGGATAGATCACAACATTCTCGGGGCTTTGATAAGAGTGCTGGATGAGTATTGTGGTATCCGGGCTCTAGAGTTGACCCGTTTCCCGTCTCGAATAGAAGTAGCGGCTTTCTTACATGCTAATTTAATAGAGAACGTGAGTAACATGCCAACTCTGACAGAATCTTAGTCCTAGAGCTCCATGTAGAGCAATGACGGCATAGTAACTAATCAAGGGATCTTGTTCGTGATGATAGACCCAAATACTAAGCAGCCAGGGCACGTTGTGTCTTCACATGTACATCGTAAATTTACGAACCTTTGAGGAAGAAGTTTGAGCAATCCCAGTCCCCCGGGACTCGATAAACCTCCAACGGTCAAGACAAGTCAAGAGAGGAAGAGACTCCCAGCGCAAGATCTCCTGATCCTCAAACGAGATCTTCTGAATGTCCCGAGAACTTGAGATCGAAACAAACGAGACGAAAGAAAAAGCTCAAAAGCACACATAACTCTAGAGACTCAACAGCAAGCGGTCAGCATCATTCAACCGAGATGTGTCCCCCGAGCCGAGCGGCATAGGAGTAAACCGCAGGCTTGGAGCCGGGAGAAACGCCGTTCTCGTCCGTTCGTCCCATGCCCTTTCCCGACGTAGGGCAGAAACTGGGAAGAAAAGAGAGGCCCCCCGTACCAAGCGGCGCCCCGGCACCACGGGAACTTGGATAAAGTTGGATCTGGCAGGAGCCAAGATGCGTCCTGCAGAAGGAGGGGCGTGTGAGATCCACGAAAAGCAGGTTGTTATTCGTCTTATTCCGTGGCCCTGGGGGGTATAACGATAAGTTTCTTGTCTGGAGAGTCAAAAGTCCATACAGAGCTAGGGACAGGATGTAAGTATGCATATGGAAGCCATGGCCAGGAAAGAGAGAGGAAGTCCTGCACGCCCGATGTTCGGACAAGCATGCGCCAGCCAAGAACCGAAGTTCGGGTGGTCAGACAGGAATAAGACGCCCGATTTCAAGATTGTGTGGGTAGTTGTGAGAATATGCCCGTTGATGGGGCTGAAAGCTTATGCCTGGAGTTGAGTCGCTGGTGGACAGCGAAAACAAGCCATGCTCATGTCCTCATTGGACCGAATGCGCTTCCTGGGTCAGGCCCTCTGAGACATGGGGAACACAGTCAGAAGCAGAAAATAAGGTAGAAGATTACTCCTTGAGAGACTGTATGGCGGTTCCACTAACAAGGGGCGGACAGATAAGGCTGATGAAGAAGCTGCTGGACAACGTAGCATCGCCAGACAACTGCAACCTAGAGGCGCAGGCCTTCTTCCAAACTGAGCCTCGGCAGAACAAAAGGAATATGCAGCCACGTCTATCATTTTCGTGTAATAGTCCACTCGGATCGATCGGTTGACATACTAGAGGAAAGCCCCGAAGGCCACAGATTTGGCCTCTCGGGTATGGCGCCAGCTTGGGTCGTTATCAAGTTGCTTTGCCAGATGTGCCTAGCTTTTGGCTTTTTCCACAAAGATGGCCTGATTGTCAGATGTCAGGTAAGCAAACAGCTGGAAACCCGTAGTTTGAAGTGATTGGATAAGAGATGAGAGTAGTTGAAGTTGCCTAAACCGCCAACCTACTGCTTCTAGAAAAGCAGTCTTGGACCAGAAGTCCATGTCTCGAAATGTCCGTAGGAATATGAGAAAGGCCAAAGACTTGTATCCTGGAGAAACGAGATCAAATAGATGATCTGCGAGTTCACCTTCCGAGGCAAGCCAGTTCGAGCCCTAGAAATACATCTGAGGTTAACAATATTCCCCGAAGAACGCAGCACCTAGTGTCAGTGTCTAATTACTAGAACCCGTTGTCAAGAAAAATCTCACCAGATCTCGACGTCTACTTAGTGGGAGCTGCTTACAAACACTGGTTCGCGCTGCCACAGCAAGGATAGAGCAGGTCTCAAGCTCGACCGAGTCCAAGCTTGTTCGCGTACAACGAGTTCCAGGGGCTTCTATTTCGAGAGGTATGCTAACCGCGGAAGGATTCGATCGCAGGACTGAGGTGTTCCTCCGGGAGGATTACGAGGAAGGTGTCTCGACTAGCCCGGGAGCACGTCCGGGCCATAGGCTTGCAGAATAGCCGAGCGACCGTAAGGAAGACACTTCGAGGCGGGGGACGTTCTGGAAAATGATCGGTGCTGCGGATGGGAGTGTGCATGTAGGACAGAAGAGTGTCCACCGTATTGATGAATGTCTAGTGCCACGGAATTCAGAGGACAAGCGGTTGGTGGTAGAGACGACCCTACTCCCTGTCAGAACCATTAGTCGGTATGAACAAGAAAAGTGAATATCGATAACCTCAAAGTGCCTTAGAGGCACCCCTCTGGCCTGAAAGATCTTCAGAGAGTGTGTTCATGGTAATACAGAAGCGTCATCGTTTTTTGAAATACGACGGAGAGATTTGCAACCTGGCAGGTCCGAATCGTCAGCAAGAGTATGGGATGGTCGTATGTACCTGGTTAATGATTCCTATGATATGCAGGCTTCGGTAGTTCAAGGGAGCAGCACCGGGTCAGCTAGGCGTGGTTTATCAGCATCACCACTACACATTTGCAAAACTGCAGTAGTTCTGCAATCAAAACAGCGATCAAATTGGCAAGAGCCCCCGTCGAGGTTAGACGCGCTAGAGGGATGAAGCAAGGCACGCCATGCAGGCGTGGTCGGACGTCCGATAGCACAGCCGCACTGGATTTGTGAGTGGGGTTTTTTTTGGACTGCCCTTCCTCCTCCCCGCCTTGGATACCGGCCGGAGCCTCAGGTAAACTTGCGCGCTTCTTGGGCCCACCAAGGCAAGTCGGACGGGCGAGCGGCTGCATTCCATGGGCCCATTGTTGATGGTTTGACGCAGGCAAAGCTTGCAGCGTTCGCCGTGGAAGCCGGCGCAAAGCTGCACTTGGATTCCGGCACGGAAGCACCATCTTGGGCCAAATTCGGCGTTGAGGAGCATTCCAGACCGGAACGTCGGTACTCCAAGCAGGAATAATCGTTTGGGCTGCCGTACTCGGACTTGGAGACGAAGCAGAGTTGCATAGTGTTCCACCTGGACCGTTTGGGCACCGTTGGCCAACAATGGTGTCCGGATGCACGGAGAGAGATGACTCGTTATTGGCAGGAGGCCCAAGGCTGTGGCTCATGGCGGCACCTTGTTGCAGAGCTTCCCGGTCGAGATAGAAATGACGTTGATGTGTCTCACATACTGCCATCCATACTTTGGGACTTGGGAGAGTTGCGAGGTAGCACAGAGAGGGCGTTCGACCATACCAAGGCAATAGGCCTGTTGTGGTAAATGCGATCGACCAACACCATTGCTGTTGGGCTCATGCATAGCTCCAGGAGGCTGGCTGAAGGGATAGAGCCGGCATGAAACGACAAGCCGCGGCGCCGATTCCGGTCGTTTGCCCTCCGGACAGATGTATAGCGCCTTGCGGTAAACCAGGACCAACACCTAGCCGGGTGCAGATTGCTCTCGGAGTTGAGTAATGGTGGAGGGTACTCCGGCACTGGGCAGAGAATACATCCCGTCGAAGGTCTTAGTAGCCAAGCCATCAAATCTATTTCCGTGAGGGAGTACGGATAGGATTTACGATGCCCGTTTGTCTCCTGCTAGTGATTAGTCGCGTTTCGTTTCCTTTTCTTCTATTGGGGAGGGGACCGTTGGAGATCAGCATGCCGCTAGGCACGAAGACAAGCATCGCAGGCTAAGGCCGTGTCAAGCAAGGTAAGCTGTTCCCCGAAAGGTAAAGTGCGAGATGGAAAAGGGGAAGGGCGTGAAGCGGGGTGTGAAATCTGGCGATGTGCTGCGATGACAGGATTCGACCCCCGCGTGTCCGGCTTCGTCAAGTGAAGCCAAAGTGAGTGAGTGATTTCGAGATAAGGAGGCTCAGTCCCGATGCGGTGAGATGAGTTGTTGGACAGAGTGAGTTAACACGTCCAGTGTAGGTGAGCGCCGGCCAGGAAAGGATTGTCCTTGTCTCCGAGAGCCTGGGCTTGGTGAGCCCTCCCCCACCATCTCTTCCTCCCCTCCTTCCCTCCGTAATTTGGGTTTTGGGCGCCGGAAGGATGCGACAGTGCCCTGGGCTCGTACAACATAAGGTATCTTAGGCGCTGTGAGTCGATAAAAGCCACATCGTGTGTTGTGTACTAGTATCCATTGCTACCACTGTACTCTGTACTGCCCCATGAAGGAATCCCTTGTCGCTGGTGGCAACGGGGATAGCATAGACAGCGGGCCGCCCTCGGATAAAGCTGGCTGCTAAGGTTCGGTGGTGAAGCAGTGGTCTTAGTGGAGGATTTGCAGTAGAAGGGCGAAAGGCACCTAAGAAGAGCCTGTGGCCAGTTACTGAGGTTTGGATTAGTGGTCAGAACTTCCATTCTAGGGTGCCATTTGAGCTGCGCGGACTCACCGGCGATTTTGTGATTGGTTCACCTACGACTTGACATCCGCTAGAGCATCCCACCACATCTCCATTGTCGTCCTTGTTTTCACCTTGCCCGTAGACAAACAAGACGACAGCTCGCACCTTGTGGAAAGCATCACGAAGGTCTATTTCGAACAATGTCCTTGTTCTAACCATATCCTGTGCCGTGCAATGTGGGATCCCGAAGGCCTGGGCAATTCAAGACAGCAGTTGCAATGCGAATCGACGAACAATATCCCATGGCGGCCCGTCCATCATCGCAATCAATACCAGGAAGAGAACGAGAAGGTCTGCTTGTTTCTCGTGTGCATACAATTCTACCTGATATTGCTGCATCTGCAAGTCATCCATTTCTAGCTTGCCGTCAAGATGGATGATTTTGAGACTCGGGCATTCGGTGGCCGCCCAATGCTCCGTCCGCACAATGTATGACTGTCGCCTAGGCATCGGATCCTCATTAGATAGCTACATGAGGATCTTCGCAGATGGTTTCCTCCCGGCAGAACGTCGTCGAGATCCGTCTCAAATACGGGCTTCTGCAAAGTACCACTATCGCCTCAGATATCAGTCGAACATGGTCTTCGTCGACCATGGGGCGCCGACCAACGTTGGGTCTGGGTGGCCTGAAGAGGCTTAACGCGGTAGCCCAGTTGAGCTTGGCTGTGCGCCACCAAGCCCGTCCGTCCATGCTGCTCAAGACGGCCGACTTTCAGGCGAGCGATGCACCGACTAGACGTATCTCGTCCATACCCAACCGCTTATCTGGCAGCAGCACGATATGGACGGTGGACCAGGTTACTGACTGACCGCGACTGGGGCACAACCTGCTCCGAGACGCCGCATCCAAGAGTGTCTCTCGTTTGCCCGGCTGCCCACTGCGGCGGAACAGAGGCAGGCGCTAGGTATTGGGATGAATGACCAGATAAGGCATGCATTCCACATATGTGCCGCGTTGAACGTCTTTGCGAGGAATATGGCGTACGGGCCGACTAGGACCACGCCCTTTCCATCCTCCACGGTGGCCAAGGCCCACGCCCCTCTCATCACAGCGATGCTGGAGTTCACAAGCCAAGACAGCAGGGAAGCATGGTATTCTGGAAACTGAAGCTTGTCAGAGTCAGCCTGAAGAGGCAGGCAATGAGCCGTTGCAAGTACCGGCCAATCTCAAAGCCTGCAAACGTTGAATGAAGGAAGATAAGGTAGCGAGAGCGAATTTGGGATTGCATATCAAATCGAAAAATGTCCTGTGCTAAGCCATGCAGTGTAGCACCGTATACCGTACTTCGCATTCTGGGGCGATTTATCATTGTGCTGCGGTTGTCGTTCTGGTCGTCAGCCTGATATTGCCTAGGATGTGTGTAAGTTGCCTGGACCGGATCCTGAGCAAACATAAATGATGAAAGACATGATCGGATTTGGTTTGGCCGTTGTCCGTCGGACCGTTGATTCGGAAACCACTTGTGGCTTCCAGGTTATTCTGGAAAAAGGAAGAAATGTGTCGGTGCTGAGAGCCGGGAGAGTCGATTAAGGTGCTTGTGAAAGAAGCATCTGAATTCCAGCACAGCTGAGCAAAGGGCCCAAGACAGAGGAAAGTAAGGTGAGGCATGGAGCGAGTGCGTGGATGCGTACGAGTGTGTCGGTCTGTTCTATCACTGTCCGTCTTTGCCATCCGAGTGTTTCCAAACGGCATGTGCCATGTATCGGATGAAAGCGATGTCCTCTAGGACGTGTGGCACCGTGCTGACGCAGGCTGTTTTGCCAGAGGTGCTTGTGTTTGGTAATCGAATGTTTGGAATACAGACACAGAGGGCATGGAGTAGAGACGAAGCCGATTGGAGTGGCGCTTGAGTAGTACGAGTGGAGACGTTTGTTCAAACTCCAGAGCGCGTTCCTGTTCCTGCCGCCGCCGTCGCCGCGCTTGTGCTTCTGCGAGAGGCTCCGCGAGAGCTTCCGCCAGGGCGTACAGTGAGTGCATGGAGGTAGTGGTGTAGGTGATTAGGTGCAGCGTGCGCGCGCGCGCGCGTGTCCGGTGGAACGGTGGAAGTCGACTATGCCCACAATAGACGATGGCCTGTTCGACGGTCGAGGTCGAAGCACGGCATCCGGGAAGAAAGTGGAGATTTGGCTCGAGAGACGGCCCATGGCACGGCGTGGCAAGGGAGCTGGCAGATGGAGTCAAGGAGATGATCTGCAGTCCCCTCTCACTAAGAAGAGGTCGAGGCTCTGAACCGGCTCCAGAGAATAGGAATAAGCGTAAGGGGAAACGACGCCGAATGGGACCCCTTGCCTCGACGCCTTACTAGAAGAGGCAAGGCTGCGGAAGGGGATGCGAGCCCCGAGAGACAAGGCCACGAGTGCCACGCTTGCCCTGACCAAGGTTCGCCGTGTGGCCGTGTACGTACCGGAACCAGGTTCACGAAGTGGAAGGGAAGAACGATAGACCTGGCGACAATAGAAAAGGGATCTTCCCGGAACATCCATGGCCCGTACCGCACCGTCCGCACATTTTTTGCCTTCCAACTCCAACCCTACCTACTGGCTGTATCCGGAGTTCCCAGGTACGAAGTAAGGTACTGCCAAAGGTACATTGACCGTGTACTGAGGTACGTGTTGCTGACCGACCATCATCGAGAGGCGATGATTGACCTGCCCATAGGAGGTGAATGGACTTGTGTTTGGGGACCTGCGTTGGCCTCGTTTCTTTTGGGAACGGTACAGTCCAGTATCAGTGACCGTTTCCCTGGATAAAGACCGGCTGAACAGTCTATGCTTTCCCAGATGCAGCTAAAGAATGGAGAAACAAGCTTCCCATAACGATACCTTCCTCGGTACCGGGCGCTGTAACTTGCATATCCACTATGGATAGGGATATGGATGTCGATGTAGGGATAGGTACACTACGGGAGTACCTTACTCGGACGGGCGTGGTAGGTATCGAGAATATCCGCTTTCCTGCTGAGGTAGGTAAGTCAAGAGACAGCTATTCTGGGTACCACAGTTTTCAGGTGAAGGGGCGGTACGTTCCTCTCCTGTCCTGACATGAGCATGATGAGGTGGACGGGAATAGCACTGGGTGGATTGGTAGGAGGTGGGCGGTGTTCAGGTGCCACGGTGCGTGGGCAGGAAAAGAGAGGAAGGCGTTTGACGACAACACCCTCACTTTGCAAGTTGTGCCCACTTTGATCGGTACGTGCCCACCTGTTGGCCCTACCGGACGTGGGGTGAGGTGAGGTGAGATCGAAAAGTGGTGCTCTTCCCCCTTGCCCATTTACTTGCCGGGGCCCGAGACCCCACTCTTGCACCAAAAGGGGCAACAGTGGGCAATGGAAGAAGGAAGCGATCCACCTTGCTTACCTATCCGAGCTTGGTACGTATCGGAATCAGGAACGTATCTTTTCAATCGATGAAGGAAGGAACATGGAGTGCGGTGGTGGGCGTCGTCCAACTTCCTTGAGAGCCGCAAGCCACAAGCCGCAAGCCGCAGCCCACCACTTGCCCGCATCCCGTCCGCCGCCGTTCTCCCCCACCACCGTCAAGTCCGACGACGTCAGCCAGGGCAGGGCAGTTGTGTCTTTTTCTCCGAACTTCACCCAGCAACGTCTCGCATCCTTCTTCCAGCCCGTCAGCCTCTTCTGTCACCTCTAACTGGACATCCATCCACCAGGGCTCGCGATAGATCACCAAACGTCGATATGCATTCTAACTAAATCCGATACATCAGCAACCATTGCCATTTAATCCTTCGCCTTTTCTCTTCTAAACGCCAAAATCATGATCATCCATTGGTCCTGAGGTCCCCAAAAAGGAGGGGGCGTGGGGCGTGTCGGTTTGGTTTCTATCTCTGGGTTCATCTCGCTTTGGCAATGTCCATGGGGATGTCCGTCGGACAAAGCGTCGACCCAGCGCCCACCCCCACAACCACGACCACAATCGCACACAGTCCGCATCCCGCAATCCGCAATCGACCTACCCAACGCCCATTCACCCTGTTTACACGCTCTCCATCCGAGCTCTTCTCTAGGAATCCGACAGGCCTGCCGCCCGCCGAATTGCCTGACACGCCGTTCAACTCCATGTGGGGAAGCCGCATCGCGAGCTGTGAGAGGCCCAGTCTGCGCACCCGGCCTGGCTCGTATTGCGCAGTTTCACCAGACCGTTTCTACCATGGTGCCGTATGCTGCTGCCCTGCGTGGCCATGTTTCGTATCTTTGCTCTGCTTACCTTCTTCAGTACTCTCCTCATGACATCTGGTGCAGGCTCAGTGTGGTCCGGTCTCGACGTCCCTCTGATGCCAGCCCTGCTCCCAGGTTGACGCCTTTCCAGCACCCTCGATCACGCCTAACGAGGTAATCTTGGTGCTTACCCTTAACGGACCGTCTTCTTCTCAAACCCGTTTCACCGCTTTCGATCGTGTTCTTGCTGTTAACGCTTCCGAGATCGAAACTCGTTTTCTTTCGACTGCCATGCGAGCTTGCTCGAAACTCGTCCCGTAAGGTAACTCACGACGCTGCTATTGTACAGCCCTGCGCTACCTGCCTACCCTATACGGTAGTATATCATGGCTTCTGGACAGGTAGACCAGGCAACACTCCTGGTGTCATCACGCCATGTTTGGCCAAGGTGTACTTGACATGCTCCACCGACAGGTACACTTACTACTGCTTACTTCCAACTCGAGATATGTGCCATCCAAGAAGCCCGAGTCACGAGTAATCGATACACGAGCCGGTACATTCTCTATCCCTCTCTCCACGGCGCCGGCCTGGGCGTGTGGATCCTCGAGTGTGAGAAACATTGGCAAAATGCGTGAGCCAAATTCCGCTCTGCCTTGCTTCCGCTCGAGTTGCCGCGCTGCGGCCCATTGCGGACCTTCCTCTGTCTGTCCGGCTGCCCGTTCACTCAGCATAGATGAATTGGAGTAGGGAAGCCCGTGTGGCGGCCTTGATCGCTTGCCCTGAACCAATGGGTCTCGACCGATGCGGCAAGACACTGAAAATCATCCATGAACTTCGGTCACCGAGGATTCTCAGGGCCGGACTGACGCTAGCCACCCGGGCGAGAGAAGGATGGGCCCTAGTGCGAACGAAGGGAAGGGGGTGCACGGGGGCGTGCGGATACTTGGGATGGATTCTGTCCACGCACCCCTCCCCTTTTACCTCACTCCCTCTCTTACCAGCATGTGTTGCATGTTGTGATTGATACCACTATCCATCAGCCATGACATTGACAGCTGGGTTGAGTAACTCGGGAGGTGGTCTGTTATTGGATTGGTGTGCACACCCGTTGCCCGTCCTGTCTCGAGCCCATCTCAGTCATATAAGTTCAAGAGACTCTCCCCTACAGACATACTCTTTTTTCCAGACCATCGGAACCTCATCACCCTAGGAAATCTATGTCGACAACCCTTCAAGATGGCCGACATGATGTCTTATCTCCTCTTCGGAGATCAGTCACTTGATACCCATGGATTTCTCGCCGAGTTCTGCCGTTCAGGGAATCCGAGCACCCTTGCGAAGACGTTCCTCGACCAGGCTGGCCAGGCTTTGAGGGAGGAGATCGATGGTTTGGGGAAGTTGGAACGGTCGAAGCTCCCCACGTTCCTGACGCTCCGCCAACTCAACGAGCGTTACCACGCCCAGAGCATCAAGCATCCTGGTATCGACAGCGCCCTCTTGTGTATCACCCAGTTGGCCCATTACATCGAGTACGTCGCCTGGACAACTAGCCAAAGTTCTTTCTGTGACATCTCCACTAACAAGCGTGTAGCCGCCACGAAAAGGAGCCGCAAGATGTTTCTGTTCACGAACACACTTTCTTCATGGGTCTTTGCACGGGGCTTTTCGCCGCCGCTGCTATCGCCTCGACCCCTTCAGTCTCTACCTTGATACCCCTTGCCGTTCAGGTAGTCCTCATGGCCTTCCGAACCGGCACTCACGTCGGCTCGTTGGCTGAGAGGCTTAGCCCGCCGGTCGGTCAATCTGAACCCTGGACACATATCCTTCCCGGCCTGAAGGAATCCGAAGCCAAAGAGGCACTTACTAATTTCCATGAATCTAATGTAAGCCTCATTTTTCAAGAGTCCCGTCTCATCTACGGCCTCTAACCTTGCCACAGTATATCCCCGTCGCCAGCCAAGCATACGTTAGCGCTGTGTCGGCATCAAGTCTGGCAATCTCAGGACCGCCGGCTACCCTCAAGGCCCTTGAGGACCAGAATGTCTTCGGCGTCAAGCCGACGGCTATTCCCGTCTACGGACCCTACCACGCATCACACCTTCACGGTACCGCAGATATCGAGAAGATCCTGCGCCTCAACGACCCCAAGGTCGCCGAGATTCTGGCTAAGACGAAGCCTCGCTCTGCCATTATGTCAGGCACCAAGGGCATTTGGTTCGCCGAGACCGACACCAAGTCTCTCATCAAGGCCGTCACACACGAGTGCCTCATTGATGTGCTTCAATTCCAGAAAGGTATTGAGGGATGCATCGAGACTGCTCGCGACTTCGAGGGGTCAACTTGCCTCGTTATCCCCTTCGGCCCCACACACAATGCCGAGACTCTTTCCAAGTTGATCAAGGACAAGACACAGTTGGACGTTACCGTCCGCCCTGGACCTAGAATCCAGAGAGAAAGCTACAACTCTCCTATTGGCAACCACGGCTCCAGCGGAAAGTGCAAGCTGGCCATCGTTGGTATGGCCGGTCGTTTCCCCGACGCCGCCAGCCACGAGAAGCTATGGGAGCTTCTTTCCAAGGGTCTGGATGTGCACAGGGTCGTGCCTGCGGATCGTTTCCCGGTCGCAACCCATTACGATATTACCGGCAAGGCTGTGAACACCAGTCACAGTCAATACGGGTGCTGGATTGAGAACCCGGGATACTTCGATCCCCGTTTCTTCAACATGTCTCCCCGTGAGGCGTTCCAGACCGACCCCATGCAGCGTATGGCCCTGACTACCGCCTACGAGGCCCTCGAGATGTGCGGATATGTGCCCAACAGGACACCCTCTACAAGATTGGACCGTATTGGTACTTTCTACGGCCAGACCTCTGACGATTGGCGTGAAATCAACGCCGCTCAGGAGGTCGACACCTACTACATTACTGGTGGTGTCAGAGCCTTCGGCCCCGGTCGCATCAACTACCACTTTGGCTTCAGTGGTCCTAGTTTGAACGTCGATACGGCCTGCTCGTCCAGTGCCGCTGCCCTCAACGTTGCCTGCAACTCTCTGTGGGTGAAGGACTGCGACACCGCCATCGTCGGTGGTCTGTCTTGCATGACCAACCCGGATATTTTCGCAGGTCTGTCGCGTGGCCAGTTCCTGTCCAAGACCGGACCCTGCGCCACTTTCGACAACGGCGCCGATGGCTACTGCCGTGCTGACGGCTGTGCCTCCGTCATTGTCAAGCGTCTGGATGATGCCGTCGCTGACAAGGATAATATCTTGGCTGTGATTTTGGGCACCGCGACCAACCACTCTGCTGATGCCATTTCCATCACTCACCCCCACGGACCTACCCAGTCTATCTTGTCGAGGCACATTCTCGACGAGGCTGGTGTTGACCCCCTTGACGTTGATTACGTCGAGATGCACGGTACTGGCACCCAGGCCGGTGACGGCACTGAGATGCTTTCAGTTACCAACGTCTTCGCTCCTGCTGACCGCAAGAGAGCTGCTGACCGCCCTCTGTACCTGGGTGCTGTCAAGTCCAACATTGGACACGGAGAAGCTGCTTCTGGTGTCACTGCCCTTACCAAGGTGCTGATGATGATGAAGAAGAACGCGATTCCTCCTCACGTCGGTATCAAGAAGGAGATCAACAAGGGTTTCCCCAAGGACCTTTCAGAGCGCAATGTCAACATTGCATTCCACCTCACTCCCTTCAAGAGGAGAGATGGTAAGCCCAGACGCATCTTCGTCAACAACTTCAGTGCTGCTGGTGGCAACACTGGTCTCCTTTTGGAGGACGCACCCCTTGTGGCCAATGCTGAGGCCGATCCTCGCAGTGTCCAGGTCGTTACTGTCACCGGCAAGTCCAAGGCTGCCATGATCCGCAACGCCGAGAGACTTGTTGGCTGGATGGAACAGAACCCCGAGACTCCTCTTGCTCACGTGGCCTACACCACCACTGCCCGTCGCATCCAGCACTACTGGCGCATGAACGTTGCTGCTTCAGACCTCCCTGAGGCCCAGCGTCTGCTCAAGGACAGACTCAAGGAGAACTTCACTCCTATCTCTACCCAGCAGCCCAAGGTTGCCTTCATGTTCACGGGACAGGGCTCTCACTATGCTGGTCTCGGCAAGGACCTGTACGCCCATTATCACGTCTTCCGCGATAGCATCGACGAGTTCAACCAGCTCGCCCAGATTCATGGCTTCCCCAGCTTCCTGTCCTTGATCGACGGTAGCGAGCCCGACGTTACTAAGCTGTCCCCAGTTGTTGTGCAGCTTGGCCTCTGCTGCTTCGAGATGGCTCTCACCCGTCTCTGGGCTTCCTGGGGCATTCTGCCCAGCGCTGTCATGGGTCATTCCCTGGGCGAGTATGCTGCTCTCAACGCCGCAGGGGTCCTGTCTGCCAGCGACACTATCTACCTTGTTGGAGCTCGCGCCCAGCTTTTGGTCCAGAAGTGCACCGCCGGCACTCACGCCATGCTTGCTGTCACAGGCCCTGTGGAGGCTGTCATGGAGGCGCTTGGCGCCCAGGCTGAGGCTGTCAACGTTGCTTGCATCAACGGTCCCCGCGAGACCGTCCTCAGCGGTGCTGCCGCCAAGATCTCCGAGATCTCCTCGCACCTTGGTACTGCTGGCTTCAAGTGCACTCAGCTCAAGGTGCCCTTCGCCTTCCACTCTGCCCAGGTTGATCCTATCTTGGATGACTTCGAGACTCTTGCTCGCTCCGTGAGCTTCGACATGCCACGCGTGCCCATTATCTCGCCTCTCCTTGGCAAGATGGTCGAGCACGAGCCAGTCAACGCTGCCTACCTCCGCAACCACGCCCGTGACGCCGTCAACTTCCTTGGCGGCCTTGTCCACGCCCAGCAGTCTGGCGCTGTTGATGAGAAGACTGTTTGGCTTGAGGTCGGCCCTCACCCCGTCCTTGCCAATTTTGTCAAGTCTTCCTTCGGCATCAGCACCATTGCTGTGCCCACCCTCCGTCGCAACGAGCCTACCTACAAGATTCTTAGCAACACTCTGTGCGCTCTCCACACTGCTGGTATCAACTTGGACTGGGATGAGTTCCACCGCGACTTCACCAACTGCACTCGTCTTCTGGATCTTCCCACCTACTCCTTCGACGAGAAGAACTACTGGCTCCAGTACACTGGTGATTGGTGTCTTACCAAGAACCGTGGTCCTTCCGCTGTCAAGGCTCCCCTCCAAATCGAGCCTGCCAGGCCCAAGCTATCGACCACCTCCATTCATGCTGTCACCAACGAGGACGTCAAGGGCGATATTGCTCTCATCGAGACCGAGACCAACCTGTCGAGGCCCGACACCCGCCCTCTCGTTGAGGGTCACTTGTGCAACGGCGCACCCTTGTGCCCTTCTACTCTCTACGCCGATATGGCCATGACCGTTGCAGACTACGCTTACAAGATGCTTCGTCCCGACACCGAGAACATTGGATTGAATGTTGCCAACGTCGAGGTGCCCAAGACCCTCATCTTCAACGAGAAGCTTGATGCTCATATCTTGCGAACCACTGTTACTGCCAACGCAACGCTCGGCTACGCCGATGTCAGCTTCCACACTGGAGAGGGTGCCAAGAAGACCGAGCACGCCACTTGCAAGGTCGTCTACGGCAGCACTGAGCAGTGGGCTGACGAGTTCGAGCGTGTCAGCTACCTCATCAAGGGTCGCATCGATGCTCTTGAGGAGGCCGAGAGGCAAGGCAAGGCTTCTAAGATTGGCCGTGGCCTGACTTACAAGCTTTTCACTGCCCTGGTTGACTACGATACCAAGTACCAGGGTATGGAAGAGGTCATTCTTGACAGCAAGACTTGTGAAGCCACCGCCAAGGTCAGCTTCCAGACTACCGACAGAGATGGAGACTTCTTCTTCAACCCCTACTGGATTGACAGTTGTTGCCACATTTCTGGCTTCATCATCAACGGTACTGATGCCATTGACTCTCGCGAGCAAGTCTTCATCTCCCACGGATGGGGCTCTATGAGATTCACGGAGAAGCTCGATGCGACCAAGACTTACCGCTCCTACGTCCGCATGCAGCCTGTCAAGGGTACCAAGATGATGGCTGGTGATGCGTACGTCTTTGACGGCGACCGCATCATTGGTGTTGCTGGCGATGTTAAGTTCCAGTCCATCCCTCGCAAGGTCCTTAACATGGTTCTTCCTCCTCGTGGTCGTGCTGCGGCAGGTGCTGCACCTGCTACTGCGGCCACGGCACCCAAGGCTGCTGCCCCTGCCAAGGCTGCTCCCGCCAAGGAGAAGAGCGGCAAGGAGAAGGCCTCCAAGCAGGTCACTGCAAGCAACCTCAAAGCTGTCAACGCCAAGCTCTCCAAGCGCTCCGTCGTCCAAGATGTGTTTGACATCCTAGCGAAGGAAGTTGGTGTTACCCAAGATGAACTCGCTGACAACATCGCGTTCACTGATCTGGGCTGTGACTCACTGATGGCTTTGACCGTCTCCGGCAGAATGCGTGAGGAGCTTGACATCGACATTGACTCTCACGCTTTCGTCGAGTATCCCACCATCGGAGCTTTCAAGATCTTCCTTGGCCAGTTCGAGAGCCCGGACCGAAAGGATAGTTACGTCCAGGACTCTGGTGATTCTAGCGGCTCTGTCTCCGAGACTCCCGAGCTTGAGTCTGATTCCAACGTCACTACTCCCTACGAGGAGAGCGACCGCTCAGTCAAGGGCGATGCTCAGGAGGAGGATTGTGATGATCTTCAGAACATCCTTCGTGAGACCATTGCCACCGAGATGGGTGTCGAGGTTGAGGAGATTATCGCCGCTCCTGACTTGGCTGCTCTGGGCATGGACTCTCTGATGAGTTTGTCAATCCTCGGCACTCTCCGTGAGAAGTCTGGCCAGGACATTCCCAACGATCTCTTCGTCACAAACCCCTCTCTCTTGGAGGTCGAGAAGGCCCTGGGCATTGGCCCAAAGCCGAAGGCCGCCGCCGCACCCAAGCCTGCAAAGGCTGCTCCTGTCGCTCGGCGGGAGAAGGTGGAGCCTACCAGAGAGATTAACACTCACCCTGGTAACACCACTGCCTCCATCACCAAGCCCCCTCCACCAAGAGAGATCATTGACAACTACCCTCACCGCAAGGCGACTTCCATCCTTCTCCAAGGCAGCACCCGCACTGCCACCAAGAACCTTTGGATGGTTCCCGACGGCAGTGGTTGCGCGACTTCCTATACCGAGATCAGCCAGGTCTCCACACAGTGGGCTGTCTGGGGTCTCTTCTCCCCCTTCATGAAGACGCCCGAGGAGTACAAGTGCGGTGTCTACGGTATGGCCTCTAAGTTCATCGAAGCCATGAAAGCAAGACAGCCGAAAGGTCCCTACTCCTTGGCCGGCTGGTCTGCGGGCGGTGTCATCGCCTACGAGATTGTCAACCAGCTCACCAAGGCCGGCGAGAGTGTCGAGAACCTCATCATCATCGATGCTCCCTGCCCCATCACCATCGAGCCTCTCCCCAAGAGTCTCCACGCCTGGTTCGCCTCCATCGGCCTGCTCGGCGAGGGTGACGACGACAACAAGAAGATCCCTTCATGGCTCCTTCCTCACTTCGCCGCCAGTGTCACTGCCCTTAGCAACTACACTGCGGAGCCCATCCCCAAGGACAAGTGCCCCAACGTCATGGCAATCTGGTGCGAGGACGGTGTCTGCCACTTGCCATCCGACCCTCGCCCTAACCCCTACCCTACGGGTCACGCACTCTTCCTTCTGGACAACAGAACCGACTTTGGTGCCAACCGTTGGGATGAGTACCTGGACATCAACAAGTTCAGGACCAGGCACATGCCTGGCAACCACTTCTCCATGATGCATGGCGATTATGTAAGTCTATAGTCCTCTACCTCATATCCATCCATCAACTAACCAAGTTTCCCAGGCCAAACAACTTGGACAGTTCATTCGTGAAGCGGTTTGCGAGTAAGGAACTACATAGCGGAGCATGAGCATACGCGCATTGCAGGGTATAGAAGGGACACAGGACATCACATGACGACGCGAGCATGATATGAGACTGACTTTACTTTTCCTTTTACTACATTGTTCATTTCTTGTCATCATTTTTCTTTTTTCTGTCTTAACATTTGATATCCGCTCCCTGTACAAGTGCGACCGGCATACATCTACGAATCATTCCTTATTTACGTCAAAGGGAAGGGATAACTGGAAGGGTGGGAAATGGAAGAAAGGGGGGAGGATACTTACACTACGAGGGGCGTAACTGTCTCATAATGCTCGGCCTTTTTCTTATCTGTCACGATCTTCTTGTCTTTCCTTACAACCACAACATGGCTTTTGGTGTTTAGTGTTTTTTATTGATTTTTTCGAACGGTCCATAGATTGGTACGCTTCAGCCGTACTCACCAACAAGATAGCAGTACTTTGAGTTTAATACACAAAGTCAAAATAACTTGCGTACCGCTTTGCAAAGTGAGTGAATCTTTACTGGTCAAGTCTATCGACCTTGGAAAGTCCTTGCCTATTTCATCCAATCTTTGGACATGAAATTGCCAGTCTTGTCAGAATTCGTCTCATCCCAACTTCGCACTCTTAATTCTTCGCTGCGACTTCGCCGTCACAGGGGTTCTCCAATGTTCCAGAGGTTCCAGCAGAGAGAGGTGTGGGTTGTAGGGCGGTCTTAATGCGGCCATCACTTCGCGTATCGTGTGTTCCTTGCTTTTCGCGTTAGATACTTGCGACGACGGGGGTGCATCCCCTGCTTCCGATTCCATGTTCTCGATATCTTCACAAGTTTTTTTTTTTTTTGGTTTTCTTTTTGACTTTTGTCCCGCCATGCTCATACTTCCTACTTTTCCCAAGGAGCAAGAATATCAGTTAGTCTCTATCTTCTGCGTACTTGTACTTGACAAGGAGATGCTCGTTTTGCACACCCCGTTCCTGTTCAATTTTGGCCATCGGGATTTTCTGTCAAAAGCAAAGCCCTTCTCGTCGATCTCGACGATGGTCTTCAAGATATATGCCCATACTTTCGATCCACCCCACCGCATGTTCCTCTAGATGGGATCATCCATGATGCTCGGCCGGACCCTTGGATTATATCTCTTTCGCCCAGAACCCACCTACCCTCATCCATACCTACCCTCGTCCATACCTACCCACTTCCCTTTCCGATCCCATCACGCATTATAGCATCTCCAACTCGTTCCCCTCCAGAACGCCATACACGGCAATCATCTCGTCTCGTGCATGGAGACAAAGAACAGTTGACACAACCATGTCCTTGCCCCCCTCCCGATTCGTAGATCCTCTCCCCAAGGCACACCAGATTTCTCGTGTGAAGATCCTCGCCCGTCCCAATTACCCAAATCTGGTCTTTCCCTCCTTCTCTATCCGCGCCCCTCCTCCCTCCCCCACCCGCCAACGTCATGGCAGGGCAGACGTAAAACGAAAGGCAAAGCGGAAAACCGATGATGCGATCACGGCGATAAACTTAAAGTACGGCTTATCCCCCCGCGAGACGCATTTGTGTGACGGAACGATAGATCCAGGCCTCATCTATGTGCTGACCCAGGGTTTTCCGATTTTGATCAAGTAGCTATCGCGATCTTTCGCTGGAATGGAATCCGCATCGTATCGTTCGTACAATGTGACGCCTGCGAATCCCATTCGGAAGACAAGACGACGGCATCTCTCTGCCAGCTCAGGGGTCACCCTCCCAATGAAACCCGAATCCCGGGCCTGGGTTGTAGACGACATATGCATGATACGAAAACCGGATAACGTGATAATTTGCGCTGGGCCACACGAAACGAAGCAAATCTACCTGAAAACCGGATAGTGCAACCATTCTAAGATCTCGCTGTATGTGTTTTTGAAGCAGTGCTCCCCAAAAAAAGCAGCACGCGATCGCGGCTGTGATGGCATTGCCGGGAGACATCTTCGACTCCGGTTCCGTCTCAGGGCCGAGTGCCAATTACCCAATAAGTGTCTCGCGAAGTAACATCGAGATGTTGCTTTACCAATACAATTACGTTCTCCAAGAAAGCATCCCACCGCTCCTGAGCGCTATCAGCATCCTAATCAACAAGCTGGTGTAAACATACCTTTAGTCCTCTCTGATTCTTGCAACTCGTCGCCATTGTCGACCCCGAGTCCGAATCCGTGATATGGTATCCGACAAAGTGGTCGAAAAGACCACAACCACATTCCAATGTCCCATGTACCATTGGTACATTGGCACTACATGTGCCACTCTGTACCCGATACCACAAGATGGTCTCAAATGCCACATGACCCTCCCTTTCCTCCCCCTTCGACTCTGCCCCGGATTCCCTCCCGAGTCAATGTCGAGCGAGACCTAGGCGTTCCAAATATCCCTCTGACCATTCACTTTCCCTACCCCCCCTCCTCTTCACCTTCTTCACTGCTGGGGTTAGGTAGTGTTCTGGATCAAGGGCCGTAGTGCCGCTGACCACCCGTGTCTGTCTCAGAAGCCTTTGAGTGTCGACACTGTCTTGGAAGGGATACCACGTGCATATCCGCCAGGCACATGACCGCGCGTGTGCGCGCGCGTTTGTAAGCATAGACATATCTCTCCGGGGTCTCTGAAGAACAGAATCGCGCCGCGAGGAACAGTGATCTTCACCACAGCCTGCTGCAGTCTCTTGCTGTACTCGATGGACACTCCTATATTGTGTCTTGTTTCGTCATCTCGCCACAACACATCCATGGTACGGAGTACAATGATTACATAGACCTAGACCTGTTGAGTGAGACAGGTCAGGCTATAGCCCCGGCCTCGCCTGCATCTTGCATTTTCGCAGGGAGCAGCAAGTGTGAGTGATTGAGAGATCCCCTCAAGACGTAGCTGTCATCTGGTGTCGCAACAACTGATGCGGGCGCGAAGACAGGCATCAGTAGCTACGAGGGCAAGGGGATCGGGTGCCCAAAGAAACCACCGGCCTAGCCGTGTAAGAATACTTTGCGCATTGGAACCTGCATCGATTATCTTCCGCTCGTACCCGTCGACTTCCGCCTGCATGTACAATCTGCACTATCGTCCTCGTGGGGTTTTGAAAGGAACACTACTCCTGTCCAAGAGGGGGGCTGCGATTTATCCAGGCGCCCGCCTTCGGCGAGCGGCAACATCGACGTCGCATTTGCCGGGTCGATCATATCCGCCCACATGGAGGCCCTTCCATGCGGCTCCCCGTCGGTGAGCACCCACTGAGTTGAACACAAGCTCAATTCAGCACAGCATGGTCATCAACAACGCGTATCATGTCAAACGCTTCCATGATCCTTTTCAAGAACCCATTTTTGGGGTCGGGATATTTGTATTGTATTCGACAGCATCGCCAAGCTGCGGGTAGAAAGAGCAATCTCATTTCTCGTCATATGGTTCCTTGTATGACATGAGAGGTGATTCAAAAGCACCATGAGGCCAGTCAATGACCAGTGCAATCAGTAAAAATCCATGTAAATTGCCACAAAAGTACCGGTAAGTCGCCATCTCGAGTCCTGTGACCGGGACTATCGACTGTTGTATCACACCTCTGCGATACGAGAGTTCCGGCTGGAGGGACCTGGGGAGATAGCCACGTCGCTGCAGCAGAGAAAGAACGCGACCCTTGGTACACCAGTTCCCTTTGCTTCACGAGGGCGCTACCGAATGGATGGTAGAGGCGTGGAAGCGGCACGGGTCGCTGTCTGGTGCTATGTAACCGACACTCGCCGGTCTTGATCCAATGCATTCCCCCGTACCGACGCAACTAGTGCATCGTGGGATGGCCAGTCGCACCGCGAGCTGCGAGTGCTGTCGCTCCCTTTCGTACGTAATTGAGATGGCAAGATAGCCTTAGGCCCCATCGCTTCGCCAAATGTCCTCGTCATGACACCTACATCCGGCGCTGCCGCACCAGCATCGCGGAGAAGATAGGGCCCTGATATCGCGTCTCAATTGAAGCTCGCGCTCGGTCTGGAGACAGAACAGGTTCTCTCTGCATGCTCCATTCTCGCCTTCGACTACAAGACTCTGATATCGGAACCTACACGGAACTTATGTGGCGGTCGCAATGCCGTACAATTCTGCGAAGTTTTGGAGCAGCAAGCCGTTTGTGTATCGTTTAGCGAGACAACGTCCTTTCAAGTCTCCGATTGAATATCACAGCCGACTCATGAGGCAATGGGGTGATTATCAATGTGTCAATTGCGAAGGAACCCAAGCAACATCGAGAAATCGACATGCTGGTTCGCAAATCGTATGTTGGCTTGGTGGTAAGCTCGACGGTACCCTCCCCGAGTGAGTGCAAAGATTAATATTCTGACCGGCCGAGCATTGCCAGGTAGGGGCTACGGATAGCTGCTTGTTAGCGGCTGCCTCACGCTTGCCTTTGTTCTCATACGCCGTGTTCGCGACATTCGAGATGAGGATCACGAACTACAGAGGCCTGTTTGCCTCGCAAACTTGACGGAGGCCACGCGAAAGGATAAGACTCTTAGAGCGCGTGGCAACACATCGTATTCCCCTGGAAGAAATAATCTGAAAGCATGCTGCCGTCATACGAGGAAGAATAGGATATTGCCTTTGTCGTTTCTTTTGACCTTGCATGCCTAAGCGCACCCGAAGGCCTTAGTACGCTCCGGTGGAGGAGACTGAAATAAACGGCGATACGGTGAAAGCGCTAGCTTGGGGCCGGACGGGAGCGTTTAATCGGCCGCTTCTGTGCTAGGAGTTGGCTGGACAGCGATGGGTGAGAGGGCAATATCACGTGCCTGGTGAACCTCCTTGACTGACTTGGTTCGCACCATCCCTGTAGTCTGTTCGTCTGTGCCGTCCGGGTGCCCATTGTTGTTGATGGTCGAAACCATAGGAACGCGGAGCCAGGATGACTATATCCTTGGAACCACTGGGAGTCCTATTTCCAGCCACACCAGCCTTTTTGGGCCTTGAATAGGGAGTTCGAGAACACGTATGTCGCAGTTGCTGTGCGCCCGAAGATAAGGTGCCTGAACGCTCACTGTCGTCTGGATACACGACGTTTCTCAGTGCGCTCATCCCTGGGTAGGATCAAACACAGGCTGGTGAGAATGAGATCCCTTCCGGGGCTCAGAGACGATATCTGCCAGTTGCTGGTGCTTACCGCTATACGGGACAGTAGCATCACAAATTCTTGGTGTAACTGTCATCAAACTCCACATGCGGATCTGCGGCGGCTTGCATTTCATCTGGTTGCGCAACCTAGACAGTCGAGTTGTTGGGCGTAAATAACGAATAATCAGCCAATAGTGAAAGTCCGGTGCGCCAAAGTCTGCTGGAATAAGCAACAATTGTGCATAGAGGACGATCGATTTGGAGGGACGAGCCGTCACCCAGTCGGATCTTTCTTTTCGGGGCCGATATCGTTGTTGTCAGTGTTTTGAACATAGACACCATCAATCAAACAGGCCGGTAATAGCGATGAGTTGCCAGCGCATGGATCAGACTCCACCGGGAGCAGGAGCAAGCAAAGGAACCGGGTTGTTGTTGCGGGGTTATTGGCGCCCGCAAAGTACATCCATTGATCTGTGGATCAGAAGAGACGCACTTGCAAAATTGCAAGATCTGTCGAGTCTCAAGGCCGACTTGACCCTTGCGCTGTCAGAGTCCCCAGATTCGTCCGAAACATGACATGATCGACGTTGGAAGGCCTCGTTTGGTGGAGATCTCACCAGAACTGGCCAAAGTGGAAGCCCGTGCGAGATTTTGGCTGTCAATGGTATCGACTTGTCTCTATCCGAAAGCAGGCATTTGAGGGACAAGGGCTGAAGGGGAATTACAGTCCACTGGAACTTAGCGTTGAGCTTGTTTGCTTTGCTCGAAGAAATCCAAAGAATTGTTTCGCAATGAGGCACCCCTCCTTTCTTTAGTTGATGGATCGGTAGAACGGTGTCTCAGTTAATCAAGATGCGTTGTTGGACACAATGAAAAAGATTCTGCTGGTTGTCGGCTTTGTAGATTGCCTGCGAGAGTCCTAATCCGGAATGTCATGCTGTCTGTCTTTGGGCGACTGGACAGTGTCTTGAAACAACTTTGCGCGCGCTAAGATTGGTAGGCTTTGGGTCTTTGTATGCCTGATATCCGTACTCAACCCCACGTATCGACGCCACGCTCGAACGTTGAGGGCTGATGCTTCAGAATAGCTCTAGCGTTGCTTGGAAAGGGACGAGAACACACCTCGGGGAGCCACGTCGCGGCCCATAACTCCGAGTATGATGTCATCTTCTGTTGATACGTTTTCGACAAGGACCTAAGAGTTCCCAAATTTGAACCGGCAGCTTATCAAGGAACTGTTGGACTGGAAGGGCTTCCATTCTATTGGAAGGGCGAAGACCACGCCAGACGCCAACTTGTTTCCTTTGGCCGTGGCTGACATTTCTCAGCTCTGCTCGAAATGAGGATCACTTCCCTTTGGGGAGGGCTATTGCTCCTTTTGTGGTGTATGAGAACGACATGCTAATCAGCAACGGTCGCTATGACTGACTTGGTAACCTAACGTCTAGGCGTCAGGTTCTTGGTGTCTTATTAGAGTCGTGGACCGTACTAATCTTGAAGCCATGAGTGGGGGATTTCCCCCAACCTCACCGTTCGGATGATGCTGACCCAACTCCGGGACTGGGGGACCAATCAAAACTGGTATGCTGAAAGCGCGATAGGGTCGTAAGGAACGGTGAAGGACAACGCGCTTTCATAAGGACAGGGATGTCATCATATAACATTTGCCGGGTTTACTGGCTGTCTCGCTTCTCGGGAGATATCCGCGGGGCAATGGCACAAGACACTATTGAGGGCGATCGTCGCCGTATGTAGATGCCGGACCGCTGTCATCTTCAGCCTCACTTGCCCCAATTCTCCGATGACTCCCTAAGTAGAGGGAGAAAAGGAATGGCTTGATTGAGGAAAAAACTAGACAAGCGAGTTTGGCCACTGCTTTGCTATTTTCTGCGTCCTGTCTTCGGTGGTGTCAACTCCCGACATCATTTGGCATGCAAGCCGCCCAGTCCAGGTGCACGGCCACCAAACTCGAGGCTTTACGGAATGGGAAGTATGTTCTGTACTTTGTCATATTTTGTGCCATTGAAGAACTGAAGTGGCGTTACTCGGTCCTGGGGTATGGCGACAGTATGCTGGCTGAACGATCGACGCAATCGGCCGCCCGTTGGCGAGCTATTGCCGTTCTGGGTCCTAATGGCTGCTGTGGCATTGTGACGTCGCACGGGGTCTGCAGACGCGGCTTGCAAATAGCAGGGAAGTGCGATGAGAGATCAACGGTGTCGAGGTCTCGGGTATTGTTGCTGTCTTCGCACTCATTTGTTCGTCTTAGACACCGGGTCTTTCGATTGGCGATTAGCGATTGACGGTTGAGCTTTGATCTGGTACAGTAAGATCAAACAGGCTGTTGAGGGTAGTGTGTCTCACTGTCTCGAACAATGGTGGAGTTATCGTCTTGGTCGGAGACATGAAGAGATATCTCGGCACATGGGTATCGTCAATCCGGCATCCGAATGTGGGCCTTGGTGTGCTGTGGCCTTGGGTTTTGGGCGTTACTGCAACAACCTTGGCAGTGAACCGCCTGCTTCAGTTGGTCATGAGTATTCAAGACGACAGGCGTCCAATGAGTGGTGGACTAGGTCGACGAGCGAACCAAGATTCCCAACGGAGGTCCGAGGAAAGACAGGGGCCTCGAGATTGTGCATTAGGTCGAAGAGGTTGCGTAAGTAGCCATTTGGCTGGCTTGACGCAGCATGAGATCCTGACAGCTGCAAAAACGAAAGTACAGGGCGGAAGAGGAGGAGGAGGTTGCAGCTAAGCAGTTGGCACATAATCCTCGTCGGAGGCGCTGGGAGGAGTACTTGGCAGGTGAAGCGGCCGTGAGTTTGGCTCTGTGCGTCTGGGTGCAGGCGTAGGCAGAAGCTGAGGGAGGTGGGATGCCGTGCGGTGCAATGCAAGGCAGGCTCAAGCTGATGCTCGTGCTGATGATGGAGGAGGCAATGCTATCGATGGTGAAGCCGTTGGCGTTTGCTAATGGATGGCACTGATGGTGATTGATGGTGGTTCCGTGAGGCGATGAGAGGAGCGTGTTGCTGCGGGTTGCACGGGTACAGGATGGTGCAGTTCCTGGGACGACGGCAGCAGTTTGTGTTTCGAAACATGGGATTCTAGAAATCGGGGGGAAGAACCACAGACGATGTTGGAGCAGCATTGATGGGAGCCAAAGAATGCCGAGTCGATCGAGGGTAGGTTGATTTACGATGTCAGGTTGCAGTGCCGTCGTGTCGGAGCATGGTCCGGGTGTGACGGGAGAGTAAGGAAAAGGCAACCTCAGTCCCAACGGCAAGGGACGTGGAAGGAGCCAAAGGAGCGCAAAGGGAGACCTTGCGCGAGCGCACCTTACCGGAAATGGAATCGACCAAGAAAGAAGAAAAAGTTACGGTAAGGTAGCGACTGCCTTGGTCTTCAGGAAAATTTACACGAGGAAGGCACAGAGGTGAGCGAGCCACGAGCGTGATGGGGACAGAACGGAGGACGTGCCTGCCGTCGGGGTGCCTGGTCACCTTAGGGCAGGTTGTCTGCCCGCGCCTGCCCTGAGCTGGAAGAAGTGGGTCAATCCCCAGGACTCTTCCTCCTTAGGTACGCAGTAAGGCAAGTCCAGTCCATTTGAGGGGACGGAAAGCATAGCCGCCCGTCGTGTGGTGTTCCCTGCCGTTCCTGCCGTCCCCATCGCCCCGCCTCCTTCCTTGTGCTCCGTCTTTTCCCACGGCCGCGGTGCGCTTCCGTGCCGTGTCAAGTGGGTCTCGGCCATTCTCTCTGTGCAGCTGGGGTGATTCCTAAGGCAACCCCCATCGCGGTAAAGTAACTTGTACATGATCTTACCTTTTACCATTGAGAGAAGCTACCTCACCTGCTACACCTCACTAAAGTGAGCTTCTATTTTTTCACCCTCCTTCAGGCAGCTCGACATGTGCTCAAGACATCAGCTCTGTGCTGTGCATGTCCTGAGATCAGCTAGAAAGAACCACCATGCATGCCTTGGGTCCCAAATTCATGCTGGGGTAAGAACGATTCTTACATAGGTGTAACGTAGGTAGATACTGGGATGCTCCGCTTCCTTGCTTCCTTTGCCTCCGACTTGGCCACGCAATACAATCCGTCTCCAAAGGATCTGATTCTGACTCGAACCTGCGTCGTCGATGCTTTCCCAGGATACCAAGGCCACTTTGACCACCATAGAATAAGACTAGAAATCGGCAAACTCACCTCATAACTTCTGTCACACCAGAGTCTAGAAGCGGCTCTCGGGGGGCTGGGACCTCCCTTGTCCGTACCTTATCATTTCCGCGGATAAGGTAAGGCAAGGTAAAGGTAAGGTAGCTGAGGTGCTCTGAGCTCTGTGCGGGAGCCCCGGGCCACTGGCCAGCAGTTTGACTGATGCAGTACGCTGCGAGAGTTTCGGCAGACGTCAACGTGTCGTTTGTCTCCTCCTGTTCGTCTCAGGAACTGCGGGAATTGCGTGTTCCCGTCAATCGTCGTGGTGAGACGCTGGGAACTCTGCGGCGCCCTGGGCGCGGCGGCGAAGGCGGCCTCTGCTCGGCGACACTTCAGCCACCTTGGCTGACAGGAGGGGGACAGCCATCAATGCTGTCGAAGCAGCAGTAGTTCTGAGTCGCTGCCTCATCCGAATCATGTTGGGAGGCAAGCGGGATAGCGCCATGAAGAAAACTGCCCAGAGGGTCTAGGGGTGATGGGAAAACTTAGGAACATAGTCTCAAAGAGGAAAGCAGAACGTGGAAACACGATGCGCCTTGGCTTCAAGTGGCTTCGGACCTTCGGACTACAACGGCCACAGCTGTTATGAATAAGACGAGGTTTGAGAAAGAAAGAGTCGTAGATGGATGACGAGCACACTTCAGGTCGGAAAGCGGAGAAGAGGACATTCAACCAAACTCTTTTTGCAAGAAGCTCATAGGATACGAAGAAATCTGAATCACGATAACGGGCCGTAAGATTGGCAGTTCGCCAAGCGTGGACGCCACTTGGTGGGTGAGCTCCTCGTCTCTGATCATATCTGCTATCCGGAGCTTCGAAGTCTTTGCTTTATCTCGGCCGATGTTCCGGTACTTTGCGTCCAACACGAATGGGACCGTTGCTAGCCAACCTACCCTGCGATGTCTCTCCATGGGCCTCGTATTTGTCCGAGTACGTACATAGCTTGCTAGTCAACTGGAGAAAGCAGTCTATGCACACAATCGTGCACCTTATACACAAAATGTTATGCCTGGGAACATGAGGACGTTGTATGTTGGAACCGGGTGACAAGTTGTCATGGTTTTGGATCTGAATCCGAATCTGAATCTGGAGCGAGACACAAGACAGGAAACAAACGCTTTGTCCGCAACCCGTGGCTTTGCAGGAGTCAGTCGTACTTTATTTTGCCTGTCACGGAGACGGGAAAGAAAAGGAAATAGCATCTGGCGGCTGTTCCTAGGTACTCTAGTCTCTGATCCGCAGTCAAGGAGACCACATGCACATTGGATACATGTGCATCAAGAGTAAGAAGCGTGCATGTTGCTTACATTGGACACTGGCAGCATATTCGGGTACCGTCTTGCCAGGACTACGTATGGCTATCAGCACAGTGTCTGAAGTTTGCATGTCACGCAATGTTCCATAGAGTCATGTCGAGAGCGTTGGCGTGTTGTAGATTGTGCTCCAAGATTCCATACAATCAAGGCAGTTCGTATATCCATATATCTGAAATCAAAGACTAAATCAAATCAGTGTAAGCAAGGTGAGCAAGTCTCGGTCAGGTATTAGCAAGAGACGAAGATTTGGAAGGGAGAGGCAAAGGCAGGGAAACCTTGAACACACCACGGAAGCCGCCCAATTGCTGGTTACGTACCTCTCTGTGTGAGGTCCAAGCTTCTTCCCGCAGGAGGAGGCAAGATACGTACTCGGTGAAAGGAGGCAGGGGGGCAAGGGCCAGGGGGGGAGATCTCACCCCATCCGCACCGTTTACTCAGGGACCCCCTGTCTCTGGAATTGCAGGGGTCTTCGTTCCCCCTGCTCGTGTCGTGCATGGTTAGGCTCGTGGCCCCACCCTATCTTTACCCTCGCCTTTTTGGAGAACTGGGGACGAGTGCGAGGTACCTTAGGTATGGATGGGAAGTTGTGAAGAAGACTTGAGAGGCAGCGAACAGCAACCTGAACCACCTTACCTAAGGTAAATTAGACCACTGACCAAGGCAGAGGCAGTGGAAGCTCTAAGGCAAGCGAGATATCGCGATGCTGCATGAAGCATGAGGCATGAGTGAGTGGCACATTTAGAGGAAGTGTGGGCCAATATGAAGACGCTATCGGCGACTTAACGAGGGCACATTGCAGCTGAAAAAGCTGCAGAATTACGGTGATCCCACGAACCAATGAGAGACAGGTAGGAGACGGAGGAGGAGGAGGGGGAGGAGGTCCTCGTAGTCGAGTCACATGGCCATGGAGAATGGTAGGCACGGAGAGATTTCCTCGAAACAAGGCGCCGAAGAATACCAGCTGAGCACCTTGAGCAAGGTGAAGCGGAGGTGTTTCTGGGTCTTATCGGTTGGCCGCCTCTTCCTTTTCCTCACGTTACACATTCATTGTTCCGTACCAAGGTCATCAGGTATGTGGGTATCATCACAAAGACAACGATTGATGAAGAACAAACATCCGTAAGGTAGGGATACCTTATTACCGTGAGGTAAGGAAGGTAAGCGACCTGATATGTGCCTCTCAAAGGAGAATGCACGGACGGCCTGTCATGGCGAGGGTAATAAGGCACATGGAGAGAGAGTGTGAGAGAAAGAGTGAGAGAAAGAGAAAGGCACAGAGAAACGGTACTTGAAACGAGGTACATGTTGGAACCGTCATCTTACCTAAGCCCACAGGCCCACGTCCAATCATCTACCGTCGCCCGAGGTACCGTTCGCTGTTGTCATCTTTTTGCCCAGGCAAGGCCCCAAGGCGGCAAGGCCCCCCCTTCTGGGCGCGGTTGACTTTCCCATCACCCCATTCGCCCTCTTGGAAAAGGTACTTTGTCTTTTTCCACCTCATCCTCTCTCACCTCCACTGGGAGTCTGGGACTTCACACATCCGAATCTGACTCTGACATGCCACTTCACCTCAATTGCCCTTCGCTCTTCGTTTGTTCCTCTGTTTCTTAACTATGTTTTTTAATTTTACCCCAAAGACATGGATTGCTCTTAGCTTCTTTTCCGCCTCTCCACCTTCACCTCCAACTCCCCGACATCATCACCTCTCGCTCGTACCCGCGGCCCCCGTGTCAACCGTGTCTTTCAACTTTGCAGTCCGTCCCTCGCTACCGAGTTCCCCCTTGTCCATCGTCTTTCCAAGCTCGTCCTCCCGCTCGCCCTTCTTCTTCGTCGTCCTCGCACACACATTCGTCCTCGGACCAATGCCTGGTCTGTTCCAACCGGCCGAGCCAATCAGCCCCAGCGTGCGAGCACATCCGCCTGCCGTCGGTTGCCCGGCATACTCCCCTACGGAGAGGCCCAAAGGAAAGTATCTCGTCCCTCTTTTGTTGATCAAGGTACAGTCCCGTCTTCTTGAGCCTTCGATTCTTCTCCCCGAAGCAACGTTCACCCCTAACCTACGGCCTATCCTGATCCCTGCACATGGCTTCTTGTTCCTATCTCAGTTCCACTGTCCACTCCACCAGCTTGGTTCGGACCTGGGTCTGATCGAGCTGATCGGATACCTTACTGCCCACAGATACGCCTGGACCCTTCTGGCCTTGCCCTGCCTTACCTCACCTCACCTTGCCTCGCCTTGCTTTGCCTCGCTGTAGAATCTTACCGTACCGTTCTATCTTCCGTGCTTGCGGAGCTTCACCTTCCACAAGGCACTTGGAAGACTCACTGTATCCATACCAAGTTAGAAAACCGTGTGTAGACATGGCATGCTGAGCATAATCCACAGTAAAGGTAGCCCGCGTCATCACCCTCTGCTCCCACTTCCTTGTCCCAGTCGCTGTTTCTGACCATTTTGCTTTTTACCACGCCAACTTGGAACGAACCGTTTACTACCGTCCCACCTCTTTGCCTTATCCGAGGGCAGGGTATCCTGTCCTTGACCAGGCCCCAGCTCAAGCTCACCAAGCTCTAGATTCAGCACACACCACCACCATCATGGCAACCATCATGACCCTCATCAGCATCAGCCTTCACAACACGACACTGGAGCACAGCGCAGTTTCTGGGATATGCTTTTCAGCACAAACCAACAGATGCCGTCTCCTTCAACCCACCCTGCTTTCTGCCTTTTGATTTTCCTAGTTGTCTGCCCACCAAGTGGATGGATGGTCATGGTGCCCCCCATCATCCGTCCACTCAACCCTTGAAGTGAAGAAATCAGGGTCTCATTATGGGGAACTCCATATGGGTGATTGCCGGCAGCACTTGCGTTGTCTCCAGAGTTCCGTGGGGAAGCTGGGGAAGCTAGAAGTGGCAACGTCCAACGTCTATCACCAGCCAGGTAGGTAGAATATCCATCTGAATGGCTTCGGTAGCTGCTCCCCTCTCTTCCCACATCGGCCCAAAGGGGTGCCACCTACGTTGTCTGCATGCCCAGACAAGGCTTTATCAGGCCCAAACCGTTCAAGCCTATGCTTCGAATTGGTCTGGTTTGGTTCTTTCTGTTGTCTTTCGCTCTGCACCTCGCTGCCGGCTAGCTGCCGAGTACTCAACCTCCCCGGTCAGTTCACTTTGTCCAAGCGGTCGAGCGAGCTCTGGCCTGCTCAGGAGAGACTTATCCAATGCCATTTGCACTTGAAGCCCAAGGGTCTTTGCGTGCGAGTGAGCCAACCAACCCATGTCCACACCAATAGACGAGTCCAACGTACCAAATGGGCGTTTACATGGGCCGTTTTCTTTTTCCCTCAGACTGCCTCTCCGTCTACTCTCATTCTCACACTCACACTAGCAACCATAATACGTACAGGTACGGGGTACATGCTGGGGGGCACCTTATGCTCAGCCAGTCTCTCACCTCTTATGATTGTGTCTCTCTCTGCCTTCCCTGTCTCCCTCCAGGGTGGGTAATCAGAAGTCGAGCAAGGTCGGTCAACTTTTGAACCAATTTGTCCACGCCCTCTTTCAAGGCCACAGCCCCCAATGTACATGGTTATGTACAGTGTATACGCCAATGGATAGCATATCTAAATCAGGCCCTCGCTTTTTAACTGTTCAACGTCCGCTCCTTCTCATCCGCGTCGCATGCTTCTTGTTCTTACAAGCTCCTTCCCTCATCCCTTCCTACAGCAACACCCGGACTCTCACTCCATGCTCGTCCCTCTTGGACTCTGGGTTATGGCCGTGACCGTTTCCGTTCCTGTTTCGTAACCCCGTTTTTCTCTCATCTACGTTGCTGTCGACCTTAGTCGGCTAGACTCCGCTCGCTGCCGCCCTAAACCTCGATCCGTGGCCCTCGGAGCTCTTCCCGCACTTCATCGCACTCTCACGCGAAGCCTGAATAGAGCTTGCTAATCCTCCTTCGCCTTGTACCCACTCGCCTTCGATTGTCACACAGACATCTTTCTTGCACCACCTACAGAACTCTAATAATTTCCGCCGTTGTCCAGTTCTTTAATAGTAGCTTGCCCCTCCACCATCATTGCATTCTCTGGACCTATACAGCTTTGTTAGATCAAGATACCCCATCTCCTTCTTCTCACAGAGTAGTCTCAAGCAAACTCGGGAAACTCACCTTAATCAACAATGTCTTCTTCCTCCAAACCTCGCCAACCCCGACTCCGGGCCTCTTGCGATGGGTGCTTCTTGGCCAAGGTCAAGTGCTCCAAAGCAAGACCCATCTGCTCCAGATGCCTCGCGTGCGGTCTCGAATGTCGCTACTCTCCCTCAAGCAGAGCCGGCAAGCCAAAGTCAGATAACAGCGCACCAAGCCACGCAAATACTGTCCACATGGATATGACCGACCTATCTCCCATCATGGACGAAAAGAACCTCATGTTCGGCCAACATCCTGGCATGTACAAGATGGAGCCTGGCTGGCATACGCCTACAAGTATGGACTCGGGGGCCATGAGCAGAAATCCATCAATTTCTTCTGGGCTCGCCATGCTCGGCGTCGACGACACAACCCCAAGAGACCACCAAGATCCGACAGCAGACATGTACGGAGGCGGCATGCCCTGGACACCACCCACAGATTTCTCAGCTGCTCCATATCCCGATATGACAATGTCTACCGCACATATGGCCACCCATCACGGCCGCTCTCAGTCCATGGACATGGCCATGGCAGCCCATATGACACCGTGGGGAGACCCAACGCAGCATGATATGATGGCGTATACTACCATGCAGAATCCAAGCAACATGGCCGCCGCCGCATACTTCCCGAGCCCCTCAACAACACCCAATATGCGACCAGCTGTCCGACACAAGTCTTCATCGTCAGGAGGCGGAGGTTCCTGCACCTGCTTCACAGTTCTCTTGCAGTCCCTCCAGGCCCTGCACAACGCCTCATCTCCCCAGGCACCACCATTCGATCTCGTCCTCTCTCTCAACCGCAAGGCTGTCGAGGGATGCGCCGCCATGCTCTCCTGCAACAGGTGCATGAGCCGCTCCGGCACCCACACGGCGGCGATGCTGCTGGCGACAGTCATTGGCAAAATCACAAGCTTCTACAAGAACGCCACGCACACCTACTTTGAGAACGGCATGGTGCCCGCTGTCAACCAGCTCAGCCCCGGCGGCGGACTCGGCGTCAGTCTCGGCGCCTACACGCTGGGCGGCGAGGACGGCAGGTGGCTCGAGCTCGAGATTCTCAACCGCGAGCTTCGCAAGCTGGAGGAGGTCTACGCGCAGTTCCGCGAGGTCTGCGCTGATCTGTCAGAGGATCCTGAAGTCAGCAAGGCCATGATTGGCTACCTCGGCCACAACCTTGGCACGACTCTCGAGGTCGTCAGCCATCGCAAGGGCGACATGAGTTATGCTTAGTCAGGGGACCCAACAGTTCGGACCGAAGGCCCTTGCAACTCAAACTCAAACTCACAAAAAAAAAAAAAAAACACCAGAGGAGGCAAGAGAAAAGTACAAAAATTTGGAATACACACCAAGAGCGCTGTCACGGATGAGCGGCGCTCACTCGACACGACCGATATGAGCATACACTACTTCTTTTTTCACCCTTCTTCTCTTGGAAGATTTGGCACGTTATTTACACGGGGGAGTGATAGGTCGGTGGGGAAGAGAGAGAGAGCCAGTTTTGAGAGTTATGGAATCGACTATTGTACATTCTTGTCAGGCGTTTTACTGAATTTCACCAGCTTTGGTTTCTTTCTATCGAGGAACGGCGCAACGAAGGCGTAAATTTTCTGGTTCATCTCTTGTCGTTTTTACTGCTTTCCCCCTGGGGAAGCCAACTTTCACTCACTTTGGGCGCATCTATCGGGAAGGGGAAGGGGGCGGCGGAGACCGGATAGAACCTCGGATTGGACGGCAGCAGGCAGAGGAAGGGGATCGGATACCTGGAACAAATGGCAAAAAAAGGGATGATTGCGCGCGTGTACCGTCAGATCGTCATCCACCTGTTTCTTCACCAATTCCACACACACAAATCTTGGGACAACCTTGTTCGACCGAGCTTTCCTCTCAGGTAAACTTTGTCATTCTGCTTGGATTTCACTTTTTTCCCCATGTATTTTCTCATAGCGGAATCTGTTATGGAGTTCATCCGGAAGGGGAAGCATCATGAACCACGCCGTCCAGCGCTTCGACGCTTTTTTTTTTTAATCTTCGGACGGCAAAAGTCAGTATCTAGTCAGTAGTCAGTAAGGTAGTTAGCTAATGGAGACGATTCCTTGTTACAGACAGA
Source organism: Colletotrichum paranaense (assembly GCF_030867605.1). NCBI lineage: Eukaryota > Fungi > Ascomycota > Sordariomycetes > Glomerellales > Glomerellaceae > Colletotrichum > Colletotrichum paranaense. Next base: position 493,846 of record NW_026848977.1, read on the forward strand.
ATTATCCCACTAATTACACAATCATTGCAAAAGTCGGGTGTCATCAAAATGTCATCATCGTGCCTCACCAAGGCCCTTTGCCATACATCGACAACTCCCAATGTGGCATCTAGATCTGACGCAAGGCCAGCTCTTGATCGAATTTCATGTCAGAATCCGAGACGCAAAGTGGGGTCCACTCGACTTCTCTCTCTCACTCTCACTCTCACTCTCTTACGCATTCTCAAATCTCAGAATCTCAAATCTGTTACGCATTCTTCTAGTCTCTTACTCGACTCTGAGGCTCTAGTCTCTAGGCAATCGTCCATGGTCTGACAAGACATGCGGGTGCGCTATGCGAGGGCTATGCGAAGGTAGACAAGGGTGAGGGGGGGGGGGGGAGCAAATCGTGGTAGGAGCAGCGGCAAGGACGACCTGAGGGAAGAAGGAGGAGGCTGGGTAGGTAGACTCTTGGGACTTGATACCACGTGCATTCTAGTCAGGCAAAGAGTCAAGGTGGTTGCATGAGTTTTTCTGTGTCGCTCTGCGAAAAGTGTCGAAGTGGTTGCATTAGCCTTGCCGGGCTATCCAAAAATGCTCTCTCTCTCACACACACACACGCACTTACACGTACACACTTACACACACACACACACACAACTCTCGGCACTGGCCGATTGATTTTCCCCGTTCCCCCACCCCGCCGCCGCCGCAGGCACCCCCTCTCCCGCTCCTCCTCCTCTTACAACACCACACACACACATACACACACACACACACTCTCTCTCTCTCTCTCTGTCTCACCTCATCCTCACCTCGACTCACCTCGACTCTCGCATTCTCACCCCGGAACCAAAAAGATTTCATCCGTCCGTCAACCCGCTCGTCCACCACGTCACTGGCGCCGTTTCTTCTCATTTCTCCTGCACCTTTCCCGTCCCTTCCGTTCATGCAACCAATCTTTGGCGTCGCGGCGACTCGTGCCTTGTGCCTGGTGCCGATGCGTGTATGGTGACAAGTGGGCATCTATCTCTCTTTCTCTCTCTGCTTCTCCACTCCCATCTCAGTGTGTCTTCCTAGGCTTGTGATCTGTGGCTGCCATGACGAGATGATGCTTCACAACACGGACGGTTTGGAGATGTCCGAGGAAGGACATAAGGAATCGTGGCTTATCTTATGCGCTCACGCGCGGGAATAAACGCAGCCTCGTCCAATGACGTTTGAGCCTTGATCAGATCCCTCTCTGACTGCCCCCCCTTCACTTCAGCTTCTAAAGGGCTGATGTGGGGAGGGCAGCTTCAGAGTGCAAGGCTTGTGATGTTGGACACTGAGCCCCAGTGGCTTGGCCGATTGCCACCACACAAACTTCGCCACGACAGGTAAAGAGGAATCGAAAGACGAATAATTCCCCGACGCAGGTTCAAGATTCGACGTCGAAGCAAGCCAGGGAAACACAAAACATCCCGTGTGACGTTTCGGTCTGAAGCTATCTTGAGCAGGTCCAGCTGAGAAGAAGGCATGATAAATCCGGTGTGGCAAGCCGTGCTTCCGGAGGGGGGCGCTAGGAATCCTCTCATTGACAAAGTACCTGGCTGATGAAAGACTGCGTATTGTGTACCAGTCTCTTGAGTGAAGTTGGTAGAGTACGCGTGTCTTGAGGCGAGGTCTCGGACGATTTGAGATCAAAAACCTGACGCAGGTGCCGAGGCTGAAAAAGCTGGTGACAAATGAAAACGGATGAGAACAAGCACAAGCACTGGCTGTACCCTATGTTCATCTTGTAGAACAGTGCTTTTCGCTGACTGATGGACGTGTCAAACCAATCTCCCGGAAGACAAGGAAGCACGGATAGTGATGATGGGAGGATTGAAGTTCTGACCTGCATGGGCGTGAGGCAGCAGCGTGGTCAGGAGACGGGTTAATTAGCTTTCAAGGACCGAGCTCTGTGGTGCTTCGAAGGCCATCTTGTCATGCAGTCCCAAGGGTTCTTTGACTCTGAGCCCCTCTAGGTGCTGCAGCCTCTTGTTTCTGGTCAGCTCTCCGACCAAATTCTTGGGATTTGGAGACATACTTACCTTCCGGGGGCAAATTAAGAAGAGAGGTATGGGTAGAGTACTGTCGAGAACACGTGGGTGGGAATAAGCCAGTGGTCACCCCGTTTCATGAACTTCCAGCTCCGTTTAGGCCCCTCAGGGGCTGATCGACCAACACGTTGGATGCCTTCATCCTGCAGGAACTCTCATAGGAAGAGGTTTCAACCGGTTGACGGGGAGTGGCGGGGAGACACTGAAAAAGGCTGCGGAAGCTGATTCCGATAGGTGAGGGAGTGGCCGGCCGAATTGTTCAGACCAGGGCAAGAATTTGCGAGCGCTCGAATGAATTTGGAGTGGACGTGTTGATCGAATTCCGTTTCAAGTCGTGGATGACAAACTGGAATATCCAGTGACGGATAAATTTGGCGACATTAGTGGGGTCCTTTTGGGAATGAGCCGTCTAGGAAGGAGTAAATGAAGTGTCAGCCGTAGGAAAAGCTCTGTGAGATCTATGCATATCTACATTTCACATGTAAAGAATGGTGACCATTCAGGCGAGTGCAATCTGCCCAGAATCTCAGAGAGAGGAAGAGAGTCGGTGCTCTGAAAAGGTCTGTGATGGTGCGAACCATCAAGGGCGAAACGGCAACTTTGCTGTTCTGTGAGAGGCGTTCGTCCCTCGAAATGCTGGGATGGGAGTTGGAGAAGAAGCTTCTGAGTTACCTAAATAGGCAATTTCGAAGAGAAACTGGCGAACGGTTGGTAGTTGCGCTTCATGTCGTTGATTCAAATCTCCTGATAGACTGCCGACGCCAAACGCAGCCACCCTTCTGGCCCCTTGTCTGGCGTCAAAGTGATCGTCTCCCCCACTCATCAACGGGAAAACGGCCGGCCACAGGTCGATCCGGAGATGCTTGTTGGCGAAGCAGCCTCCCGCATCCTCAAACCATGTTGCTTCATGGCTGTGATGGAGGTCTTAGATTCGTGCTTACCTCGTTTCTTTTAGCGCTTCGACTTCAGACAGTAGTCAGCATTCGTTTTGACGAAATAGAGAGTTCAGCGCTATGTTCTCATTTCTTTCAGAACGCGAACGGAACATTTTTGAACGTCATTGAAGCCAAGAGAATTCGAGTTTTGCTCCATCAGTCATAAATCCTGTCGGTGTAGTACAAGGTCCAGGTAAGTTGATCTTGTGCACCAATGATCGACTTCGACGTGTGTAAAGTATGGAGAGAGAGGCACCTCCAAACATCAGCTGCATACGGACGGCCCACTTGTCAGACTGCGGGAGACAATGGCACAGCATCCTGTGGCAACGGCAAGTTTGGATTGGCGAGCAAGACGCAAGGCACTGGCTTTGGTGCTCGGTCTTTGACGAGTTTATACATGGAGTCAACGTCTCCCATGTCGGTCGTAGCCCGGGGAGAAATGATCGACTTGGCCTCGTGATAGAATCTCACTTCTGATCGCACCCCTTCCCTCCCCTCCCTTTGATTCTATGGGAGTTCGACTTGACTAGTTCGAATTGGATACTTCCGTTCTCGCTTCCATATACAGGCGAGTTTCAAGCATAGGCACGACTGCAAAATAGGCCACTTTTAGTAATTACGTGTGGGCAAAGTAGCGTCAAACTGGAGATGAATCAGTCGGTAACGATTCAAAACATTTGCATGCAGCGGGGAAGCAAGGCATGGGCGTCTTATGCAAAGGTGAATCAATCTTTGGCTGTAGTTATAATGGCGCGTACTTACAAGAGTGGACAACGGCGTGCAGAATGCCATGACTGCTGGACGGGGGCGATATTTGGCCAGGCTCTAATCTCAGAGTCGGACAAAGAGGTTTGCAGCAAAGTCCTCTCATTAAATCAGGCCATAGTTGTGCTGAGTTCGAGATTGATTGGACGAGAGGCAACAAGAAGACGTTGGGAATGCAGAGACTGGGGGGTGGAAATGGCACAAAATGCGGAAAAAGAAGAACGGACGTCAGTCCAGACCAACCCAAGGATACGTGGAGTCGTGGACTACGGCCGGGACCTTGCCAAGGAGGAAGGCTTAGTCATGCCTGCTTGCCTTATCTCTCGCCAAAAGAGGTAAAGTGCCTGGGGAGTACCTACGAAATGGAAAACATCAGTATCTCCGGCGTTGAAGCTGGTGATCTTGAGTAAGAACGAGGAATGGAGGTTACTGTTGCTGTGTTTCCCCCATCTCTTTCCTCCTCTGCCTAAACATTTGAGTGGCAGGACAAGCAATTGGGTCGTCACTTCTTCGTGATGGAGTTGAATTGGTGTGCAACCTTGCTGCGAGAACCCCTTGGCTCTTCCTCTCCCGCACCACCCACACCACAATCAGTCCCACCCCTTCATCGTCGTCATCAGCTTCCAGTAACGGCTTCGAAGGTACCCTCATGGCCCCATAGGCCCAGCTGGCCCCTTCAGTCGACCCGTTCGTCTTACTGATGTGAGACAGCCTGTTGGGTTCTCTCTGCAACACCATCTTCTTCTCTGATTCTCACGAATTGGGATGCGCCCGAGAAACCGCGGCCGCACATCACGATGACCTTACCAGACGTGCAAAGAGTCAAAGGTAGCCGCCAGTCGCACAAATCTCCCAGGCCAGTCGCCGCGGCCTTGCCACGCTCCGCGATGCACATCTCGAAAGGTAACCTATCAGCACCCCAGTCGGTGTTGTGAGGACGCCAGTGGGGCTTAGCTTTCGAATTCTTGGTATACATTCGCTGCTCGTTACCTTCCGTGGCATCCTAGACCCTGGATACGATGTCCGCGATCAACATCTAGCCTCAAATTCGGAATATGAACGGTGCCAAGTGGCCTGCATCGCAGCCAATTTCCCGGCGTGGGTGTGCGGTCGGTCCCGAGTCCAGCTCAATCGTCCCCGCACCGGCACAAAGATGAACCGCCCACAAGACAGGGCGAGATGTTGTCAGACTTTCCAATCCCACCTTGGACTGTCAGTTGCGATATATTGATGGGATTCTCATGCAACTCTTTGAACGACAACAGCTCCAAGCGGTAGATCATTCACCACCTTCGTTACCAGTGAACACTGTCTTTTGGAATCATCGTTGTAAGCTCTGTTTCTCCTCATTATCAGATCGATCGTCATAGATTCTATGGATACGAGGCCCGCCTGATTTATTGATTTGCTTATCCGCTTTCTTCTGCCAACGTTGTTTCGCGGAGACTGGCCCCGTGGACGATGTTTGTGTAACCTCAAATCCCTTCTCCCTCCTAGACCATGTCTCACCCTGCACAGCTTCGTATTCATTTCAAGGTTCTCCACAAGCTAACCAACGTCTTTCAAGCCATGGCTCTTGATTATGCACGAATTCTCGTAGCTATTGTGCCCTTCGCAAGGGCTTCTTTCGCCCGACCCAGGAACGAGCTTACTCTCGCCGCCCGGCTTGTCGCCCGCAAGATGTACACGACACAGAAGTATTGCTCTGTCTCCCACGCGAAATCGGCCATCGAGCAACCCCCACAAACTCACAGCAAACCATGTTGCCCCGCATCACACCCACTCGCCTTGCCATCCCAAAGGAGGCTCTGCATTCAATATTGGAAGCAGTGGCTTGCTTGCAGGGAGCAGCCCAGCTCTAGGCCATGTTCTGGCTGCCTGAAATCTCCAAAAGATCATCCACGTCTTGGTGTTCACCGAGGCCTGCTTCCAGAGGCAAAACTTCCTGCTAGATAAGAGCTGCCACGTCTGTTTTGCCCAGTGACGCCCTAAGTACGCGCCACCGCGGTTGGAGCCATGCTGTGATCGAATCCTCGACCGGAGAGTTTCGCGAGTAGCGAGGCTGACACTGCGTGATACCGCTGACTGCCACTGGCTATGGTTCGTCCGATTCGACGGCTGAACGCAAGCCCTTGTATCGAGCTTTTCCGAGGACAATGTTTTCATTTTCTAGTGGCGTTACCTTGCAGCAAACCTTGTGGCTATCATCGCGTCTGGCAGCATTCAAAGTAGCTTCCCGCTGTCATCACCCTGGTATCGGAATTGACCGAGGCGAAGAAACCATTGCTTCCTAGTGTCGATTCCGAATTCATGGTGCAACTTTCTGTCAGTTCCCGGCATCCATAGACACAGGTTCTAGCGCGTCTGTTGAACACAAGAGTTGATTCTTCTGCTTTCAATCCTTGAAAGGTCAGCGACTCTCAAATCGGAGTTCTTCTCGTTACATCAAATGCCACTGTAGATGAGCCTAGTACTCACTCTTTATCGTACACAACGGCGATTTCTCGTCGATCGGTGGAATCTATCTTTGGGGTAACTTGCGGTACATCTTACCAATCTCCAGCGGTCGGCTAAGGTGGGTCGCGATCTGTATGTCAGAGTACCATGGCATTAGCAGGGAGGACGACACGCTGTAGTCGACGTCATGATTGATGGGTAGAGGACATTATCCTCAGATTCCGCAATGCATCGAGTCCCCAGAATCCAGAATTCTAGCAGGCGGAAATTTTGTGTTGGTGGCCGATGGATGGCAGGCTCTGTATGTGCCAGGAGGGATAGGGCTCGAAGGTCCCAGGTTGTCTGACACGGATATTGCACTCTAGAGAAAGCCTTTCAAGTAGCACCGCGGACCGCAAGACGGAGGAGTATCCTAGTCAGCAAATCAGCACAGCTGAATGTAAGACGGTGGATGGGACAGAAACGGTGTTGCATAACGGTGACTTGCCGCACCGTTGAATGCCTATCACTAACAAGGATGAAGGGGGACAATCGCTATCTACAGACATATTTGTGCTGGAGTGCAGCGTCGATCGGAGACTCTTGTCATCATGTGAGCAGGCAGCGATGCAGAAGAGGAATTAACGATGCGGAAGTGCGCTTCAGGTGGGGCCACCGCTGGCAATCTCCTCGTAGAATTTTCATCGTGTCTGCTTCAGTATTCCCGTATTCATAAGACATGGATTGCAAGAGACATAGGCATTCGTATTATTACCCAAAAGGGTAACAAGCCGGTTCAGTACCGGCGTACCGGCAGTATCCCAGACCGTGACATCGGGGCTTCCGTAGTGCCGGACGGTGCCCCACTGCCGGCCTTCGGGAAACAGTGGAGCTATATTAGGCCTCAAGACGGCGCACTTCCCATTTGCCGAGATCCGGGGCTTGAACCGGCTTCTATTATCAGCGTTTGGCAGCCTGTTGACGTAGCACAATGGAAGTGGCTGACGTTCCAGAAATCTTACGGAGGTGTTCTGCAACAAAGTATGACGAGCACATGGCATTGGGTGGCATTTTGAGAGCAAATGCCGGATGGATTCGGGAGTCTTAGCGGGTGAGATTCTTGCTTCCTTTGGAAAGAATACGCCGTCAGCTTTGCATGGTACGACTCTGACGAGACGTTATCGCACCACTGTCAAGCCAGCTCAGAGCTTCCTGGTAGAACTCCAGCAATGCCGCATAAGAAGCTTACTTAGAGGCTGGGAGCTATCACTCCCGACCCCTAACAGGTGCCAGCGTCAGCGCGTTGACAGCGGATTCGCATACACACACACACACACACACACACTAGAGGGCTGTCAGCGGAAGTAATCCTCTGTGCTTGCGCCTCATCCATTCCTGACACGCAGTCCGGCTTAGACCGTTAAGGCTTCCAGTAGCATACGTTGTTTTGCCCCCACTCGACTACACCATTGGATTCCTGTACAAGTGTATTTGGATAAACGTGAGAAGCTTACTGAGAAAGTCCGTGATCCTCCTTGTTTCGAGATGATTACGGTGTCGTTGTATCTAGCTTTGGTGGGGAGAGGAGGGGGCAGCGGGGTGACTAAGTGGACGAACGTGCCCAAACCCAATTCTCTCACTCGTAAAACCAGCCGCCTAGGCTTCATAGACCATCGTGATGCCAAATTCAGAAAGACACAATCGAGTCTACTTACCTGATCCTTGGTATGCTGACGCCAGAACAGGGATTTGATCTTTTTCTCTTGCCAAATCGGCCCTTTCCATCGTGTACAAGAGGTACTTTGGCCTCCAAGTATCCGATACCTTGCCGGTCTAGAACACTTGAACATTGAGGATCTGGCGATTCTCCCCGCTTTCTGTGTGAAGTTTCCCGATCTTGACGAACAGTCTAACCCGATGGTTGCGGGAGAAGGTTGAGCATGTATTGAAAACCAGCGACTGATAGCGGCGTGAAACTTAGGTGCCGTCTCTGCCGTAGATGTCAAATGCCCTCCCCCGAGCGGAGATGGCTTATAGCGGCCACTGAGGCGGACAGAGCGGATGAGATACTTTGATGATGGAGTTTTAGATATCTCACTCTTAAGTTATGGTATCTGAGCACACAAAAGTTCAATTCCATGAGATCATGGATATCACAATGGCCATCACACGATTAATCACCTGAAGTCTCATTTATTCGATTCACGAGAGAAGCGAGTCAAATGGGGATTATGACATAGAGCATGCACGTTCAACACGATAGGAAGTTTTCTAGTCAAGCTCCGCATTGTATTATCATGGCTAGGTACGCCTGTCCTAGGTGCTATGTAAAATCCCCTACTCCTAGGCCCCATATTAACCGACCTAGTCCCAAACCCATGAATCGCAGGCGTCCGGCTCGCCCATCGATCCAATGCATTAAAATATCACTAAGGCAGCCCCGCACGGATAGAGATGCCGGTGAGGCTCAATTTGGGGTGCACTTATGTGCCGCCACCGGTGACCTTGATGACTTGACCTATGGCAGGCGTTAGAAAATGTCTATGATGATCAGCTTGTGAAGGATGGATTCTCAAAACATACCGTTGATCCACTCGCAGTCAGAATGGCAGAGGGAAGCGACGACCTTACCGACGTCGGCAGGGACACCGACGCGCTTAAGAGGGTTCATGTTGGCAAGGCCCTGGTCGATGATCTCGATGGGCATGCCCTTGTAACCGTTGGGGACGTAGTGCCACGAGTTCTCGTCGTACATGTCCGTCTTGACACCGCCGGGGGCGATGGCGTTGACGGTGATGCCCTTGGCACCGCAGTCGACGGCGAAGGCGCGGGTGAAGCCCTCGACGGCGGCCTTGGAGCCGGCGTACAGGGCGTGGTTGGGGATACCGCCCATCTGGGCAGCAATAGAGGAAGTGAGGAGGATGCGGCCTCCGCGTCCGCAGTGCTTCAGGCCCTGCTGGGCGACGAAGAACTGGCCGCGGGTGTTGAGGTCAAAGATGTTCTGGAAGAGCTCCTCGGTGACCTCCTCCTCGGGGCACCAGACCTCCTTGCCGGAGTTGGAGATGACAAAGTCCATGCGGCCAAAGTGGGCGACGGCGCGGTCAAAGAGGTCGACGACCTGGGCGGGTTTGCTGATGTCGGCCTTGAGGGCGATGGCCTTTGACCCGAGCTTCTGGATCTCGGCGACGACCTCCTCGGCGGCGCCGGCCGAGGAGGCGTAGTTGACAACGACGTTTGCGCCGCGCTTGCCGAGCTCGACGGCAATGCCGCGTCCGATACCGCGGCCGGAGCCGGTGATCAGAGCGACCTTGCCAACGAAGGGACGCGCCGCGTCGTACTCGACAGGCTGCTGAGCAGCGATGTTCTCAGTCGCGGAAGGAGCCATTGTGTTTAAGTTCAATGGCGAGGAGAAGAGAAGGGAAAGGAAAGGATGGGATGAGGATAAGAGAGAAAGAAGATAGCTAGAGCGGTTGAGAAGAGGAAGTTATATACAGCAATGAAAACACAGTGTTTGGCGTGTAGTCGCCAGTTGACGCTTTGTGGTTAAAGGCGAAGAACCGAACGCATGTCCGCCCGGTTGCCCGCCGCACCTCCGCCGGGAAGCGAAACGCCTTGCATTTGGGTGTGGGTTCAGCTAGGATCGGGGCCCGGGGATATTGAGGGAGTGCAAGCCAAAGGGCTACCTTACCTAGAGGATAATCTGGATGGGGGAGGTCCACGCGTTCGCGCCCCCGGCGACGCTTCTTCCTTTCGCGAAAGAGCGGCGAAGGAGAACAGCCCGTCGTCTTCAGATCAGACGCCACTACCTATGTGAGTCTAGGTCTACGTCTAAGTCTAAGCCAAAGCTTCAGCAGCAGTAGCAAAACGCTAGGACGTTACGTTTACTTCGCTGTTGCAATGTAGTAAATGTGACCTCATATTGTGGGTGAAACTTCCTTGGATCACTGTTGGTTTTGGCGGGCTGTTATTCCAGATCCTCACTGGTTGGCAGTATAGCAGTTCATCGGTACTCTGAAGTCGGAACTCCTCGAAGCCCGGAGTCAACCCCCGGAGTGTTGGAGGAGACTCAACAAGAGCGGGTTGTGTTGTGGGAAACCATGAGCATAGCATGGCACCAGATTCTCCTCACTCTCTAGCCTTGTTCGTTGTGTAAGGTATACTCTCCTTTGGCTATCTTTAGGTCATGAAAGGGGAGCACCGAAGGCTCGTCCGCCCCTGGTTGCCGTAGCACTCGCACGTACGAAGTTCCCGCTCCAACTGAACCCACAATGGTGATCCGACGACTAAAACGGCGGTAGCGTCGCGTTTAGCGGCCCTACGGGCGAAAGCCATGTCAGGGCGGTCGCGCGGCGCCAGGAACCGGTGCCCCTCGCCCGTCGCCGCCACGGCGGGGCCCCAACCCCCAACGGAGGTCCGGTCGTAAAATCGGTACGTACCCTTAGGGGTCCAGCGTACCACAGCTTACCTTACTCTCAAAGGATGTCATCCATAATCCCATACAGAAATCCCGTGACATTCACCGGTCGTCCGTTGCTGTGACTATCATCAGAGACAGCTGGGTGTCGAGTCGCGCTAAATGTCATAAACGCGAAGGTCCGAATCCTATCGTGGAGGCGAACTGTATACGGCAATGTGCCTTTCAGTTGTGATGTTAAAGACATGGCTTGCTTAGTCACCATGCTCTGAGGGGTGTGTGGGTGGGTCTCCCGGGAGTATCCACACGTTCCCGTGATGCTCCCTCACGAACGACTTTAATAAAGACGACGTCTCTGGAGCAAGACGAGAACCAGGTCAATGTTTCATAGTTTCAATCTCTAGCTGCGGCAGCTTTGTAGTAAAATTTCGAGGATTTGCAGAAATCACAATAGCTTCAGTCGAGAAGGAGCCGGCATAGGTGTTTCTTCCCGTCCTCAGGTGACGCCTTTCACCTTTTTTCAGGGAATGCCTTCAAAGGAAGACAGTAGATAATGTAGGATAGATACACTTCTCAACTAGATGGAATGCAATTCATAGAGCTGTGGTTTCGGAATCGACTTAGTACCATTCTCTCGTTGCCATTCAAGGTCACTGATCCCTCCAAACTTCCCACCGTTAGCGTGCCAGACGTCAAGATAGGCTGGCAGCTAGAGGGAACACAGGAGAGATGAACTAGAACTGACATATAATCTATCACCTGATGAAAAACCTAGTTTTAATGACCAGATCGGCCAGGACTGACGGCCCTACTCAATCCACGAGAGACAGGGCCAGACCGGGGGTTTCAATACACTTCTTGCAAATGCCTAATCAAGACTCAAGGAATGCGAATTCAATGTGCAAAAGCCCATGCGTTTTTCATCTATCTTCTATACCGGCCCAATGTTGAATGCTACAGTACAGGCCGTCTTTTCCATGACTTCATCCCCTCTTTGATTAATGCCGACAAGAGCAAAATTTGAAGATTGGGATAGAATCTCCAATAGAGCGAAGTGCGAGACCTTGAAATTCGTACAACTATTCTCAATGCGTTCACACTTAGACTCCCGCGCAAAAGAGGTCCCGCGCAATAAACTGCCTCTTTTGCGCTGGCTGAACATGCCGCATTGAGTCATTTACATGGCCTTACTACAAGCATTGTGCGGCAAACCGCAACTTAACCAGGTTTCCAAGCGCCTTTATACCCGTAGCATGAGCAGTTTATGCCTTCGGTATCAGGATGGCAAGGTTTCGGTAATACTTCATGAGGTGAATTTTATAGATCCGCAGCCTCGGGTTTGGAGCTTTGACTGGCGTTTGGTAGCCCCGGCATGACACGTATGCTCGGGGTCAAGGGAACGCAAGGTCTGGGCTCTTGACAACCCGGCTTGGTACATCGTGTGTTGCTGCTCTGAATTGGTTATGGCTTCGAATCTTCAAACAAATTGTTGCAGATGGTCAGCTTGCTTTGCAGCTGACAAACAGCGACCAAGTCTGCTTCAGACGAGAGACATCAATTCCTCGGCGTCAGGAAGAGGTCTTGACTACACGTTCTTATCGTTGGACAGAACTATATCTCTGTCCGTTTCAAACCTGACTGGATGTATGTTTGCCTTGCTGATATCAATATCCCTAGGTACATGGCGGCATTGGGTATCGCCTTTTACTGCCTCGGCTCTCGGGACGTGCCCGATCAATGCCAGCTTCTTCAGACGATGCTCGGTTGGGCGATTACCTAGCCATGTCGAGAGATCAAGCACTGCCTCTGAACACTAGACTCAATGAGGCAAGAAGATGAGAAGAAAGCGAGACAGCAAACATCGTCAACGCGGTCCAAATCTTTCGCGGTGCGGTCCCAGAGACGGCTCCATGTCGGCGCCGGCAGGGCACCGACCGCTCCATGGAGCCGAGCCCAAAGCCAAAAGTAACGGCCTCACATTCATCGGAGGCCGATAACATGGCTTTTAGATCAGCCGAAAAAACGCGGCCTTCGACAATCCACCGCTGCCGCGATGTTCTAGTAGTCAGCCCAAATGCAGAAGAAGACTCTCGGGTCCGCTATCGTTTTGGTAGACCACGATTCCTTGACAAGAAACCATCAAACAAGCAATGGACCGGGCGAACCGCCAAACTCTCTTTTTGGCGTTTGGAGGTAAACAAAACTAACACATCGCAGTAAATACTGGGTGAGCAAGCAGCATTTCTTCCAATTGCAAAACATTTCCAACAAGCTTCATCCGACTCGGATAGATACCTCGGCCCCTTGCCCACGTCTCATACCGAACTCCCGCCATTCCGGTGTGAAAGGCGGATCTTGGCAATTTCCCGTCAAACTCCCTCTCTAATCAAACAATCACACAAGAAGTCGTCCGATAGCCCAACTCCGAAAGCGAACAAGGCTTGCCTCCCGAAGAATCCGGTGTCGCCTCGTTCCCAGTAACGCTGCTCGCCCGTCCGTCGGCAAGCTGTGGAATTTCCGTCCAGCACACCCTCTCGAGAGACCAAGGCAGAGAACTTAGCTACGTAGTCGGAATGTCAAACTCAACGGCTTTCAGAAGTTAAGATGACTTTTTTTTCTTTCCTTTTGGTTTGCGCGTCACTCTTTCGAAGAACACCACACATACACACGCTTGCTGAAAATAAGATTCGAGCAGTAAATCATCGGTTCCCGCTTTCCCCTCCTTCTTCTCTCTATGCTTCTCAAGGACGACCCCTTACCGGAGTGAGTTCCGACTCGGCCAACTCATCTAGGGGACCTCGGGTCGGATTCCCTAGCAAGTCCGCTCAGACTACTCAATTTCTGTCTTTTCCATCACACCCTCATGTCAAAAAAGGGACCAGCAAAACGCTAGGTGTCTGTCATGGGAAACATTCGTAACTCTACCAGCAAGGACAGCCCTCGCTCTGTAGGTATATCGGCCCGTACGGAACGACCTTCCCCTTGCCCTGTCGATCGCGAGCACCGCATTAGAAAAGCGCTCCCACAAACGTTTCTTGCATTCAGGTCCTCCGTCAAAAACGGTATTATCTCATTCTTTATCAAAGAGAGGGGCTGGAAGTCTACCAGCCACGACGCTGTGAAACACAGCATGACCCCTCCTCCTCGTAGCCTGTCCACTCGAACTCGGAGCATTCTTCGGAAACTCGCATTTGCTGTCGTCAACCGTTACTCTCTGAAAGCTACCCTCGGTCTCGGAGGAGAAATTCGCACGGGCGCTTGTCTCTCAAGGCTTTGTAGACTCTGACTTTTCATAGCATAAGTCCGTCATCCCGTGATGGCGCCTCTGTCCCCCTCCGTCCGAGTTTCCGCTCGTACTGCATCCAATATCCCACGCCTGCCGCGTAACGTTGGAAACGTATGGGTAGTCATCGCCCGCGGGTTTCGGCCGATTGAGAAGCAAGCTTTTTGATCTTCGAAAAGGTTGCGTCCACTTTCATGATGGGTTTCTTGAAAGACCCTTGGCGCTACTGAAGTGGTGTCTATCTGCGGTCACAAGAAAACATAACAAACATCATCATACATCGACTCTTCCATTGAAACGCCAACATCTTTTCTGATACCATAAAATGATGGTTCATGCCATGCATCGTAGATCTCCCATTTTCATAATGCGAGAGTATGCCTCGTACTCTTCATCTATAACCGAGCATGGGAGGTCGATGGTATGACGAGGCGTGGGATGAAGGGTACACCTTGTTGACAACGAGCTTAACAACCCTCAATCCTTCACGCATCGAAATTCTGCTCATTATCGCCGTATCGAGTCTGCAAGCGGTGTGCCCTGCACGTCTCGCTGGCGTCTTGACTTGGCAATACACTCCCGAATTCCGCCGGCGCCGCCAAACATCTACAAGAAAGAGGGAGAGCTTCGCCCTCTCCGTGCCGCGGAGTTATCATCCGATCCTCCTTTCTCACGGCACCCAATCTGCTGGGTCGTATGATGAAGGCCCAATCGCTTTCACCTGTGTTCGTTGTCCAAACAAGTTTGATGCGCACAGATGATGTCAGCGGTGAACGAGAGCAAGGACCTTCTTGTCTAAGTACCAAGCAGAGAAGCAACTCTTGCTATTGTCCTTGCTCTGCATGCCCACCTACCCGTCCACCTACCATCCACCTTCCGCCCTCCACTTCCAACTAAGGTTTGACTTCCCGTCTCGTCGGGAGGGATTTCTAGATCAAGTCTGTACAAGGAACGCATGAGACATGAGACATGAGATTGCGCGAGTTCATTGGGTGTTCTCACATGCGAGCGACAAATCTTATCGAGAGCATCATAATCACGAGGATCATGTTGCTTGCTTTTCTCAGGTGTGTCGTATGTCTGCTTGTCATATCTCAACATCACATGCCTCCGTCCAATTGTGGAAGGAAGTGGTGTAAAGGTCAATGTTTTGTCAACTCATGCGACTTTTCATCTCATCTGCAGCGTTGCGTAATTAAAGACTTCGAAGTCATACCATTTCCGGTAGTTGAACTCGTCAACTCGATACACTGGTTCAATTTAATTATGGGAAGATTGTGTGTCCAAGTTAAAGCTTGTAATTGTTAAGTGACTAAAGTACATGTCGCTAAGAAGTGAAGGCCCTCCATGTCATGACCAGCGGCCTGAGGTATCTAAATAATGGACAAGATCGTATAGAACAGCAAGACAAATATACCCAAAAAGCAAAACCCCATCATACTGGATCGGCTTTGTGCCAGTTTGTTGACGAAGAATGTGTCTCGTCCATCATATTCATGTGTCCTTCCCCAATGTACCCGTCATCATAAACCATGAACGCCGATTGGAAAAAATGCAAAGAGAAGATTGTACAGAGTTAAGGACGGTTATCCACAAGATCCATATATCCAAGTGTGTATGAGAGAAACAACATAGCAAGAAAGATAAAATACTTTTTGGTTGAGTTCGAAGGATGTTCAGAGTAAGAACGAGGGACAATGGACCTCTCTTTACGCGGTAGCCGTGTTGGCGAGGCCGTCCACGTTCCAGTTGTTGTTGAGGGTGATGAGCTTGCGTCTGATACCATCGCCGACACGGCATGTGACGCCTTCTTCGATGGCCATGATGCCGTAATTGATCACCTCGGCAGGTTTGTCCAAGCCAAGCGTGGTGCCGTCGCGGCGCGTCAGGACGGCGATTCCGTCGCCCCCGCTCCACAGGTAGGAGATGACGGACGGGTCTTCCGGTGTGACCTGGTCGATCGCGACGACATTTCCGCTACCGTGCTGTCCGCCCGCGGCAGCATTAGAGGCGCCAGCGCCGCTAAGATGCTCGGGGCTTTGGCCCTGATGCTGAGATGACGGGGACGATGACTGCTGATGGGCCTGCTGGGCCTTTTGGAAGTTGGGGTCAAGGCGTGCGACGCTGTCAGCCCAGAGGATAAGGGTCGCGCGGTAGACACCGGCGGCCCACCAGCAAGGGCGGCGGTCGGCAGGCATGGAGCGCAAGAGACGCAGGACCTGGCCGCAGTGGAAGATGGCCTCCTCGCGGTTGTAGACGCAGCGCTTGTGGCGCAGGCTCAGCTCCCAGTAGGAGCCATCGAAGCCGTCGCGGCGGGCGAGACGCTCAATCTCTGGGAAGTTGGTAACGGCGTTGAGGGAGATGAGGTGGTAGAGAACCAGGTTGCAGCGCGTGGTCGTGCAGTTGGGGTTACTCTTGTAGTACAGCATGGTGAGCTCGTACCACTTCTGGAGAAGTGCTTGAACCTCTTCCAGGCGGAGCATGGTGCTCGACTTGGTCACAGTCCTCGAAGTCGCGCGACGGGTAGAAAGAACATCGGAGAAGCAGGAGAGCATTTGCCTCAGGTGGCAGAGAAGGGACTGGAGGGGGTGAAGGAGAAGGCGAAGCTGTTGAGGAGACAGGCCGGCTTGGCGGCGGGAGAGGTTGTCGTGGAGGAAGTCTTGGAATAGCTCGCACAGAGAGGGAGTGAGGGAAGGGCTAGACAGAAGCTGCGGGTTGACATTCGCGGTGCAACCGTAGAGATTCTGGACATTTGCGAACCACTGCTCCGAGTTGGACGCAAGCCAAAGGGCCTCGGGGCTGGGGAGCGGGCATTGTAGGTCGGTGATGGCCAACTGCGGCGGGGTATCATGGAACAGGCTGAGCTCTTGGTCACACATGACCCAGTTGTATACAAGCCTGTTCTGCATCTCTCGATGCAACCAAGCCCGCCACTGAAGCTCGGTGCTTGTTGTGCTGTTCAACGTGGGGATCATGGATGGTTGAGGCTCCAACATGCCGGCGTGTTTGAGCATCTGCTTTACGTCAGTGAACTTATTCTTAGCATGTTGGGAGGATTGTGGCTGCTTACCGATAAGTACATTCCCCGTTGTCCCATCGAGATATCCATCAACCACTTGTCACCACTCCAAGCACCTTGGAGGGTGAAGAGAAGTGCACATCTCAAGGCGACGGGGTCCGCAGACAGCTCGACATCCTTCTCGATGATATCGAAGAGTGAGATGCGACAGGTTTCCGTCAGACCTGCAGCAAGGTACCGTGCCTCAGCCATCGGCACTGCCGCAGCGCCTTGTGCGATCATCAACAGAAGCAGCAATGTCGACGCCTGGTTGTTCAGCAGCATCTCATTGGGGTCAACGCATCCTGCGACAATGAGGGGGTAGTAGTACTGCAAGCTGCGAACGTAACTGCGGAGGAAATACTCGAGAATCTTTGTAGGCGGCAAAACAATGAAGTTGAACTCGCTAGGCGTGGCGTATCCAGTCTTGGAGTACCCATTGCTGAGCCCGCTTCGGTGAATGTCAAGCGCCTTCTGGAGGAATGACTGCGTAATGGCCAGCATGCGGTCGCGAGTACGAGATGTGAGAGGAACGACGGAGGCATCGGTAGTGTCCCAATCGACGTTCTCCAGGTACTTCTCGAGCGAGCTCCAGGTACCATCTTCCTTGGACTTTCTTTCCAGGCATTCCAAGTGCACGATCGCCGTCCTCGGGCACGTTCCTGAATAGATGGGCGGATTGCATCGAGCGAGTGGCCAGGAGTCCTCGGCGGCAATGACAACTTCAAACTCTGGAATCGCTGATTCACTCGGCATACCGACCGTTTGCTCAGCTGGCTTCATTGTAGTGTCAAAATCAGCTGTGGACATGATGCTGGTACTTCGCGTGTGGATAGATCCTCGTGAAGAGGAGGCAGTCATTGGCTCTGATGCTGAGCTTGAAGACATGTCGCTCAGTTCTGTGAAGCTGGGCATAGACATGTCGGGCCGCGACATCGGGAGCTGACTGGAGTACATGTCGAGCTCCAGAGGGTACTCAGGCCAGACCATCATATCTTGGTAGTTCGTGTCAGGTGTGATGAAATCGCTGTTGAGCTGCATGAACTCGTCGAGCCCATCTACCCGGCTGTGTGGTGATGGGAAGTCATCAGAACTGGGATGTGACTGTGCTGGCGAGCTCTTCTTCACAGGGCCTTCCATCATGCGAGGGTCCATGGTCGCGATTGGAGACCCAGTTGACATCTTGCCAGGTGAGTCTTGCTTGGGCATGGTTGGATCGAGGTCCATGAATGCAACAGGCTGAGCTGGCTGTGGTGGTTGGGGCACAGTCGGCATCATTTGTTGTTGGAAAGCCGCGCTGGCCTGGGCAGCTCTGACCGCGGCCTTTGATGATCTCCGCGCGAATCTCGCTGCGCAGGGCAGATTCTTCTCTGCGCAACGCGAGCAAGGTACTCTCTTATCACAACCCGTCTTTGCGTTGGCGCAATTTTGGCAAGCGATTGGTGTCCGGCCAGCTACTGTGGGAACACCGCCAGGCAACGGCTCCATGGGGTCCCGCGCCTCATGGTATGTTGAGTGATGTCTTTGCAGAAGGTCTCTGTCATAGGTGTGTCAGTGGATGTCTGTCGATGAGATTCCATATCGAACTAACCGTCGTGCGAACGAAAGCTGGCAGGCACTGCAGCGGTGGGGCTTTACGTTGGTGTCTATACCAGAACAGTCAGTTTTTGCTCGGCCTCGACCATTTCCAGCACGAGAATCAACATACGGCTTGGGATATGTCTCTCTAGGTGTTCCTTTCTGGTGAAGGACTTCCCGCAGTATGCGCAGAAGACCATTGTGACGGTATTTTTGGATCGCTCTGAAGCGATCGAGTTTGATGTGAGGTTACTAGACAGGAGCTATCATCAAGCTGCAAGCGAATGATGCGATGTCTTGGCCAAACTTTGTCGTTGTGATGGTAATCAAGTTCGATGTGGTTGAATTGGCGAGGCACACGATGCTACGTACTCGATGATGTATACGAGGTAGGGACAATCAAATAAATTTAGGATTGTGTATCGAATTTGAAGAGGTGGAAAGGGAGGCTCTGAAATTGGGAGCGGTTGCCGTGTAATAAGAAGGGACCCGACGGAATGGTCTAAGGCATAGGGTTCGATAAGGCAATGACGCTGCGGATTATAGTTCTGGACGAACTTGCGTCTACGAATTTGGTAACAGCGATGAAGAAGATGAACGAGTAGTAGTAAGAGAGAAGAGTTCCTCCAGGATCGGTACGAAGCAGGCTGAAAGGGTGGACGGTTTTGAAATATATCGCGGAAGCAAAGTCGAGGAGAGAAAGGAATAATGTATGGACCAGGGCCGGGCGCAGTGGGCAAGGGTTGCATGGGACCCGTCAGCTCGGCGAATACGGAAGCGGTCTGGGCATGGCATCAGCTTCTTCCCAGCAAAGTGGGAATAGCTTGGATGGATAGGGTTGGTAATAGTGTGTGGGTGACGGGCGATGGGATCTTGGGAGGCCGAGGCGGTGCCTGCTTCAGGACGAAAAGCAGACTGAGCACGCACAGTCGTTTAACGCAAGACAATGGAGCACATGGAGATGTGCAACATGGATCCTTGAGCGAGGGTACAAGGCTACTTGGTGGCCCGGCACTGGCTCTGAATGTTTGGTATCAAGCACTCCACTGGGACTTGTGAGGGGAGGAAGGAAACGGCGCCGATGCGTGTTCAGCCGCCATGGAATCGGTCTTGGAAATAGAGCATAGCAAGAGATAGTAATGCTTGGAGTGGATACCTACCACAAGTCGATGAGGTCTGTGGCCGGCGCACACAACACTCTTTGGGTCAGCCTGGGCATAACATGGACATGAATGACCATGGTGATGAGGTGGACAAAGGCACGCAAGGCACCAGGTTGCATAACAGGATACAGTAGTGCGTGCTATGGGATCAAGAGGGATCTGTGGTATGCGTATGTGTGTACTTCTGCTTGAAGCAGACCACGGCTTTTCGTATTGCGTAGGTACATTGGAGCCATACACTAGCCAGGTCCAACAATAAAACGGCCAAGACCGGCGGGGGAACGGTGCGAGGTACCTGAGTAGTGCGTTCGTACTGATTAACCCAGTTGAGTAAGCTTTATGTTTGACAGGGGCCGCGGCGCCGTGGCGGCGGCGACGGGGAGAGAGAAAGGACGGCCATGGGGGTCTTGGTGGAGGGGGGAGAGAGCGTTCGGCGAGCCGGTGAGGATACGGCGTACAAATTCGTGAGGATGAATGTGGGAGTTCCTAGACTAGGAGAGGGAGGGGGTGGGAGATCAAACAGAAACGCCAGGGCACAGACAAGAAATGGGATGATCCCGAAGGAGCAGTCGGGGAGGTGGGATACCTTGCGAGTCAACCCAGTTGTGGATGGACTAAACAGAATGATAGACAACGAGTAATAAGAGTCGAGAAGGTGGAAGAGAAGATGACAACAACCGAGTAAGCATGAACGTTCTCAGGGTGGTTAGAGAAAGCGAAAGAGAACGAGACAAGAGATGAAGATGAGAGACAATGTCAGAGAAGGTTAACTGAAGCGTGTGGGTGGGTGGAGAGATAATCTTTGCCGGCCGAACGAGTACGAAAAAGCAAGGTTAGAGGGAGCCAAGAAATGTCTACAGAGAGTCATCGACACTTGGGCCACAACATCCAACTGATTTGCTAGGGAACACCTTGGAGCAGTCGCTGTGAGAGACAGCCATGCTAGAGCCATGTCGACCATGGTGGGCTTGAACGCTGCTGGCTAGACCCGGCCGAGGCATGGATTTTTGAACATGTAGGTTGGCCGGGATATCTCTGAAAGCTGCGGGTTGCCGGGTTTCAAGGCACGGGGCAGATCGACCAGGACTGAGTGGCCATTGGCGCGTGCCATCTGTTTCTGCCTCGACACTCGACAGGTCTGTGCCAACTGGCATGACAATCGGATCCCAGGCAAAGGCAAATGAAGTGGGAGACATGTCGTCACGGTTCGTGTGGGAGGCTGGGCTGAGCCTGTGTGTCTCCCTTAGTCCCATCCATCATGTATATGTGTGTATGTGAGTGTGTGGGATGGCCTGCCTTACCTTACCTCAGTTCCACCCGCGGGAATGGCGCCGCTGTTTCCTAAAATGGATATTTGACAGCACTAAACAAAGGGGGGGTTTTGTCAATACCTGGCCCTGCCGTTGAAGCCGAGGGGTGGTCTGCGCTGCTTAGCCGCATCATGCTGCTTCTGAGGCTGCGCAAAGGCAGTATCAGACGCTGGCGCAGACATTGGCGCAGAGTCCAGCATCAGACACTATATCAAGCATTGCAGCGGGCAGCAGCACAGTCACCAGCGGGAAGAACTGAAGCCAAGAAAGACTGCAGGATGGTGCTGTTCTCAAGGTTAGTAAACCAAATCGCGCGCGGGAGCCTTGGTGCGGCGATAGATGCGTAAGTCAATGTGCTTGGACAGATTATTGCCGGAGAAAAGCCACGACAAGGTTATGGAGCCGTCAGAATCGATAGCCAACACATATGTATGTAAGAAAGGCATTGAACGAGTTACCACTGGCTGCGAAGCGAGAGACTGGCGTCGATAACTCGAGTTGGACCAGATGCTTAAGCAGATGTCGCTGTCATTGATGACAAGCGTTGCACATCGTAATTCGACGTGAATTTGGTGAAGAATAGAAGTTGATGTTGACGGACATAGCAGGCTATTCAAGGGGGCCGTATTTGCGCCAAGGAATCGAATCGATTTCGGGCGACGATGGCTGCGCTAATACTGCAAGGTTCGGTGATGGTATCAACGGTGAACGATCAACCTGCGGGTTGACGACGATCCTTCATTTGTGGTGCAGATAGTACGGGAGACGGGACAAGCCATGAGAACGGGAGGAAACGCTAGGGTCGCACCTAAGGCAGGGAAAGGTCCGCGGCGAAGAAGGATAAGCAAGGGGGATGGGGGAGATGAGTGAGATGGTGTGTGTCGTTACGGCCGCGCCGAAGGGTGTGAGATGAGATGAAGTCGACAGAGATGGATCATGGTGGGTGGACGAGCGGGATTGGTGAGAGGGATTGGGGAAAGGCAATGGGGTTGGAGAATGGAAAGCAGAGACACAGAGCAGTGGGTGTGGGAAGTTGAAGGAGGAGGGTCTAGCGGTACGTATCCGCCCTCTCCCGAAAGCCGGGCCGTCCTGATCTGTCGTGCTTCCCAAGGTACGTATCTATCGAGCTAAAACTGGAGAATGGAGGGGTCCCCTTTTACATCTGCAACTTACTCAGCCACGAGCTGACATAATACACATCGGCTTAAGCCTGACGGTGGTGCTCCCTCCCATTTTCGAGAGATGGAAGGAGAAGAAGAGATCCGTGCACACTTTGTGGGAATTATGATCAACCACCAACACGACGACTTCAAGCAACAACAAGCAGCGGCAACAACAACAACAAATCATCCGCCAGTCAAAGCATCACACTTGTGCATTGCCGTGTCTCCTCGTCTCAGCCTCCTCCTTGCTTATCCAAGGCTTGTCTGGAGCCATCTCATCCATGTTCGACACCATCGGGACAGCCAGCTAAGCTTCCTCCATCTCACCTTATCTCGGAAAGAGATTTGCTCGAGACCCAGATCAGAACCCACCCAAACATCAAGATAGCCATCATCACAAGCTGAAAAAAGGAAGCCGGAGGGGGAGGGGGGCATTCGAGCCACGAGCTGCACAACCCGCACAACCCGCACAAAACCTTCGTGGTCTTTCAGGAATGCTCCATCGATATTTCAATACACTGTCAGATCAGATCTAGGACATCCTCCCCGGCCCCTCCACACAACACGCGGCACGCCTTACCAACCTGTTTCGATTCGTGCCCACTCACATCTCCACTCTTGAAGTGGCCAGTCTTCTTCGGCTCCTTCTATTTCATCTCTGGACCTCCAAAGATCCTTCGAGAGGCTCACCTCCCTGTCGGGCAACCGAGTTGCAATTCTTTGATCGTGGCTCCCTACAACCACTCGCTTGGCGGTGGGTAGGACAAAGAATCCTCGATGGCGTTGCCTCGTGGTCCCATACTCAAATGTCTGCTTAGCGCAGCTTGAATCCACAGACGCCACTTCGACGGCAGCGGCTTCGAGAAACATCTCCACAGACCAGCCCTGGCTGTGCGCATCTAATCAGCGAGAGTCGTGTTTCTGCACCCGAATATGGAACAATGATGACAACAATCATCAAACGCCGCAGACCTGCTTTGCCATCTGCAGCCCGATAGCCCAGACAAGAGAGATCCAATGTCGCAGCACAGTCCAACAGCATCTAAGAAGCAACTCGCAAGAGTCCTCTATTCGGTCTACTTGCGCCTTCAACATCGGCCCAACTCTGAGTTATTCCAAAGTCTAGAGTCTAGTCAAAGTCTACATGTCACCACTCCAGGAATAAGAAAGGCCATGTCGGACGCAAAACCTCGACGAGCAAGTAAAGAAAGCGGCGACAGCTATCCGCCGCCACCACACGCTAAAAATAAGCTCCTCGCGATGGGATTGGATATTTCTGTCGTTACTAGCGCGCTCCTATCTCGCTCCCGACTGCTATGCGGCTAGAAGTTCTGGCGCATGTGAGTACTCGCAGGGGCATTATGGGACAATTCCCAACTTTGCGTTTTTGCCAGCTCGAGCTAGAGTTGGTCAGGCAAATGTCTTTTGTTCTCGTTCCCGAGTTATTTGCGAACGACAGACGATTGATCCGAGACCGAATGTCTGGACCCCTATTCTGGCATCATCCACCCGTATTACCATCCGTACCACGATCCATAGTCCACCCACCGCACGCGAAGATAGATGTCGTATCCACTGATCCGCCCAGGGGTGGGCACGATTGGGGTTACCAGGGTCGCTTGTCGCCCTACCACTGTACACCTGTAGGCAAGGTTCTTCCATGTCGGTCTCGGCGCCTCTTGACAAGATACGTCTCCCCCGCCTTGGACCGAGCGGGCGAATCATGGTGCACTTCGCAGGCATCTTCCTGGGACGAGGAGTTATTCTCCGACCATATCGCTCCACAGCTCAAGCAGCTCAAGCAGCTCACGGGCTCACGACGGCTGCCTCACCTTCTTCTTCGCGCTGTTCCAAGAGAAGCGCTTGCACCATGACGCCAGAGCCTACCGCCGCTCGGACGGTCGTCTAATGAAAATGAGGAACCAGGCACACCAGGGAGGACCCTCAGAACAGCGGGTTGACGGTCGAAACGGTGACTCGGCGATTTCGTATTGCCAGCATTTTGCGAGGCCTAGAGGGCCCAGGTCAACCCTGGCAACCAGTCTTCCGTCAGCCTCCCTAGGCTCGCTTGACAGGGACACAAGCGGCGATTGAGCCGCTTATGAGTCGGCCGTTCCTTGCCAACCTACTTGGTTGCACTGTTCACTCTCGGTGACCTTGCTACGCCTGAAGGACGACTCAATAGGCAAGCTGCTACCAATTCTTGTTTCCTATTTTCGGCCTGATGCGATGCGAGCTCTCAGCGCGCGATAGAGACAGAAACTTTGGCTCTCTGTCAGACACCGTTTCATCGTTACCTAGGATTGCACAACATTGAGTACGAAGCCGCCGTTCCCATTTTTTTCTAAGCCATGCAATCTGAACCATGCTGCAAGCATTTGCGGTTCCCAAATGATTATCAACTCAACTGCCGTCATCTCGTCCATTCCACGGGGACTCTCCCGTATCCGACACGGCCGCTCTGATGGCCGCTCTGATGTGCGCTCATCGCTGCATCCATCTCGATGTGGAATCGGCAGCCCCGTTTTCTCAGATAACGAAGATCCGATGATGTCCTAACCCGCCTTCACGCACCCTTGGGAAGCGTTTCGTTACTCTTCACGTTCGCAGTCTTCTTCGTCCCCGAGACTGCGAAGCGCCCATGAGCCATTGCCAGCCACTGCCGTCACTAATCCCGCCTTACGGTGCCGGCTTTGCAAGTCTTGCAGCATCGTAATCTTTCGTCGCATCTCGTTCCGTTGCATGTTCAAACGTGGCTTGCCCGTCCTGCAGGTTGTTGATCCGACTGCCGAGTTACATTTTTCAACTTCATCCTCACGAAACAACAACATCCAATCAACTTACGCGGAGCTGGTTCGTATATTCGGTGGACTCGGCACAGCGGCTTCACCTATCAACAAACCATCGGCGGGAACTTGGCTATCCTGACGCCCAACTTCAGCCCGGCGCCGATCTTGACTCCCGTAAGCCCGGTGGCTTCTTCAATCATGCTACGCCGCCGAAATTATTGCGACCGTTGGTTTGTCGCCAAATCTTCATTGGGCGCGGAGCCACGCTTCTCGACACCTTCCAGCCACATAATTCCTTCTTTCTACAAATAATTTGACCCACTAATCACCCTAAGTCTCCTCGCCGGCGTGTCAGGTTACGATCTACCTAAGCTAATCGACCTGGCCAGTAGCTCGAGCCTATTTTCTTATCCACTTGTGCTTAGCAGTAACGTCTTCCGTCAACTGAACCGAGCTTCCCGGTCTCCACGACTTTGCTTCAGGCGACCCGGGTTGCTATCACCAAACCCTTTTTGTGGCTTAGTGTCCCAAAGAGGAAATAGATCATTTAGTCTACGAGCCGCTCAGACGAGTGTTTCCCTTTCTGTCAAACGACTTCCTAGACAAGACAGCTGTACACCATCAAGTTGTTGGCAGGCCAGCAGACAAAGTGACAGCCGCCACTTGTCTCCAGTTACGATCACGACACAGTCACAGGCCGTATAGGGCAATTGCAAGAGACGTCGAAACACTTTGGACGCCGTTGATGGCTGCGTTCTGTGCTTGACCTTCCTAGCAGGGAAATACTTTGGAAGACACGAGGGTGGGCACTGATCGGATGTAACCAGGCAAGGACTTCAGCTGAAACGAAACAACACGGATCTATCCCTGCTACCAGGCCGCCAACAGCTGGAAATTCTGCTGTGTCTGCCCTGTCTTTGCGAGAATTGTACGTACGAATACGCTACGGTATCATGATGGTGCGTGCTACTTCGCAGGGCATCGCAGGAAGGGAAGTCGTTGGATGCATGAGTCGGCGACCTCACTGACGATGTCGTCTTGTCGTTGTCAGCGCTCGTCCTGCACGTCCAAAAGTTGACGTCCATGCCATCCGCAGTGGACTGGTTCCAGGCCCGTAATGACGGATCACACACTTCATAAGAAAGAATCCAGCAAAAACCTCATCCCACCAGCGAGAGGGAATAATGAGTCTTTTTGGGCTGAGCGTGCAGACACGCACAGTAGCGTGGACTTCAAACGACGGGTTTTGAGCAATTCTGCAAGCACTTTACTTATATGTTAGGCTAAAGATGTAGGGCGTGCGATTCGACCAAGCACCTCGAAGCGAGTTGGGGATTAGTGAGCATCGCAAAGGATGAAAGTTAGAATTGATTGGTTTTTTTTTTCTTGGATGGATCACGATAATCCGCCCATTGCGTGGACCACGTCAAACGTCGGCGCGCGTACTCGGCTCGCAAAACCCGTCAGGGTTGGACCCTTGGAGAGACTGTCGACAAGCGCGATTATCTGCCCGTTTTTGACTTCTCCATGCGAGCGTGCGTGGTGCCAAGTGCCCCCCGTGGGAAAAGGTAGACACGCTCGACACGGTAGAGTGTAGAGACGGGGCCTGTCATCCCAAGAGCTTGACAATGCTGCCATCAGCGACACCACATGATACGGTGTGGCAATGGATACTTGAAGGGGGGTTGCCTATTTTGGTGGTGTCAAGGAGAAGTCTGACGCCATTTCTTCTGCCAACTTGACTCCTGTCAATGTTTCCGTTGGATTGGAGACAGCTTAGTGACAGGTTGTCTTTTGGTTGTGTGACAACTCTCTCTGGTTGTGACACAACCCAAAAACGAAGTTATGGCCGGCCGGCCGGCCGACACGACCGAGGTCTTACGAAGATGTCGCACCCGCATCTCATTATGCCGTCTCCGCTGGCCCAAGCCAGGGTTGTGAGGAACATCTACAACAATTGGATACGTGGTACGAACTAAAGGCGCCCAGAGAAACACGTAAACCAAACAAATGGCTCCGCATCACCCAAACCGGGGTGCTCTAATACCGAGGCCCGCATTACCGGGATTCCTGCTGGGATCGCCCGCGCACGCTTTGCGTTTTCCGAGACTTGCGTGCTTGGGGCGCAGCGGAAGACCCTCCTACTCGTTCGCTTGTCGGTGAGGACTTCTTGAAGTTCTGGATCCAAAATGTCTCCCGTGCTAGGAGATGAGTGAGATTTGGGAGGGGAATGCACCCGCCGCGGGGCTTTTGCAAGCTAGCAGCCCTCGCAGCCCAACAGGGCACCATGTCTCGAAAGCTGACCACCTCGGTCGGCCATGCAGAATAAGCAATGACGACAACTGGGGCTGATGGGTGGGTGGATGGGTAGGAAGTTGTGAGCAGAATGATAACGTCTTTTCGCTTCCCCACAGTGAAGAAAATCAGTTATCGACATTGGAACTTTGGCAAGTGGAAATATCAATGGCATTGTGGATTTTGAGTGTGGGCTGTGAAGAGAAAAGGATTTGATATGAATGGAGGTTTAGTTTCAGCCGTGATTCCTCTTATCTCGTTAAAGGCTCAATATTGCCGTAATTGGAGAGAATCTGACATATTGCCACTTTGGCGACTCTATCTAGATCCTGAGAAGGGCCTGGATCCCTATGCCCCTTGCCCACTTAGGTCCCTGAATACCAAAGATCCCGTTATGATCCCGCACACATTAGGCATCCAAACTATTGCTGAGCTCAATGGATTGCGTCTTTCATCGCAAACGGTCTTAGCAAGTAACAACCCCCCCCCCCCCCCCCCATCTGTGGTTGCCTATCGTATAGACTCGATCAATTTCGAAAGATTGCATATGCGGATGCGGGCAAGTCAACTTGAAGCCCGTTAAGGGATGGCCCATTTCGTCTGACAAGCATGAGGAGCTTTCCAGCAGATCGTAAGGCATATTCTCCCCCGCCGCATGTTCCCTCTCTCTTGCGTCGTCCATTTGGATACTCAAATGTGCGTTGATGTAATTGACTCGTCTCGTGTCTTACATACATGCACTTGACGCTCAAGTCCCATGCCCCCCAGTCCCGAGATGCCTTGCCTTTGCCTTTGCCTTGTCCCGTGCCGCGCCGTACCTCGCCTTGCCTCGCTTCGTCAGCTCGTCATCTGGTCGCGTCGCGAAAGAGGAAAGAGGTTCTCGAAATAGAACATGTACCGAGATCGCGAAGGGACGGATTTCGTTTTCTTGTAATTTTGCAGTGGTGGCACCCGCACAGGTACAGATGTGCAGAAGGGCGATGCACGGCGTGTTCTGCAGAGGCGTATTTTTCGCTCGACCGAGGCCGGCATGGTGTGCATGGATGTGTGTGTGACGGGGCGCTACGATCTTTGGGTAACGGTCGTGCCCAAGGATATGCGGGATGGCGGGCGGGTGAGCGGGCTACAGTGCGCTTGTGTGAGGTTCCTCCGTTGGTCTATTGGGATTTTGGAAATCTTTGGGCCTTTGGTGTTGTGTTACCCCAGTTCGAGCCTTGGGAGCTGCCCACGTCAGCTTTCAATTCTTAGCCCAGCCCTACGGGTCTTTTCTGGTGATGGGGTCATCGTGATGGATGGATGAATGGATGGGGATGTCAGCTCAGGGCTTAGCATCCTTTCGACGAGAGCAGCCTGAAGGACTGGGAGATAACGACAGGCCAGGCCAGGTACAGGTACAGGTACATGTATCATGATGGCCTTGACTTGACTTGACAGAAGCTGAGGTCTGTTCCCACCGTCCTGCCGCTGTCAGCTGGTCTTCCATCTCTTGTCAAAGCCCATCGTGTCGGTAATGAAGGCTCGATCTGGGTTGGGCTGTTTGACTTCTGATGCCCCGAACGAGAACCCCGTCCGAGAGCAAGCGTCTGTCGATTTGGATCTTTCGTCTTTCGCAAGGCTGAAGCGGGAGACTTCGGTAGGCTCTTTTTTCTCTTTCCATCCGTCACCGCGTCCGCTTTCTTCCATCGAGCGATGATGCAAGTGCGCGTTGCTAGGGTCGCCGAGGAAACCGACCGAAAGTGACCGACCGACCGACCGACACCGATGAGGTGGGTCCCCTTGCTAGATAGTTTTCCTTCTTCCTGCCGGGGCGCCGGGTGCGAGGCTCTGGAGGAGTTGCCCGAGAAGACCGAAATATTGGAAAGCGGGAAACGACGTCGTTCGAAGGGCGGGGAGACTGCCCACCACCGCCCAGCCAGGCGAAGAATTGGGATCTCGGTACCTGCAGCACGAATTGATTGGGCAAATTTCTTTTCAAAGTTGAAAGGAATGGCTCTCTGCAGATCAAGGGATAGGTTTTGTTCGAAATGTCCGTGTTATTCCTTGTCTTGCGGTGCGGTAGTGTCCCACGGACAGTTCGACGGAGTTGACAACTTCGGACCCCCAACTAAGGGTCGTTGCGCTTCGGACGGAGGGGGAGCAGAGCTTCGAACAAACGCCACCAAAGTTCCCAAAATTCTGTCTCTTTTTCTATTGTTCAGTCTGTCTAAAGTGTCGACGTCCGGATAGACTGTCACATTAGCTGCGGGAGACACAAGATGGGCAAGGTGAATCTCACTGTTGCATCGTCGGGCGACGGTGGTGGAGGTTCAACACGCCCCACGGTTTGCCTGTACAAGTCGTTCATGCACAGCGGGAAGTTTGTACGCTTATCCCGCACTCCCGTCTATTATCCCTTGCTTACAGTCTTGACTGTCTGGAAGTGTTGTTGTCTCCGATGGACGTCGACTTCAAGTTTGTCCTAAGTGACAACTGTCAGTCAGGCTACGATTCAGAGTTGACAGCTATCATGGAAAATAGGCTCAAAGAACACTCACATGCACGAAGTTCGGAAATAATAATAAAGTGTCCGTGTGAGAAAAGAAAAGACATCAAGCAAGCTTGACAGTCATTGTACCTCCAAAGAGGCTAAGCCTTTCGCGGCTCGGTAACGTGCTGATCGTCAGGTCTGGGGCATGGCCTAGGAGCCGCAATATCAACAACGGGACGTCCAGGGTAGGAATAGTGCCGCCCCCGGACGGACGTTATGCGCGCAGTGCTCCTTCTGCTGCTTCTTGCAGGGCCGGACGACGGCGTCCGGTGATCATAGGACCAGGTGATAGAATACCAACTCTGAATCCTTCAGTAGGGGTTCTCTTCGTAGATTGCCTGTTTTCAAAAGAACCGGGATCTCTGTTCAGAACTGCCTCTTGATTATTGGAAGTAACGTGTCTGTAATACAGCTTGTCTTCGATACAGATTTGAGCAGGCGATGCAGTCCGGAGTTGAGCCAGGCTCCTAGTTGTGACACTACATCTTGTATTCTAAACATCGGTTACTTGAGTTGCCCGAAAACCAATACTTTCCAACGCGTTCATACTGAAGATCTCTTTTGTCCGGACATGACACTATAGACGACTACGGCCTAGACGTTCCCAAGTCCGCAGTCGGTCATGGTCGAGATGTCGTGCCCGAGTTGACCAATCTATCGTGCCAGTAAGCGTCTTTCTTGTTACATTCTCACTCTTTTGGGCAACAATGTCTGTAAAGTGTATCACACACCTCCTAGGATCTCAATCCATTGAGTTACTCTCCTGTCCGTCGCCTGGGCGATCTTGTCCACCTGCAACCACCCCGGCTCCGGGGAACGGGGGGTAGAAGCTGTCCCCTGCCTGGCCCTCCTTGTCAACCTTGTTCCTGCCTTTTGGTTCCCCTGATCTGACGGAGTGAAGAGAAACGCCATTCGGCTGACAGTTGAGAAGGGAAGGGTTTGCGTGAATGGCAACATGGTCGTTGTTTCTTCTCAACTGCAGCAAGCAGGCCCCGGTGCGGTGTTCCGGAGTTGCGTATTTCGTGCCACGCGCGTGCAGTTGACCACGGTAGTTATCCGCATTTCCTTGGATCCTTTCCTGACACACCGTCTCTGTGTTGACCCGTGTATAGAGTATATCAGCTTGTAGTTCAAGCAGACTGAAAATAGAACTCTCTCCGGGCCGCCGACAACCTGGTCCCATCTGGTGATGATCCTGGCCGGTGATATTGCCGGGCCATTCGAAAATCTCGTATGAATCCGGTTGGCACTTTATTATTTCGTCCGGTAGCTGCGTTTCTTGGCGTGGGCCGGTTGCCTTGTCGACTCGGTGATGTGAGGGCAAGTCCGTACCCGAACTCTTCCTTTAGCTCTATCGTGGGGTGTTGGAAAGAGCGTGGACGACGACGCACGGTCGAGACGTCAACCGTCAATCAAATGTCCCTCGGATCACCGACATCAGGATGATGTTCAGATGGCAGCACTAGGCTTAGCCTCTTCCAATCCCCCTCTCCTGTCTCCCCGGTGCACCCCCCTCTGATCATCTTCCTGTTCGGCGTTCGATTCTGATTCCATCTGTTCTTGTTCTTCTTTCTCTTCAGACAAATGCATTCCGACGAACTCCAGGATCTCTTCGCCCGATATCAGACCTCAGAGAAGCCTTACGCAAACGCGACGTCAATCTGAGACCCGTCACTGGATGGGGCCGGCCGGCGCCAGGAAGAAACATAGAGCGCGGAGCTGGCCGGCGTCCTATGAGGTTGAGATAGAGGGTGCGCCGAAAGTCGACCAGAGCCAGTCAGCGCGAGCTGCACTTGCATCTCTGAAACGCAGACGTGAACGCCTCAGGAGGCATTCTCCCACACCCACTTTGTCCTGCCGCCGTGGGACTTGATGAAAATCAACCGTATTCATCCAGCCATACAGGACTCCGATACATGTCCCCGTGATCAACGATGCCGCGCGGACTCGAAACACAGACAAGTCAAAAGAGAGCTTTCAAGCAAGTAAAGCAACTAGACTCTTTCATGGCACGGGCTGGGGTAAAGAGAAGCAGGGCAACGAGAGGAGAAGAGAGAGTGAGAGGCGGAGCCAGGAGCCAATGCAAGTCTAGAACGGACTTCTGTCGCTAGCAAACTGGACAAATGAGAGGGGAGGACTAGAAAAGTGTTACATGAATCCCGCGGGGGGTCGAAGAAGCATATTGTGACTATATTGCGGTAAGTCGGTGATCTCTCGTCTTCTTTTCTGAGCCCCCTGCTATGCACTCCCTCGTCCTTTCATTCCTTCTTTTCTCTTGGCCGGTCTTCTCGGTCATCGGGTGATTTCTTCTTAACCGAGAGAGAGTGAGGGATATACATCCTGGCTCGAGCTGTCGTCCGATATACGACGGCAGCAGGTTAGGCGATGATGGGACAAGATCGTCCGTAGAGTGACGGATCTCGTACAACCCCCCGGCATCTTAGCTTGCTGTGCCTCTGGTCTACCCCCCCCGCTGTCCACCCCATCTGCCTCCGCTCTCTCGTCTATATATCTCCTCTGTCCTCCCCCACATCATCCTCTCTTCCCATGTCGACGACATACCTTACCCCACTACCTTTCCCGATGTCATCGAGTGCGGCGTTGACGAGGTGCGGGTCGGCACTGAGGATTACGACACGAGAGGGTGCCTCCAACTGGCCAGGCAACAACCACCTGGAAAGAGTCGAGGCCCAGGATCGGAACATATCAGGATGGGCCTCGAAGGAGCCATAGATGTTGCGCAAGGAAATGCCCCTTTCAGCCAAGGCATCAATGTCGGCACCGGTCGAGGAGGACAACATGACGATGGCTTTCGAAACGTTGGTGGGAACGAAAAGAGAGGCGGCTAGAGTGAGATGGCCAGACGCATATGCCTCCACGACATGCAAAGGAGGAGAGCCGAGGATGGTCTGAACATCGGACCGAATAGAAGAGGAGGACCGGTCAATGACATGAGTTGCCCCAAGGGTTCGGAGTTTTGCAAAGGAGGCCTTGGAAGAGATGGGTATGATGGTTCCGATGCCCGCAATCGCCGCAAGTTGAACGATGAAAGTGCCGACGTTTGTGCCCGCGCCAAGGACGATGAGATGGGCTTTTTGGTACTCGAAGGTCGTATCAGTGTTAGGAAAGGGAAACTCCAGGCCAGATGAGTGGAACAGAGAAAGAGCCGCAGTGAAGGGGTTGGTGATTAGCGTTGCAGCTTGAAGGGACGATATTGCCACTGGGACGGGAAGCAGAAGTCGAGGATCGGCGAGAACGTACGGGGCCAAGCCACCGGCATGCGGTCGACGAAGATTCCCCTGAAAGAGGACACGCGTACCGATAGGTGGGAAAGGGACATCACTTGGAGCGATCGAAATCCCGTATTCGACGACCATGCCGACGATATCGATGCTGAGCACCAAGGGAAGGCGAGAGGCAATATTGAAAACGCCGAAGTCGCGGAATTTTTGATCAAGGGCTAGAAGACCAGTGGCTTCGACGCAGATCAAGACCTCTCCTGGGCCAGGACGGGGCACTGATTGGACCATCGCCTGAAGGGGTTTTCCGATAACGACGAGGGATGAAACGACCTGGGAAACGGCCTTGATTAAGTCTGGCATGGTGGACATCTTCATCCAAGGAAGATGCAAAGAGATTGGAAAAGAAGGGCTTGTGGAAAAGCTGCTGGATGAGCGGAGGTCCAAGGTCAACTTGATCGGGCAATAACTAATTACATCCTCCTTGAGCTCAAGTGGTTGTGTCGGGGGCTGGAACGCAACGAAAGGCCCTTCACGGCTGCCGAACCGAGGCAGGAATCCTACAGCGTTACAACTTGAGGATAACCGCCATGAAGCTGGTCGTTGGCGAACTGGAGTTATCGGATTTTATGCTTTCGGCCCCGTTCTAAGAGGTGAGCGGCTCCGAATCCGGCAATGGAAGAGAGGCAGCCATCAGGAGGACGGAGCCACAGGATAAGGCGACTAAGGTGAGGACTATCCAACAGCACCAGCAGCAACAGAAGTAGCACTGGGCATCTCTGCCACCATTTTTCCTTTTGGGCTGTTGCGTCCTTGGCGGCGGTGTTGCTGTCTGTTTCGCAAGAGACCCGCGGCTGGAGCTACGAGATCTTGACATATCGCCGTCGGTCTAAAGTGCGCAGGTCAGAGGATTCAATGGCCAGTTGGGCGGTATGTCGTCAAGCTATCGGGGTATCAGCCCGCCCAGCGGCTTAGGTCGGACTACACTCCGAAGCGGGATAAAAAGTACCGAATTCTTCTCAGGTATCCTACTTTTGGTAAGAAATGGTCAATAGGCATAGCTTCGCGCTAACAAGGACTTACAAAAACGGTACGTAAACGTCTTGAGCTAACTACCGGTTCAAGGTTCGTCGTCGTTTTGATCTTTCTGTTTCTAGAACCAATTTGCAACTGCAGAGTGTGAAAGCTGATGCCTTCGAAAACAAATTCGCAGGGCGCACTTGCACTCTAAATGCTTCTCACTCAAGCAGTTTGAATGAACCAATTGCCATGACATCGTAGCTAAGCTCAGGTTCCGCACTGACTTCATCGTGGGTCTGAGCGTGTTTGTGCTTCATGCGGCCCGGCGAAGAAAGAAGAATGGAAAAAGAACACTTGACACCGAGGTGCCAACTCTGGCCATAACCCGGATTTGAGCGCGCACACGCTCGTTTCTCGTGCTTCATGAGCAGTGGGATTAGTTCTCTGCGTCGTCTGGACTCTTCCCATCGGCATCTTCCTCCCGCTCACAGAGAGCAACGGTACAACAACGGTTGCCATAACATGAGAATCTCATCATCATTCACAAACGGTCCGTTTTGAGTTTCCAATTCTGCCATTCAGCGCCGAATGGTCCCTCGGTGGTCTTGGTCTGTCTGGATATCGCTGTTAGCTCCCATCCCGTTTTGGTTCCAGTCACTATAAGCCTACTAGGACCGTGATATTAACTCGCTTGCTAAGCAATTTGAAATAAAATGCCGGTCGTTTTAAAGTGATCCAGATCAACCTGGATAACCATCAACGTTGGGATCCACTGTTGACGATAATGATGCTTGGAATTGGGTAAAGTATGATTGGTTCAAGAACTGAAGGGAACTACCATATTGTGTAAACTACACTCTGCTACAGAACGCAGTTTTCGAATTGAGAATTGAGAGAGAGCTTGTAGACTATAGTGATCGCAATGTAAATTTGAAACAGGAGTAGCTTTCAAGTTCCATTGACGAAAGAGAGATTCTTGAGGTTCTAAATGTCATTGAGGTCATTGACACCGAAGTTGCCGGGTGTGAACAAAATTATGACTAAGCACGGGTAATCTGCGGGTCCTCCACGAGCGCGGGTCGCATTTTGGTGGCAGCTACCGCGATTTCCAAGTCCCGGGAGCTCCAGTGTCCCCAAATTCCAATTCGCAAATCTCTGGAGCTTCAAATATCGGCATTGCGCTTCACCACATGACGCGCTTACTTTGATTTGGTCTGGAGATGCCCAGGTACGCTTAATTGAAGCCATGTGTCAATAATCTCCAAACTGATCGCCATCAAGAACCTTTCGCGCAAAGCACTGAACCCACACCATGAGGGCGCAATTAGCCCGCCATGTCTGCCGACGGGTCCTTGTTCCTAGGGGCAGCGTCCCTGCCTGTTCGATTCTTTCTCGGCCAGCGTGTCGCCATACACAGCTCCCGGTACCTTCGACGATATTCCTCTCTCGACGGTCCCAGCGAAGGACGTTCTTCGGTATCCTGCAGAAGCCCCCGAGACAAATCAAGAAGCCAGAGTATGAGCCTGGGTGGACGACGGTCTTGACTTGGAGAAATCGCCTTTTGGAGAGCGTTCGACCGCCGTCTAGAACAGAATTGGTCGAGGCATTTAGGGACTTATTTTCGTACAAAGTGCGCTTCAACATCGTCGTCAACAGCACTCAGGCCTTGCACTGTCGTAATCTGTTAAAATACCTGCTCGAAAATAAGGATGACGAGCCGGGTCCAGGTCTGACTCTGTCAGAGTTGACCAACGCGCGGGAAGCGCTGCTGAAGTTGCCGAAAGAGGATACCAAAGACCACCTGGAGTTCTCCAGGCTCTTATACGATGCAATCAAGGAAGAACGGGCATTGGATCCCACGGATCCTGGAGCATCGGGGGACTTCGAGTCGTACCTGGTTGCCTTGACATTATTTGGAGCATCTCCTGAAGCCTTGACCGCGTTGCAGGAACACTGGGCCCAATTATCTGAAGCAGAGCGACCTGGCGCGCAGAATCTTTGGGTCAATGTCCTGCAGGGGCTGGCGGAGGAAGGTCGTGAGGCAGAGCTTGTGGCAGCTGTCAAAAAGGCCGAGAAACTTGGTTTGCCTTTCACGGCGAATTTTCATGAGGTGATGACAACTTTCTTCGCCAAGAAGGACAACGTTTTGGAGACCAAGAAGTGGTTTCTGAGGCCAGCTCACAACATCGAGCATCCAAGCCCCAGGTCTTTCAAAGAAATCTTGCATTTTTCAGTGAGAAACAACCAACGCGGGTGGACAGCGCCAATCTTCAAGAAGCTCGTTGATGCCAACCCGAGCAAGGAGCATTGGGATGTTATCTATCAGTGGGCAGTACTGTCCATGGGCAAAGGGCTTGATGACATCAAAGGCATGTTTGATGTTGTTGCTCGCCACAACCCCGACGACAGCGCCTTTCTACCAGACACCCAAACGATCAATGGGCTGCTGGAGGTTGCTATTGAGAAGAACGACCCTTATTTGGCAGACAGGCTTGTCTCGTTCGCAAGCGAGCTCGACATCCGGCCTGATGCAACAACATACCTTCTCCAAATGGACTTCAAGATCCGGGCAAAGGACTTGTCAGGGGCCAGGGCGGCATACATGCAGCTCCCCAAGGCGGAGCTGAACGGAGAAGACGACTTGCCCCTGATCAACAAGTATCTCCAAGCGCTATGCTACCAAGCAACCCCGAATTCCACGGCGATACGCGAGATGCTGGATATTCTGGAGGACCGAATTGTTACATTAGACCCAGAGACAGTGGTCGCATTATGCACGGTCTTCCTCAAGAATGACCAGCAATTCGAAATTATCGACACACTGTCGCTGAATGTATTTCAACATAGCAACGAACAACGGCGATCCATCAGAGATGCATTTGTGGCGTACTGTTTGGACAAGAAAAACAGTACCGCGAGAGTTTGGGACGCCTATTGCATCCTTCGTCAGTTCTTCCAGGAGACCAGTGTTGCGAGCCGTCTCTTACTCATGGACGCATTCTTCAACCGCAACCGCTCCGACATGGCCGTCCACGTATTCGGACACATGCGGCAGCATGTCAACCCAACATTCCACCCCAAGAGCGAAGCCTACATTCAATGTTTGGAAGGCATGGGCAGGTGTCCCGACTTGGACAGCACGAAGTTGGTCCATAACATGCTGAAGATGGACACGAAAATCCAGCCCAGCACGAAGATTTTCAACGCTTTGATGATTGCCTATGGTGCATGCAGGAAACCGAGTATAGCCTTGGAGTACTGGCAGGACATTGTCAGGTCTTCGGAAGGCCCTTCATACAACAGTCTCGAGATTGTGTTCTCGCTCTGCGAAATTAAGGCCTTTGGCGACCAGATTGCCAGGGATATCTGGAAGAAAATCGAGAAGATGGAGGTCGATGTTCCACCGGCAGTCTTTGCTTCCTACTGCGGTGGCCTGGCAGGCAATGGCAATCTGCAGGAGGTCCAGAGCACGATCAGAACCATGAAGCGAGCTGTTGGGTATGGGCCTGATGCCATGACGTGAGTTCATCCCTCCAATCTCTGTCAAACTTCATAGCTAACATCTGTACAGGCTTGGCATTCCATTTAACGCGTTGCCTGGGCAAGGCTTGCAGCGGGAGTTCGAGGCGTGGGCCAAGAAGCAGTTCCCAGAGGAGTGGGCGGAGGTGGAGAAGTTCCGCTACTATTACACTCCCGAAAAACTGAAGAAGTTCAAGCTACAGCGTGTGCTGAAGGCATGATGTGTACAATAAGTACTGGAGGAGCTTCTTGTATCTGTACATTTATAATAGACGCCAAGATATTGTACAATTCATACACGGGAGAGACTCCCAATTTCCGCACACAAATCCACAGGCCCTGCGAGCCTTTCCAAACACTAAGCCTCTCCAAAGTCTTTACTTCCACGACGCATTGAGGCGGAATCTCTTCTTCAACAGCTCGGGGTGGTGGTGCACACTAGGGTGGATACCCATACCAATCGCTCTCCGGATCGCCTTTGCCATCTTCCTCTGGTTCGTCGGCTTCAGTCCTGTTTCCTTGTTGTGCCTGATCTGTCCGAAGTTTGTCATATACTCGGAAATCATTGAGAAGTTCTGCAACACAGAATTAGCAGACAGAGCGTTTAGAAGGTACCGGTGAAACATACTCTGTAGTGGTCCAAGGGGTTGATCCCCAACAAGTCAACGACATCGACCGTGACGGTCTTTTGCCTGCGCCATTTCTCCATCTCAAGAGGGCTGAGATCGTGCGGTGCGTATACCTCACCGGTACGCCAGCGACGCGGCATTTGCTTGACATAGTCATCGCTAACCTTCTTCTCGCGGAGAGACTCGAGCATGGTGCGTTTCCGAGCCGCAGCTCCTTCCAAGCGGGCCTTGCTTCCATTGTTGATGAGACCACGGATACGGTCGGCAGAGTGCACCTTGGGCTTCTCGTCGAGGTTCAGGAGGTTCTTGATCGGATCGGAGCTGGAGGACTCTGTAAAGCTTGACGTTAGCTTTCGCGCCACGGGGATAAGGGAGCTAGCTGTAAAGGGTCATTGACGTACGGGCGACTGCGGGAGTTGACGAGAATGGGCGCGCGACCCGGGCCATCAAGGCGCTCGGTGCCTTGATGGCCGAAATGAGTGGTAGTCTAGGAGGCATTGCTGGTTTTGTGAGGAATTGTTGGAATATCCCAGCGAGTCGTGATCTGTCGCGAGATGTTGAAGCTGTCACGGGAATTTTTTGGTAGGCCGACGGAACCTCCCGCCCCACTCCTCCGATAAGCGTTGGCGGCGATAAGGAATTTTGTCCCGCCAGCTCCAGAACTTTTTCTTCTGCCGCGACCACTCGTTACCGTAGTCAATCGCCAAACCGAACTGGGAATCCGCGACGTCAATAGCCCAGCATGGTCCGCAAACTCAAGTATCACGAGCAGAAGCTCCTACGGAAGCACGACTTCATCACATACAAGCAGGTACCGTGATCAACCGCACTTCGCCCGCGCAGCGGCCCGAGGCGCATGTGCTAACATTGAATTACCAGGATGGCGACCACCGAGACGCCGCAGTGGTATGGCAGACTCCACGAGAAGAGATGTGCGCGACACAATCTAACATGCGAACAGGTGCGCAGATACATGATTCAGAAGCCCGAAGATTATGTGAGTTACACAGTTGACGCCCGTATCATGAACCACCGCTAACATTGACAGCACAAATACAACAGGCTATGCGGCGTAAGTTCTCCGAATATCTCCCCGAGTTTGCGGTCGAATACACATCGAGACGTAAATTGACACGGATGCGCAGTCCATCCGTCAACTGGCGCATAGGATAAGCCTGATGCCTCCGGAAAACGCGGCCCGCCGAAAGCACGAGCAACTGCTCCTCGACAAGCTGTATGACATGGGTGTTCTCTCCTCGGCCTCGAAGCTCTCGGCCATCGAACACAACGTCACAGTCAGCGCTTTTGCAAGACGACGTCTCCCCGTCGTCATGACTCGCCTTCGGTATGAAAAAGGAGACTTTCACAGCTTGCTTCTTTGGGCATAATGCTAATATAGATGTCGCAGCATGGCCGAGACCGTACAGGCAGCAACGAAGCTCATCGAACAGGGACATGTTCGTGTGGGCACGGAAACATGTGTCGATCCCGCGTTCTTGGTTACTCGCAGCATGGAGGACTTCGTTACATGGACCGTGGGCAGCAAGGTCAAGAGAAACATCATGAAGTATCGCGACAAGCTGGACGACTTCGAGTTGCTGTAGACGGGACGATACACTTTCGGATGACCGGCTTGCCGTCATGGTGGGACTTGGCTTTGTGCAATATTTGGAGGTGTTATGGAGTTAGGGGGCTGGACATGGGGAAAGAAAACATCTGACCTATCGCATTCCGCAGAGTCTGCGTGGCGGGCCTTGAGTCAGCTTTGAGGCTTAGGAGACGATCTGGACTGGCGGAGATATCGGGAGAAATCCCTTTGCTGGCATATTGCCCGATGCGCAAAGATCAAGCAACTCGGACAGCTGGCACTCATCCGCATGTGACGACGTCCTCGGAACAGACCATCAGCCGCAATTACATTTTGTCGACAAGTAGGTAGACGAAGGTTCCTACATTTGAGGTTGTTCCTTGGCGAACCCAACCTCCAAATGAATCAACCGATACCTATTTTCGACTCTGTCAGCTCATCAGATCCGAAGTATACTGATGAAATACGAATGAATCGCGAAGACTCTGCAGCCAATCTCAAGGTTTCGTTGCAGAAGCACGTCATGCTGCGGGCTTGCGCTGCCTTGAGCGAGCAGATGAACACTTTGTGGACGGATGAAACGGTCGCAAAGTTTGGGACGTATATCAGTTCAGGACTATCGCATGAAAACGAGGGCTGAAAGGCCTGGACGAAAGAGCCGAGGCCACTACCGAATCGGGAAATCATTGAGACGAAGCCGGGCGACTGTATAGAGTCGACTCGCAAACGAGCGCAATAGACTTAGAGGAAATCCCGACTTCGTCCAGGATGGCCATGCAGTCCCAGCTCGGAACAAAACTTTCCTCCCCCCACAACAGACAAGAAAACGTGAAGCGTCGTCGGAAGATAACTCTATGAGGCTGAGAAGGGTGCTTTGCACGGACGCTCCTATAGAAGAGACGCCGAATGGAACAATGGATTATCCCAGTCTTGAAACAGGGAACATGACCAAGTGATACTCTGAACCGACGTTCTGGATGGTGAAGATCCGATCTCCGCCAATCGTAGCTCGAATCCCGGCCGGTACCTGAGGTCATCGTCTACTCTCTGTGTCTGATGTTTTGCACCTTCTTTTTGCGCTGTGGGTGGTCTCAACATCAGCGCACGGGGAAAGCTGAAGACTTTGTTTGTTTGAACGGATGAATCGGGACCGGGAGACTCCCTAGCCGCGGCGTTCCCTGCGGCTTTCTTGGTGTGTGATATAACAACCGTCATCCCAAGAGCTTCCCCGTTGCTACCGATGTCACGTCTGGGAAGCAACTTACACATTCTTTGATAATACTCTAGTGCGCTGGTCGACTAATTACGCTCCTTTTCCCCCACAAACAGTCGCTGATCCCTCGCTGATAACGAACATATAAGTCAC
The DNA here is from genome assembly GCF_030867605.1 of Colletotrichum paranaense. NCBI lineage: Eukaryota > Fungi > Ascomycota > Sordariomycetes > Glomerellales > Glomerellaceae > Colletotrichum > Colletotrichum paranaense. The sequence goes on from NW_026848977.1 coordinate 534,989, forward strand.
AACAATCCTTAAAACGTAACCCTAGTTTTTCCATCTCGCAGACTTGTCCAAACCGCAACCTCAGAACTTTGAAGAAGCCACACATCACGAATACGCGCAAGGATTCTATCATGTCCGCCTTGAAGTATGCCTTCTTGGCCTCGGCCGCTCTTCACACCGTTAGTGCCCATGGGACAGTAAACGGCCTTATGGCAGATGGAGTCTTGTAAGTCCGGGTTCGATATCTCAGTCACTTTTAGTCCATCCTCGCTGACCCGCTCCTCCCCCTCCAGCTATGAAGGCTACAGCCCTCAGATGCAGTACAAGAAGCCCCCGCCACAAGTCATAGGATGGTCCATCCCAAAGGATCTGTCCAACGGCTTCGTCGCCGTAGACAAGTACGCAGACGCAGACATCATCTGCCACGTCGGCGCGGAACCGGCACCGATCGCCGCAAAAGTCACAGCGGGCTCCAATGTCACCGTCTTCTGGACCGATTGGCCCGAGTCGCACCACGGGCCGATGATGGACTATCTGGCCCCCTGTAATGGCGACTGCGCCAAGGTCAACAAGGCCGATCTGCAATTCTTCAAGATTGACGCCGTCGGCGTCGTCGACGGTGCCAAAGCGCCCGGCAAGTGGGGTTCGGACGACATGCTATCCAACAACAAGTCGTGGACGATGACGATTCCGGCAAGCATCGCACCCGGCCAGTACGTTCTCCGCCACGAGACGATTGCGCTGCATGAGGCCGGCCGGGAGGGCGGCGCGCAGAACTATCCACAGTGCCTCAACATTGACGTCCAGGGCGGCGGGTCCGAGAAGCCCCCCGGCGTCAAGGCGACAGAGCTGTACAAGGCCAACGATGAGGGCATCAAGTTCAACATCTACAAGGATAACCTTGACTACCCCATGCCCGGACCTCCCATGATGGGCGCCGAGCAGAAGCCTACTCGTCGGCGGAAGAGAGTAACGGTCATCTACTGAAGGGAACATGAATGGGCGGCTCACTGGCTTTTGTACAAATCGTGTTACTGTTATGTATTTGTACGGACGAACATTTCACGATGCATGATGGGACGGGATGGGGCGGAAACCTCTGCTTTTCTTTGCGGGCTCAACCAACTTCTTGCTACGCTGGCCGTGCAAAGACTCTCTTTCGAGTCTCATGTTTCCTTTACGAATCATCGATATCCTTGGCATGCCACCTGTGTATAGAAAGCGGTCCTGTGAGATTGGGTTCACGAGCAAGCGAGCGTCCATGGGCGTATATAAATCTCGCCATGTATCATATTGTACCTTTTGTTTTTGTGAATGACAAATTGTAAACGATCACACGAGGAGAGTGCGTGTACTGATGAGCTTGAACCAACAAACGTGTCCAGTCTTCTTGCCACTCCAACTATCTGCCCACTCCTCTTTGGACTTATTACCATGAAAGATTTGAGTCCCTGGTCTGCGATTCGTCAAAGTATTCGGCCGTGATGAGTACTCACATCCGAAGGTTCAGCTCCGTACCCGAATTCGAAAATCTCATGCGGCCCAACCCTTCTCGTTTATTCGCCGCCGGTTTCAGAAAGAACTGGCTCTGTCTCTCTCTCTTCATCTTGCCGGGAGCCGAATCCCGCGTGGGCCTCCCCTCTTTCTCTGGGGGAGGTGACCCGGACGCTGCGGTGCTTTTCCCCTCGACACGGGTCACATGAATGTCCGAGGGGCCCCGGACCCGGCAGATCTACAAAAGAAACACGAAAATCTGAAGCACGGAGGACCTTCTTAAGAGACCTCACATATTGATCTGCAACGGTGGTCAGTACAGAGTACATAAGTACACTCACTTGCGCCCGCCTCCTCGTCTGCATGGCCCTGACGATAATATTTGCTCTTACATGTTTTGTTTCTATGGAGCTTTGGTCATGCCACAACTAGTAGGACATCGGCGTCTATATGATCTACGGGCGCACCGACTCCGAAGCTTGGCGAATATGTTTCGCGGCGCCTCTCTCTTGTGGTCCAGTGGTCAATTTTTCCAGTAACTTGTAGGGCCATTTCATCTTGATGTGTGGAAACTCAGAGGTGCGGGTGATGACGGAATGCCTGTACTTATCCGAGGCAAAAACTCTGAGTGTCTAAGCCAGTCTGCGGTATGCCCATATGTGCCCTCCTCAGACTTGACAGCCTCACAAACCCACCGGAGCAGGTTACTCATGTTGAGAGGAAACGGTCAGTAAATGAATATCTGGCCTATCCAGCCCACTTACCTTCGAGTGACAAGGGCCAACCTGAAGACCTGGAGCATTGTAATACCCGACATTTCTTGCCGACGTCATGAGCTTCCGCGTCGAGAGCATCTCAGAGGCCGCTAGCAGGCCTCTTTGGGCAAGATCACCTCTACGGGACTATGTAAACAAAACATATCTTCCCTGAATCATGTAGCGCCTCCACATACACCGCGCTGAATAAGCGGTCATTACGATGGTTGTCGCAGCCAGAACACGTCCCAATATGGAAGGAAGTAAAAGGTGTTAAATACGGGCGCTACCAATATATTAAACTCATCCGTCTTGGTGTAGATGCGCCAACGCTCCACTGGGAAAAGTACGAGTCGCTTCAGTACTACTATATACCACTGAGCTTTTTCTTGCGCCCCCCCATCATTGAAGCTGCGATGTGGAGGCTCGATAATCGACAACGTCTTGACACTTCCCGAACAGATTTTCCTGCCCTCCAGTCTCAGATAATTAGTACTTAGAGAAAATCAGTAAAAGGTCTCGGGCCTTGGTTCAAACCATATCCCTATGAAAGGCATGTGGTTTTCTATAGCCTTTACCTATTCTTCTTCTTCTTCTTCTTCTTCTCCACCTCCAGTCTCACGAACCGCTGCCTCTCTATGGTCGCCACTTAAATCCGATTCCCGAACCATTGGGATCTCACGGTATCAATGCTCTATTCTCGTAAAAACGACCCTCTTACAATCGTTCCATGCCTTCTAGGCATCACTTGCCGTATTGTGCCTCGGAGTATAAAACAGAAGTGGCGATAAAGAACGTGGCGTTGAATAGCATAGATCTTTGAGTGGCCTCACTCTCCCCAGGCAGACACCATCAACGGTGCGGGAGCTGGTCTAGCACTTCAAATTTCTGGATCCAAGAAACGAGGAAAGACTTTCTACAGGGATTATCACCGGGCTACGCAAGGGCTGACCGCTTACTGTCACTGGCCCGGGCCCCTCCTAAAGCCTACGAAGATGGGGACTTGGATTCCGTCCATGCTTAGAACTCTCTACGCCTCTCCTGGTAGTGGCTTCATGGATTTAGACCAGTGAGTTACACGGCATCAGCTAATAGACACCTATCACCATACCATCTTTCTAATATGCCCAAGTGCAAGTGTGACTGCCCCATAATTCTCTGAGGCTACATCCATCGCGGAAAACACAATCAAAGCAGATACGGCGAGAGACGGCAACTAAGAGCCTCAAGGACCTCTTCGGGCTCCCACAACTACGCTCGACGATTCCTTGGTCGCTGGCCTAAAGAACAGGGCAGGTACCTCAGCGCTAGGAACGCTAAGGAAGATCTCACGTAAAGATACAACACTCGTCCACCTTAGAACCAGTTGAGGATATATATCAGGGCAATGAACGGAAGAACATAAGGCCGGCATACTGAATCCAGTCTCTTGTCGTGCCGTAAAATGGTGTCTTACAGCAATATCATGAACCAGAGGGCATTGTGTAAAATAGCCAACAGCAAGGGTGGCGAGTCTTTGGGACCAGGAGGCTGCCTTTCGAGGGATAAGTTGATACAGCTCCTGAGAACGCTTTTCAAAATGCCAAAACCCCGTTTTCCAATGAGATCAATAATTCCGCCATCTGCTCTTCTGGTATTGTTGCTCTTCGCTAACTCCCCACTTTCCCTTTCCTGTCGGCGCTTACGACCTATGCCATCGCGGACAAGATGCTGCCCAACACACTAGACTATTCAGTCACCCAACACAAATCGGCATGTATGCTGGCCGTACACAACTTGCCTGACCACAAGGGAGGTCCAGCCAGTATCCGAGGTGGAGAAACGTCGCTGCGGAAGGTTCCACCAATTCAGATCTGAACCCTGCCACCCGCCTGTGACATCACAACATGAACGAATAACTGGCACCCAGGGGAACAACTGCCTTCCTTTCCTTTCATGCGCGTTTGATACTCGCGGTGTAGGGTGAGTGTACAGCGAAGAGCTTGCGAATGGGTCATTTAATTATTGACAGCAACGACTAGATAGATAGATGACCGGGCCTTGCCCGATTTATCTTTAGATTCAGGATACACTGCATGATTTCCGTCTGTATTAGTACCTGTGTTGTATTCATACCAGAAGAAGAGGTAAATGGCAGATGGAGCTAGATGGTAGTTACCTGACATGCAGTTGATACCTGGTTACCTTTTGATCCTACCCAAGATTGACAATCACTTGTTTTCTTTAGAAAAGAAAATGCGTCAGCTGAGAGCCGACCGCATGTGTCCATGGACCGAACTCCCGAAAGTTCAGTCTCTGGGGCCGTCTATCTAAGAAAGACAAGCGATTCGAGAGGCTTATAAACCGGCCTTTTAAGACAGCTCCTGGACTGTCTAACGGTACTCTCATACGGATCAGACTTAAAGGTGAGAGAGCCCAGCTATTCAAGGCATCTTAACTCGCAAACTGACTGTCATTGTCTCGCGTTGTCTGCTTCAACAGGAATCCAAGCATACCTTTGATTTCGGGGCGACTCCTGAGCGGCGCCTGAAGCCTCAACGGCGATGCAACACAACTTCCAACCGCAGCGGTTCCGCAGAACTTGCAGTGAACAGGTTCTTCGATAATATTTCCGCGACCGGTGAGTAGCTTCCTTCCTCGTCGTAGGGATCTCCGCTGCTTTTCTCTCATTGTCTGGCTAGCACACATATACATACTATATAATGGACCCTATTCTTCCCATTCTACGTCTCACACCTCAGCCATGTGCTTCTTCAAAGCCGCGAGAGTATGCCCGAAAAAGCAAAGTTTGCGGCCTGAATTTAGTCCAGAAAGGATGCCCGGCTACCATAACAGTCAACGGCTTGCCCTAGTACATTGCTTAACGACATGCCTACACACAACTCAACACTTCTCCTCATTTGCCTATCACTGTATGTTCCCTCTTGAAAAAGCAATGAGCCATGAGCAACGCACACTGACATGTTTGAATTCGTGTTTCTTCTCGCTCCTTTCTTTACTTGGTGGAGCACATCCTCTGATTGAGCATACAGACCGCCCAGCGTGGTCGTTTCTCCTCCACCACAAAGTTGCGGTCAAAGGAACCCTGTGGACCTACTGGTCTCTCCATCTCGTCGCCGTAGCTCTTCAAGATACTCATCGCGGATTCTGCATTCCCCCTACCGCCGTCATTATCTATTCGCGAACACCTCAAAACGTTGCGAGTGGAAGTCAAGACACCTCCTGTATCAGAACAAAACCGCCATCTGACTCCTTCCAATTGTCCTTCCTCTCTAGTCGCTCCCCTACCCCTCTCTCCAGCACTCCTCGTTTAGACATGTGATCACACCGCCACTAAGAGACCACGGAACCTGCAACGGCCAAGTCACGAGAAGCCTCCGCACTTTTGAACAGATGACGGCTTGAGCTTGCAGAGTAGGAAGGCCCGTCCCCCCTCAGAGACAGCCTGGATTCCATAGACCAAGTTGCCTAAGCCTCCCTCTTCGATCTCAGCCCTTGGAAGCAACCGGGCAACACAACTGTACGCACCAGGCGGGACGCATCAGTTCTATGCCCGAGCAAACAGCATCTCAAGCTTCCCCTGCGTGACGCAAAAGACTCAGTACTATTCCGACTTAGGGTTAACGATAACATGAAGCACAGGGAGGACATGGTCACAAACGCCATAGTACGACTGTGATTTGACTTCTTTTTTATTCGAGTCCTGGCTACCAATACTGTAGTGGCTACGATAGACATGAAATATGCAGCATTCAGCCCCAGTATCACCAACTGTAGCTTTCTGTCTGCGAATGGATAGTGTTCCACCAAAGATCCTTGGGGAACCTCAGTTGTTCCCCAGCCTACGCAACAGACTGATCTGTTTTAACATCCCCCAATTCTCCTCCCGCCCGTATCCTTGACGTCGAACGTCTCTCGTAATGAATCGATGCAATGATGTTTGTGATTCTCCTCCCCCCGCTTGTATGCTCTGTGACTTTGATGAAAAAATAGGACCCATTCCCAACTCAAACATGGTATCATTGCTGTGCTTTCCCTTAAACGCCCCTTTTGGTGCCTCGTTGTAACGCCGATGAGTAAAAAAAAAGAAGTGGTGAAAAGTGGGAGCTGATCGGTGTTGATAACTCCCAGTGGTGGTGGGTGCGTGATGGTATTAGTGCCTAGTCATCGCCGTAGGCGGGCTGGTAACGGCAGGCGGCGGAGTCGAAGAAGACGTGGAGCCGGTGGCTGTGCCGTAATCCGGAGGCAGAGAGCCACGGCCGACGCCTGCTGTGCCGCCGATGGGCGGGGGCGGAGGCATGGCACCTCTCGCGGTGTGCTCGACATGGTGTGCCATCTCGAAGCTACCCTCACGAGCGTAAGCCTGACCCGGCTTCGCCTTGGGCTCATAGGCTGGAGGGGCTTCACCGAACTCGTCCAGGCCCTCATCGCTACGAGTGGTCCAGGCCCAGCGGCCGTTTCTCGACGACCGCTGACCTCTTTGGCGATTCGCTTCTAAGTCGCGGCGGGGCCAGGGACGTTGCAGGCCGAGCTTGCGGAGACGGCGGCGGCGTTGAAATTGAACAAGAGTTGCGATGATGCCGAGGGCGAGGAAGACGATGAGCGGCGTGAGAATCCAAGTGTAAGGCATGTTGGAGAGCGAGTATGAGCTGCCAGTACTGCCGAGGGAACCATCAGAAGAAGACATGATGGATGTTGGTGGTTGGTAAAGCGAATGAGGGGTTGGCTGAGTAGAAGAGAGCGAATGACCAGAGATCGTCGAGCTCGGAGATCCGCGATTGGAGGTTCAAGTAGGCGTGGCAGGAGCGATGACTGCCAATCGATGGGTTTTGTGGTGAACGAGAGTTTTTTTTTTTCTTTCGCTCGATATGCCGAGATGACTTTGCGTCGTTGACTATTCTTGGGACCGAAGGGAAGGATCCTTGGCGCCGTATTGAACGGAACTACAAAGGCGTAGATGTCGAAACAGGGAAATAGTCGAGGTAGCTATGGTGGTGCAAGGGCGAGACGTTGGTCTTTCACGTCATCATAGCGTGGCTCAGATTTGGCGGGAATTCGCTAGTGCTGTCTCGATCCAGCAAGCTTTTTGACAGCTGGTGAGCCTATGGCAGGTGCGGTGGAGCGGATTGAACAGAACAAGCTGCAGGAGCCAGGCCGGGAGATACGGGAAGGTGACGAGCTGGTGGGAAGACGTGGAGGCTGGACTCGAGAAGTTCGGGGAGATCGGGCGCTTGATGGGTTGGTGGTTGACGCAAGCAAGGAGGGAGCTTGCGGGTTATGATGATCTAATGGGGTTCGTATCGCCACTGGTTGGTGGATAAGTCGGGTCCAATTGTTTTCTTGTCTTGATTACAGGTCGCCGGGGGAATGCAGATCGTTGCAGCACTGTCGATGTCTGGAGAGAGATCGATTGGTTGGAAGTTTGACGTTCAAGGGAGGGAGAGACAGCGTAACAAAAGATTGGAAAGAAAAGAAAGGAAAAGCAGAGCGAAAGTTGAAGGGAGAGAAGAGTGTTTTTCTGAGAAGAAATGGTGGCGGGGGGAGATATTGGATATTTGGCTGTAAAATGCCAAACACGACTCAATAGCGGAGTAGGTGAAAGTGGGCAGGGGCTGGAAGGAAGGACCCGAGAAATGAAGCAACGCGGGCGGGCAAGGCAGGCTGGCTGGATGTCCAAATGCGTGGCGGTGTCGTGGTGGTGAGGCCGGGAAATGGCTGGTGTTCCAAGGTTAGGTTGGGGTTGTTCTGTAGGGCGAGACAAGGTTGGCCAGGTAGTGTATGCGTACGGAGTACCTAGGAGGGTTTTGGATGTGCGATTTTCGTATCCGATAGCTCGCGGATACAAGGTCGGAGGGAAGCTACTTTTAATTAAAGAACGGTAGCCAGGCACAGGAGGGCCGAGGAGTAGTAGGCTAACGATGCCCTGGGAATGGATTAAAAAGACGAGACGGCGATGGGCCTAGGGCGCAAGAGGAATGGCCGACGACCTCGGGAACGGCGTGCGAATGCGGACGGCTCCCGTGTGCGATTGCGAAGGGTGCGTTACTGGCGGCTGCACTGCATAAAAAGGTAGAACCAGACAGAATAACCAAGGGTTTAGGACTTCAAGAGACGACAGCCGAGGGATAAAGATGGGGTGAAAAGAAGAGGGAGGGAGGGAGGGAGCAGATGGGAGGATGTATTTGGGACGAAGGGATGCGACGGCTGGACTCTATTGATGAGCTACGGATTCGCCGTTCACGATGCTATGTGCGTATTTCCGTAAGCTATGACTACGGATGCTTTCGTAGTGGCCGCGCAAATATTTGCACGTCAAGTGTCAAGTGTAGTGTCGAGGGTGATTACATGCAGCTGGTGAGGATAATTTACTCCGTAACCAGTGGACAGCTGCATGTGCAATGCCAAATGTGGACGCGGGAATCAGCGTTGCATGTCCTCTGGAGAACGGGGGCTGCGACGACGAGGAGCCAGTCAAGCAAGTCAAGATTTCAACCCCCCGTCAAACAGGAGGCACCCCTGACGACGCGATGCCAATCCTTAGGGGCAGCCTTGGCTACTTTTTTGGGGATCGCACGTCATGAGCAACATGGCCGCAGTATCGTGTTGAGCAGGGCAACGTCTGCATCGATTGTTGAAGAGATGAACGTGTCCACCGGCCGAGTGCGAAACGGCGAAACAGAGAAACATACCTTAGGTAAGGAAGGTGTGTGTAGAGTCGCTCTTGCATCTGACGGGCACGGATACGTCGGCTGCTTACGTGTTCTGCCATTGCGAAGGCATTCGTACCTTCCTCGGGCCCTTCACCTCTTGCAGTTGGATGCTTGCAGGACCTGGAAGTTTGGGATCCCAGGACGAGATTCGGGACAGGTACCTCTTCTGCCCGCCCTGCATGGCGGCTCTGTGAGGTACCCACATCCGAGGTTCTCCGTCTCCTCCCAGGTGCAGCAGCTGGTGCATCCCGTCGGACTTGGCTTTCCCACTTTCCCTTCCTCGGGCGCCTTCCTTCAGCGTGCTGCGTCGGCCAAAATAAGGAAACTCTCACAATCTCCATCGTGACTCGCTGACACCTCGCACATCGCGGCTGTTTCAGAGACTCCTCGCTTCGTTCCAAATCGCATATCCTACCGCATGTCAAACGGAAAGGCAAAAAAGAAAGAACAAAAAAAATCTAAACTTTTGCAAACAATTATGCAAACACAAACACATGCAGGAGTTCCTCTACCTTATTAGCATTATTTCAAGAGTCCGTAAACATCCGTTCGACTGGGATGGGGGCGGCCGCAGCCCACAGCCCGCAGGCTCAAATCCAGTTCGACCGATTCGCACTCGGGAATTTGTAGACAGTTGAGAGACAAAAAGACCACAGAGCAAACGCGCTCACGATACCTTGTCTTGCCTGCGACCCGAAGCTTCAAACCTCTTCATTAAACTCGCCTCGGTATTTCCGTTTGGGAAATGTGTATTAGAGTGGCCAGGTTGAGCCCGGTTGACCGTTGAGCATTCGATGAGGAAAAGGCTCTCGATTGACGGCGAGCTGCAGCTTACAGTCAGTCACTGGATGCAAAATTTGCAAAGCATACTCGACCAACAGTCAGCTCCTGCATTCCAGGAATCAGTTGCCCTCTTTGTCAATTCCAAAAGAACTGTCTAGCGACTCGCGAGAAAATCTGTCAAAGTCGGGTTTTTGATTGCTTCTGTTCACGCGACCCTAGAGAAAAGAGGGTTCAGATGAGGTGTCAAGGGTCCGGACAGGGGTGCTTAAATTGGCCCTTGCACATCAGGACCGGATGGAGAGCTTGACTTGGATTCGACGGCCTGAGGCTGCTGTGAGGCAAGCACACTGGTGGATTCTGGGCAAACCAGGCACCAAAAGCAAGACACCTGGTTGGTCGACCAGTGCCCCACTTGTTCTCTTCCAAATGTCATCGCCAACTCCAGGCAACTCATCGTCACTGCTTCGTCCACCTCAGCAGCGAAGCAGGTAATTACGGATACCTCACGTTAGGCTCGCTTAAACACAGATATGTGTGAATAGCGTCACTGCGTCCGCACATAACTCACTTCACCCCTTGCCTACCTCGCCAACGAAACCGCCAGGATGCCCCGCGCCATCAGAGGTAAGATGTCTCCCACCACATGCTTGCCCTCTCTGCCCAGCCGCCCTTCCCCAGATATTCCTCTGGCCTACTAACATTCCCGCCCCGCCTTTCCAGGAGTACTCATCGAGTGCGACCCCTCCATCAAGTCCATCATCGTCAATATCGACTCCAACAACCATGACTACATCATTGAGGATCTCGACGACCAGCACGTCGTTGTCAAGGAGAACATGGTTGGTTTGCTCAAGAGACAGCTTGATGAGGTTAGTGACCCCTTTTATTGTTCTACATACACACGAATATATCATATGTGTATATATCAGACACGTCATTGACACACGTAACTTGCAGAGGTTAAAGGAGACCCAGCAGCCCGATGAGAGTTCAGACTCTGATTGAGCGCCCACGCAGTCGGTGTATCAATTGTCTTTACTGTACATGCCTTCATTTGCTTCCGACTGCTCTTCTACTGTGTCCTAGAGACAATCGTCTCCAAAATTCTGGCTGCCATGTGCCTATCGCTGTGCTTTTCGCCGCCGCAGCAGCATTCCGTCATGTCATCTTGAGTATCATGGCGCGTGTATAATGTATGGTTTGTAGGAGGGGATCACGATCCGTCCCCTGACCCGGGAATGTCTGTAGGAATGGAATCCAAATTGCTTCACACGAGGCTGCATCATTGTGGCAATTCCACAAAAGGGAAGGGTTGACACACGTTTGTCTACCTAAAGGGAGCTGACTAGAGCTTCTCAAAAGTAGGCTTCTTCTTCTGCAACCCGGACATCAGGGCAGTCTTGGTATCGCTTGATTGAAGCATGGCAGCGTTCCAAATAGTAGTGTACCGCAAGTCTAGAGCCACACAGTCAGCAAAGTCAATGAAGAAACAAAGCCCAATTCAGGGTAGTGGAGAATATAAATGGGCATAGCCATTCCCCAAAATGGAATGTTAACTTACTCTCCGCAACAGAGTGATCTCTCGCATGGTTCAACAGTTCCTTGGTACCCTGCACCGCAACAGGACTCTTGCTGGCGACGAACTCGGCCCACTTCGTTCCCGCAGCGACGGCCGCGTCCTTGGAGTCGTGCACCTGGCTGACGAAGCCCACGGCGAGCGCCTCGTTGGCCGAGAAGTCCCGCGCCGAGAGGCAGACGTCTTTCACCCACGACGTGGACCCGACGAGCTTGGGCAGCCGGCTGAGAGTGCCGAGGTCGGCGGCGAGGCCGATGTCTACTTCTTTTACGGCGAAGCGGGTGTTGCGCGCGGCGATGCGTACGTCGGCGCAGCATGAGATGTCGATGGCGATGCCGATTGAGATTCCGTGGAGGACGCAGACGACGGCTGGGGGGTGAGTGTTAGCTTAAATGTTTTATCGTTCTCATAGACTGGTGTGGATTTGGATTTGGGTATTATGAAGCATGTCCACGTTCATATTGAGAACCATCAAGGCCATATCAAAAACGAGCAGAACGAGAAACCTTGCGCCATAAAAGGTACAACTCAGAGTTTCAAACATAATAAATAGAAAGGTTACATACGCTTCTCACACTTCTCCACGGCAGCGATAGCATCCTGGAACTCGGTAATGTGACGGCGCATGTTCGTTGCGTAGCGGGCCGGGTCGCCGCCGAGGTCCGCGCCGAGGGGGCTGTTGACGGCGTCCTGGACGTCGAGGCCGGCGGAGAAGGCGCGGTCACCGGCGCCGGAGAGGACGACGGCGCGGACGTCCGGGTCATGGCTGAGGCGGTCAAAGACGGTGGCGAACTCGCGCCATACGGGCTCTGAGAAGGCGTTGAGCTTCTGCGGGCGGTTGATCTCGACGTGGGCTACGAAGGGGGAAGGGGAGGTGACGAGGAAGTGGGTGTAGGTGTAGTCTTTGAAGGGTGCCATTGTGTTGTTTGTTTGTATGTAGGCCTTTGTATGTGTGATGTGAGGTGAGTGAGCGGAAGGGTTTGCCTTTGGTGAGGTTTTCGTGGTGAGAGGGGTGAGGCGGAGAGCTGGATGAGACTACCAATGTGAAGATGTTCAAATCAAGGTACGCAAATGGCCAGGGTGATAATGTGAGTATGCCTGAGTTCGTAGCCCGGCGATGCTTAGGATGAGCGTGGTAGAGTTGAAAGTGAATCTCACTCAAATGTACAGATGACAGGATGTTGCGAATGCGATGATGAAGTTTCGAAGAGGCTGACTGGACGGGGGGCTGGCCGAGTTGCCGAGGCACGTCTCGCAGGCGTTTTCCCTGACCCGACCGAGGGGTGGCCCCGCCTGATCTGGGGTAAACGCTGCACACGCCGGGGTGGGGTTATTGATTGCACTTCTTTTTTTTTTTTTTTTTGCTTCTGACAACACAAAGTGATCTTATGTAATGAACACATTTCGAGGTCTCTTGCTGTTCGAGGCGGGATCTCAACTCGGGTGTCAATGGATCTTTTGAACTAGGTGAATGGTTTCATTCGGAGCGAATTCCTGGATGTATGAGTCTTCTCTATATCTCGGCTTCGAAACATCGGCTGTGCTCAATCGGCCTTCCCGAGGCAATGAGCGTCGCGCCCTCTAGAATGAGAAGACTTCGCCCTTCATTTGATCTGATTATCAAGTCATAGTTGGTTTCTGGCTCTCGGCTCATTCTATCAACAAGTCTCGTTGTCCAATCTGCGCGGCTGACTTCACCTTTCGGGCTCAGCTAAAGGAGGTTGCTGGGCATTTCTTAACCAGAAATCAAGCTTCGTTGGATTCCATTGCGTTGCATCATCCTCGAACTGATCTGCTAGGATGAATAAACGACGTGAACAAGTCAAGCCGCAGTCATCAACCATGCTAGTGCTTTCTAGGGGTGCCAAACTGCCTCAGCCCCTCACCAAGTCGGCTCGCACTGCATCACTGGGTGGGAGTTCTGGCCGGATGACTCACGCTGCAACCCCAGACCACCAACAGCTTGGCGTTTTATAGGATGTACACAACAATATTCGAGGCCGTCTCCTTACATCGATGGCCTTGATAAGAGTCCTCGTGTTGGAATATGGAAATGAAGAGGGAGGTTGGACAAAGTACTAGAGCAAAGTCTCGAGGAAATGATTACTTACACAAGTTTTGCTATATGCTGCTTGTTCAATACTAGTAAGGCTTATGCCGAGCCTTGAGTGTTCTTTGAAGCAGAACCTGAAGACAAGTCAGCGACCAGTCTCCTATACAGCCATGTCCTAAGTAGTACAGAGTCTGAATATCCAGGAAATCAGATTAGAGGCGAAACCGGTGCCATAGACGATATCCTCATTGTAAGTTCAGTACGGCGAGTGAATGTCCATTATCATCATCTCTTGGAGTATCTCATGTATGGGAAGGGAACGGGGCTCACTAACCTTCCTCAATAACTTCTTCGATGGACTCATTGCTGTGCCACTCGTAATTTTCATGTCAAAGGTGCGCTTTGAAGGCGTTTTATATAAGTGACTGTCCATGTGGCTACATCACAAGCTCTCCCGGTTGATTTGAGGTATCGCCAGTAAACTAAGACTTGAGTAGTTAGTGGAGGGTCGGACCCGGGAGCCAAGGGGCTCGCCGTATGAGTCAACCGGTCAACGAACCAATGCTCGTCTGTCCAAGCAAGGCTGTCCCACGTCTATTGTTGCCATCAAAGGTTGCGAGTTGGCAATCACCGAGCACCTTCATCACCGGGTGAAAACGTAGTGCATGATCAACAACAGCATACATGTATTATAACAGCGCAACACAACAGCAGAACGCAATGAGGGTTGTTATCCTAATGTATCCATGTACTTTCAATCTCCAGAAAAGCATACATGTACTTCATTGCCGTCCAGATCTTTGGAGCAAGATAGATACCTAGTACAACATGATTCAAAAGCTGGGATGGAAGGTACGGTTCAACAGGTACCCCCTCCTCGTCTTCAGATTGTCATCATTTTTACTTGGCGGAAGGAGCCTACCCGACCAAATTTCGGTGCTTGCAGAAGGCACAAGGAAGAGTGACAATGACTACATGCGCTGTCAATAGATCGGCCCTCCGATTTTGTCGTCAGCACCACTATCCTCTCGACAACCTCCCCAGTTCCTTGGCCTCCTATCAAAAGGAACTTCCCTAGAATCACGCCACCTCCACACGGAGGATTTATCATTACTGCGCTTATCAAATGCTCATGCATCCCATTTTTTGAACTTCATGTCTAAGGCCACAAGGACTCGGTCTCTGACGCCACCGACCGAAGTCCAGCGGCTGACGGACCCCAGAACGTCGACTTACAAGCAAACGGCTCTGCGACGCTACAATTCCGCAGAAAAGCTTGGCAGCAGACCTCGTAGTGTCAGTTCTCGATCTTCAGATTCGCCGCCGACCACTTTCCGACTCGGTTTCTGCTGCCCCTCACAGGCCGAGCTTGCACTGAATCCCAAACCAAAGGAGGAGAAGCCTGCGATGTTATCCAACTTCTTCCATCCGACCAAAGATATCGTACATCGAAATCGAGAGCCATCCAACGCAACCAGAGGAGACTTCGAGGACACACCTCTTCCTAGCGCTCGACCTTCTATGATGGACATATCCCTGAAGAAAACCGAAAAGGACGTCGCTTCAAGCTTTTCTTCGGCGAAAAGTTGTAAATTTCGACATGCACTCCTCAAGACCGCTTCCGGGCGCCCCTTGTTGGTTGACGAAGATTTACCCGTGCCCCCGGTCCTTAGTCGACAAGTCAGCGAAAGCCAATTGCAGAACCCACGAGAAGACATAAAAAGCTTTGAGAACAAGGCAAAGATTGCCATTCCATCGAGAAAGTACTCGCCTTCCCAGTTGCAAGACAATCCTGTACCTACAGTCAGTCAACGTCTCATGGAGACCACGACCAACGTCGACCCTTACTTTCCCCGGGAAACCATCTGCGTTGACCCTCTGATCCATCCGGATGAGTCACATACTAAGGTTCACCACCGTGGTATTCTCAAAGGTGCTGACTTCTGCGACACCGGTGTTCCTGGGCAACCTGTTCCACAGCAACTTGAGAACAGGACTTCTAGCTCTTTTTCTTCTTCTTCGTCATCTCCCTCTTCGGAGGCTGAAATTGTTCTTGCCAAGGTGCGCAGAGCTATGACTGGAGATGATCTTTGTCTCTCTACAGTCAAAGTCACCGTCCCAAAGCACGATGGACACAGTCATGCCATGAAAGTTCGGCCAGCGTTCAATTTACCAACATTTGAGTACCCCAATATAGGTCGCCAACAGCAATCTCCTCCTGGAGTCTCCAAGGTCCGGCCGTTTGACCCAGCCAAGGAACATTTGTTGCCCGAAGGGGATATCAATGGACCGACAGAAATCGAAATCAAAGAGAGCAAGGACAAGCTAACCAATATCCCGGTCTCCAAAGTCCGACCCTTTGCCCAGGAACCCCCTGAGCTGAATCATCATGCTGGACATCAAAGAGTGTCAAAAGTTCGACCCTTCAGTGACGAATCTGATAACGGCAACCAAAAAGACGAGGATGCCTATTTTGCTGTCGGATCAGATGAGTCGGCAACCGAGGGGCCCGGCAGAGTCACTAAGCCACGTTTGGAGAGTACAACTCGCTCCCGAGCAAGCACTATAGACTACAAGCGAACTGCTCAGTGGCTCCGGCATCTACTGAAGAATCCCGAATCTCATACGGCCAAGTTGACGGAAAGACCATCCAAGGCAAAAAGAGCGTTCTATGCTTCTTTGAAGAACTCTCAGGAACAAAGTCCAGTGTCGCGGAAGATGACCCGTCAACCGACGCTTCCAACTACCGAAGTTGAGCAGAATTTCTTCCAAAGCACTTTCGGGGAGCTAGAACGTCTCCTTCAAGAAGCTTTGGCACTGGCTTCTCGGGTTGCTGACGACGAAGAGGCAAAATCTCCAGAGGCTATACAATCTCCGCATGCTGTCTCAAAGGAAGCGGCACCCTATGATTACGCCTCTCAGTTCTCTGACATCGACTTGGATGATGACGGTAAAGCAAAAGGACCACGAAACAAACGCGTTGCTACGTTTCCACATTCCGGGCGGCCTGAAATCCGTGCAGTAGACAATCTCTACCGTACTATCTCTCTCACTCCGCAGACCGCAGAGCTCGAGAGCATGCTTGGTCGTAAGAAGAGTTCAGTTGTCAAGAAAACCAAACGTAGACGCAAATCGCGATCCCGGCAAGCTGGACCTGTGCCAGACAGAGTTTCGAGCAGGAAGAGAAGCAAGAGCGTAAAGAAATCGAAGCGCACAAAGCCGAAGCAGATTGTCGAGCAACTCCCGACAGATTCAGAGTCTAGCATGGACGGATCCAATGACTCCTCTGCAGTCAACTTCCCGACTCGAAATCAAGCTCAAGGAAGCAGCGAGCCAACTCGACCTCGAGCAAGCACGAAACGGGTACCCTTCTTATCCCGCAACACAGGCGAGGACAATCTTCCTCAGGAGGACTTGGGCGGCCGTCCGATCCGCAATCCACGAGGGATCAGCCTACGAGGCAAGTCTCATGTCAGTCTCCGTGGTGTACAGGCATTCAGTCTAGCCAAGTCGAAACGACGTCAACCCATTGCTCGGGACTGGTCACCAGTCCGAAAGAGAGCCATCGCGGCTGTGGCTTGCATCAGTACGGCCCTGATCGGTATGATTGTCGGTATCTATGCCGGCCTAGTACCCTCACTGCAATACTACATCCTAGACACAAGCCACTCGATCATCAACGGCAATGTGGGCTGCTTTCTTGGGATGGCAATTCCCACATTCTTTTGCTGGCCACTTCCTCTGGTTCATGGGCGCAAGCCATACATCACGACTGGGCTGATTCTATCCATGCCACTTCTTTTCCCTCAGGCTTTGGCTGTCAGCGCTCAAAGATTTTACAGCCTCACTGGATAGAGGATGGTGTTATTGGTACCGCGAGGCTTCATGGGTATCTGCCTCGGTTTCGCAAGCATGAATTTCCACTCAATACTTACAGACCTTTTCGGCGCATCTCTCATGAGCAGCAATCCTCATCAAGAGGTTGTGGATGACTCTGATGTAAGGAGGCACGGAGGTGGTATGGGTGTCTGGCTCGGTATCTGGACATGCTGCTACATTGCATCCCTTGGCTTTGGTTTCCTCATTGGCGCCGCGGTGATCGATCAACTCCCACCAGACTCCGGGTTTTATATCAGTATCGCCCTGACCGCAATAGCCCTTTTGCTGAACACTCTATGTCCAGAGGTGCGTCGTTCGGCGTTCCGAAGATCAGTCGTGGAAGTCAGAACTGGCACGGATGTCTCCCGGCGTGTTGCTCGCGGCGAGATCATGATGCATCGTGTTAAAACTGGACCCAAGTGGTGGGGCGAGGAGTTGTATCATGGCGTCGCACTCTGCTTTGAGATGCTTCGACAACCCGGTTTTGCTGTCATGGCCATTTACTCTGGTTGGATTTACGCCCAGGTGGTTCTCATCATCGTCTTGCTGGGATCCCTGACTTCAAGATTTTACCGAATGCGGTCACCCTTTGTCGGGCTCATGGTATCTGCGATAGCATTTGGCGCACTCGCTGCTATCCCATTCCAGAAGGCCAGTTACTTCTCCAGAGCGAGACATACCCAGGTAAACACCAGTCGTATGACATTCGACAAACAGGTAACATGGACATCTCACCTTCTTCGCCGATCCATTTTCGCCATTGGCCTCCCACTGGCTGGGATCGTCTACACATTGGTTTCGACTGGCCCACCAATACATCCGATTGCGCCTGCCATTGTCGCCGCTGCGATCGGCTTTCTTTCGTGCCTGGCAATCTCAGAATGCAATGGACTCATCATGGAAACCTTTGACACTTCGGATCTACAGTCTGGTATGACAGGTCGGCCTCGGGGGAATTCGGACAACGCACAGAAGAGGAAAAATTACTCCGCCTACCCTCGCGTGACTGCAGGATTTGCCGTTTGTCACACCCTGGGGTTCATATTCGCTGCTGGAGCAACTGCACTAGGCGGTATGGCCCAGCGTAACCTCGGTCAGAGAGCAGCAACGGGAGTTGTAGCTGGAATCTTGTTCATTTTGACACTGCTACTGACATTGACTCTGATTCGTTTCAAGGAGGTCACGATCATTCCGGAGAGCAAGACCGAGGCGATGGATAGGTGGACAGCTGCGCGCAGAGAATCTATCAAACGCCGCGACTCGATGCCAACTGGGGTGATGGACGACAAAGATGTCATCGCTGAAGAAGAGCCATGGCGTCCGTTTATTGTTGGTAATCCCACCAGCAAAACACGACGAGTCAACGTCCTCGAGCTCGGTAGTCTGTCACGTTTCACGGAGATCAGGAAGAGGAACAAACTCATAGACGCTAACCAGCACCTGAACCGAGCAGCTTTCGATGCTGGGATAGATGCACTTGACGACCAAATCAGCGATGTCATGAGTGATATCGTTGACGATGTCAAAGACCTTGTGAGAAGAGGTAGTCAGAGGAGTCAAAGAAGCCAACGGAGTCAGCGGAGCCAGCGAAGCCAGCATAACCGGACCTCACGTTCGCGGCGAAACCATCGAAGTGCGACAAGCGATGGAAGTGGACACTCTTCTATTGAGATGACCTCCTTGGAGGACGTCATGTCAGGTGGGCATCGGCCCCGATTGCCTGAGGATGTCTACAATGAACGAGAATGCCTTAGAGGTCAAATGGTCAAGGAAGAATGAGAGACAAGATTGCAGTGCTTCGGTATGAGATAAATGTAGAATTTCCTACGAGCAGAAGAGGCCGTCTCCAGGACGGTATTGCATGAGAGCACCTATAATGACGAGCAGACACTCTTGACGGAAGAAAGACCAAAACTTCGTAGTCAATGTACCTTAGTATACACAATATTGGTAGAAGAGCTAGAATGAAAAACCTTTTTTCGGAAACCAACTCCGGTAATGCAAGCTCATCTGCCGAGTATCTTCATCTACATTCGCCCTCCGTCCATCTTATCAATATTATCAGATCTAAAGAGAGTAGTGAAAAGGAAAGTGCTACGGATACAGATATGCAAAAGAAAATGTCGATAAATATCGTAGAGAGTGTGGGTATAGATAGTTCTTTGTCTTCGTCACGTATAAAAAAGAAAAAAAAATGATGGTTATAATCCTTTCCTGTAGTTCTCGTCCAAGGTGGCACGAGATGCAAGTTTTGTCAACCTTGAATCACTGCACATTTAAGAACAAGTCATCGCCCCGTCGAGTAGGCGTCAGCCTCGGCTGCCAGGTCGGCGTAGCAGGCAAGTGACCACCGCGCCCGGCGCCGCCACCACCGCCAGTCCGGGATGGGAACCCGGGAGGTGTAGGGAAGAGAGCGGCGTCGGGGGAGAGGAGCATATCCGTTCCGTCTCCGTTACCCCCTGGGCGAACGGGTCTCCAGTTGGGACTGTGGCGGAGGCCGGCGTTGGGGAGGGTGAGGGCGGCGGCGCGTTCGGAGCCGAGGCGTTTGGACAGGAGGGAGGATGTTGTTGAGGGGGTTGCGACGGTGGGGGAGGCGGTTGTTGAGGCGGAGGGGGGGCGGATTGTTGGCGGTGGTGGTGGTTGTAGGATTGTCGAGGTTGGTCGGATGGCTTGCGTTGCGATGTGGTGCGGTGATGGGGAGGCGGAGGATGGTCTGTCGGGCAGGGGCTGTTTCGGGGGCGGGGATTTGGGGGGGAGGGGTTGTTGGATGGATTGGCGGTTTGGTTGTTGCTGTGAGAGACGGCGTTGACGTTGTTGGAAGGATTGTTGATTTAGCTGTTGCTGGGGCTGCTGCTGTCTCTGCTGAGGAGGTTGAGGCTGCTGCTGTGATGGGAGACCAGAATAGGGAGCTGGCTTCTGCTGCTGCTGTTGTTGCTGCTGTTGCTGCTGCTGGGCTCGAGGAGGGAGGTTCCCCCAGAGCGCCTTATGGACCGAATTCGGCTGAGGCTCCTGGTTAAGAAATGGCGCCTGTTGGACTTGCGCGGCCTGCGGTTGCGGGTGGATGTCGTCGTTGCGCTCGAGCCTGGGCCGTTTGGGGTTCAGAGGCGGCGGGTAGAGGGGTCTCATCTGCGGCGGCCTCTGGGTTTGCGCGGGCTCCCAGTGGGGCTCTTGCTGGAGGCCTTGGGAATTGTTCCTGTTATCGGAGGAGGAAGAACGGGGAGGAGACGGGGTCACGAGGCGGAGCGAGGGCGACCCGGTGGCGATCCTGCTGGGGTCGGTGACGGGACCGGCTGGGCGGGGGCGAGGGCCGACGGGTTTACGGGGGACGTCGTGGCTGGCCATGTACGGTCCGTTTCGGGACTGTTGCTGCTGCTGCTGTTGCTGCATCATCCCGAGCGTGGGACTGGGCTGTCCGGCGGGAAACGCAGCAAAAGGCCGAGCGGGAGGAGCCAGCAGGCGGAGGTTGTTGTAGCCAGGCTTGGAGCTGGTGCGGCCGGGGATGACGGGGTAGGAGACGGGTGAGTGTCCGACATTTGGGGATCCCCTTGAGGCAGGTGACTCCACGACAGGGGAGAGACCGCTTTGCTCAATCACGGGCTCGGCCTCGCTCGCGACGGAGGACGCGATTGTCGTGGCTGACGCGTGGGAGTCATGGCTGTCAGACCGATGTGGTGGGTTCCCAGCGCCTGTAGATATTGATGCAGCGGGAGGAGGGAAAGGAGCAGTGGCGGACCCTGTGGATTTCGACTTTGATGAGCTGCGGCGGCCGAGAGAGCTACTCCGGCGGCGTGGAGGTTCGGGATGAGAGAACGACATGCTCGGCACCGGGTGGGGAGCTCCAGCAGACGGGGCGCTATTCTGGATAACTGTGTTGGGTCTCGTGGTGGCAGGCGAGTAGACGCTCGAGGTTCGGGATTGGTGAGCCGCAGGCGGGGCGGCAAGGGCACCGGTTCGAGCGATCTCGACAGGCGGAAGAAGAACTGGGGGTGGTGGCATCATCCGGGGACCGGAGGGAGCAACGGGGCTTCCGGCTCCGTGGCCCATGCCCGCAGTCGTGGCCGTGGCAGCGAGCATGGCAGACTCAGCATAGGAGGGCTTCGCTTTGGCGCCACCACCCTGGCTCGCACCCGACGCATCGAGCTCGGCGATCTGTGCCATGTGCGTGGCGCTCTTGGGGTCCCCTAGGACCCAATTGCCGTTCTTGTCAGCTACGTAGTACGTGGCAGACTTGGGAACGTTATTATTGCTTCCCACTGTTGCCGAGGGCGGTCTCCAAATGTTGTTTGAGCGAGCCGAGCGCGCCGAGGTGATAGCGCCGTCCTCTTCAAATTCCGTCATTGTGCTTTCGCGGGCATTGTAGTGGCTCTTTGGAGGCGCTGTGAGCTTGGCCGTCTTGAAAATTTGGGAATTTGTCGGTGCAGATCCGCTTTGGTCCGCCCGAGGGAGCGATGACGGTGTGAGGTCTATCTCAGGAATCTTGAGGGAAAGTACCGGCTTTGGCGACGAGAGAGAAGGCTTGGCTGGGAGGAGACGTGACGTTGGGCGGTTCTGCGCCTGAGGTGGTGGACGGTAGGCAGCTGATGTGCTCTCAGGCCGGGAGACGGCAAGGCCGATCGCGCCGGGCCACCAGCTCATGCGACCGCTTGTCCGGGTACGCGCCGCCGGGGGCTGGCGTAACGGTGGCGGAGAAGGGGATTGCGCATGGTGAACAGGCGGAGAAATGTGAAAGATATTGGCGGGGCCCTCTTGCGGGTGGAATTCCCAAGAGTCCTTCTCTCGCACGGGGAAGAAGCCCGTCTTTTCATCCGGATAGTCCTTTCTGCGCTTGCGGCGGGCGAAGCATATGGCGAGGATGGCAATCCCGAGGGCAGCTGCAATACCGACTGCGAGACCTGCCACTTGAGCGGTGCCCAAGCTCTTGGAGGTGCCGGCGTCAGCGCCCTCAGCTCCTGGGATTGCAGTTGCGGATGCGGAAGGTGTCGCTGTGGAGGATGGCGGCAATGGCGGTGGTGTAACAATGCTATCCGTAGTAGAAGCTTGAGGTACAGTTGAGGTAGCCAACGTCGTAGACGTATTTGGGATGGACGGTGTGCCTGTTGCCGAGATAAGAGTCGTCGGAATCGAAGTCGTGAGATGGCTCGTCGATGTTGATAAGGTGGCCCTTGTGGTTGTCCTTGGGGGAACGAGGATGATACCTCCAGAGGAAGGAATAATCAACGTTGCAATAATGGCTGTGTGTGTGGGCTGAACAGCTCCCGGTTGGTTCGAGCACATCAGGTATGCTGCGTCGATCACAGTCTCTACTGCTTGTTAGAGTTCGTGCCATGATCGATATCAAGAACGCGATTTACGTACGCGGCGCATCACTTTCGCGACAGAAACCTATGCCCTTCTCTGCGACGATACACTGCACAGCACCCTCCCCTAAAGTGAGGCCTGAGAAGCCAACATTGGCACACAGACATTGCAAAGTGGGAGCACTGCCGCAGGTGGAGAGGTCGTAGTTGGCAGTCAAATGAGAACGGAAGCATTCGCGGGCACACGTTGGTACGAATCGCGTAATCTCGCTCGACAGGTTAAACGACGTCGCCGTGGTGAGGGAGGCCGGTAGTATGAGTGAGAGTGTCCAAAGAAGAGGCTTGAGGGCCATTGTACGGGAGCACATCTAAGAAGCCAAGTCAGCGTCGCTATATGTAAGAAGAGACAAAATGTTGCTTACTTGGATGAAGGTCCCATCCTTCATACGGTCTGTTGACAACCAACTAAGTCTGAAGAGGCGTCAGTGAATGGTAGATGCGGGTAGACAAAAAGGTCTGGAAATCAACAGCCTTTAGAGTAGACTGTGTATGAGCCTAATTGGGATGATCGACAAACTGGGGAACGAACCTATTGAGAGTGTGTCCTTATTAGGTTATTAAGAGACGACCCGCATCTCAAGATCGTATAGAATATGAGAGAGTCAAGAAAGTACTGTAGATAGAGTATCACCCGATTATTCCAAGAGTATCAGCTGCGGAAAGATTCAGCCGAGAAGAAGAGACAAGAAAAGAAAGAGGCTATTCCATGCGACCAAAATGCAAAGTGTGTAAAAGAAGAAGCTGAGCAAAAGCTAAAATTGAGAACAGACGGCTTTGGGGGCTCAGCAGCGGGCATGTAACTGTTCATACATGAATGGAGGCGGTCCCAAGAAAGAAGGAGAAAGAAGGTTGACGCGGGCAGAAGGGAACACTGGTGCCTCTTCCGTCATACCCCAAAGAGACACGCTGCCGCTCACTTGGAGGCTCTCGACTTCGACCGCGCTTCGCTTCGCTTTTCCTGTGACTTCATCCGGAAACGCCATAATCTCGTTGCGACAAAAGTGGACGACGGGTAGATAGCCCAATGCCCTGCCTCACTATGCCGCCAACCTGCAGGGTTGGATGCGGTTCCTGCAGTCACGTCCACAGCGGCCCGGTCTGCTCGCGAGCCGCTGCTGGAGATCTCGTTGAAATGACGAAGGCCAGACAATTCGGGGCCTATCCGATTCCGTTTCGGGCGGGTGACACCCCAGCTGGTTGGTTGGGCGAGTCGCTCTATTTTCGTTCTGGGGGGAGGTTTGCAAGTTGCATCTAAGATCCAGAGTTGTGTGGCGGTCCAGGCCAGAATGTAACCCCTGCTGCATACCATCATACCAGACCGAGAAGGTCGAGTACCCAATGAAGATGCACTTGTTGAACAGATGCATATACATTGAGTGGCTGAGGTGCTCCCACATCGCCCCCGAATTTAAGCGCCCAGTCTCCTCCTAAGCGCGGAGGCCGAACAAGAAACCAAAAGACGTTGAAGCGAACCGCCCCGAAAACGGGCGCCAAAACGGCCGATTACATCACGTGATGCAGGTCATAGCCATCGCAGACCAATGAATGATCACACTTAGCCAGACTCAGTAGCCAAGTGTCAGATGTAGTCGCTGGCCAGTTGTTTCTCGATACCCTTCCCATGGTGTGACTGCCTCCTTCGTTTCGAAAATCACAACTTTGAGATTGATGGATGTGATTGACTCTGCAGTCCTCAGACAACAAGAGTTCTTCATGCGACGTGAGCGAGTCCTGCTGCTCATGACTGGGTACCACGACTGAGCTTGACACGCTCCTCCAACGTAAACATCCGCCATGAGGCATTGATGCGACATACCGACTTGAAGTCACATATAGACCCCAAGCCTTCTCGGGGTCGCTGCACTTGTCTAACTCAGCTCTTATATTTCTGAGTAGAACGCAGCATCGCGGCGGCCGAATAGTGATGCGAACTGCTGCAAGCTAGCCACCCCCAACGCAACCTCGCATCCTACCGACCATCCCGAAGGTCTAATGTATGGTCCCGTTATAACCGCTGATATCAGACCACTGCATGATTGCAGTGAATATCGTTTCCAGAAGAACCGCATACTCTATTGGTGTTTGTTAGCTGATTTCTAGCGAAGCCACCAGGTACGCAGGGTCGAAGGGTGCAAGTCGGCTGATCAGAATGATCAGCCTAAAGATCATTACTAGTTTTCAGGAATTTCCATTGTCTCCGTTCATGGTATCTCATTTTTCGTAGCCTCTGCTGAGAGGCTTATGACCTCATCTGAGGCCTTCCACATTTACACCCTGTCCCAGATTGACAACCATTTTAAAACGGGCCCTCCATAGTCTGAAGTGCCAGATTTATCCGCCGCGGCCCTCCGTTCATATCACGCACTACCTTTCCCTCAACGACCCATTGAGCGATCAATCAGTACTAAGACTTGACGCTGGCATCGGTCGCGCTGGGTGCGAATGCAGCCTTGGCGCGGTTAGACTTGATGACCTTCTGCACGTCTTCCTCGGTCTGGTCCCAGTCGTTGGCATCGAGCTGGACGAGATCAATCTCGTACAAATCTGCGATATTCTTGAGGGCATAGAAACTCTTCTTGTCGTAGACGAAGCTGATGCTCACACCGATACGGCCGAAACGTCCTGTGCGGCCAATGCGGTGCAGGTAGGTCTCAGGGTCAGGCTCCGAATCTCCACGTCCCTTCATGGGGATATCGTAGTTGATGACCATGGAAACACTAGACACATCGATACCGCGGGCCAACACGTTGGTGGTGAGAAGAACCTTGGACTGGCCGGTTCTGAACTCCTCCAAGAGACGATCGCGCTCTGGGCCGTCCTTGGCACCATGGAGGGCGGAAACACGATGGCCGTCTGCCTCCATTCTGCGCTTAATCTCGTCCGCACTTTCACGAGTCTGCATTGTGCGGTTAGTCAGGCTCAAGCTTCCAAGATTACGTCGGTCTTACCTTGACGAAGATGACGGAGGAGCCAATAGTCATAAGACCGTACAGCTTCACCAGCACCTCGTACTTGTCCTGCTCGGTAGGGCAATCGATGTACATCTGAGAAATGCCCTTGACGGTGAGCTCGGTGTGCTTCAAACGGATTTGATCAGCCTTGGGCGCAAACTTCTCAGCGAAGCCCATGACCTTGTCAGGGAAAGTGGCGGAGAACAGAAGGATCTGGATGTCGCGGGGCAGCATGCTGTTATCATTAGCCCAGTTCTCAATAGACATATTCAGAGGTCAACCTACTTCTTAACACGGAGGCACTGCTCGCCCAGACCTTGCTGGTCCAACATGTTGTCGGCCTCGTCAATAACGAGGAGCCGAAGCTTGGAGACATCCAGCTGACGTCTACGGATGATGTCCATGACGGTACCAGGTGTTCCAACAATGACATTGGCTCTGACAGGGGCATTGCGCTCCAAAGCACCAGGAAGAGCTGCAGCAACGTTGAGACCCTCGCAGAACTTGCCGATGTTGCGCACAACGCCCTCAATCTGACGAGCAAGTTCGCGACTGGGAGCCAGCATCAGTGCCTGAGGTTGCTCGAGCTGTGAGAAGTCGACTCGCGACAGGGTAGTAACGACAAAGGCAGCCGTCTTGCCAGTTCCAGATTGCGACTGGGCAATCATGTTCCGAGGGGGATCGGTCAGCATCAAGGGAAGGGCCTTCTCCTGAATCTTGGAGGGCTTTTGGTAGTTGAGGGAAAGAAGACCACGAAGAATCTCATCGCGACTGTACAATCGCGTATTAGAAACCTGCAAGTATTCGACTCGACTGTGCACTCACAGTTTCATTTCGGAAAAGGTTGAGACCGAATAGAGAGTACTGTTCTGGTCGGACTGGAGGTCGCCCAGCTTGACGTCGACATCGTAGGTATTCTCGATAAGGCCAGAGTCTGCAGCTCCGTCGGCCTGAGGGACTTCAGCTTCCTGGGCTTCCTGGACTGCCTGAGTAGCTTCCGGGGCCGCGCCCTCGGCCGGTGGCTCTGTGATGCGACTAGCAAGGTCGGCCATCGTGACTGAGGATAGGCGCGGTCAAGTGTGAGTTCTAAAGGAGAGGCATTAAAAATCGACTATATAGCCAGCTGCAATAGTCGAAAGTCTTACTTGGCGGTTTGTCGAGGGTTGGTGGCAGTCAAAGGGAAGTAGCGGTATGATCAGCCGTCACCTGTGCGGCTTCAACAGCAGGTTAGCGAATGGCAACTTCACGAATCTGGAGAGGAAACTCAATTGGGGAGAGAGAAGGCCGGAAGCAGAACGATGAATTGACTTACATGCGATTGGGCTGGTCTTTCTTTGCGTGGTTGTGTAAACCGGGCAGTTCAGTCGGGGAATTTAGTTTGTTTTGCGATGACGGATTTGGAGCTTCCAAACCAAAATTAATTCTAGGAAGCTACGTCGTCTGTCACTCCTGCCTGTGACTGAGCACTCCAAACCGATGGCGGGGCTACGCGGGGCATTTTTGTCGCCTAACAACCAAGGCCTGAGTCAGGAACGGAAAGCTCACCTTCCTACCGACATTTAACCGGCAAGGGTGGCTCAAGAGTGCGCCTACCTTAGCTGAAGTTGGAGGTAGGTGGCTGAGGTAAGGCAGAAGGAAGGAACCCAGAAGTCATGGCTTCTTCTACCTTAGGTAAGGTACCTGATCATTGATGTACCTTCCATGGTTTTTGGGCGTAGCACGTGACATGACTTCCAATCTGCTACGGCCAAACACATAATTGAGCCCAAGAGCTTCAGGTCATTGGGGTTGCCCTGTTCACGGGCCATTCTTTTCATTGGAGTACGACGTCATTCATGCAATCAGCAGTGTGTGATGTTGATTGAGCCTTGAGGTGAATACCAGCACACGGCATGGAATTATTCAATCTCCGGCGCATCCATCGAGCATAGCAAACCCAGTAGACTTTCGTGCAGCTTGGGGAACCCGAATCCGAAACCCCTGTACTCAGGCACCAATGGCACCAATGAGTGGATTTCGCAGCAGGCGACCGGTCCGCTACCCCACCACAGGCCTCTTCAGCGTGCAAGAACACCCAGAGCATTTGCGCCCCCTCCAAACCTCCAGCCTCCAGGTACCTTACCTAGTGGACCGAGCAGCCGGAGAAACACACCAGTGCAGCAAAGGAAGGTTCCAGTTGGCCAAGGGGAAGAGCTGACGACGTCTCCGTCCGATGTCAATGCCCCCAAGCATCCGACCTCAATGTACCTCTACAGCCAATACACTCGCCAGTGATACATCGAAATTCTTCCAAGGTTTGGTTGTGTGAGCAGCGCAGCATAGCACAGCCTGACCTCTTCTGTCCCTTTGTCACTGATGAAGATCATCGTCTCGCCGAACCTCTAACCCACCCGTGTCACCAAGGTGAGGCATACACCTTTATCTCAGGTATTCGCTGTACATATCATTCGGGCGGCCTGCGCCTCCTGCTAGCATTCATCTACTCTTTCTGCCCAGTTTTCTCCCAGTTTTAACCGTTTTGGCGGGGTTAGCCTTATACGACTGCTCCCCCACCGCCGACCTCCTGCTCGGGCCGCAGCCCACCGTTGGCGGTTTGTCCTCTTCTTGTTCTCGCTCCTTCGGAGGATTCCATCACGAATCCCTCTCCCGCCTCCTCCCAACAACACCTCTGGCCGCCGCACTCAGTTTAGACTGACCTGTTGGATCCCCAACCTTTGCATGCTGTTTCAACAGCATAAGTCTGGACAATGGCGGACGTAGATGTTGCGCCGACCTTCGGCGCTGAGCTCAAGGTCCGTATTCCGCGCGCAGTTTCCCCCGCGGCTTGGCTTGGCCCCTCCAGACGCTGACATGTCCTTTAGGATGGCTTCAAGCCCGCCAACACTTGGGTTGCTCACGGCATATCCTGGCTCGACGAAATACAGCAGTTCTACCGCGAAAGGAGTGCCATCGAAAAGGAATATGCTGCGAAGCTCAATGCCTTGGCCAAGAAGTACTTCGAAAAGAAAAACAAGAAGTCAGCGCCTCTCAGCGTCGGCGATACCCCCGCCATGACACCAGGTTCTCTCGAAAGCGCTTCCTTGACTACCTGGTCTACGCAGCTTACTACACTCGAATCCCGAGCCGACGAACACGATCGATACGGCAACAACCTCCTCTCTCAAGTGGCTGAACCCCTCAAGTTCCTCGGCACCCGTTTCGAAGAGCTGCGCAAGCGCCATGCCGACTATGCCGGCAAACTCGAACACGAAAGGGACTCTCAATACGCGGACCTGCGCAAGACAAAGGCCAAATACGATGCTGCTTGTCAGGAAGTGGAAAGCAAGCGCAAAAAGTCTGAATCGTCCTTTGACAAGGCCAAAGCGCAGAGCGCCTATCAGCAGCAGATTCTAGACATGAATAACGTCAAGAACACATACTTGATCGCAATCAATGTCACTAACAAGCAAAAAGAGCGGTACTACCATGACTACGTTCCCGAGGTCATGGACAGTCTACAGGACTTGGCTGAGTTCCGTACCATGAAGCTGAATGGTCTGTGGACGGTCGCATCCCAATTGGAAGCGGCTATGCTGGAGAGCAGTAAAGGATTGATGCAAAAGCTAGCAACCGAGATTTCCAGAAACCAGCCTCACCTCGACTCTATGATGTATATCCGTCACAACCTCGGCGCATTCCACGAGCCACCAGACAAGGTTTTTGAGCCTAGTCCCGTATGGCATGACGACGACTTGATGATTGTAGACGAATCCGCCAAGATCTATCTCCGTAACGTACTCAGTAAATCGAAAGCTCATCTCGGAGACCTGCGCAGAGAGGTTGACAAGAAAAGACGGGAGGTTGAGGGTATCAAACGTATAAAGCAAAGAATACGAGAGGGCACCGAGAAGAAGGATGAAGTTCTTGTGGTTACGCAAATTTTCGCCTTGCAGGAAGATCTCCACGCCGTCGACAGGCGGAGAGTGACCGCTGAAGTCGAGACGTCCACCATTACCTCGGCTGTGGGAGATGTGACACTTGGAGCGAAGAACCATAACTTCAAGGCGCAAACCTTCAAGATTCCAACAAATTGCGACCTTTGCGGTGAAAGAATATGGGGATTATCAGCCAAAGGCTTTGACTGCAGGGACTGTGGCTATACGTGTCACAACAAGTGCGAGATGAAGGTTCCAGCCGACTGCCCAGGCGAGCAGACGAAGGATGAACGAAAGAAGCTCAAGGCCGAACGCCAAGAGGCTGCCAACTCGCTGTTGAAACCGACCGCGTCCTCTCCAACCGTCGCAACAGATTCGCCGACCCTAACGAGATCGAATACGATGAACTCCTTGAGTTCAGGATACGCGCATAGCGCACGTCGGTCGATCACTGGGGGCCCGACATCGCCGATAGATGAGGTTCCTCCTGAGCCATCGACACCCCGCCCAGCTGCTCCTGCGTCGACCGTAAGCTCTACTACGGCCCGTAAGAGGGTCATGGCCCCGCCGCCAGCGGCCTATATCAGCGAACTACCTGGTAGCGCGCCGAATGGGTCGGGCTCTCCAGACCAGCAGAAGGGCAAGATGCTCTACACCTTTGAAGCTAGTGGCGACGGTGAAGTATCTGTAGTCGAAGGCCGGGAAGTCACAATGCTAGAACCTGATGGTATGTTTTCATCCTCGCCAGATTTACTCCCATTTGCTAATAAACTTTCAAAGATGGCACTGGCTGGGTCAAGGTGCGCGCAGGATACAAAGAAGGCATTGTGCCCGCCAGCTATGTCGACTGGGCACCACCATCGCCCATGGTCGCGCAGAACACCGGAGCGTCCGCCCGGCCCGAGTCGACGTACTCCAACTCTGGCTCCTCGATTGGGACAGCGGGACCGAAGAAGAAGGGGCCGGCAGTCGCTCCGAAGCGCGGAGCCAAGAAACTCAAGTACGTGGAGGCGTTGTACGAGTACACGGCGCAAAGCGACGCAGAGCACAGCATGACGGAGGGCGAGAGATTTGTCCTCATCAAGGACGATCCGGGCGACGGTTGGGCCGAAGTCGAAAAGGGCGGCGCAACGAAGAGCGTGCCTGCAAGCTACGTCCAGGCAGTCTAGGAGTCGTGTGCTCAGAGACGAAGAAGTTATAGGACGTTGAAGCCGCCTGCGGCGGCGGCGGCGGAGGACATTGTGCTGCGAGACATTCCACGAATGCCGCAGAAGCACGTTACGCAACAAAAGGGGTTTGAGACGGAGAGAGAGGGTGATCGAGAGCCGCCTCGAGCAGCGGATCCTGCGGCAACGTTTTACCCGGAACGCGTGACCAGCGTCCGACTGGTGAAGCGAAATCAGAGCCAGAGAGAGCGGCGGAAATCGAAGCTGGACGATGTCGCTGCGTATCGGAGATCGAGACAACGAAGTAGCATAGGTTAAGGTGCATACATTCAGTGCTCTGTACTCTTTTTTCTACATATAAGTCGGCGGGAGTCGAGTTGGAGCATTAGGAGGGGGCTCAATTCCGGTGGTTTTTTTGAAGTAGTTGAAAATAGCAAAGCATTCTTGTTTTTCGCCCCCATCATTGCGAATAGATTCATTCGCATGGTGTTTCACCGTGTACGTGTGCTAGGTTTGACAGTAATGAAAGTGTTCTGACCACCTTGATAGACAGAAACGTCAAATGTACCTGTCAGTGTCACCAAAAATCCAAAAATTCAGGGCGTCACTGGTGATTCTCATCCCCCCTGCAAGGACTCGGTGGCATCGTCTCCCCTACCAGGAGTTGAGATCGTGGCCCATTCCGTTTGCGGTCAAAAGGCAAAAGGGGAGCGAGCAGAAGGGGGGAAAGGGGATCGGGGAGATCCCAACCGGCCCTCCCGCTGCCAGTAACGCGGGCACCCGCCAGCCAGGGCATGGCCATTCCAGTTCGCTGCAAGAGCCCACGGGCCTTTTGCGGGGTGTGACCTGGAGGATGACGAGGCCCGACGAGTAAGTGTAAAGAAGGAAGAGGGAAATGGCCTGGGCTTGAGAGAACAGAGAAGAGACTGGAGTGTTCTTTACACAAGAATCCGCCAAGGGTCGCTTCTGTAGAGCGTAATCTCTTGAGAGATTTTTTTTTACTTCTTCTGTGCCGCTTGGAAGTGTATGGATAGACTGCAGGAGCCAAGTCTGGCAACTTGGCATGGATTCGGAGTCTCCCAAAAAAGCAAAAGCAAAGCAAACAGTTCGAGGCCAAGGTCAGGCCAAAGGTGAAAAGGACTCCCATGAGTAGTCCATGTCCCCAAGAACGGGCCAAGCACTGGCCAAGCACCAATCAGATGACAGTCGAGGGCGGATAACCCCTGATAAATCCGCTGAAGGGTGTCACACAGAATGGGTGCTGCGTGCAGAAGATGGAGGGGTGAAGGGGGGTAATTTGGGATGAATCGAGGATGCAATTTCTTGTGCCCAAGGGCTGCATTTGTTTCCTGCGACTGCGAAATTTTGGCGGCTTGGACGCCGTATGCCTGCAAGCTGTAAGGCAAAGTCGGTCAGGGTTCACTGCCAAAATTCCAAGCAGGGAAGACGGACGAGGCGACTGAATGGAAACAGCTGACCAGACGCCGTTTCATTTGAAGAGATGGCTGGCCGCCTTTTCAACTTGGATAAGTGGCCTGCGTCATGTCCGGGGGAAGTGGGCAGACGGACCGAACAGAGAGAAACGGAGAGAGATTCAGTTTATTTGTATCCAGTCCTGGATTGATTGGCCGCGATATGTGTTCTTTTTCTGGTAACAACGATCAGGCAAAGACCCAGGCAAAAGATTTCAATCTAATCGGTAGCACGTCGAGGTTGGTCTGAAA
Source organism: Colletotrichum paranaense (assembly GCF_030867605.1). NCBI lineage: Eukaryota > Fungi > Ascomycota > Sordariomycetes > Glomerellales > Glomerellaceae > Colletotrichum > Colletotrichum paranaense. The sequence continues at coordinate 567,330 of NW_026848977.1, forward strand.
CTGGGCACCTTGAAATGGGCGGGACTGACGTAGTGGAACCCACGACGTTGGACTCGAAATATGATCATCGATCGGATAATTTCTCGTCTGCATCAGTGCATGGGCTCGTGGAGTGGTCGTAGCCTCGTAGGTCGCAGTCCGAACGGGGGATGGTGATAATTGTATCCTGATCCGTACAGATAGGCCAAAGGGATTGGACTCGAGCAGATTGGTGTACGCAGTACCGTTCTGCGTCTGGGCTTCAAAGTTCAATCTACTCGGCATCAAACGGCAGCAGAGTTGCGATAGACCTGAGAATGAGACCAGACCGGGCCGGGGTGGAGGTTGGGTCTCGGTGGGCGGTGGCAGTGTTGACGTGGACTTCGCGGCGCGGCATTCTTTAGATCGCCGGCGAAGCGAAGTGAGTCTTGCTATGGCCGTTTCTTAGCTGCATGGTCTTTCTCTTGGAGCTTTCTTGAGATCATTTCTCTCGCGTTGGAGGTCGGTCTTGGCCAATTGAAGGAGATGTTTGAGGATTTTCTCGGTGGCCGAAGTGGAGGAAACTGGATAGAAGGTCGAGAACTAGTTGCAGACTGCAGTTGGTGTGCAGGTGTGGTGCCAGTGGATTGTGGTGGTGGTGGTGACGAGAGGACGCGGAATCGGAAGGCAGGGACTGGCAGGGGCGCTCCCTACCTCCATTGATCGCTGTGGCAGTGCATGGAATGTCGTTTTTGACTGGGGCAAAGAATGGGGATTGATCTCCACTTTCTGACTGGCGGCTGGGTCGTAATGTCTCTGTCGGCATGCAAAAAAAGGGGTGTAGGGTGGGTGAGACCGTGAGACGGACATGCTTGGGGCCATGAGCACATGGGATTGAGTGAGTACTGTAGCCAAGTACCTACCACCTTGAGGATTGAATTTTGGTCGGTGGGTCTTTGTTATCGTGATTGTCGTCAGATGGATAGATGATGCCCTGCCTCGTGGAGTTGGAATTTCAAGTACATAGTAGCGGCAAGCCGGCAGCAGTAAAAGGCAATGGTGCTTCGATGGTGTGTGGGGAAATTCGTGTTCTTTTTTCGTACGGAGGCGTGTTTATGGCTGTGGCGATTAAAGGCACAGATACCTACTCAACAAGAGTTTTTTGGGATACGAGCCAAACCGGAAAGAAAGAAAAAACACATCAGGTACGAATGGCTGAGTGAGACTGGCACTGGGAGGCGGCGTGACGGCCAAGCGGCTCAGCGGCATTGGAAGGGATGCTGATAAGCAGTGCTACTAGTTCGTAGCGTCTCGCTGCCTCGAAAAAGGCTGGTTCCAAAGGCGATCGTCGTTTTTGTTGCGTTTCAGCGGGTTCGACCAGGCGACTTGAAGCAATGGGGATGGAATAATAGGATTGTTTCCAAGGTGCGACGGATGGGGAATAGAGCAAAATGTGCTGCCTCTCTTTCTGGTACCCATACGGAGTAGAGCGTGAGAGAGCCAAACGGGCCACGGCAAGTCGCAAGGCGGTGGTTTGTCGACGACGTGGACAAAAAGCCTGTGCCCAGACGCGCCGGTGCAACGCGCCCAGAGACGGACGCTGGACGACCTGACAGAATTACATCACCAATAATCTTTCTGCCCGTGTTTACAATACACAACCTGATCAAATTGAGCAAGATGGGGTGTGGCTTTAGGAAGGGCCACCGGCTGAGTGCCTGCTCAACAGCCAATTGAGTTTTGCTCTTGCTTGCCAGGAACCCGATTTAGCTCCATCCCACCTTCCCGCTGTCTGCAGCCACACCCCTCTTTCCTCTTAGGTTCATATTAATGGAGAATTGTGACCCACGCCTTCCCTTCCCGTCCCCTGAATTGGACTCGCAAATGTCTTCCCAGGAGAAACGTCCAAGCAAGAGAGAACAGCTGCCATCCAGCCAGTGAAGGACGATGGTGCGGTTGTCTGACAGACACAAGGAGACACTAGAATCAATTAGGCGAATGAACGGCTGCTGCTCCTATTCCCCCCCTTGATCCCTTCCCTCCCCTTCCTTTCCTCCCCGGGCGGCGTGGTCCACCGTCCACGACTCCTGTCGGTCCTTTCCTTGGCAAGCTGGCAAGGCAAGGGAAATCTGGACCAGGGCCGCAAAGTCTGGGAGGAGACTCAGAGACTGGGAAAGAGGGCGCGCAGTGGAGACCTTCACCTCCCAGAGTCTGGGGGGTGTGGGTTGCAAAGAACGAATTCCACTTTGCGGCTTGCCCTGCTCCTCCTTCTTGGTTACTCGCTCGTACGAATAACAGGTACGGAGTACCTAGTGTACGAATACACTAACAACCCAGGTAATGTGCGAAGTACTGCGTACCACCACCGTCAATCACGCCGTTTTTTAATCATCCACCTCCCTCCTTCCCGCCCGACCTCTCTCTTTCTCTCCTTCTCGTTATTCTCTCTCAAAATCCTCATCCGACCTCTCGTTGCCATTTTCCCCGGGTTCGAGTGCGCCTCCCTTTCCTCTTCAATAAACCCACACGTCAACTCCCTCGCTTTGGTTGACTTTATTTCCTCATCTACCTTTCACTAAACCGACCAACCCTTTTAATCAACAACCCTTTTGGACTCCGAAACTTCACCCCTTTCGCAGCTCACATTCAACTGTTCCTCACTCTTTCGGAACGTTCTACCGCTTGGCACTTTCTGATCATCAACTTGGGTTTTTGGGAATTCACTTTGGTTCCTTCGCACACATATTCACAATGAAGTCTGTCGCTGCCATCTCCGCCCTTGCGGCCCTGTCCGTCGTCTCGGCCAAGCCTACTGCTACTGAGCGCGAGGCCCCCATCAAGGCCCGTTCCTTGCCCGCAGTCTCCGCCTCCGGCAACGGTATGGATCACCAAATATCGCATCGTTCTGACCCAATTGGCTGACATGGACATGAATAGCTTTCTACGCTGATGGCACCCGCTTCTACGTCCGTGGTATCGACTACCAGCCCGGTGGCTCTTCCGAGAACGTCGACCCCCTGGCCGATACCACCATCTGCGGTCGTGACATTCCCAAGTTCAAGGACCTCGGTGTGAACACCATCCGTGTCTACTCCGTCGACAACTCCAAGGACCACAAGGAGTGCATGCAGAAGCTCGCCGACGCTGGCATCTACCTCGTCGCCGATGTCAACAACCCCAAGTACTCCATCAACCGCGCCGACCCTCACCCTTCTTACAACGCCGTCTACCTCCAGAGCGTCTTCGCCACCGTCGAGGAGTTCGCCCAGTACGACAACACCCTCGCCTTCTTCTCCGGAAACGAGGTCATCCACGATGAGGCCAACACCACCTTGACCGCCCCCTACGTCAAGGCTGTTACCCGTGACATCAAGAACTACATGGCCTCCCGCGGCCTTCGCCACGTCCCCGTCGGCTACTCTGCCGCCGATGTCGCCGACAATCGCATGCAGTCCGCTGAGTACTTCAACTGCGGTAGCGACGATGCCCGCTCCGACTTCTTCGCCTTCAACGACTACTCCTGGTGCAGCTCCAGCTTCAAGCAGTCTGGATGGGACGTCAAGGTTAAGAACTTCACCGACTACGGTATTCCCATTTTGTAAGCAACACGAATATTCCCCGTTTGCTTTTCTAAAACTAACCAATGATACAGCCTGTCCGAGTACGGTTGCAACACCAACACCCGTACCTTCGACGAGATGGAGGCTCTCATGAACTCTGAGATGACCGGCGTCTACTCTGGTGGTCTGATGTACGAGTACTCACAGGAGGCCAACAAGTACGGTATCGTCGAGATCAGCGGCAGCACTGTCTCCGAGCTTGACGAGTACGCCAACTTCAAGAGCGCTCTTTCCAAGTATCCCGCCCCTACTGGTGATGGTGGTGCCGCCTCTACCTCCCACTCTGTCGCTTGCCCTACCTCTGACTCCGTCTGGATGGTCGACCCCACTAAGATCCCTACCATCCCCTCCGCTGCCGAGAAGGTAAATTATATCCATTCTTTTCCTTGAGAAGAGTAGGCCGCTAACAAACCGACAGTACATGACCGCTGGTGCTGGTACTGGCCCCGGTCTCAGTGGCGATGGCTCCCAGACCGCTGGTGACTCTGCTTCAGACGGCGAGACCACCGGAGGTGTTGCCTCTGCCAGTGCTTCCGGCGGCGCTTCCGCCACTGGCTCTTCCAACGCTGCTCCTGGCATGACCTTTGGTAGCCCCATTGAGAAGGCTCCTTTGGCTGTTGCCGGTCTGGCCGCCCTGTTCACCATGTTCGGTGCCTTCCTGTTGTAAGAAACTGAAGCCATGAAGATTGGCCCAGCTATTGCTGGATGTACAAACGATATCCAAAGGGCATTTGCTCTTAATTCGCATGAAGCACTAGATTTGATGTATGGCTTGGCCGCTATTTCGTTAGTTTATCAATGACACCCAGGGTACGGGCGTCCCCGGCTTCTGAACAGTGAATAACACGGCATGGAAACGGTTTTATTTGGAGTTGAGTCTTGGTGCTGGCTGTGCTGCTTTACAAAAGCCGCAGAGGACCATGAATCCTTTTCTATGCAGGCGCAAGATATTTGTACGTATTGTTGCGAAAAGCAACAACGATTCTAATTCATTTGTTTGATCATGACGTTGTTCTTTTATCAACTCCGCCAGTGTGACCCAACAATCTCCTACATGCATGATGTTCTGCTAAGTCCTCGAACACGTGCCCAATCTACTGAATAGAAGTTGAGATGAGTTGAGATGAGTTCAGCTGAGTTGAGACTGAAGATGAGGAAGACCTTGAAGGTGAAATTGATGTTAAAGTCGACGTTGAGTTTGAAGATGAGGCTCGGGTCCTGCAGGATTCGGCACGGGACTTAGCGATGGTCTGTGAGCTTGCTCCAAGTTTAGGCTTCAGGAGATTATTTCTATTGTCGAGATGATGCTGAGCAATGCAAACAACCACCCACTGTGTCACCCAAGCAAGTACGCCCCTCATTTTCGGTGTTCGGAGCCGTCATTGCTGCGATGGTACCCAGAAGGCCGCCGGGCTATGTATAACCGCGAAGGTTACGAAGAACTGCCATAAAACTACTGTACATTGAAGAACCCTTGGGACTTGAGGCACTTCCTCTGGGGCAGAATTTTGAGACATCTCCAAAGGTTGACACTGAGTCGGGGCCACGGCATGTTGTCCTTTCAATCGACCGGGAAGACGCCGTAGACTGCTCCGGCAAAGGTGGAGAATGTGCCGTAGCTTCCGCTAGTTGCCGGCTATTTCGTGACTTTCAGTGCACGGCACGGAGTTAGGCATGATGCCAAAACCTCTGCTCACCTACCTCGGTTTCTTCGGCGAAATTTAGGCCAGGTATACTTTGATCTGTCGGTGCTACCGGTGCTACCGATGGTTCCAGCGCAGAGCTCCCCACGGCAGGACTTTCTTTCCTCATTTCGTCAACCAGGGCAGCTGTGACCAGTCTTGTTCTTACCTGTATACTTGCGACATACCTGGTCAAGCCTGCCATCAGCACGGGACTGCAGAGGATGGCACAGCCACCACAAGCTTCAAATCTCAAGACGCTTCGTCCCGTGGCTATGTCAATGAGTTTTCGGTTCCGCCGGGAGAGCGGCAGTCTAGCGGAAATCCGGGGGACGTTGCAACGGGTCAATATCAATGTGTAAGATGATTGGTGGACTAGGACGAGCACGTGTTTGGGGAAAGTAACCTCCAGGCCAATTGGCGTCGAGATCCCCCGCCCGAACACAACACTCCTTCTCTTCAAGGCATATCCTTTGAGGGAGGACCTGCCACCCAAACTCCCACCACAGATCCGCTGACGGCTTGGCGGGAGATGAATCAGGCCATGGTCAACATTTCGGCCCCGAACGTTCCTGGTTTCCTCGTACGGAAGTCTTTCCTGGTCCTTTCTGTCGCCGCGGCACAATTTAGGGAAGCTTGAGTTGTGTCTTTCGAATCGCTTTGCATGCCGAACATCCGGCCCCGCCCGATACAACCAATGATTCTTGGCATGGTAGGTGTTTGGTCCTACTTCATAGGATCGAGTCTCCGATAAAGCGACAGTGACTTGCTTTTCCTAACACTTGGGTTCGTCTATATGCTGCAAAACTCTCTTTCGCGGGAGACCCCGCTCCCCAGCAGTGTCGCATGTTGAGAGCAGGGGACACCTCGGTTTGAAGTGACCGGTCAAACCATCTGAAATACCGACTTCAGACCACATTGCTTCAGATTCAATTTCCATTCTCTTTCAATTACATTTCAACCAAACTTTGAGATGATGTTATAGTCTGTCGTTCCAGGAAGGAAGCAAAGAAAAGTGAAAGAACAATGCGCCAAAGAAAGGCCGCGCGGCGAGTAGGGCCAGTTTTCGTGGCAGCCACTCTCGTCCTTGTCACTTACGTTCTGTTTTACCCGCGAGAGAGGCTTTGGAATCCCTCAACAGGACATCACTCCACGGCGGTGTCTTTTGACTGGAAAAAGAAGGCCGGCCTTGCGACTGGAGCGGCATCTGAATTCGAACACCTCCACCTAAACGAGGAACAATGCCAGGCAACGTTCCCCGGCCTGACAGAGGAGATTGACCTGGCCGCGGCCGAGGGAGAGTTCCAGCTCGGACTCGGCGACGCTTCCGCCTCGCTGCTGGGGCAGATCAAAGACGATAGAATACTGATACTGCAGGCGCCGAGACCTGTGGACATGTCAGATCAATGGATCGAGGTGAGTTCTTCTCCAATGCTACACACTTTCCACCTCCAAGCGGAGGGAGATAGAAAGATCTTGAATCTCAGCAACTAACACAAAAGACCAAGCGACAAAGCGCCGCCCTCCACCAGCTACACCGCGCCATTCTCACCTCACCAACCCCTCTACCAGACACCTACTTCAACCTCTACATCCAGGACACGCCCATCAGACATACCTGGTCCCACAGCCGTCCGGCGCGGACCTCGCCCTCCTCCTCCTCGTCCCCTCGACACACCTTCCCCATCCCCCACTTCTCCTTCTGGGCATGGACCCAGCCCTTCATTCGCTCCCTCCCGCACGCAGCCTCCGCCATCGCCGAGATTGAAGCCAGCCTGCCGTTCGAGAAGAAGAATGCCCGGGCCGTGTGGCGCGGCACGTCGTGGTTCAACAACGGCGCCAGTGCGAACCCGCGATCCCGACAGGACCTCATCCAGCTCACAAAGGACGCGGGATGGGCCGACGTGCAGGCGCTCGAGTGGACGAACAACGGGGAGAACGCGACGAACGCGCTGGCGATTGAAGATTTTTGCAGGTACAAGTACATTATCCACACCGGGGGCGTGTCGTACTCTGGCCGGCTGCAGTTTCATCAGCTTTGCGAGAGCGTGGTGTTGAGTCCGCCGCTGGAGTGGATGCAGCATACGACGCACCTCGTTGAGCCGGTGTACTCGAGTTCCCTACTATTAGGAGGCCAGTCAGAGTTGCCCGAGACTGCTTCTTTCGAAGCCAAGCCGCGGGATGAGCAGCAGCGACATCAGCAGCAGCATCAACTCTCACCAAGAACACTGGAGCAGTGGCCGACGACACTCCGCGCAGAGGAAGCCAACATGGTCTTTGTCAAGCCGGACTGGTCGGACCTGGAGGCGACGGTCCGGTGGTTGGAGGATCACCCGGACGTGGCGCGCGGGATTGCGAGACGGCAGCGGGCGTTGTTCTCTGGTCGAGGGTATCTGAGCCCTGCCGCGGAGGTGTGTTACTGGCGGGCTCTTATCAAGGGCTGGGGCCGTGTTGTGCGCGTTGACGATGATGTTGGCCGGAAGAGTGCTGACGCGGTGAGCTTTGAGGAGTTTATCGTGCGGGCTGAAAGGGCGAAGAAGAGAGGTCATTGAAAGATTTACCGCGTGGCTTTTGGGTGAGAATATCACGTATGTCGACGATGACGACGAAAACCCAGAGAAGGGCGAGGCGGAAGAGTTTCTCCGTCTGAATCTTTTCTTTGCGCTCGCGCGACTTATCACCGAGTTTGGCCATATGACAAGGGGAAACGTCTCAGATGAAAAGAAGAGAAGATTGTGGCACCCACCCGGGAAATTGGACAGGATCTATGCGATTTCGGCTTCCAATGAGCCTCGTTATTGGATCCAAAGCCGGATGTCGCGAATACACTTCGAACTTTTGGTCCTGAGCACAACGATACGTAGGGAAACGGAAATGGAGGTCCAAGGCACGCTTGACCTGGGGTCAAGCCTTACGAAGAGAAACCATTAACCAAGGCATCACCGAATTATGCTAGCTGAGGTCTGCAATAGTCCTTAGGATTTCACTCAAGATATGTTGTGAGGGTCTTGGAGGAGAAGAAGGGAAGGTGGGAAACGGGCGGATATGTCAACGAAGTAGACCACAAGAAGCCTAACCTCCGAGTCTCGATTATCGAAATGACCTCTACCACTCACCGGACGGAAAATTATGCCGGGCATCACGAGTCAAACATCACAACGAGACAAACCCCGCTAGTCAAGACAGCTAAGAAAATGACCGGAATTTGGCGAGAAGAGAAACAGCAGAGGGTCTTTGTACCATAATCGACCATGGACTAAAGCTCCAAGCTTACGCGGTTCTCGGCACGCAATAGACGCACATCGCCTCGGCGCAAACGCGCTCCGGCTCCCACCTTGGCACCTATTGCCTGGTTGGATGTGGGAACTCCGGGGAAGGGCGAGATGCCTAGACCGGAAGGTACTGATTACCTCCGTACGCTGATCAAGTATTTGCCTGCCGGAGGGTTGACTTGGCAAAAGGAATCATCAAAGCGAAGCTGGGAATTTCATGACAGTCACCCCCATTATACGTAGGGTCAGGGACGATGGGGGGTCTTGCCCAGGTTTCCATTCTGTCCTGGCGCCCGTGGTTCCGACATCCTGGGACTCGAGCAGACGAACGACATCCCTCTGGCGAGCAACGGAGTTTACCGCAGCTCTTATTATATGCTCGCGGGTGGTTTACATACTTCTGTTGGAACCAACAGGTTGGTGACTCGGGCATACCCATGGCCTTTGACAGGGTTGGACAGGGCTTCTTATTCAAACTATCCGCACGTCTGATCGGCAGCGGAAATTAGCGAGTCTCGGGCAGTCTTAAGAGTCCAGACGGACGGCAGCAGCAAGCGGTACATAGTCAAACGTGACCGGATAGCGAAAGCATGATTCCATCACTGGAATGCCAATGAACGATCACCAAACTTTCCGTACTGAAACCTGATCTGGATTTTTCTCCAACGCCCGATTGAATACCGATATTCAATGAAAAATCCGTACCGCCGGCGATCATCACATGGAACTGACGTGAAGCAGAGGAGCGAAACACAATTCATGTTTGCCGGGCAATTGTGTCCGGACCTCGGTGTCTCCCATGATCGTCCATACCCCCTCACTACAACTTCAACCCACCTCGCCTCGCCAAAATCTGGGTCTAGGCGGGAAGCGAATGGACATCTACCTTGATGCATCTCGACAAATACGGTCGAGAAGAAACAGCGTTGCGTGCGTGCGTGATGGAGCGAAAGCTGCTGAGTGCCGATAGGGTAATACAGAAAAAATGCCCATTTTATGTTGTGTAACTGTAACCTGGCAAGAGATGAACAAATTTGTGACATATCAGCTTCCAGCCGTGCAGTGCAGGCAGGGCACACAGACATGGAACACGGACGCACATGCTCACTCACGACACGACACAGCACAACAGAACACGACGAACCAGCCTTCTGGGACGGGCAAAATTATGTCTTTCCCGGGAGGAGGAATTCCCATGTCTTGGTTTCAAACGAAACTAAGAAAAACAGCTAGAGAGGTATGTGTGTCGGATGGAAGGGGCAGACAATCTGCCTTGGGCTATGGTTGGGCAAAGTGGTTGGTTCACAAACTCGCAACTCACACTCTCACCTATCTCATACATCTATGTCTCTTCCTCCTTCTGCTTCAACGACTCAACGAGAGCAAAAAGCTGGGAACAGGGCCCGAGAACCGGGGACAGCTTCTCGCCTCTAAGCTCTGGGCGTTTTCTGTGCGGCACAGTAAAACTAGTGCCAAACCTTTCCGCCCATTCAGATTCCGAGGGGTGGGACAGACAACCATGCAGGTTGGCTTGTTAAGTTGTTGTTGGTGTAGTGCACATGCACATCACGCCCCGCTGCATTTGCCTAGACTGGGCCTTTCCTTTCCGTGGACCCGTCCGTCACACCGTCTTTCGGGCGGTTCCAACGTTGGGTACGTGAGGCTGCGGATAGTCAACCATTGGAACTTACTTACCTTGGGTTAAGGTGGTGAGAGGCCATAGAGAAAGCATCTGCTTCACTAGCTGAGCGAGAAGATACTCTCATTTGTTTATGTATGAAGAAGGCATGCGTTCGTAAAGTGTGTGTTAGAGGATGCGACTCCAGCTCTCCCCACCTGTTATAGGCAAATCACGTTCTTCCACTCCACCAGCTCTTCTTTGTCCCGATGCCAACCAACTTACTTTTGCAGCTTCCCACCGCATACGGTGGTCCGCATGGTTGCATAAAAGTTCTGATCCTTGGAGAGGGAAAGCCTGGTGGTGGTGTTGGACATGTATGTCTAGGCTGTCGGTTCCGAGCCACATGGGAGCTTTTTCTTCCCACTACCCCTCTCTCTTACCCTCGTGTCAGATGTCACATTGGCATCTCTTTGTCTCTTCTTGCTTCTAAAGACCTCCGGTTGGTGACGATAGCTAGTCGCTTGGGGAACTTCGGGCTTATTTTCCCTCTTGAACCTGCGATCCGCTTCTTGTTTATTTTCATCTTCTCCCGCTGTGGCACCCTGTTTTCCTTTTCTGCAGCCGTTTGCACATGGCTGAAGCAGAAGAAAAAAAACACTTCGTTGGTTCTGACCTTGTGAAAACGTTGTGCATGTATCCATTTGCTTTTACCCCTCCTCATGCAGCAGCCCACACCCGCTAGATGGAAGGGCTTGGAAAAGAATTACGCCAGAAATTACAACAAGAAAAGAAGAAACGCCTGTAAAGGTTCGAGAGATAATAAGAAAGATGATTCTTGATAGTAACTAGTAACCAGTCCCGGCGATTCGGTGACCCCCCTTCCTCTAGGTTTCCCCTTTATCGGCCGATAAAAAGGCCATTCGCCGTCTTCCATTCTCCACCCCTGCTGCTCCCCTCCCCTCCCCTCCTTGAGAGCGTCCCGACATCCGGTAGCAAATCGGGGAAGAAAGCGCCAGGTCCCAAAGTTAAACACTTCTAAAAGGGGGTTCTTTTCTGTCAATCTCACGCAGGCTTTTGGCCAGTGAGTAACCTCGGAAGCTTAGTCGCCCATGTGCTCCAACGAATAATTAAGGTAAGGTATCTGTAGAGACTAAATCAATTAGCAGGATGGGAGGCGAGGGGAGGGAGGGAGGGAGGGGGACCGCCGAGCCAGAAATCCCAGGTCCCAGGGTCCAGGGTCCCCGGGTTCGTGGGTACCTATCGTGTCAGTCAGACGACGCAGCAATAGTCCTAATGGAGGACTCAGTCGAGCAAACAACCACGACCAAAATTCCAAACAACCACACCAACCCAAGTCCCAAGTTCCAACCCGTTGGGTCTGGCAAGTCTGGGTGTCTGGGTCTCCCCGTGTTTTCGTTCCCGCCTTTCCCGCCCTCGCGGGTTCAGACCGACCAAGACCGACCCAGCTGTCTGGGTCCATCGCTCGCTCACCCTGAGATTCTGACACTCTCATCCACCCACCCACTCACTCACTCACTCACTCACTCACACTCACTCACACACAAAGCTCATACACTTCCCCCCTCCCGCCCTCCACCTACCTCAACAACCTTAATCTCGAGCTCAATAATCCAAACTTTGTTTTTCCATCGGGATCTGGTCTGGTGTTCGCCCTTATTTGCCACTGCTCTTGCGAACCTTCTCGGCTCCGATTCTCCTCGTTATCTGCTCGGTCGTTCGATTCTTCGCCGTTCATCTTTGATGTCCAACTGCATCCCCCGCTCCTTTACAACAGATTCGCAATTGTCTCAATAGCTGCGAAGAGGGTGGCAACTACATCATCATCATCAGCAGCAGCACCAAAACGCTTCAACTTAACTCCCCGAAGACACGTGCACAAATTCCACCGCGGCGTTACAAGAACGACGCCAGAAGCGTCTTCTCCTTTGTTCCAATCATCTCGTCGACGATCGATCGCGAAGAAGCCGACACAATCGCATCCACTCGTTCCATCCAGTCTTCCATGAGGCTGGCGCTCAACCGGAATCGAACAACCGTCGTTCCGAATCCGTCAACGTTAGCTCGCAGATAAAAAGCTCCGGGAGGCGGATACATAGCGCCCAGCTAAAGTATCCAGCATAGCCCTCCATTCGAGCTTCGAGCTTCGCACCTCATATTGTGTCACCTTTTTCATGTCGCAGACCACAGTCATGTCCTTTCTCCCACCAGGTGTCGCCGATGGTCGTCTTCATGGTTTCGAGTTTACATTTGAGGCAATCCCCGACAAGTCATCCCTGCACGACAGCCACATTGAAGTTGACGTACGTTTTGACTTGGACCCCTTATGTTATCTCCCCAAAAAACTAGGTCTAATTACCCATCGTTCGTCTCATGTCACTAACAAACTCCACCAGCCCGATCCTCATGAGGGGTAATGCCTGCCACGCGGAACTACTTTAGCCTCATCTACACTGACTAACAACGTTCGTGCAGGGAGACTGAATCACTACCCGACGACGTCGAGTGTTTTCCCAGACATTTCGGCAGGACGTATCATGCGTATCGAGCAGGCTGTAAGTATTCCGTAGCTTTACCCTCTACTTGGCTCGTATTCGAGAAGCTCACACACTCCATCCAGCCTATGTCTTCCCCAACGACCCTGCAGAGCAGGAGCGTCTAGACCTTCAATCGCTTGCACTCACAGAATTGTTCAGCGGCAGGTTACACTTCGCCCCGATCGCCGTCGAAGGGAGTCCCAAGCGGATCCTCGACGTCGGCACAGGTACGGGGGCATGGGCCATGGATATGGGAGATGTGTACCCGGAAGCCAAGATAGTCGGTATCGACCTGTCACCGATCCAAAGTAACGCCGTTCCACCAAACGTTCACTTTTACATCGAAGATGCGTGAGTGTTGTGACATTTCATCTGACAACGGTTTCCCCCCTGTACACACTGTCCTGACCTTTCTACCGGCAGCGCACAATCGTGGCAATGGGAAGAACCCTTCGACTACGTCCACACCCGCGTTCTGCTCGGGTCATTTGGCGATTTCAAAAACGAAGTCATACGCCAGGCTTTCGACTCCCTGCGCCCGGGCGGCTGGCTCGAGTCCCAGGATTTCAATCTCGAGGCGACGAGCGACGACGACACACTTGCCCCCGACTCACCTCTATCTCGCTGGGTGGACGACATGAACCTCGCCAGTGAGATGATTGGGCGCCCCTTGTCTAGAGCACACATGCTGCGAGAGTGGTATGAGGAGGTGGGCTTTGTGGACGTCCACCAGCGCGTCTTCAAGATCCCGATCAACGGCTGGGCCAAGCACCCCAGGCACAAGCATGTCGGGAGGCTTTGGGAGCAGAATTTCTTGGACGGCCTCAGCGGATTCAGCATGGCACTCTTTACGCAGGTGTTGGAAAGACAGCAGGAAGAGGTGCAGGTAAGTCTCACTCGAGAGGAATTATTCGATATTCCATTCTTGTTTTCTGACATGCAGTTTGTGACATAGGTTTCTCTGGTCGATGTCCGCAGAGACATTTCCAACATGCAAATACATGCTTATCAGCATGTCTGGGTTGTATGGGGTCGCAAACCATACCCGGATGAAGCCATTCCTGCGCAAAGTCCGTCAGAGAACAAGGAAATGACCGACTGAAGCGAGTTACATGATCTAACGAACTTTCTAATAGACGGGGCGTTCTTTACGTATGGCGAAGCCGGAGTCCTAGGCTGTCTTCCCGCTTTTCCCTTTCTGATTTCCACGACAAACTTATCAGACGACAATTTAGACTAGGCCGTGCTTCAAACGAGAACCACCAGCACGCGTGCAATAAGAGCTCAAGATAGCTCGCAACGATATTTTTGTGCATACAGACTTGCGAGAAGTTGCAGACGCGATACGAATCAACGCTTTGAGCGGCGCACATAGGCCTGTACGATTATGACTTTAGAAACATACTGCATAGCACAAAAAGATACCATACTTGTTCTTTAAATTCCTTCCTAGCGTTCAATACCCCAATCTATTCCTTTTCCTACCTGTCAGAGTCTTGATTTACTCCTTCTTGATCAACCATTCCAGCCCCTTCGCCTTATCCTCACCCACCAACTCAGACAACTTTTCCTGCGTTAAAAAATCCTGATCGCAAGGTTCCCACCCCGGTACAGCGACCTCGGTAATCAGCAATCCCTCACTCGAAGACGCCACCGACGACGACGATGCGCCCTCGTCTTCGTCCGGCAACACGAAGCTCGCCTTATAAGCGCCCCCCTCGACGGTCCACTGTAACCTCTCGCCTGCAGCGACGTTGCCGCCCACGACAAAACTCTCGATTACGCCGTCCGGCTGGAGGACGACGTAGCGGCCGCGGCCGCGGTGCAGGGAGTGCGTTATGCGGGAGCGGTTCCGGTGGAAGTGGCCTATCGGCGAAGTTGGGGTGAGGTAGTAGAATATTGCGGACGAGAGGGCCCGCCTCTGCTGCTCGGTCGTCAGTGGAGGGCAGTCCGGATCGTTGGTCGAGGGTGCTGCCCCGTTCGAGGCTGAGGCGGGCGTTGCTGGGAACGGGGAGGGGATCGAGGTTGGGGCGCGGTCTGTCTCTATGTAGAAGCCGCCTTCGTAGTGAGCGTGGAGGGAGAGGGCTGAGACGATCTTTGCGGTGGAGGGGGGATCGTGGGGGGTGGGTAGGGCGGAGGGGGATAGGTGGGAGAGATCTGGGAGAGGGATGGAGCCCATTATTATATGTTACGGGGTTCCTACGTGTTCAGAGAGTCTTGGAATATGAGGTCTATGAGAGAATACGAGGCAAAAGGTAAACGGGTCTAAGATTTCGAGCAAACCCAGAACTAAGTCGATATTGAACTCAAGGAATCAAAAATCTTCACAATATTCCAGCGCATTACCAAAATCTTCCTAAGTGTGAGGGAATTGTCACCCCCCATAAGCTGACGGTCTGAGCTACTGACCCTAGCAGGGTACTGGGGATGATTGATCACAAGGAGCGGATGAAAGACCCATTCTAGTAGGTCAGCAATTAGAGTGATCCTCACGATAACTACCCGTGGACAAGGAACAGCCAGCCATGTGCAAGGTAACAGAACCGAGGACCAATCCAGTTATTATTCACAAGTCGTCATCTCTGCTAAGGAACCTGGATGCTCGCTTGAGACTGGCGTTACTGAGGGTGGCGCCCAAAGAGATTTCATGGCATTGATGATTTCAGGCGACATGGAGGGAAGCTACGAATGATGCTTAGACATCCCATGGCGCAAGATGGTTGAATGCTTTCAATACCAAAAGTCAAAAGTTGACGGATTGTAATCCTTGTGGACGACGTACCAACAGTGCTACCTTGAAGAATTGACCCAGCTGTGGCTGGGTTAAAATTTCCGACGCCACACTTCTTATCGTTATCGCCGTCGTCAGCTCTTTCCGTGCAAGAACTCCGAAATGATGACAGCATCAACGAAGCTCTTCACATCGCACAATCCCACGCTCGATTCCCGCTTGCGACAGCTGCACCCGCTCGTCAATTGCGTAAAGGCTCTTACGCCGAGGCAACGAAAGAAGCGCCTATCCTCCGGCCCAGCCCGCTTCTCCGGCGCGAGCCCTTGCGCCCGCAGCCATGTTCACCCTCCGCGCTCTCCTGCGGCCGCCCGCCCTCCGCGCCGCGCCCCGTCAACTCGCCGGCCTTTCCCTCCCCGCCACACGACAGCAAGCCCGAATCCCTCCCTTCCAAGTAATACGAAATGATGCCCGGCTACAACAACAACATCCCCGACTCTTCTCCCAGACGATCCGGCGGCCGGCTGCGGGGAAGGGGCCCGGCGGCTACGACCCCCGCAACCCCGCCCACCGCGAAGTCCTCCGAGAATACAACATCCGCACCGCTAAGCCTCTCATGACGGTCGACGACATCGGGCGCTTCTTCAAGTCCCGTGGCTTCGCCGGCACCGCCGTCGTGGCCGTCCTCGCGGGCATCGCCTTTGTATATTTCAACACCCAGACCGTCCCCGTCTCGGGCCGCAGGCGCTTCAACTGCTACTCCGAGGCCTCGGTCGAGACGCTGTCGGCCCAGCAGGTCAAGCGCGTCATCTACGACGTCGAGTCCCAGGGCGGTCGGTTCCTCCCCTCGTGGGACCCGCGCGTGCTAATGGTGCAGCGCGTCATGCGCCGGCTGATTCCCGTCTCCGGGCTCGAGGACCAGGACTGGGAGGTCCGCGTGATTGACGACCCGACAACCCTCAACGCGTTCGTGCTCCCCGGCGGTAAAGTTTTTGTGCACAGCGGCATCCTGCGCCTGACGCGCAACGAGGACGGGTTGGCGGCGGTGCTGGGCCACGAGATCGCGCACAACCTCGCGCAGCACGTCGGCGAGCGCTGGACGCAGTCCATCGGGCCCAACATCTTTCTCGGCAGCATGGTGATACTTTCGGGCATGTTCCCGCCGGTCATGGCACTCGTGCAGTACCTGGGCACCGGGTTCATGGATCTCATGTTTGCGCGGCCGATGGGGAGAAAGCAGGAGAGCGAGGCGGACTATATTGGGCTGATGCTCATGGCGGAGGCGTGTTACGACCCGCGCGAGGCCATTGCGTTTTGGCAGCGTATGGATATGGCGGCTAAGCAGGGGCAAGCAGAGGAGGTTCCAGAGTTTATGAGCACGCATCCTTCGGTATGTTTTTTCTTGCGTTTGTCTTGATCTACTTTTCCTTCGAGCCGCAAGCTTTCCCCCTTCCATTTTGGCCATTTCTAACAGCCATCATTAGAATGAACATCGAATCGAGGATTACCGGAAGTGGATGCCCAAGGCCATAGAAAAGTACGAGGCAAGCGACTGCCAGGGAACCGCTGGGTTCGCCAACATGTTTAGACGGGCGCTGGATAAAGGAAGCATGATTGTACAATTTTAGAGTAGCTCTCCCCTCATGGGCATGCGAGCACACTTGCATAGTTAGCTAGGTGTTTTTGGCGCTGGGGTTTAGACGGGATTGGTCATGGCATGGCGCTCCTGTGGATTTGCTTCTGCATTTCGTTTCTCTTGTCCGAAATTTCCCCTCTGCACTGCACTAACATCGCCGCTTATCATCTTGATAGATGTGTGCAGGTAGTAAGAGAGAAAGGATCCGCGTACCATGATCTCTACCCGGTATGGCCAACAAGGCTGTTATCTGCCCTCGGCATCGTTCCCATAATCCCATGTGCCTGATCGACCCCAGCAATACCCCGGATACCCTTGGCCCAGGGAGTAATTACAAAACAAAAAAAGGCTAGAAAAGTAAAGGTCACACACACCCAAAAGCCCAGCATTACCAGCATTTCTATTCAAGGGTGGTACGGACACAAACTCCAGCGGAGCCTCGGATCTTTGCAAGCTGAGCTGTGCTGATGAGAAATGCGAGTCTCGTGATTTGCTCCCGCATTTTGCTACTCCAGGTTTCCTCCCGTGCTCACCCTTGGGGCCTTTAGTGCCGGCGGAGTCAGGTCGCCCACCCCCAATCAGCAGCAGACGAATCGAATGACGTCGCCCCGTTGTTCGCGCCTAGATGAGCCGAGGTAAGTTTGACTCGACAAAAGTGAGACGGCACACACAACCACGCGCGCGCCCAGCACCGCACGCACTCGGACCGGTGAGTGCAGTTCAGCGTGTGGTGCATTGCCGCTGCGACGACACCGAACAAACGCCAACACCAAACCCCGTGCTTCCCCCATTTCCGTCGTTTTCCTCTTCATCGACTCACTTCCAACTCTCCTCAACCTCACACCAACTTCTCACCAGGCATCTCACGACCTATACCTGCAATACTATCAGTAGCCTGTCAACACTCGGCTTACAATAACGCAATTTACCGAACCCCTCACGCAACCCCTTCTAAACACCGCCAAAATGTCCAAGACGTTCACCACTCAAGAGGTCGCCCAGCATAAGACCGACAAGGACATGTGGCTCATTGTCGAGAACGGCGTCTACGACATCACAGGTACGGCGACCACTCACGCATCCTCATCATGGCCGCAGTTGGCCCCCCAATTTCCGCGAAGATCGCCTCCCGCTCTCTCTCTCATTCTCATCACCACACACGCTTCCTCGCCATCACCCATGATCTACTCCGTATGCTGACAAACTTCTTCCAGCCTTCCAATCAGAGCACCCAGGCGGCGAAAAGATCCTCAAGCGCTTCGCCGGCAAGAATGCGACAAAGGTGTTTTGGAAGTACCACAACGAAAAGGTGCTCGAAAAGTACGGCGGCAAGCTCAAGATTGGCGAAGTCGCCGAGAGCGCAAAGTTGTAATCCCTAAATCGACATTCATTCTTAGTTAAACTCCAGTCGGATTCATGTACCAGTTCTTGTATTGAGCATTTGCTTCTTATTTTTGGCCTTCTTTTTATAGCGCAATGGGGAGCGAGCCATGGACGATGCAACGTGATCTCTCCCCGAGTACTCTTCGGTAGAATTCGACGGGCTGTGGGATCTATCCATGGATATGGGTTCAGCTGATTCGTGCAGAGTCAATGCCGTCAGGGCGCGCGAGACCTCTGCGTCCCGGGCAGCTTCGACACCTCTCTGGGTGTAGAGAGCGGCTAACTTCGTCGTACATTACCAACCTCGGGGACAGATGAGCACGTATGATTGGTGCGGAGGAGACTCTGAATGGGCTATGCCGCAACGCATTGGCGAAGACGGTAGACGTAGACATCTAAACGGCTTTGAAGCCATGTGTACGCCAGAATAGACGTTTATTTCCCACACCCCAGAAATTAATTCCATTAACTCAACGATCTTGCTTCGAACCATTTAATCATTAGATATATCTTCGTAAAACTATATGCAGTATCCAAGCAGCTTGACTGTGGGATAACATCGTGCAAGCCCTCTCACCTAGCCACAAGCCGGGGATCCAAGTCTTCGTAGCAGCCAAGAAGAACGAGCGCAGATTGCCTCAGGCTGACCTCATTTGCATCCCCCTCTTTCCCCAAGGGGCAGCTCTCTGTCTCTGTCTAGATTTTTGTGTCATTCGTTGTGCCGCAGGTTTCTTTCCTGCGTGTCCGTCCACCTCGTCTATAGCCAACCTCTCCCAAACCAAAAGACAATTATCGGCTGTCTTCCGACTTCCGTCTTCCGTCTCAGCTCTTCCTCCTCCTGCTCTCTCCCCTCCGCAATCCTATTTTCCAAGCCATAGAGGGTATACTGCAAGTCGTGTCGTGCGTTATACAAACGGAACAAAGAGAAAATGTGGTTAAAATGAGCGTGTGCCCAATGCTCATGCAATGCCGTCGTTTCAAATTGGGGTTTCGTCTTTCTAGACTGGTAAGATAGGAAAAAAGAGGTTCGTTGATGAACTCATGACTGGTCCACAGAATCAGTACCCGCCGATGAGAGAATCATCATACCTATCGGGGGTGCCCGATCCGCTGCCGTTGGCGCTGTCGCTGCTCGAGAAGTAGCTCTGGTCGATGCGGAAGATCCAGTCCATCTTGTCCCGCTCGCTACGTGCGGCAAACAGCCAAGTATTGTCCGTGCCGTAAATCGCGAAAACTCCAGCTTGCAGTCGCTCACTTAGCCTTTGCAAGCCTCCACCAGGCCCGTTGGCTGCGCCACCTGTACCGGTGCCTGTCCAAATGGTTGAGATGACACGTCCAGACGCAGTTCGTCTATGGCTCGGGCGGAATTCTTCTACACTGCCGTTGGTTTGCGAACCCGTGTCATCGTCGTCACCCGACAAGAGCCCGATAACGCCAGGCTGGCTGTCGACGCGTGAGTTTCGTAGGCTGACGATGGCCACTTCATCCCCATCAGTGACAGAATGGATGTGCAGGTATGGCCGTCGCAGTTCTACAAATCTTTTAACCCATCTCGTAGAGCTGCTGTTAGGAATCAGCAGATAGCCGCCCTTGAGTACCTTGGGGTTCTTCGGAACTCGGATAATCGTAGGGATCAGGCTCGGCGGAGCGGAAGCCTCCGGTGCAGAGCCGTCCGTCGGCGGATCAGTATTCGTTGGGCTGAGAATCTGCAGCAGCGGATCAGGGTACTTGTTCCAGAGCTTGATGCATTTCTCAAGGATGTGCTTCTCTCGCTCAGGTATCTCTGGTTCTTGAGGTGTTTGCACTGCCTCAGTTTCCCCCTCTGGCTGTGGCGTTTCTTGCCCGTCTCCGTTGAGAAGTTCGTCGTCCTCTGGCACCTGCGAGCTCTCTGGTGTGTCGTTCAACAGATCGTCATCGTCGTTTTGATACGTGGGTTGAGGCGGCAGGTCTTCTTCTGGTGTCTCCTGCTCTGTCGCCTTCACCTTCGGCTCTGGCAGACCAATCTTCTTGAGGAGGGTCTGCACTGCTCCGATTTCCGCAATTCGCTTTCTCTTCTTGCGAGAAAGAATGAAGTCGCTAACCAGGGAGACTCCTCGAGGGGTCCAGGTAGTGAGCTGCTCTTCTCCTTTCACGTAGTCGTGCTGGCTGCTCATCCGCCACAAGTCGCCTATTCTCTTGATAGGAGCCGGCCGCATCGACAGTGTGAATATAGCACTAGTTGCATGAACGAAACGGACGCTTTGCCACAGCGAGGAGAACATTGACGTCTGTCGCACCCATGATCTTGACATGATTTGGCAGCAGACATGCATCGCAAACTTCATCGGTTCCGCAAACTTGCTGGAACTAATCTCCCAGGCAACCGTCATCTGAACACGATACTTATCCGCGGTGACTCTATCCAGAAGCAGGGAGTTGTGCAAGCTCGAATCCCATTGGCCGGTTAGCGTGATGCTTCGAGTACCGTTGGCGTTATCGCGGAAGGCAGGCTTGTTGGCGAGCTTGAGGGTGACGGTAGGTGACGTTGACGTCATATCTGGCGACTTTCCTGACTGATCGAGAAGCTGAACCTTACCCACCCTCAGATTCATCGCGTCGTCCCAGGGCAGAGCATCGCCAGAGCTGTGCGTGATGTTGATGGCAATGCGGCGTTGGAGCCCTTGGTGAAGTTGGAAAGTACCGCCGTCCATCTCACTCGTCTGTGCTACTTCAACGGGTGCGTACTCTCCTTCCTCGTTCAGTTCGAGAATCTGTATCCTTGCCAATACGTCGTGCTTCTCTTCGGTGAAAAATTGTGACTCGGCGATGCGCGCTCCCTTGCCTTTTCCTCTGGACAATGGTACAGCATCGCGCATGTCATCCCAGCTCAGTAATTTGTCCAGATGCATTGCTGAAACTTTGGCGAAAATAGCTGCTCTGAGGGTGACGGTTTGCGGGCTGAAAAGAGGAACGCTCATACTATGTACGCTCTCAAAGCGGATAGGCCCTTCGTCAAAATCTTTGACCCACTGTGTGGTGGTGATGCCATCTTCCTCCGAGACCCCAGGGATGAACAGTTGAGCATGAACCTCCGTGCCCTCTCTTTCGGCGAAGCCGACCATTTCGTGCATCACAACGTTGAATTTCAGCGTGTTGGATGGTGCTCTAGCGTGCGATGGCTCCAGCGAAAGCTTGATCATGCCGATGGCATGAGACGTATGGGGAGAGAGAATATCCAGGGCGAAGTCTTGAACCCTGCTTTCAAAGACAGCCTTTAGCGGCACGTCGACCTCTCCTACAAGCGTATACTGCGGCATGCAAGTCTCGATGAACGGGTTATCAAGACTCAAGTGCTGAGCATACTCTGGCTGGTCAAGATACTGGTGCATTTGCCGCATTTGTCTAACCCGGTCGTGTAGCTTTTCCAGACTCCAAAGGTGCACAACGCAGTTCTTGTAGTCAACAACGCGCACGCCGATGCATGGCTTTTGTGTTTCTTCGAGGGGGATGTCGTCTCCTTCGCCAGTCAACCCATTCAGAACCATGTCGTAGGTAGAGCAAAGGGAATGGCCGAGGTCCACGACAGTGAATTGGAAAACTACACCCTCGTCAAGCTCGTTGCTCATGATCTGCGCTTCCTTCAAAGTTGAGGCGTGTTGCAGTACTGCTTCTGCCATGCGAACGTAGCGCCTAGTCCGCCACAGCTTCACGACTTGCTTTGCAGTCTCGATTTCTTCGTCGGAGAGCTTGGGATTTGCCTTTGGCCTCTTCAAGGGATCCATTTTTTCGAGCTTCTCTTCGAATTGGCGACGTTGCACCTCCAATTGTTGTTGCATATCCTCCTTGAGTGACTGTAAGGTCTCTTCCATCCTAACCTTTTCCTTCTTGATCTCCTCCACTTCGACGTTGGCCGCTTCAGCTGTCTTAAGCTGGTCTTGGTACTCCTCTTTCTGTCGGTCAAGCTGAGATTGCATCTCCTCTCGCACTTCCCTCAACTTGTCGTCTACTTCACCCTGCTTTGGAGTCGAGGGCATCGTGAGGGCGGTATCGAGAGAGAAGTTATCAATTGTGCCAGTCGACATGTACTTTTCTCGAATCGGATATGAGGTGACAGATTCCGTGTCATCATCCCCATCGCGAACGTTGACACGCTCGGCACGCGCTCGTTGAATTCCTTCGAATAGTGCATTGAGCTCCTCGTCAGTGAGACTAGCCAAATTTTGGTTCGGGCCCAGTATAGCTTCTGCTGCCTCTCGTCTTGCAAACATGAAGTCGTTGTCACGTCCAGCACGAAACGGTATCGGAGAGTCCGGCCGACTGTCGCCAAAGTCTGAACCAGCTTTGCTCCAGTTCCGTTCGTGTCCTGGTCGCGGGCTGACAGCTGGCGTCGGCATGCTCTTTTCGAGATTCTGCAACTGACTAGCCGTCACAGATTGACGCAGAAGGTTCTTGTCTGCTCTTTCCTTTTGGGCTTCCATAGGGTGATTAAAGCGGAAAATATGGAAGTCACCCAAAATAACACGATAACCGGAGTGCAGCTGTTTAGGCTCCTCGATTCGTTTGCCGTTGACCATGACAGACGCTCCCTCCTTCGGAATGACCATGACGGTACCGTCGGGTCCGTTTTCGAAAGCGCAATGGTCGTGCATGATACGAGTCCCGTTAAGACGAATGTTTGCTTGATTGTCAGCATTGGTGTCCATATTTCCAACCGTGGTCAAACCTGGCTTGAGGTTGTACACAAGACACTCGGCAAGTAGCGGATCGTCTGAAAGGTTGACCAAATGGGGCATCTTCTTCGGAGTGGAAAGTCCGATGAAGCCCTTTTCAATGCTGATACCGAGTTCTTCGAGTGCAGCCTCTCGCTCCTTGTGGATCTCCTCCGTCTTTTGCAGTTTTTGCTCCCAGGTCTGATTGAGATCTGTCAACAGCTTTTCACTCTGATTAAGTTGCTCTGCAATCTCGGCCTTGGAAACCTTCTTCACAGCGCCATCGCTAGATGTAATCGACACGAATTGCTGTTCTAGAGGAGTGCCTTCCGGATAGACCTCTTCTGACGTGACGGTACCGCCGGCAGCTCCTCCAACCGCGCCTGCCCCAACACTTCCTCCCCCTAGTTGACCTCTCAGCAGAGCAAGCTCTTCCTTGAGTTCTCTGATCATACGGGCGTTGGCATCCTCGTTGACAACCGCGTGGTTCTTGATTCTCTTCGCGGAGTCGGCGTATCGCAAGGTACTGAGGGTTTCGTCATAGTTGATGTCTGCTGGACTGATGGCTGCAATCATGGCCGTCATACTGTTTCCACCTAATGAGTCTTTGAGCAGCCACGTGAGAACACTGTCTCGATACGGAACTTGTCCACCGGGACCCTTCTTCTTTTTCCCAACGGAAATATCTGCCAAGGCTGAGATAACTCGACCCAGGGAAGATAGTGATCTGTTGATCTCTGCACCTTCCTTCAGTCGAGCACCTGTGGCACCAGTTGATGTAGCTCTTTCTGAACCAGCCAAGTCAACCAGACTAATTTTGGCGACCTTTTCCATTTCCATCTTTGTATCAGGGTCGAATCTTTTCTGGGTGAGCATCAAGGTGAAAACTGCGTGACTTCGACTTGACGTCTCGTTCATGTTTGTTGCGGCGACAGTTCTGGCCTTGTTTCCCTCGTCCATCAGGTGCTCGATCTCCTGGAAGCTGCCAACGACCAGCTTCGCCAAGTCTTCGACGTATGGGCCGGTTGACGGATGCTCTCGAACCTTGAGGTTTCCTTTCGTTGCTGGATTCAACAAATCTCGCACTCGTTCGTTGTAGATTTCGAGGTATGAGACCTCGACCGTACACCGCAAGTGCTTATCCTCTTGCAAGGCTGAGATCCTCCTAAACATATCTTGGCAAATCATTGGGATGATACCAACTTCCTTGCCGTATCCCATCATGGAATACGACTTTCCGGAACCTGTTTGGCCATAGGCGAAGATACAGTTGTTGTAACCGCCGAAGGCGTTCTCGAGAAGGGGCTGACCAAGGTCGTCGAATAGGTTGTCTTGGCCGGCATAATGGTTGTCCTTGCGATCAAATGACCAGTACGATCTGTCGAAGGCGAACACTTTCTGGCCAGCGTCTTTTGCGTTTTTCGCGTGAGCTTCGGACGGCGGGGTAAGGACGGTCTGGTTGTCTTTCATCTCGATAATACATTTTGAGCCCCGGTCGATCTCTGTATAGTGGTCAGCATTTCGGTCGACCGCATGTTCCCGTTCGCGCACCCGCTCAAGGGGTACGCGGAGACGTCGCAACTGTGATCCGTACCTCTACTATTGAATGGTCTCACTCTCACCACCACCTTAATGTTTCCACCACCTGCGGGAGCCATCTTTGCGACTGGGTTTGGGGCACCTGCCGCCCAACTTCAAGGCAGAGGTTGCCAATTGTAGGAATGGCGGGCCTTCAGCCAAAGCCTGTTCGTTGATATCGTCCAACAGCCGTCGGCCACTCTTTCTGACGAAACAGCGGTAAAGCTTAGATTGTCGATATATGGTCTGCTTTTGGTATTGAAAGCGCCTTCATGAGCTGCCCCTAGACCATCATCCGAGCGTCGAAGGGGGCGGGCGGTCTCGGTGGGCGAAACCGGGGGATCGTCAAGTGGGATTCTTTCGATTTCGATGGCCAAGTATTCCTGGAATGATGCAGCTACAGGTACAGGCCCCGCAAACGATGTCGTTGCGTCCGATGGCGGACAGCAGTTCTTCGGTCGTAACTAGAGCGTCTTTTCGCACAAATTCAGAATCGTTTCGGCGTGTTAAGTTCGTGATCACGTAGTACAGAAAGGGGATCTGTCGTTAAGCGGGATGCGAAATGAAGGGTACGGAGTACTTCGATGTCAACAAATTTCGGAGAGGACGCGGTCGCGCACCGCATGACGGTCCTCTGCAGGGAACTGATTGGGCCGGAAATTAGCTTTGGTCAGGGTCACTTCACGTGCCAATCCGCTCAGCAGGGTGACGACCACCAGCCGTGCCACATTTCAGTGTTTAGTTTGGTGAGGGAGGTGCGCCCCAGTACGCCAATAGCAGATGACTAAGCCAGGCGAACCATGGCCCCGGCGCGGCATTCCTCAACGTTCTGCTGCTAGGTAACTTAGACATCAATTTGCAATGCAAACGAAGATTCAACATCACCCTTCAACACGTTGTTTGCTCATTCTTTCATTCTCTGCTAATCTATCACACTGATCGATCCGAGGTTACTGCAGTATGCACCTTCATGAGCCCACAGATCCACTTCCCCCGCCTTGTCTACTTTGACAAGTGTTTAAAGTTACAGCAATGCTCAGCCACTGAAACAATCAATGAACTCAAGAACGCAAGTGCCTCGGGCAATTTCTCTCTCTACATCTGCAAGCGGATATCGTCTTAGCATGCCTCCTCATCGGCGCCAGCAATGTGTTGCTGGGGAGGAGTCATTCTCGACTCGACCTATTGGCCAACCCTTTCTGCCGCCTTGAAGTCTTCTATGCTCAGCTCCCAGCATCTGCGTATCTGCACACTTGCAGTACCGTCTTTGCCTGGCAGAAGTTCATCCCAATCTGCGGTACCATCACCTGGCCAATCCCTGTCAAGTCAACAAACAGAATGCGGTTACGACGGCGGGATCGTGTTGATTACGAACTAGAATTCTTCAACGCGCAGAATAGCGGGCGGGTTCCGGCAGGATCGCACATCTCATGTGCGGGGTCGTTTCGATGATCTTAAGATCGCCTTAACCGCTTTTACACGCCAGCATAAGTCACTCAACGATAGCCTTCCTTCGGTCCCAAGGGTCACTCGACCAAGGCTGAATGCGAACAAGTGTTCGTCCAATCAACTTACAAGATTCAACCAACATCAAATCGGGTGTCTACCAAGGAGACCATTGCGACAGCATTGAAACTCTTTTGCTGGCCCTCTACAATTTACATCGCCCATTGCGCCACAAACACCTGGTTCTTCGTGTGAATTGCAATATTGCAGAAAGACGTCGCCTCGTCTTTCCAACCACCATTATTGCTGCAGGTCGAACTAGGCTCTTTTCGCCACAGAGGAAGCAGAGAGCCACCCAACGTTGGGAGAATCAATCAGGCCCCGAAGTTTTGATCACCTAGTCGTGCCTCGTTTTACTCCATCGAACAGAGCGAGTCCAATTGCAGTGGCATATCACATGGCGTGACACCTTGGTATGTCACTCTTGAATCATCCTCGGCGTATCGGCCTAGTTCGACCATCAACGATTCTCTACGGAAACATGATCTCATTGAAATAGCCAACTATCTGCACTATGCACAAATCAGCACAAGTTGTTGAACCAGTAGGAGCTACGGGCATACGACGTTATTCCCAAGTTAGGCAGGTCGGAGGGAGCTTGCCCTGCGAAAGAAGCCCTTTATATCTGCGACAACTAACGAACCCTTGAGATGGAGCACATCCCCTTTCCCCGGGTCTCGAAACAAAACTCCGAAGATAACCTTCGAGACAAGTCTTTTTGCAGCCCCCCCCCCCCCATATCCGATGCTTGAACCTGCATATTCGGCGACATCCCCCGGTACACGAAGGCGCGGGCAACAAGGCTCTGCCTTGATCCCTAGCCCGACAGCCAGCCCCCAAAGAGCCAAGGGCCCAAACCACTATGGATCTACAAAACAACCAACCGAGTGTCAGCCTTGGGTGGTCCTGAAGGAGGAGAATTTTGTCATCATCCTCCACTCGTCTGGAACAAGATATATCTACGCGAATGCACGAAAGACTGCAAAAAGCCCCTTCCCCACTAACCTTGTGCCAAAAAAGCCCTTCTAGAACCCCTTCTTACGTCGTGTCGCCCCGTCTCAGAGGCTTGGGATCCCTCCCTCAACTCAAGCCGGCGCACCGGATGGAACGTCCGGGAGGTGACGGAGCCACGAAGGCACAGAGACACAGACAGGCGGGCTGCGCTTCATCAACTCGGACCCGGGCAACTCTGGGCCCGGTTCATCAAGAAACGGCCCCAGTGTTCCAGAACAAGCTTGTCGAAGTTCTGCTTTCCCCCCACATGCCCGCCAACTTGACCAACACTATCCGTAACACTAACACCGAAGGACCTCACCATGGAAAGCCACAATCGGAATCGGCACCCCGCCTCGACCGCAACAGCTCTCCATCATCTCTGCCACCTCGCGCGGGTGGCCGATACTCCGGCCATCTGTCTGTGACTGACAGCTGCTTAAAACACAATCCCTTGAAGGGATCAGGATCCTGGGAAGGCCAAGTCAGCCACACGCTGCACAGCTCCGCTTCCTGTCTGCCAAAACGCGACCCGTTCGCGTTGGCCGCCCACCTTCAAGATAACTGCGGCAAACGAGAAACGCGAGAAGAAGAAAAGAGGACGTTGGTGCTTCCAACGCTAGCGTTTCGCCGTTTCTGCCTAGCCTTTAGGCGAGTTTCTTCCCTCACTACGAGCAACGAACTAGGACCAAATGGCGATCGTCGTGTACTTGGTCTAGCACGTCACGAGGTATGGACGCTCTGCCCCCCTGACTAGAACATTTCTTCAGCCTGTCAGCCTGTCACTAGCGAATCGACATGGGTGCGTTCGAAGTCTCCCCCCTCCAGCCTCCAGGTCTCTCTGACAGACATCAAATACCTACCTCCGGTTCATCCGTGCCGGATCCGGGCGCGACGCCGTTGGCTACGTTCCTTTCTTTTTTTCTCGCGAAGAAAATCCCGGGAGCAAGCCACCAAACGGGGACCCAACTGGAATATGACCTAGCCGTTTCTTCGGCTACTGGCACTGATAAAAAGTAAACGGTTGTCAAACGGCGCGTGCGCCTCCCCGAAGGCGGGCTGCGAGCGGGCGTCTCTCCCGTTTTGCACGCGGCGCATTTCGAATCGCCACCCCCGGATTATGTACGGAGACTTTTGTATCCCGCACATTGCAGCAATAAGCTTTGTGCCGTCATGTCACATTATGTGAAGCAACTAGATGGCTGCCCCGAACCGTCATGAACCTCGCCCTCACTCCAGGGTATGGCACCAACCAAGCCAGATCACCCCTTACAAAGCGTTCGACTCCATACAGTGGTCGGAAAGTAGCACCTTATCCGTACGACTGAGCGGTGCCTGCTGAAGGATCGACAGGCACTGTAGTAGCCGCAAGGTTGCTCTAACAGACAAGACTTAACCTGAAGTGCACTGGGGGCGCACTACCCACCAGCGCAACATCGCAAACATCAAATGACGAGATTGCCATGAACCGAAAACCTAGCTGATATACCCGCTGCTTGGCAAAGCGTAGCGGGCAGCCGCAACCTATCTCTCTCCTTATAGTGACGCCCCTGGTGGGAGGGAGGTCTCTCCCCACAACGAGTGCAGCGCAACCAAGCCAAGTTAGCAACTTTGCTACGGAACGTGCTAAACCAAAGAAACGGTTACACGCGTGGGCGCGCGCGCGCGCGCACCATCCCGTTCCCGCCGCCTCTGAACCTTCAGCGTCCTCATGGCTCTGGATTCAAGTTAGGATCACTCAGCCCGTCTGTATCGTGGCGCCGGAAACGACTCATGACAAAGTCGCACCAGCCCCACAAACCCGCACCGATCGTCGTTGCGCTCCTGCAACTCTACCGTCGCCGTGAACATCATCATTTCTAGGGTGTTTATACGCAGGATGTTCAGATACGGATGCACGAACTTGGCTGTCACGCTGCATTTCATCTATACAACGCGACACCCTAGGAGGAAAATCGGTCACGCCGAACGTCCTTGGCATCGAAACATGATCTGATCTGGGAAAAACGCTAAATCATGTTCTCCGCTTGGCGTTGCTTAAACGCTGCTTGATCTTTTGATAGCAAGACTTTGGGATCAACTAATAAAAGATTAGGATGCGACTAAATCACGTCAAATGAGCTTGGCACCCTTGCGGCACCGGCAGCGGCGGCGGCTTCATTCACGTACCTACGCTATCGCGCAATTGCGGTAGCGTCTTTTCTGTCGGCCGTAGTCAATGACAGATCACCACTGCCTGCTAGACTCCAAATGTGTCCTGTGCCTTGACCTTTCTTTCTTTCTATCTATATTTCATTAGAAAAACTCAAGATGGAACTAAATCAGACAAGAAGCTGTAGTATTTGACTCAAAGGCACGACGTCGCAACACACACACATACCACCCGCCCACATAGTGATACACACGGTCTGTAGAATAGAACGGTAATCAAACGGTACGACGCGCAAACTCTGCAGTCGTAAATTACCCGATAGTCTATCATCCGTTCATCGGAGCGACGTCAACTCTACGTAATTGACAGTCTCCAAAGTTGTGCAAACTCTACTTTCCGGTGACTGTTCCATTTCGCAAATCATCTTTTTCCTTCGACCCGCCTGAAGTGTCGTCGGTGGAGTTCAGTCAAGATAAGGTACGCCTCATCATGTAAGTCATAAAGTTTAGTGTGCTAGAGTTTCCATGGGACTTTGCTTTTTGGGGGGTGGCGGTCCCTGGAGATCCTCATGTGGATACACTGGAGAGCTTCAGCGTTGTTGAAGAACACCCTTTGAACGGAAAAAGAAAAAGTGAGACAGGCCGAGGCAAGGACCCGGAAACCCTGTTAGAGTGTTGTGTTGATGAGGCTCATCACGGAATCACGTTTAATGTATTGCAGAATTGGTGACTGTGGGTTTTGGAAATTTGTTTCTTTTGATTGTCGCTTCTTCCCGTGGGAAGGGACTTTGCGGTACAGATGGCACACTGCGACCACTGACCGTGATGATCTAGCTTACAAGGTTGCACACAACCGGTATTGTAACATGAAAAGAAATGGCTGTCTGTCCACGCCGGGGCCAAGACATTTTCCCACAAGAAAAGGATCGCACCACCAACACCTAATAGATGACCATGCAATATATGATTTCGGTATAGGGAAACGACAATGTGATGAAGGGAAGGTGGTAATGTGGCGCCGGCCAATAAATGAAACAACTGGTAATAGAACAGAAGAAAAGGAGCGTCGCGGACGGGTATCAAGTTGGTGATGATAATGTAGCAAGAAATAAAAGCACTTCTCGGGAAAGGAAGGTAATGGGTCAGCCGTGAAGTCGTTTGAGACGTAGGGAGCGTAAGCGTTAAATGAATAACGGTTTCGAAACAGAACAAGATTGAGATGAAATGGAATGCAGTATAGTTGCTGCTGCCGTATTGGACAAGCAAGATGGGGTAGAGCTGAGGCTGGCTGGCTCCTAGCCTCGGAAAACGGCACTAGTGAGGAAGATGGCTCCGTCGTCGGCCGGGCTATCCTTGGCTGGAGGGGAAGGCGCGCGAGGAGACGGGATGGTGTCCTTGGTGTCCTTGGCGTCGGTGGGCTTCTCATTTGCGAGCCCACTGAGAGCCTCATGGCTGCGTGCCCGATGGATCTCCTTCTGTTCGTCATCCGACAGGGCCGCAGTGGCCTCAGTCTGGTTTGCGGCAGCGCTCATCTTGGTGATCTCATTCTCCACGTCGGCCAGAAGAGCGTACACGTCGCTGTCGGCATAGATGCGGATGCTTTCCATGCCGGTGCGGCGGTGACTGAAGGAAGAGACATGCTTGTCGACCGAGGCAACGGGGCACTCCTCGATCACGGGTTGCTCGACGATGGTGCTGGGGACTTGGGCAACGACCCGTTGTGGTGAAGGGGAGCTGCTAGCAGTGTGCGAAGAGAAGGAGTTCTTGGTGGGGCTTCGAGGAGGAGTGGAGATGTTTCCAACACCCACTGGTGGAGGCGGGCGGATGCCCATGGCGAGCTGCAATGACTCGCTCGCGGCCGTCGCGGCGGGAGTGGTGAGGGTAGCTGCAGCAGCGACGTGTTCCAGAAGCTTTTGGCGTACCCGTGTACGACGGTTCTCAGCCTGTTCCAGCTTGTTCACCCAATCGTCGATCGACGTATCGAGCTCAGCGAGAGCTTCCTCTTGCTTAAGCATCGAGTCTGTGCTAAATCTAGCCGTACGAGGAGAGCGGAGATACTGGCAGATACGAGAGTGCAGATTGCGCCGACCAGCTCGCAGAGAGTTGTAGGTGCGGCGCAGATACTCGGTGCGCTCATCGAGCTGACGAAGTTCCTGTGTATACTGTCAGTTTTCGCTGTTCGATAATGAGGCACAGAATGACCCTTACCCTTGAAAGGAGCTCAACATCCTCCTTTCTGAGTACCTCAAATCGGGAAGCCTGTCCGAAGGCCTGCTTTTGCAAAGCTGCCAGTTCGTCTTGCTCGATATGGCTGGGTGCCTCGCCGGCTCGGAATCCACTAGGAAGCTCTTCGAAAGCCCGACGTTCAGCACTCTTATTTCTTGTTGAGCAGCTTCGCTTGGGGATGAGACCGTTGTTGTTTCGTGATTCGCTTCGCTTCCGTGGCCGTCCCCGGTCCATGATACTGCCAGACTCGGACTGACCTCTCCTGTGGCTATGAACAAACGGCCTTTGTGTGCCGTCGTTACCAGGTGACGCAGAGTTCTCGCTCTTGAGCTGGACAGGGGTGGATGCGTCTTGGCTGTAGTTCAACTCCCAGGGCTTCGTCGAGCTACGTTCCTCCATAATGGGAGCAGACACGGGAGTGGTGGCGGACATAAAAGTTGGGCAGGCGGACAGTGGAGTCGTGAGGGCGGTGGAGGCGGTCAAAGGCGTATACGGAGTTCGGGCAAGTGATCTAGGTGAATCATCGGCGCGGGCGGAATACTGAGAAGAGTCTTGGCCGGTGCTGCCGGATCGCATGCGGTTGTGGGAGATTTGTCTGGCAAGACGCGGCACGTTGCCAATGTGGGTAGGAATGACGAGAGGCGCCAATTGCTTCGGCGAGGCGGGTTGGCGGGGAGTCTGGCTCTCTGAGGTAGATCGTTGGTGTCGGTCTGGTGAGCGGGCTGGAGTGGTGCAACCAGATCTATCGGCGTCGGCCGCGGCTATCGATGAGACGGATCCGTTCGATTTGTGCTGTTTGATGTGGTGTCCTGGTGCGCTAACAGATCTCTCGTGGAGCGGTGGACGTCCCGGAATAGTGGCTATAGCTTGTCAGCTATGTATTGCTTGATAAAGCTGGAGGGCAGATACTTACGTGAGTCCATGGGAACCTCTTGGACAGTCGTCATGGGGCCCAATTCGGGGATGCTGACTTTACGCCGTCTAATGAGGTTGTGTTCCTTGATGCGCAGGCGGAGTGAACCGCTGCTGGTGCAGGGCTTCTCGGTCTTGTCGTTCTGTCCCATGGCGAGGGCGAAGGCTTGCTCGGGGTCGAGGCTCTTGTTTGGTGGCCGTTGCTGGCGATCCTTTGGGAAGAGCTGGTACTTCCGGGTGTCTGGGTGGTGCATCCTCCACACGAAGGGCTTGTGATCTGATGATGATGACAATGGTGGTGCTTGTGATGTCTGAGAGAATCCCAAGACGTGGTCAGCTAAAGAATAACTCATAGGTATAGAGGACGTGTAGGTAGTTGGAATAAAAGAGCGATGTCCATACCGAATCCATTGGGAGTAGTGGGGAGGGCGGCTTCGCTATATACGGCGGGTTGGCGGACTCGCCTTCATCGAGCATACAGCTTGCGATGTGAGCCATTGAGAGAAAAGGGACAGGGTTCTGAGGGTGAGGGATAGATGACAGCTGGTACAGGTCAGGAGTAGATCTGGCACAGCTATAGCCAAGGACAGGGAAGCTATAGGTCCCACGCTATAGTAGAACAATGGCACCTTGGACGAAGAAGTCGAGCAGTGAGGCTATATATGTCTTATGCAGTGGAGAGGAACCCGACTGGAGAAGAGGGAAGAAAAAAGCTCGACTTGAACTTGACATGGGGGTCCCCTTCGGTTGCTTCGATATGCAGGTCGGTCTGTTTTCTAACAGGGAGCCTTGACTCTTTCTCGACCGGGAGGCTATGGGCCCTGGGCCCTGGGCCAGTATGACAGGGGGGAATGCAGACGTGGGAAAAGACAGAGAGAGAAGAGAGACCAGGGGGTGTGGGGGGGACGGCACGAGTTGGGGCGAACTGGGGGTGAGGAATAGAAACAGAAAGGTGACGGAGCTGAGTCGAGGACGATACGGACAAGAGTAAAGATCAGAGGAAGAAGACAAACCTTGAGGTATCTTTAGACCAGCATGGAGGCAGCAAAAGGAGGGCGTTTGAAGGATGCGAGTATCGATTGTATGAAGGTACGTTACGTAGCTCAGTTACGAAGATTCAGGTAGATATGAGAGGAAGAAGAAGTAAGAACATGAAAAAGAAGACGGTACGGATGGTCTTTCTCAGTATCATCAAAGGCAGGAAATGTGGTAAGAAAACGGATAGCACCAGATAGACTACCAGAGTGCGTTTGTCGGGCAACGGGGATGTCCCATGGGAAGCAACGTTCTTGGGCAGTGCGAGCGAGAGTGTCTAAGGTACTAGCCGGGAACGTGGAGTTTTGATGTCTGCACTGCTGCAGCTGCCACCGTACGCATACTCCGTAGTCTGCAGCTGGAGTTGTCTACTGCAGGACGGGGGGCAAGGAAGGCAAGCCGCAACGGGGACAACGGGTAAGGTAGGAAACAGACAGGAGAGGACATGGCGGCGGCGAGGTGTCGAGTCGAGGAGTGACCGTCCGTGATGCAGATGCAAGCACCTCGAAGGCTCGAAGAGACGATGAGTGATTGAGTGTGTTGCTTCCAACGTGCTTCCTTGAAGCTTCTCCAGAGCAGGTTAGGACCGAAATTGCAACTTGAGACCCAGTCAGAGTCCAACGAACTGGGCGAAACACGAGGGAAGCTATGTCCGACTGCCGGACAAGAAGCAAAATTAGGAATAGGGCAGTATGAAGTAGGGGTGAAGGAACCAGAAATGGACAAGGGCCACGCCGTGGGACGAAGTGGATGGCGACAAGTCCAAGACAGAGAAGGAGAAGAGTGGGTGTGGAACAGAGGAAGAGGGACGTCACGCTAGCAGGAACTTAAAGTGTAATTGTGTTGTGCGTGGAAGACTACTCCGTGGGTGTGTGTTCAGGTCAGGTCTTCACAAAGCTCGAGAGTGTCGTGAGTGTGTGGGATAGTGTGCACTACTGCTGTGTAGGGAGTAGTGTTTACGGTTATGAATGGAGGTGGTGGAGAGGTCGAAGTGCGAATAAGGTACAGATGTGCAAAGTGGGAAAAGATGTGCAGAGAGTGTGCACCCATCCCCATCCGCAATCTGTTGCGTCGCGGTGCATCTGCAACATGTGCAAGTGGTTTTTCTGCAGCTTCCAGGTTGCATGGGTAAAAATGGTGAAAAGTGGGAGGGAAGGACATTAGGACGGGGACAAGTTGAAACGGCTTGAGCACGCTGCACGCCGCACAACCAGAAAAGCCACGCCCACCATGTACTAGCTCGAGTGTCAAGAGGCAGGGGCGGTCCATTGGATTGGCTCGTAGTTGCCAAAAGTTCAGAACAACGGCGAAAAAGAGCAAGAACGTCTGCGCGAAGGAGAGAGGTACTTACCTACCTACTGCAAGCACAGAAAATGAGGTGGGAAGGATCCACTCTCTCTGACCGGGGGTCCTACTCAGGAAAATATGGGGATTCCGGTGCCTGGGGTTCTGCGAGAACGTCAACCTGGACGGACAGTGACGAGATCCCGGAGCACAGAGGAGCCTACTTACCTTAAGGTACCTTACTGAGTGTGCCAGTTAGAGATACGTACCGTGCTTGCCTCGAGCCCACTCTCAGCATCCATCCATCCCCACTCCAACTGCACCTTATTCGTCCGGGATGCTCCAGCAGTGGAAAACTGCAAAGGTAAGCGCGATACGTACCTTGTCGGGAATCCTCATCGATGGCGTTTGTAACGACGCACTGGCGCACATGGCATCCTTCCCCTCTTCAATGTTCCTCTCCGAATAGCCGATGCCCGTCATGCTAGTTCATATTACCCGTCTGATAACCTTTTTTCTCAAGATTTTGGTGGTGGGAGTAGACCGGGCGGGTGGTAAGTCAAGGGTTCTCTGCTACACCAACAGCACCATCTATATACACTTCACCCAGACTTGTCCACCTCGCCTTCAAGTCTCTCTCCTGCGGCTTGCCAGGGACTTTGCAGCACACCTCAGGGTAAAGTAAGGTAGCGTCGCCACAGCAGTGGGTTGAAAGCCACCACTTGCCACAGACACAGTACTGCGTACAAGAAATCAGGTTGTGAATGTAACGCTTCTACTAATAACCTGAAGCACTCGGACCTGTTTGTGATTGTCTAGATGTCCAACAAGTTACCGGAACAGGAGATGACCGAAAGAATACCCTGGCGTGATGTTTCCGGCTCTACTTGGCTCTATCTCAAGATAGTCTCTGTTCAAGGGGTAACGTCTTCGTGAATTTGGAACGCTTTCAGATTGTCTGTCTCTTCAAGTTCGTCTGTGCTCAAGTTGTCAGCTACGGTCTACAGTCCATGAGAATAGGGAGGGGCAGGTATGAGATAGTAGCATTGAGCACATGGACACTAGGCTACTACCTCAGAATTGCCTCTCAAGTCTCGACCACCCAACTTCCCTGCCTTTGGAGGCCTGGACCGTTCTTGTTCCTGCTTGCAACGACCTCGACCTTTCCCAACCCAGATAATACGAGTCGCACTTGCTTCTTTCAACCAGGTAGATGCCTCGCGCTTCTGGCAAGTCCCAGCGCGGAGACACAGAGACTGAGGGGCTGAGTTGACTCAGTTCCTTCCCATAATGTGCCATTTCCACGTACGGGAACACAGTGGTGCGGCAGTCAGCCGTCTTCAACATCGTCTCTGTGCGAATAATATCCTTGTCATTTTGTCGTCTCTTGTCTTGCCCCTCTCAGCTATGGGCAATCCGCGGTACCACCGCCACCAACACGAGAATCAAGAAACGCGCTAAACACCGACTCATGGCCTCACGACCGGCTTGTTTCTTCCAAAAATCTATTATCGCAATGCGCCTTTCAAAGTCAGATTCGCAATCGAATCCACCTGACTACCAATCCATGACTCTCTCCACACTCCATGTGCGTGCCCAAGCGACGATCATCATCATCACGAAAAACGTCCCTCTACGAATAGCACCATTCGCTTACACGAGAACCCACCCTACCTTACCTCTAGTGCAAGCTTGACTTCATCTTGCCTTTTCAACACCATCAATTTCTAGTGGATGTCTGCTTCACCATCCCACAAAGCAACAACACAGACGTGCTCCAGGGCCACCTTGTTGTACTGTCTCATTCTGCTACCATGGTGAGAAGTCACGCCGTCGTCTCCCTCAGGTGACGAACGGCCGTTTAAGCAAAACATTTCGGACATCTGCTACCACATCATGCTTCGACCGGTCCATCCTATTGCACTCGCGCCTACCTCGCTCTCTTGATCACAGCCTCTTTCTCGCTGCATCGCAGCACGCATCAAGCGCTGCGCCATTCTTTGGGTCGCACGTCCCTCTCACCGCAGCCGATGTCACCACCCGCGGAAGAACGAAACTTGCTTGCTGATCGAGCCGCGAGCCAACGAACGCTATCGTCTTGATGGCATTATTGTTTCTAGCTTCGTGTAAGCGCGAGAACAGCAGAGAGAAGATTCATGCCATCAAGTACGTTTCCAGCCACCCTTACTATTGAGGATAGATGGCGTCTCTAGACTGATCTTTCGGCACCGTTGCATCAAGCTACTTCTCATGTTTGACACTGACTTTGTCCAGCAATAATCACACGTGGACTACAAGTGGACGCTCTGGCATTCCCAATTTCAGCTAGGCGAAGAGCGCATCAGCTAAAGAGCCTGCGTGAAGGCCTCACATCATTCGCCATCAGCTGCGATTCGCTGGCTGATCTGGACCGTCTCGGTATTCAAGCTCGCAGCGATTGGAAAGAACTTGCCAGGATGCATCCGCTTTAGTCGGGAGGGGATGCCCTGGCAATCCAATGATATGAGTCGGAGAATTTACGGTATTGGCCGAATGTCAAACTCGCACAGGCGCACAGCGGGGAGGCTTTGCATGAAGTCGCATGAATGATGACCCCAACGGACGAAGAGGATTGGACGACCAAACAAGCATATCGAGAGAGCTACCACCGACGACGTAATGGTACCGAAACTTCAGGTATCATCCTCTGCGGTCCATCCAAAATCTGAATTTATCGCTTCGCAATGGACAGTGGTATATCCGACAGCTAAAGTAGCCAGTATGTTCAACTTCATCAACGACGAGGCGGAAGTCCACTTATAATTATGGCTTCATCAACAGGAGAGCGTTTAGTGCTGTACTAGGTCAAAGCCTGTTCACTCGGAGACTCGGGAAGCGGCGAGTCAAACTAAGCCTTCGGTCCCGATGGCACTAACAAGAGATTGACGTTGGGGCTTCGAGCTTTGACATCGACACAGGCCGTGGACAAACCTTTCGAAAGAATAGACCCTTCAGCACCAATGGCTTAAAGTTTGTCCTTAGGGCACGACAGACGGTCTAAAGTCTTTCTAGATTGCGCCCGGTGGCTTCGATTCTCGGCTGCTTAGACTTCTGTCACTTGCATGGCGACATGCCAACGAGTGTCACGAATCCGCCAGCCCAGCGTCATCGACGTGGGCAGCGTTAAACACAGCTCTCCATCCATTGAAGCAACATTGCATACCTATGGCTCTGGGTCAACGGGTCCATTCGTCTAGTCATCGGTTGTATCCCACAGCTCCTACCTCACCATCGGAAGTTGGTTTCACCTTAATTTACCTACGACTCCCGCTCGGAACGCTCGCCGGATTCCAGTCGCCAAGCTTTTTTTGGTCCAGCACTATGAGCGGCCCAGCACTTGTTCCCGTCTCCACGTTCTTGACGTTAATCGTATCACCAATACTGCTCAAGGAAACAACGGCGCCTTTGGATCGCTGAGCTGCCTAGGATCCTCCCGGTCTGTCAAACACAGCCAACCCCAATTGCCGTTTTTCGCTATGACTCCCTTTTCCCCTCCTCTTCGTTCTTAGGCGCGGAAACAACAGGACCTAGAAAAAATACGCCATGCTCAAAATGACAGCTGAGCCGGTCACAATTGTCAAAGCGTTTTATTCACTTCATCGTTGCTCATGGCGAAGGCTGATGGATCGACCACTAGCCCATTCTATATTCATCCTGGACCAGAGCAACGTGCGGACGACGTGCCCGCAATTGACGAATACTACCGTGCATCCTCGCACTTGAGTCTGAAGCGCTCCGAGCCGTCTCGACCCAGCCGCAATCTCCGTGAAAAATAGGCTGCGAATCTCGGCTCCGGTCATGAGTTCGCATGGGTGTCTTGAACGCCATCAACAATGATCACACCGCTAGTAGCTAGAGTCTTGGTGTTGTCCGAGCAGCCCTTGAAAGCGTTCGAACCTACCGATCCTTACACGTTTGTCTGTACGGACTGACGGAGTACCAAATATTTTTCACTTTACGAATATCGACCAGGAAGTCTAGGTAACCACGTTGGCCGGACTTCGCTCCCGAGGTAAGGGACCCCTGGTTCATCTTCCACGAGCCCAACAGCGACCTTGCCATTAAGATCAACCTGGTTTCCACGTCTCTGTTTCCTCTCAGTGGCCCGAACGTCAGTTTCTGCGGCGCAGATAGGTATGATGGAGCATATGAGACTATGAGGAGTTAAGTGAGGTCAAACTTGGCTCAAGCCATAGCACTCTAACGCAATTTGACGACCGTGTGCTGACGGGCATCGGCGCCTATCCGAACAACGCGGGGTTTCTTCAACTTGCCAATACCTTATGCACGAGGCGGCTTACACGGAACTGAGACGTCTTTGAAGAATTGGAATAAGGAAGCAGCTTGTACTATGAGGCGTGGGGTTCACACTCTAATGGTTTTGCACAGCATCGTCGGTTTTTTGAAATATCTCAGACTATGATCAGCGATGTCACGAAATTGGGAGAAGAGAGGCCACCACGGAGATGTTCATGGTTATTCTCATTGTACAGCAACTCACTGCACCTTGGACGACGGTGAATGGAGGTACGGAGTACGGATACGGGACACAAACACTCGTCCATCTTGAGACGAAGATCAAATTGTCGAGACCTCCTCAGGCTCCCATCCTTCGGTGGGACCGATGAGAACCCGGGTGGAACCAGGTATCCTTGAAGATGCAGCATACATGTCTGAAATAGGTTGATCTCCGCCCCTGGCCACTCCCCTATCCTGAGCAATTGCCAGGGCCCCTGGCCTCTCGACCTCCCAACGAAGCTCCCCTGTCGACGACCCATCTCGACACTGGCTCCCCGAGATATCAAGGCTCCAGCCGTTCATTAATGCAGGGGGACTTTACTCACCTCGCACGTGTACTCCGTAGAGCGGTGGCAGGACAATATCGAAATCGACTGGGTTTACCGTTTTGCAACGAGCAGAGCGCCGGGGTCGTGGATCCTGAGTGATGTCAATATTGCACCGTTGTATTGTAAGACGGGCCTCAGTAGAATATATTCGCCTAGTTGAGGAACCTCATATCCGACAACTTGACGAGAGAGACCAATATTTCATCTCGAAAGCTCGGCTCATAAAGACAATCGCGGCTAGGACACATCATCGGCATACTTGACACGATACCATCAACATTTCACCTGATTTGGGATTTCCGCCTTCATTAGCCAGGTCTGGTGGTCAGTGTGCGCGGACGCATCCGCGTTGAGATCGGCCGGCTACAACCTGGTTCATGACCGTGCTGGCGCGCTGCGATGCTCCAGCGTCGTCACATTCACACGGACTGGGGCGACTTTTTACACCCCGCACTTAGGACCATCTCTGCAACGACGTCGCATTCTTCACATCGCTTATGCTGCAGACGAGTCACGAAAATTCATAGAGAAATGATGCATGGTGGAGATGACTGCGGTACTCTCAGGAGTTCGAACTCGGAACTCACCATTCTCATAGTCATGGGACCACGAGGCAAATCCTCAACGGAACAGCGGCAACAGACAAGAAAATGAACCACAACGCCATGATACAGATGTTGCACTGCGAATGGATACTGTGTTGGCGCGCAGCGGTCGGCCAAAATTGAGGGTTTTTAGAGTTACGTCAACAACTGACAGGAAGAACTCGTGGCCCGGGCCTCGAAGATCTTATGAGATCTGCTGAGCTGGCGCCGTATTGAGCAAACTGAGGGTTTCGCCCAGTGAAACACTGACGCTGAACAATGCCGTCTATCCTCTCGCTATCTGGATCCAGCTAGCTAACTGCACCATCCACTCTTCCATCTTATCTCGCGTTGTCTGGGTCAATCATTCTCCACCGACCAAGTGCCGATAACTCTGCAAACTTCCAAGTGCCGCATCACGCCAATGAGGACCGAAACCACAGCATCAGGCTTATGTGTAGCTTGTTCCTGAGAAATCAACGCCGCCCATGCAGCCTTCGATATGCGCGTTCAGATGTGTCGAGGTTCACTTGTGTCGTCCTGTCTAGGTCGCTATCATGTCCGGCCGCAGACCGTTGACGATGATGAGACGACCTCCGATCTTGTTAGCCGGCATCCATCCACCAGGAAGCAACTTCATATGCCGGAAACAAGCTTTCTAAACAACCTCAGTGGAGATAAGGTGGTGGCACCTCGAGTGAGGGGATAGTAGGGCGCCATCATTGCGAGTATGGGCAGCAATCATTGTAATCTCAGGCATTGAAGGCCCCCACGCTCTTGAGGAACAGCACAGTACGGACACAACAGCAGGCATCTTCCTTCATGGGACCTAGCTACACCAAGCAAAGTAAGGATCTGACATTGAGACAACCTGCCATCGTTCCGATATTCCTGGCATACCAAGCTTATAATACACATAGTAATGGCAGGCACTAGAGTCTGGTTCGTCGCAGACCCATGGTTAGCGCCATTGCCTCACATCGCTTACAACTCTCTCGAAACTCGCTTTACAACAGTCTCGGGATACGGCTGTTTGCACACATCCCACATAGAGAGAGGTCTATACCAAAGCCCTCTCAACGACTTTCTGGCTCGATCAAGCCTGGTTTATTCCCCAGTTGATCTCAACGACGGGCCGTGTGACACGTTGACAACACTATGCCCCTATTCGCACGCTGACTGATACGCCACTAGGTTGTAACCTTGCAACAAAAGGAGGATGTGGATTCGCTCACATCATAGACAGTTTACAGAACTTCGAAGACGCGTCAACTCTGTGGCGAACTGTTTAGACCAAACTACCAAGTAATCATGGACCATGGGCGAGTCCTCTGCCAATTCTCGCTTCCACCAGGTTCCGGTGATAGGCAGCGGTCAAGCCTCCGACGCAAGAGCGAATCGTCATATCACATAGGACCTGCCACTTCTCTGGTTGACAGTATGCCTGATCGTGGTATTGCAAGCATCATTGCCCCCCAAAGAGAGGTTCTAATCTAGCGTTCCCGAGGCTCGAGCAGTAGGTGGCAGACACGCCTTCGCCTGCTTCAAGTGCGGGGTCGAAACAGCGTTTCATCCAGGAAACTTGACCTGGTAGTCATCTGCAACCTATTATTCGTCAATGGCAAGGAAATCACAAGTGCGGATAATCTCTCTATAACAGCTACGATACGGGGAAGTAGGCCGATCTCATCCCCGTCAGAAGCGAAGCCACACAACCGCAGTTACGGTTCAAGGCGTCCGGATAGAGGCAAGGCCAACGATGGGGGAACGACCAATGTTGAGTATCTAGCCCCCGAACGGCGTCACCTCGAGGCCCCGAGACTCAGGCTACCAACACATGAAGGTAGTATTCATGAGCTGCTTGAGGGGAGGGGAGGGCAATTGCGAAGCCGGGGGATGCGACCCCTAGAAACACTGTCACGAAAGGTTGAGGGCGAAGCATCACTGTACTGTATGGCACAAGAGTCAAGACTCAACTTGCAAAACGTGGCAAACCCCTTGACAAAACTGCAATTGGGCGCAGATTTGAGCGGCTAGCCAACCCTACAACTTTGCCCCTGGTAGACCGCAGTCTCGGACTAGAGATGCTAACCTGGCGAGATTACCACACATTGAAGAGTTGAGGAGATTCCCTGAGAGGTCCCGACATGGATGCCGGTGGCCCATGACAAAAGGGATCAACATGCGGAGTATTATTTCGTCGTATATTTTTGACTTTGGCACCCGTCTCGGGACCTGCATGTCAACGGGCATATTCGGGAGAGATCAGCAGTCAATCCCATCCAAGTTTCCAATTTTCTCCGACGATTACAGCAGCGCAAATGCCGGAGCCACATGGTTGACAGGCCCTTTCTCTTTGTCAACTAACAACACCGCAACGACTTTGTACCCCGTAAGACAAGCTGATTTTGCAGAGGCATTGCATTCGATAGAACGACAGCCATGACAGGAATGACGAGTGACCATTAGATTCATCGCTTTGCAATTACCATGACACGCTGTGGGAGTTGTAGTACTGTCAGAGACTAGTGGAGATGAAGGGAATAGACGTCAGGCGAGACCCTTCAATCCTCAAGCTACGGATACCATGGACTCGCCCACACTCTCCCTTCTCTCTCTTGTTGCCTTAAACTAACCCGAGGTTAAGGTTTGACCAACGTTCCCAGGCTGTCATGTCAAGATCTTGTCGGTGCCCCTCAATTAATTCTTAGCGCGGAAAACGCGATCGGACTTGTGCTCCCCCGGCCCTTGTCCTACCAAGGCTCTCACTTACATTGCATTGCTGCAATCTACGGCAACGCACAAACAGACCGCGGCTTGCAGTAGCAGTATGCGTGCCATCATCATGAGTTGACAGAGCACGCAACGCTTAAACACGGGCCTCTTCCGACGAGCAGTGTAAGCCTTCTAGACATCTCTACCACGCATACGGCCCTCTCGCAATGGCTCTCGGTGTCAGACCGAGCCCTCCCGGCGCAGGATCAAGGCTAACCTTTCGGGCAGTATTCCCACACTTTCATATCCGGTATTCGGTCATTCGGCACCGATCCGGTCTCTGGCGGTCTCTAGAGAGGTTTGCAAGAAGCACCGTCCTCCTGGCCCCTCTCTTGGCGAACTCGGCCGGCCACCCCCGCTTCGGAGCAAGACCGATGCTCAATCCCTCCCCTCGGGCCCCAACGCAAAGAAAAAGAGGAAGAGTGAGAAAAGCCACGCGTTGAGCCTGGCTTCCGGCAACGCTCCCTGCTAAGCTTGAATTGTTAGCGTCCCTCTTGCTTGGGAAAACGCTATCCAGCGTGATCTGGGGGGGCCCTTATCCAGTCACAGCTCGGTCACGCCGCACCACTACCACCAATATGTATGAAGATGAGCTAGGCTGGGAGGGGCAGGCCGACACTGGCAGACTGGCCCCCCTTTTCTTGGTCTTGGCTTCAACGGGTGCGCTCCGCGGTTGCTGCTGGTCCATGAAGCTTCAAGGGCAAGGTCACGACGCACTTGCAGTGGTGCGAAACCGCGATCCCTCCAACGTGGTAGACAGAGAGGGCCAGATCAAGTCGGGGAGGAAGCGTCCATACTCGAAAGGTGCCCATCCTCCGGCGCATCCTCCGTGGCCGAAGTCCTTCGCTGCGGAATCTGGCCCTCCAAAACGGCATCGCTTTGCATTTCACACCCTGTTCGTGGCTCTTATCACTGCTTGCGACAGACTCACAGACTCACAGGTTAGAGTATGCCCTCCAGCAATTCAGCAGTCCAGCCTCTAGGCCTTGATAGAATCAGCATTCAGCGAACCTTCATGGTCTCACCCCTGCACTGCCTTGCCTACTTGCTGCTCAGTGAGTTTCCAAGCATTCGTTTGTCAGAGCTTACAAGCCCAGCGGCCCAGGCCAAACAACGCCCATTGCACCAGCCTGGGCTAGCGAGACAATCGTTCCCGTCTTCCAGGAACGAGGTCATCTCCTGTTCGTCAACAACCGTGACCAAATACTGCATTGTCTAAAAGCCCGTAGCCATACATTCGGACTGTTTCACGACGGCACGAGGGAAGCG
The DNA here is from genome assembly GCF_030867605.1 of Colletotrichum paranaense. NCBI lineage: Eukaryota > Fungi > Ascomycota > Sordariomycetes > Glomerellales > Glomerellaceae > Colletotrichum > Colletotrichum paranaense. The sequence goes on from NW_026848977.1 coordinate 611,672, forward strand.
CACCTGTTCTTGCACAGCCCGACCCATCTCAGGCTTAACTTTCACAAACCTCTCAGGCCCCCCCCCCCCAAGGAAGCCCAAACAAATATCGGCAAATATTGCACAAACTGTACGGGATATTCCCAGCGCGATAGCTCGCATCTTATCATAGGCAACGCCACATATAGCGCTATAACGAAGAACTGCTGCAGCCCCTTTCAATTTCCAACCATCCCCTTTCCCCCCTCCCCCTTCCACCGAAGAAACGAGCGAGACCCCTGCTGGCTATTTGGACTCCGGTTGGACACGGGCTTCCAGAAGAATGTGGGTTCCTGTTGTGACAGGGTGACAGCGCGCCCCCATCAAGTGTGGGGTAAGGGTGGCCGGACAAGCTCCCACGGCTCCCAGCTCCCCCCTCCAAGGCTCAAGCTCCGAGGGCCCTGAGTAAATGAATAAGACGGATCCGTTATTGATGATGGAGGCATGGATCTCTGCGATTGAGATTGAGAGGCCGTTTGGTATCCGCAAACTTGGCGGTCTGTTTTCCTTCGGGGAGGGGTCTCAAGATGCAGAATATTCAATATCCTTTGCTATACTAAGCTTTCCACTCGGGAAAGTTTATCGCCCTTGAAGATGTTCGCCCAGTACGAGGATGGATCTTTTATTTCTCCTTAGTCGCAAGAAGCGATATTGCAAAAGAAAAATGACGGGCAGTATCTACCTTTACGTATTGGGAGGCTTCAAGCGATTATACCCGGATACGTAACGACTGCCACCTGGGTATCCGTATTCGTACGAAGTACACTACGAGACTGGACTAGGTGGTGTCTTTGCTGGGCGGCGGCCTCTACCTGTGGGCTTTCTCCGTGGGATTTTTTCTCGCCTAACGATAGGCATACCCGTGGCAACCGTCACGACGCAGGTCTTGTCACATATCTCGCATCCACCCATTTTAGCCGGAGGAGGAGCCCTTGACTCTCTCCCACTCTCTTCCTCGAGTCTGCCAACCCCCGGAGCTGGGTTTGGAACCTCTTGGTATCCACAACTCACGCCATGCCGCGCCGCCGGTGTGACCGCGAGGGGCAGTAGCCACGGCCGCGGATGCAGAGCAACCCCTTCCACGGTTCCGACCCCTGTCCTCTTGCGATACCCCGTTGGGAACGCCTTTTTTGTGCCACAGTATGCAGTAGGAGTGAGAAGTGCGAACCGGTCCAGGCGAATGGGGAATGAGCGGTTGGGCCACCTTGTTCACGAGGTGGAAGCGGAAACAGGCAGGAGGCCGAAAAAAAGAGAGGTAGAAGGTGAGGCTGCAGACCTGCCACCATCTCAGATTCTGCAGTCACGAAGAACTTTGTGTCAGTTTTTCTTGTCTTAGATGCGGATGTAGACAGATGCAGATGCAGCCCAGATGCGGGAAGGGGTCTACGGATACAAAGATCGGGCCGGGTGGAATACGAAAAGGAGGGTGTTGACGGGAACGGGAAAGGGGAGGTGGGAAGGTCTGCTGCCACGACTCCATGAGCAGAAACGACCTCTTGCATCGCGAGGAGGAAACTGAATCGGGGAGCAACGGCCACATTCAAACGACGGCTGGCTGTATTTCTGACGCGTCGTGCTCCAGCTTCAGGAGGACACGAAGCCCTCCTGGAGTCGTGACCATTGTCGGATTGTTCCTAGCAGCATCATCATCGGCTATTGGAGCCCTGCCTTTCTATCCTCTATCTCTCACTCTTTTCTCCCCTGATGCACGCACGTGGAAGAAAACCCTCCGCTGAGAGCAGTTTGTTTGATTGTGAATTCCGAAACCCCTCGTGAGAAGGGAGATCGGCCACGGAACATGGAACGAACTGCTTGTCGAGGTATCTACGGATACTGTTTACGCAGTAAGGGGGTTATCGACTTCCAGGTCCAGGTCTCGAGGTCTGAGCCGGGTGGGCGAAGAGGAGACTTTTCGTCCGGTTTCTCACCCCGGAAAGGACGGAGAGAAGTTTTCTTGGTCCAGGCCACTGTCGACAAACTCTCTCTCAGTGTTGTACGAAGGTATGTGGGAGTGTATGATCTCATGCGGCAGCACCGAAAAAGAAAGGGGTGGACGGTGACGGGTGGCTTGGGGAACAGAAACGCAGGACAAGCCTCCAGGGGCCAGGGCGGAGAGGGAAAAGATAAGTCGGGATGGCGGCGAGCAGGCACAAGGAACGGCTTGGGCAATCCCCGTATCCCGGAGTGCGAAGACGGCTCAGAGATTCTCTCCCAGGTACGGATACGTCACGCAGGGAGATCCCATCCCCGGGGAAAGGCAGCGCCGTTTCAGGATGTTGGTCTTGGTTGTGGTTCACTCGTTCAGCTCCGTTCTGGCTGGGGTCTGCAGCTTTGCAGGTTCGTGTGGAGTTCGAAGACTTCCAAGAGAGAGAGAGAGATTGATACGGAAGATACCCCGTGCTAGGCTCGCGTGAGCTTATCGACGGTTGAGTTCTTGATGTGCCTGGAGTGCCTGGAGTTTAAGAGACAAGAGTGATAGCCAAGGCTTCCAGGAGAGCCGATGGTCCGGCCTTTGATGTGGGTGTTGGATCTCATCTTGAGTGATGAGGGATGGCCATCTCGATGGCACCGTTAGATGTCGTGCTCAAGCCTCGGCATTTGATCGATTGAGAAGGGCACTTCGTACTCTGTAGATGGAGAGAGATGGCAAGCAATCGTCCGCCTGGCCTGTCTAGTTCTTGCATCTTTGGGACGTTTGAGACGAATGCTGAAGACTACTTTACGAGGGTTTACTACCTGGTGAAACAAACGTGAGGTGGGGGCTGGAAAGAAACAGCCGCCCTCTCCAAGGTAGCACTCGTGGCTTCCATGACAGATCCAGATAAAGTGTGGCTGGAGGTATGTGGCTTGCCCCGTTGCCGAACTAACCATCTGTGGCTGAACTTCATGTCCCACGTGTGGCTGAAGCTACCCCTCTACCTTAGTCCGAATGTGGCAAGTGCTACCAACAACATCACCAGAGGAGGAGTTGAAGGATATCAAATTTCTGGAGCTCCGCAAAGTCAGCAAGTTTTTACACACATGTGGCGATCCCTTCTTGCAAAGGGTTCAATTCCTATCAGAACAAGCTTCACCCGCCTCACGAGCCCTCAGAACCGCGCAGCCGCCTTCGGCACTACTGCAAAGATGGCGTCCACCACCTCGACCAACAGAGACCCAAACACCCTGTCAAACTATGGCGCGTGGCTGACCAAGCACACCACCGCCAACCTGACGATCGACTTCAAGGACAAGTCTCTCAAGGGTTCCGTCACCCTCGAGCTCGAGTCCCTGACGGACAGCCAGAGCAAGGAGATCATCTTCGACTCGAGCTTCCTCTCCATCTCGGGCGTCAAGGTCAACGCCGCCACCTCGACATGGGAGCTCAAGGACCGCGTGGAGCCGTACGGCGCCCCTCTGCACGTCTTTGTGCCCCAGGGCGCTGCCAAGGGCGAGGTGGTCAAGGTCGACGTCGACCTCGCTACCACGGACAAGTGCACCGCCCTGCAGTGGCTCACGCCCGCGCAGACGAGCAACAAGAAGCACCCGTACATGTTCTCCCAGTGTCAGGCCATTCACGCCCGCTCGCTGTTCCCCTGTCAGGACACGCCGGATGTCAAGTCGACGTACAGCTTCGTCCTTGCCTCGCCTCTGCCTGTCGTCGCTAGCGGTGTCCTCGTTGAGGGCTCCGGTAAGGATGAGAAGAAGGGTGACAACACGGTCTACCGCTTCGAGCAGAAGGTTCCCATCCCGTCGTACCTGTTCGCCCTGGCCTCGGGTGATATCGCCACGGCGCCTATTGGCCCGCGGAGTATCGTTGCCACGGGACCTGATGAGCTCAAGGAGTCGCAGTGGGAGCTGCAGAACGACATGGAGAAGTTCATGGAGGTTGCCGAGAAGCTTGTCTTCCCTTACCGGTGGGGCCAGTACAATGTTCTTGTTCTGCCGCCTAGTTTCCCCTACGGTGGTATGGAGAACCCGATTTACACGTTTGCGACGCCGACCATCATCAGTGGCGACAAGCAGAACGTCGATGTCATTGCGCATGAGCTGAGTCACTCGTGGAGTGGAAACTTGGTTACCAGCTGCAGTTGGGAGCACTTGTAAGTGAGAGTCTGGTGTGTTGCATTTCGTGACAAAGGAGGTGCTGACGACGTCATGTAGCTGGCTGAACGAGGGCTGGACAACATATCTTGAGCGCCGTATCGGCATGGCTGTCCATGGTGACGCCGAGCGCGACTTCTCCGCCATCATCGGCTGGAAGGCCCTCGAGGACGCTGTCGCTCTCAACGGCGCCGACTCCGAGTTCACCAAGCTCATCATCAACCACAAGGGCATCGACCCCGATGATGCCTTCAGCACCGTTCCCTACGAGAAGGGCTTCCACTTCCTCTACTATCTCGAGCGCCTTGTCGGCATGGACGCCTTTGACAAGTTCATCCCCCACTACTTTACAAAGTGGTCCCGCAAGTCCCTCGACTCATTCGAGTTCAAGGACACCTTCCTCACCTTCTTCAACGGCCTCGGCGACGAGGAGATCAAGAACAAGGTCGCCTCCATCGACTGGGACACGTGGTTCTACCAGCCCGGTCTCCCGCCTAAGCCGGTCTTCGACACCACCCTGGCCGATGTCTGCTACAAGCTGGCCGAGAACTGGAAGGACGAGTCCTTCAAGCCCTCCGCCGAGGACGTCGCCTCCTTCTCCGGAAACCAAAAGCTCGTCCTCCTCGAGACGATCGAGAAGTTCCCGTCTCCTCTGTCCGCTGACCGCGCAAAGCTGCTCGGCACTGTGTACGACCTCGTCTCGTCGCGCAACGCCGAGCTCAAGACGGCGTACTACAAGATTGCGCTCGCTGCCGAGGACTCGTCTGCGTACCAGGGCGCCGCGGAGTTGCTGGGCCACGTTGGCCGCATGAAGTTTGTGAGGCCGCTATTCCGGTCGCTCAACAAGGTCGATCGGGAGCTTGCGCTCAAGACGTTTGAGAAGAATAGGGACTTTTACCACCCCATTTGCCGTGGTATGGTGGAGAAGGACCTCGGACTTGTATAAATTAGGCAACGGAAAAGAATGGAATGGGTGCGAGCAGCGACCTAAGTTGGACCATATTGGGTGTCTCAATATCATGACAGAAATTAAAGCAGAGCAGGCATCGGGCACCGCAAGTGCCTAAAGTAGGTAGGTAAAGAAGAGTGGTGGTCAAAGAGCTCAAGCAGCCCTTTAGCCCCACACTGTCTGACATCTATAATAATCCTCCGCCCACTCAGTCGTGAATGGTCGGTAAAGTTGGAGCTTTGAATGTCGAGATATCGCCACTCGATTGTGTGTTGTAGGATGATTTGTCGACTGCGGCCCTTCCTTCGAAGCTCTCTCAACAGCGACTCCTCGAGAACAATCTTGTTAACCCTCACCCACAGCCTCATCTTCATCATCCTCCCTGATTTATGTTTCCAGGGATGGTCCATTCCCTTGTCCGCTTCAATGGCGTTATTGGTCTTAAAGCAGCCTTCTCAGCCCCAGAAAGAATATGCTTGCGGGTCTTCGTTGTGCTGTAATCCATGAGAAGTCTAACAACATCCTCGTGGCTCCTGTAAACTGCAAAGGCCAGTGGTGTCCTACCATTTTGATCTTCCAACTTCGAATCCGCTCCAACCTGCAGCAGATATTGTACGACATTGCTATGGCCTTCGGCGGCAGCGATGAATAGGGGCGATTGATCTGCACTATTAATCATATCGACCCGTGCTCCTGCGTCAACCAGGCTTCTCGTGGCGTCAAGATGCCCTTTTCCAGCCGCAACCCATAATGGGGTTTGTCCTGTCTTATCGGCAAAATGGGGATCGGCACCGTTGACCAGAAGAAGGGAAATAATAGCAACGTTTCCCTCTTCTGCAGCTACGCAAAGTAGGCCTGCACCCTCAGTTCCTGTCTGCCATTTTATTCTACGGACGAGATCCATACGTCCTCTCCTTATTGCTATAATTGGCGATTCCTCGGGAGATCCCCCAGCATCCATTTCGTAACCTCTTACGCCGCAAGTCGGAAAATTCATTAATTGTGGTTGATTGTGACCAGCGAGAAGTTCTTTCAAATCCGTAATGAAGGCTTGGTTCATGAGATGCGACAGCGGCCTTGCGCAATTTGGTTGTAGCGTGTCCCAAATTTCGTACCATCGAATAGCGTCATTTCCGTCTTGCCCTACTCTCATGTCGATGGTAGCAAGGCGAGCAAGACTTTCTTTATTTAGATGATCCTCAAATGGGTTCCTATTCGCCCGTTTGCAGCCTCGCGCTGCGATGTGTCTTTCGCAATCTTTATGAGCGACGAAAGTCCGATAGCAAATAGGGCAGTGTATGGGTGGCCTATGATGACTTTTTAGGTGTTCAAAAACTTGTCGGGTTGAGGTCATGCTGAGTTGGTGGGACCCGCATGCCAAATGTTTCAGCGGCCACATCTTAAAGTAATGACAGGCATAATCGCCAGATACTGGCGGCTGATTTGCATCGTCCGGAGAATCTGTCTCCGAAAAGACAAGATCCACGGATCTGAGTGAGTCTCGAGAGTGGTTGCTCATTCTGTTATTGTTGTTATTACTTCCGGGAACGGAATTGTCGTCATCGCCATAAGACCTTGGAGCGGCGAAGGTAGCAAGTCTTTCCATATGAGAAGCCATGTGATTGACAAGACTCTTCTCAAAGGGACCGCAAGAGAGGCAGAACGGGCAAAGCTGCCGTTCATCCTTGGTGCTTGCATGGGCAAGCTTAGACAATGCCTCGATCTGATATTCTCCTAGGCTTGAGTGGGAGCTTCGCAAGTGTTGGGCTAACCCCACTTGCGTTTTGAATAAGTCCTGGTGCTCGAAACACCGCCAAACTCTGCGATGAGACTGTGATTCGTGCTCTATCCAGGCCAGTCTACTCCAATACATGACTTCGGCTTGCTCACACTGATCATAGGTGCACATATAAGGCCGGAGATCTCGTAAAATATGCTCCCTATCTTGAACGTCAGGCACGTCATGTAATGCACGAGCTTGACTCACCGCCAGTGTTTGTCTTTGCCTTCGTTTGCAGGGCAAACCACGCAACAGCAAGGACAGATGAATTCTCTTTGACCCCCTCTCAATACCGGTGAAGAAGGGAGCTCTGTCGGATTGCCGTTAAGATCCAGGGCGGTCGAGCAATAGGACACGACCGAATCGGTATCAGCGCTCAAATTGCTGAATTCGAGTCTCGAGGCTTCGGTTCCGGAATAAATTGTCGGACTCACAGAACCGGATGCGGAATCATTCGGGACAAGGGGAACGAGCTTTGGTTGAAGAGGAGGAATAGGTGGTTTGGCGGGCTCGACCCCTTTGTCATGGACAGTGCTTGAAGATATCAACGGCATCTTCTGCTTGATATTTCGAGTGGTGGACGGAAACTCATCCTTGGCCAGTTTCCGAGCATGTCTTCGCCAATATGCAAAAACCCGCCTGCGATTCGTGATTGAATTACCCCAACGCCGAACAAGATATAAGCCGAAGGTGTTCTCTTGTTCCTCGGATGGTACAAAACTTGGAGTCTGTTGATGAGATTGTCCACGACTTTGTTCGGGTGATCGATTCGGCGTCTCTCTTCTTATCAGTCGGAAAAATTCCTCCACATGTCGATGGTCGTAATACGAGTACCCTCCCAGAATGTCAAGTACGGATGGATCTTCAGGATTGGGAGGTTCCTTGTATGACAAGGCTTTTTGATTCGACTGTGTCGCTCTAGAAGAAGACCCTCTGATCTGGAACGAGATTTTGACGAGTGCTGCGAGTGTTTGATCGATTTGAGACGAGTTGTAGCCTATCTCGCTCTGTACTTTATTGTTGATATCATCGTACTGGATGGTCTCGGCTGAAACGCTCCCACCATCACTTGATTCCGAATCGTCCTCACGACTTACACAAACAGCTTCTTCCACGGGCTTGCTTGAATCGTTCACAATCAGATCGTCTGCAAAAGCTGGTAAGCAACAATAAGTTGATCATCATCATCATCTGGTGAAGATGAGATTGAGGCGCTAATTGTTAATCAGAGTTAACGTTAAGAAGCTGGCGTTCTTACTTCGGCATATAAAGGCATCCAAGTCGGCGAGAAACCTCAAAATGGTGTCTTTCAAAAGTGATGCCTCCATCAAACGGAAGTCGAGTGACGCGTTCCCGTTTGCAAGTGCCCCCAGGCCGGCCGCCCAGATTTTGAAGCGATCCCGCTGGTTCTTCGCCAATTCTGCAGATAACTCTTTATGTTGAAAGTCTTTCCGCGTTTCCAGATTCGATACAAGATTACAGAAGCTCTCAAGGCATGCTTTGGTTGCCGCTGCTAGCGGAAATGGCGATTCTGTCTCCATGGCAGCGCAATCAATCTTGTCATGGGTGTCGATTTATCGCTTGCTGGTGTAAGGTCAGCACATTGTAGCTCCCTCGAATAGTCAAGATGGTTCGGCGATGCACATCGATCGCGACCACGTCAATTTTTTTTACATAAATTCGCATCGGTGTCTTCTTGAAGCCTGGTTCGATCGTCGAAGCTGCAAGGGAGGAGAAGACGGCTTTCAGAGACTGAAGATGATGAATACAAATAATCGCTCTGTAGACTGCAGATGTCTCAATCAGCAAATCTTCGGAGTTCTAAAAGAGGGGTAATGCCATTTTAGGAACGACGATGACCTGATTCCTGTACATTCGGCCAATAGGGTATTCTTAGCTGCAAGGCTGCGTCGCTGGAGATTGAAGCAAGACTTGCCACCGATAATGTCATTTTCTCACAATTACCCATGTATCTCGGCAATCTGTAATCGTTCATACTTTGTTCCTGGAGCGGCAGCATACCTTGAGACCTACTGATACATCTCGAAAGTCCTTTGGCATTCTCCTTCGTCCGAATAACGATTACTATGGCCGAGGTCGCTGGTCTTGCGCTCGCCGTGGTGCCTTTACTGATAAGCGCTCTGGAGCATCGCCAAGGCATATCAAGACCTTTACGTGCCTTTTTCAAGTTTCGACAGGAACTCTCGACAGCTCTGATCGACTTGAGATATGTATTTGTCGCGTATGACCAGAGTGTTCGATTACTACTCAACACAAGAGTAAGCGGTGATGAAATGAGTCGGATGATAGCTGACCACCAAGATCAACTTTGGATGTCACAGAGTCTGTCTTCTCAGCTGAAGAGGGATCTTGGGTCCGCATATGACGAATCCATGGGTCTACTGAAGCGGATCGAAGCCACCATGGAGACCATCGCCGCCGATCTCGACATAGGAGGCTCAGACCAGGTAAGCAGGTTGGAGACAAGACAAGCAGGTCGGCTGACATCCATCAAAGGTCTTACAGCATGGATTGCAGACTATCATTGCAGCAAACCCTCAAATTTCCGATCCGAAAAACCCTTCCAGTCAGAAATATCAGCTACGAGGACGTCTCAAGTTTACTCGGAAAATCGGCAAAGTGACGGACGGCATACACCAGCTAGAAGAATATAATCGGAAATTGCAAAGTCTTCTGGACAATGCGAAGAAAATTGGCGCCTCTCAGAACCTCGATGAACCTGCCTCGCAGACCTCCATAGAGTTCGTGGCCGATTTGCAGACCATACAAGCAAACGTTGCGAGGGTTCACAACGGTCTTATCGGACGGTGGTGCCTGAAACCACAGGGTCATCAGACGGGACTGTTGCTTGAGCAACGCCTCAGGCGCAGGAGAAGACACCGGCAAGGTCCGCTCAATAGCGTGGGTATGCAGGACCGTTACGGTGTCTCTATTCGAAGATGCGCTGAGAGGAGTTGGTTCGACACTGAAGTCCACGTGTCTTGCGATGTCGATACGGCGACCAGGTATTCTATATAGTTACCACTGAAGGGCCGTCGATCACGATGACTAACTGGGTGGCAGTTACCCCAATATCACCATTGCTCCCCCTGAACCATCAACTTCTGCACAGAGATCCTCGACTGTCGTTAGCGAGGTGAGGGATATCTGCATGGCTATCCAGAGTGCGGCATACCCGAATTCCGGGTTCAGCCTAAATAAACTCAACGTTCTTTGCGGATTCCATCACCTGGAAGCCCGTTCCTACTTTCTCGCGAATAGTGCCGTCACATTGAATGGATATCTTCCGGTTATCAAGAGGAAAGAGCACTCAATTCCAGACTTATACTGCCTCGCAATCACTCTTGCAGCTTCGGTGCTTCAGTTAAGTGAAACGCCCTGGTTAGTCAAGCCATGGAACAGGAATAAGATTTTCTTCATACGCCAGAAAGACAAAGACCGGATATCCGTGGATATCAAGCATCCTTATCTAATCTGTCAGTATGATGAGGGTAAGGTTCCTTCGCTTCCATATGGATTTCTTTGTTCGCCGACTAATTTTCATGTAGTTTCTTCTCCACCTGATTGCAGAACGGGCTCGGTCTCTCCAGGCCAACAGAACATGCTCGAACTAGCCGTCATGCTTCTGGAATTGCATAGCGGTATACCCATTGAAACTTTGACAAAAGATGAAGAGCTCGGACGAGATGGCGCACGCAACGAGTTTACAAACTTTTTGACAGCGAGCAGAGTTCTCCGCCAGCAAGTGGACGATGGCCAAATATCTTTTGGGTTCATGACTGCCATTCAACACTGTCTCAACTGTTGGAACGATCCCCGTCCGTCCTTTGATGGTGACTCAGACTTTGTTCAGTCAATCCAAGAACACGTATTGGCACCACTAGAGGGAGAGATGATGAGGTTCATGTACGGTTGAGGAAATCAATAAGAGCTGCGACAATCCCAATCTCCACCTCATCATCGTTTCGGAAATGATCGCTCGTTCAAGTCTCTGTCACGTCGATGTAACGGGGAAACCTCGAGAAATATACATCACTGGAAATAACCGGACAGTCAGACCCGTGATGAGGAGTGGAAGTCAACAGAAGATGGGAAGGGTCACAGAAGGGAATCACAACTGCATAGTAGGAGATCAGAAGCATTAGTAAGAGATAACAGCCACGAACATGTAGGGCTTCTATGCTTAATATTGTTTAATAATGCAATACTCCCAAGCTAGGAAACCTACTGGTCTTTCACATTATGGTCACAACTTGGACTGCTCCTGTACCGAAAGCTTCCGCAGCAACGGCCCAGCACGGCTACCATCTCCTGAGAACCCAAACGGCTGCTCGCTGCTGGTGGGCCGTCTTAATCTCCACTTCTCCCGCAACACTGTAGATGGCTTACGCTCGAAGCTGTCAGCGACTTGCGGACCAATAGCCGGAAGGAACTTGAATGCACTGTTTCCTCAACGTTAGCAAACAGGACCAAATCAGGGGTGAACCACGAAGAAAATGAAGATACTCACTGTCCAGCACCACCAGTCGCAAAGAACAAGCCCTCGAAATCCGGGTGATAGTCCGCGATAAAGTCTCCCTCAGGGGTATCAGTGTACCAGCACATCCTCTTGTAACACCACTCCCTCTCCGCAAACTCAGGGAAGAACAACCTCACACCCTCTCTCAGATCCTCGTCCGCATCCTGCGGCAAATACCCAGACGCGGCATTACTCTCCCTCAACCGCGGCGTCGAAATCGTCCTCTTCCCAGCCCCTCCCTCCTCAACCTCAACCTCGGTCGCGAAGCCCCACCCGTGCCTCGCAAGCTTGAGCAAGTTCGTCCCGGGCGTGGGCGGGAAGCAGAATACGCCCGTGCTCATGTTGATCATTACGGGCATATCCTTCACCCTCTCCGCCTCCTCGGCCGAAAGCTGGATGAAGCCCACGGGCTGGCCCGAAGCCGACATGGCGTGTCCCATGCCGGGGATGATGCGGTTCGTCCACGCCCCCGTCGCGAGAACGATCTTGTCCGCCGACAGCGTCGTCCCCGCCGCCGTCTTCACGCCCGTGACCTTATTTCCAGACCTCTCGAGCGAGACGACGGTCCCGTGCCGCCCCGTGACAAACGACACGCCCGCAAGCGTACACCGCCCCGCGAGCGCCCTAATCGCCCCCGCGGCATCAGCCCACCCACCAATAGCATTCAACGTGGCCGTGAAATCCTTCAAGTCAGCCTGCACTCCTTTATACCGCTTCTTCACCTCCACATCCACCAGCGGCGGCGCATAAAACTCCTTGGCCGGCCTCCCGCCGCTCTCCCACTTGCGGAACTTGTCGAAATAGGCGCTCGGGCCCTCCCGCTCGTCGGCCATCATGACGAAGCCGGACTGGTGGTAGTGCGGGCCGAACAGCTCCGATGTCTGCCAGCCGTGCAAGGCGTCCGTGGCGAGGGCGGCGTAGTGCGGGTCCGTGTACTCTGTGCGGATGATGCGCGAGACGTCGACGGAGCTGCCGTCGGGGACGGGCGGGAGGAAGCGGTCTAGGACTGTGACGGAGGTGTAGCCGCGGTTCTTTGTGAGTTCGTAGGCGAGGGAGAGGCCGAAGACGCCTGCGCCGACGATGAGAATTGGTGAGTGTTTGGATGTCATTGTGTAAGATGCGGTTTTGTGGTGGATGAGGTGGAAGTAAGGTTGTGAGAAGATTTCGGGAAACTCCAGCTAGAATTTCTTACTTTCTTTGCCTCTAGTTCAAAATTATAGAGCTAGAAGAGTAATAAAAGACGATTTGATCTCAAGATGAGTGAGCTCTAAACGACGTGCGACTCTCTCATGTTATACCTATCAACTTATCTCAGCAATCAACGTCGGCGCAGGGTCCGAACGGATACAAGCTGGTGTGGGGACGGACCGGTTTCCGTACCCACATTTCCACATCCAACATCCTGGGTGGGGGCTGCGTGGAGTTCATCGCAAGTAGCAAAGCAAATGAGAAAGGAGAATATCGTCTACCGAGGTTCGAACCGTTGGGGCCCGGATTTGCCAATCTGGTGCCATTGGATGCCGTCATGTCGGGCTTCCGGAGTCGGAGCTGTGGAGACTGGAATTTACGGGCCTCTCTTTGCAGGACACGCTGGTGCTGGCCCGCTGGGTGGTCCCCGTTGTGGGTCCAGTCGGCTTCTGCCCGGCGATCGCTTGCCGTGTAGATGGTATTGCTTCCCATGAACAGAATCAACACACCACATACAATCTCATAGAGTAAAAAAACCAACAATTCATAGACGTGCTACCGACCCTAAACCCATTCTGAATAGGCACACCTGCCATCCAACAGAAACAACATCCTTGCATCTTAAATACCTCCTGTCCATTTCTTCTTCCCTCATACATACACCACACCCCAACATCTCCATCACCCACATTTTCAAACGAAAATCAGTGGAACTGATCCTCCGTCACGCCCTTACCCATGGCAGCGGTACTGCTGATGCCGCCGGTGACCATCTTCTGCAGCTCGTCGACGTACGTCGCGCCGCTCCACTTTTGGTGCTTGACGACGTCGACGCCCGAGTCCATCTCGGGCTCCTGCACGAGCTCTCCGTACGCGCGCATACCCTGCTGGCTGTATGCCTTGGCGAACTTGTCGCTGATGAGCGCCGTCGTGTGCAGGCCCGCCAGGGTGATGAACTGCCAGCAGTAGCCGAGCGACGCGAGGCGGCGGATGTACGTCTCCTGCTCGTCGCGGGGCATCGCCGTCTTCCAGTTGAAGGAGGGCGAGAGGTTGTAAGCGAGCCTGAAGAAGACCAAAAGTTAGTAAACCCAATTTTTCTATTTACCAAGAGGATTCTTTCTTTCCGAGGCTGGACTTGTGTACTTACTTTTGCTCGGGCCAGACGGCGTGGACGCCCTTGGCGAACTCCTGCGCCTGCTTGAAGTCGGGCAGCTTGCTCTCCATCCAGATGGCATCGCAGTAGGGGGCATACGCGATGGCGCGGTTGATGGCGCAGTCGCAGCCGCCCTTGAGGCGGTAGTAACCCTCGCGCGTACGCGGGGAGTCCCAGTCAAAGTGGATGTCGGCGCCGAGGATGCCCTTTGCGATGGCGCGTGCCTCGTTGTTGCTCTTGCCCTTGGTGGCGGCGGTGTACTTTTGGATCAGGCCGTCCTTGTTGGAAAGAGGCGCGGCCTTGATGGCGTCGACGACGGCCTCGTCGAAGCGCTTGAGGTTGGCCTGCTTCAGCCAGTTGTCCTCGATGGCCTGGAGCTGGTCGCCCGTCTTGCCGGCCAGCTCGGCGGCGATCATGAGGTCGTTGAGGGGCTGGAGACTGGGGTTCGTGGAGCCGAGGATGAAGGCGTGGTCGCGGGGGTCGATATTTGTGCTGAGGAGGGTGGCGGCCTCGGCGTCGGTGCGGGCGACGGCGACGAGGTTGGAGCCCATGATGTCGGCCTGGGCGCGGATGGCGACGAGGCGGTTGATGTGCTCCTGGATGGGAACGAGGACCTTGCCGGCCATGTGACCGCACTTCTTGGTGCCGGGGGCCTGGTCCTCAATGTGGATGCCGGCGGCGCCCTTCTCGATGAAGAGCTTGGTGAGCTTCATAACGGCCGTGAGACCGCCGTGGCCCGTGTCGGCGTCGGCGATGATGGGTCTCAGGTAGTCGATGTTGGCGAGCTTGGCGCGAGCCTCCTTGGAGACGCTCAGGCGTTCCTGGCGTTGTTTCCGGTCGTGGAAGAGCTGGGCCATGAACAGGTGGGCGACCTTGTTAGGCACGGTGGTCTGTCAAGGCAGGTTAGCTACGGGAATTTGCCTGGACAGTGGTTGACAAGGTGGAGAACTCACATAAGGGTAGTCTGCCAGATCCGGGCCGGGCTCGTCCGAGGCCGAGGCCGTTGACGATGATTGCCATCCAGATACGTAGACGGTGTCGAGGTACTTGGCCATCTGAGTGACCATTGTGGGCTCCAAGCAGCCGTAGGTGTAGCTGGCATCCTTGTTCTTGAAGCGGTTCTCGAGAATCTCAAAGAGCTTCTTGGACTGGGCGTTACTCGGATACTCAATCTTGAGGTGGCCTCTCTTGGAGACAATCTGCTCGGCGGTGAAGGATCGCTTGGTGTGTCTCCATCGCGGCTCGCTCCACCACTTCTTGACTTGCTCAACCTCCTTTTGGAACAGGTCATCCTCGATGTTCGGGTCCACGGCGTTGTTGACCATGTTGCTGGCAGCCATAATGGGCAATGTGTAGCTTTAGACTTGTGGGAAAGATGATGCTATTGTGAGGGTTTGTAGCGGAGATTTCTCGGCGACGATATGCTTCGAGATGGAGGGGTATGTAGGAATCGAAGTTGGACACGAATACCTAGATATTTGGCAGGCCAGGAACAAGACAATTTAGCATCAGACTAATGATGCTATTTACAACTCCAATTGACAAGTGATCAACGAGTTCAAGGGAAGAGATGATGGTGCTTGGAGAGGTAGAAGAGGAGGAGAAAGAAAGTCAATCTTGGAGGAGTCACAAGCAAAAAAAGAGAAGAGGTCATGGCAGAGCATAAGAATAAAGAAGCAAGTAGGCAAGCAGAAGCTAGGCCATGGCCGCCATCGGCAGTGTTCGGCCAAAAGGCGTTCCTGGACCAATCGTCTTACATCTGTTTCGAGGCTTGTACCTCTGACCTCTGGCCCAGGCCAGTCAATGGACAGTGTGAAGAACGCTCTACGCGGTGAGGGTGACTCGCCCAGCCCTCCATTCACCCAGCCAGTCACGTACGGTTGTTGGCATGGGAAAGCATAAGGTGAGTGGTGTGTCTATGGTCTTTGGTAGGGCGAACGAAATCTTGGCTGGGTGCCAGGACCGTGGGTAAAACAAACCTCGGAAGCTGAAAATAGTTCGGAACAAGCTCCTGGAGCAAGTACCAGATACTTTTGAATGACCCTGCTTCTCCTCGTGGTCTGTTCCGTGGAGAGAGAGGAGAATAGGTAATGGTGGCGTCTCCTTGTTGGAGTGCCTGGTGTGGGGGAGCGGAATGAATGCTCTCCGCTGTGAGTGAGTGAGTGAGTGAGTGAGTGAGTGACTGACCGACTGACTGAGATGGTCTCATAGTGTAGGTAGGAATTGGTAACGGAATGTCTGACAGTCAATCTGTAAGTGTACCTGCACTAAAGACCGGGCAGTGTGAGAAAGGGGTGACGTCGGGCGAGAGGTCTGGATTCGGCTCAAAGGGGAAGACGGATTTGGGGCGAAACGCAGCCAGTCTTTCCTCATTGCCGTCATTGGCCGAGTTGCCGAAGCTCCTTGCATGTCCCCCGCCGTGCCCCGCCATACCAATGCCCTCCTCCCGCTACTGTACCGTACCGCCGTACCTGGGGACGCTGGGCTTTGGGGAAAGCACAGCAACAGCAGCAGTAGCAGCAGCAGCAACACAGCCGGGCCATGGGAAAACATTCTGCAACCCGACTGCACGCAGTTCCCGTACGTCTGCCGGTTCCCGAGATTCTGCAACGCCATGCTTCCGTCCGTCTGTTATTGGTATTGTACTCAGTGCTCCGATTCATCCTTCCCTTTTTTTTCTTCTCCATAAACATAACTGAAAAACACAAATTCCGTCTGGTAATTACTTGGAGTGCAGAGTACAAAAGTCGAAGCTGCTGCCAACTCTCCCCCAAATCTGTTGCGCGGGGTAGCGGCGGCTCTCGAGCATGTGAAGAAACCGTGCCGGAGTCGGTAGCCATTCCATTGGCGCCGGCTTAACCCAGAGCTGATCACGCTTTCCTGGCGTGCGTCACACTTTCTGGCCTCAGCTTCTCCAACTCGCGGGAAAGACTTGGAGAGATACCTCGGCCCTTAGGTCGACTCTGTACCTCTCGCCGAATCCAGCCGCCGTTTCGAAGATGCTTCCGGAATCTCCCTACCCTCCTCCTTGAGTCGTTCAATATCTACCGAGTACCTGTAGTATCCATCCTACATTACTGTCAGTCACTGTGTCACATGTCCTGTCTTAATACCAGGTTACCTCACACCACGCACCACAAGCCAACCTCTTGCCACACCTCCAAAAGCACAATGAGGCTTGATCAATCTGCCTGCTGTTACGGAACTTGTCCGATCGACACGTGCCGAACGTATCCCTCCCCGTCACTTCGTCCCATATCACCATCTTGTCACGTCAACTTGTACAAGTTTGGATCGCATTGGGTGGATATCTGGTTTGGCTTTGCAGCCAGTCTAACCTCTTTCAACAGTTTACCAGACCCTGCCCATCCCTTCATTCGTGTCTCGATGCAGTCGAAAGGCATGGTCATGCATCTTCCATTTAACGTCAGTCCTTTGCAAACTCCTTTCCCAACCTCCAATATCCGACGTGCCGCGGCAAGATATGAGGGCAAATGCAGACCCCTCTCCAGCCCAATCCAACTCGACCCAGACTCGACAACAGGTCCTGTACCGTTTTTACCAGCTTTTCGTCGTGCTTTTCATGGCCCATCGTGTACGTTATGTGTAGGTTCGTCTCCCGACCACGCCAGGGTCACTCAGAGGAGCTCGGCAAGCTGCTTCTCATTGTTCTCTTCAACGGCCTTCACAAAGGTCTCGTAAGGGGTAAGCGTTCCAAGAGCACGCCGCATGTGTGCATTGACAATCTGCAGTCCATACACATAGCTTGCGTTAACCCATCCGAAACTAGTCTTCATTAGCAAAATCATCACAGAATGTCACGGACACAAACAACATACCCCTCCTTGGCGACACCCTTGAAATCGAGACCCTGATTACCATACTCTGCATCGACCCTGTGAGGATCAATTGGTCGAGTAACGTCGTATTTCTCGACGACCACTCCGTTGAAGTCAACAAAGGCTTTGGTCATCATGAACAGCCACTTGTACGCTAAACGCTCAGCATCCTCGTTGAAGCTGTATCGGACAAGTCCAGTCCAGGCAAGCATCTGCTGAGGAGCCCAGCCGTAGGGATAATCCCACTGGCGATTAGGTCGCTCCAGGCCAACTTCACCACGAGACTTCTTTGTGCCTGATAGCAGACCGCCGACGGCCTCGAACTTGGGCAGGGCCTGCTGGACCATGGCTGCCGCCTGCTTGGGAGAGGCGACGCCTGCCCACAAGGCCCAGAAAGTGGTGCAACTTTCATAGTCGCACTGCTCCTTCTTGGCGGTGTTGTAGTCGAAGTACATACCCGCCTCCTCGTTCCAGAGGTACTTGTCAATGGCGAGCTTTCTGCGCTTCGCCCGACGGTCCCAGATTGCCGAAGTAACCACTTCGCCAGCCTTGAGCGGTCCAACAGCGAATTCGTCAGGGATGACGAGCTTATCGTTGAAGACGTTCCGGATGGTGCGGGCGATGTCAGTCTCGTACTTGAAGAGAAGCGAGTTCAGGTCAATGGTCGCAAGATCGGCGCAGATCTTCTCCAGCCTGTAGGAGGTGTCGTGGCCAGACTCACGCACAGCTCGGTCATGCAGGAAGTAGTCGTCCAGCTCCGGCTCCTTGATTTTGCCGTGGTTGTAGGCCTGAACGAACTCTTGCCAGGTGATGCCATGCTTCTCGGCGTAGGGCTCGAGAATGTGGACAAAGTGGTCTGCCTCCGTCTCGGGGGGAACACCCAATCCTTCAGGCCGATATCTCGAGAGACCAGTCACGGGGTCCAAACGCGGCTCAGCAACCCAGACACTGTGGTACTCCTTGATAGCGGCGAGCATAGACGTGCGAAGGAATTCCTTGGCATCAGGCTCGTGCTTGATCTTCTCGTAGACGCGGAGGGCCATGTCGGTGAGGAAGGGGGGCTGAGAACGGCAGAGGTAGTAGGAGCGAGTAGCGTTGAGAACTTTGCCGTAGTGACGGATACAGAAACAGAAGTTCTGCACCATGGATTTAGCCAGATGGACTTTGTCGTTAACCAAAAGACCAAGTGACTCCATGTAGCTGTCCCAGCCATAGAGCTCATTAAAGCGTCCACCCGGCACCACAAAGGGAAGACCCCTGAGTGTGTCCTCGCCCGTCTTGGGATCCTTAATCTTCTCCATTTCCACGGCGAGAAGGCCGGGCTTGGCGTTCATGTCGCGAACGAGCTCAGGCGTAATGACCTCGGGAAGCCTGACGACATCCAACCGGATCTCTGGGCGGTCGTGAGCCACCTTGGTGTAGAAGTCGAACTGTTCCGGAGCTCCAACAGGAACATAGATACGCGGACGGGGGTCATCGGTCCAGTCCTTGGGATCTTTAGCTGCAATCTCCACGGTCGAAGCATCAATTCTTCTCGTCAATCCCTCCCAGAAGTGGTCTTTGATAAGTCTCGACAATCGGTTCACGGGGTTCTCGTTCAGGCGGCCCTCGTCGAGGATGATCTGTTTGCGGCCGTATTGTTGGGCAAGCGACAACTCTTGCAGCAGGTTGGAAAGCATGTAGGTTCCTCGGACATCGAAACGGTTGTGGCCCGCGGAGGCAGCAGTTCTCAAGGACCAGACCTGGGTCGCATCAGCATCAGCTTCGTGTCTCCTCCTGTACAGTGGGCGACGGGAATCATAGGTATACCTTGGGACCATTGTCCTCAATGGTGATTTGCATGTTTCCATCGGTATCTTCTTGAGCCTGCAAGCTCTTGAGCGTCTCGTCTACCTGAATGAGGAATTTTCGGTTCGCAAGGTTTGAGGATTCGTCTAGAGGATTCGTAAGTCAGCATATCAGCAGCCCAAAGAACCGTAAGCAGGAGTGGACTGACCGTGACTGCCTCTTCGGAAGGGCTCGCGAAGTCCCATGCGCTCGAATTGTTGGAACAAGCTGTTCTGAAGAAGAGGGAAAATAGAATTAGTATCTACTACAAATGGTTCCAAATGGGTGACAACAAGCGGTCAGGCGTGCGGTATCAGCAGGGGTGGCTAATGTACCTGTGAGTAGGTTCTGGTTCGAGGTCCAGCACGGTTGACATGGCGCTCCTCTGAGGTATAGTAGGTTTTCGCATCGTCGAAGACACCATTGCCTTGGTCCTCGCTACCACCGCGAGGGCGGCGTTGACTCGTCGGAGAAGTCATTGTGCGCGGGTTAAGCGGGGTTGTTCGCGGCGATCGCTGGCAAGGTGGGAAAGCTGAAAAGATCTGAGTCAATTGCTTGTGACGGGAGATGTAGGTCGCTAGATCGGTATCAAGCGAGGGTATACGCCGAGCTGGCCGGAGTCGAACTTGTAGGAGTATCGAACGACAGGAAGGGAAAAAAAAAGATACTCGGCAACGTGAGGATTGGGGCGGTGTAGGGAGTTGGCTCGATGAGAGAATGGGGGGAAATTGATGTGTGTAGGAATCCGTGTCACGAGGACCCCAATATGAGTGGGAAGAGACAAGGGCGGCGTGCGGGATGTGTTGGCTGATGCGGTCTCAGGTCTTGGGCCAAGCAATCAGGGTACCTCCAAATGGCAGGCGCAACAGGCAGAAAAGCAGGTAGGTGAAGGTGGGAGAGAGGTATCGGTCGGTACGGGTAGGTAGGGTTGCAGCTGAAGCAAGGTACACAGCTTTCTGCAGCTGACAACCAACGAGTTAGCACCCTTTTGCTCTGTTGCTCTTTTTTTGGTACCTTACGTTTGCAGAATGTGCGCTCGTACTAATAGAGGCTGCAACACTTTTCTCTCCGACGTGGGACGGAATAGCTGTCGGAGATGCGAAAGTGAAGTTCGTTCGGGTTCTCTGTCGTGTCTATGTAATTTCCTGTGTCGTCATAGGGAAAGAACTCCAGAGCTGTGAGCCTGTACGGATACCAACTGCACTCTTTCTCGTGTGAAATCCGGTTCCAATTCTTTAAATGGAGCCAAGTCGGGTCCCAATGACGCTATCGTGCCAGACGTTGCTTTTCCAGCGGTCTCCCCCACGCCCGGTCCCCCATCCTTCTCGCCTCGCTGCACGCTGCGGTGAGAGGTGCCGGGTAAGGCGTGGGCCAGAAGCCTCTGGTCAGCCAATCAACTGTCTTCGGGCCATCTCCGACCCACCCCGGTTCCCTCGATCCAACCAAACCCGGCCTTTCTCCGCTCCAGCTCCTCGTGTCACGTGAAGCCACCTGAACAGTCGGCCCAAGCTTCCTTGTCCATTCAGTACTGTATCACGACAATTCGCGTTCACCAGTACCTGATACTCGGGCAGAAGTACCTTACAGAGTTCTAGACTCGCTCAGCTTACTCCGTACATTTCACATCAATTGAGCTTCATACAACATTCCTCAAAGACTTGCATCCGTCTCCGTTACCCGGTGGAACATGACATAAGTTGGGGTAGGAATGTGTACCCCGCGGACTCTGAGACCCTTGAATATGGCGTCGCCTCATCCGGACCAAGCTCCCCCAAGAACTGTCAACGGACTTTTCGCCGCCAAGGCTCCCAGCTTTGCTTTTTCTTTTGTTTCTTTCTTTTTTTTTTTTCTGTCGTCAGCCAGCGACGACTATCCAATTTCCCCAAACACTCAACTCTCATTCCACCTCGCCCCGTAACACTCGGATGATATTCAATGACATCGCAAAAGAGTTGTCGAAATGTGACAAGAGAACTACTGGCTAGCTTTGCAGTCACATCAAGAAACTCGGAAGCGGCTGACATAATTGAAATCTTCGATGAACCTGGTGTGGTAGCACACAAGTTCACCTCGGACAAGACTCTCCAACTTGTTGAAGAAGCGTGGTTCTTCAACCACCTTCCCCCCTCACCCCTCTGATGGTGTCAATCAGGAGGTCTGGCTAAGACTCTGAGACCGTTTTCAGCCTTGATCACTCATTTTCTGTGTATTGTACTGATGTACGCTGTTTCACGTTGCGGACATGAAGGGGAGCATTTGCTAATGAGTTGATGTCCTCGGGATCCGAGGGAAGAAATGTGGCGTGGCTTATACGCACAGGGCTAGTCAACACCGACTTTTACTCAACCACAATAGCAAGCTATGTGGTAAGATATTTTCTAGACCCCTTAATTGTTTTTGAAGGTAACAAAGCCACTAGTTTGCACATTTGTAAACTCTGACTTTTTGACTTTCTCGCAACCATGGTTGATGATGCCCTCGAAACCAAGCGTTCGCTTTGGCCAGCAGTGATATCTCTTGCACCGTCGAGTCATTGATAGGAAGGATCTCTCACAACATCTGAGTAGTTAGGTGGATAACTGAGTCCATGCCAAGCGTCATTTCGTATTCCACCTCATTTGATCATGGTCTGCCATCAATGTCTCTAGCATCATGAACGAGCTGCGTCGGATGGCCCCTCGCCACAAGTTCGTTCATACTTAACTTGAATTTACTTACTCAACAAGTCAGTCACCAGCAATCATGAATGTGATTACCCTAACGGCATCTATATACCTATGAGATGGTCATACGTGAGGTCTGTCAACTGCATCGTATTTGATCCACCCACATCACTCAGAGCATCGATCCAGTTTCACTCATTTCTTGGGTAATGGCTTCAATTCGATCTGTGGATTTCCACGTTTCAATGCTTACACTGCACATCGCGATTTCCCTGAGCCACTCCAGTATCTCATGTACCTGGGATGCCTAGGTGGCTCCTCGTCGCCTCTGGAACCATAGAGTCTTGCTCAAAGCCGCTAACTCAGAGTGGCGTGCGAGTAGCAAAGCTGCGAGACATCTCACATCGTCTCTGTCTCCAGCCCGTACGACGATGAATTGTATGCGACTCGATGGGGATATATAGGTAGCTTTGCATAGTGAAGCGTCAGTTTGACAGTTCTTGACAGTCGGCCCGCGACCAGCCTTCATCGGTCTATGAGGGTGAGATGCACCAGGACAGGCGACTGAAACCCACATCAATGAGCATTGCTCCATGGGATTATCTGTTCATCAGACTCGTCGCTCTGAGGATATAGTTCTCGCAGACCTGGCCATCAAGAAGGGGCCTATATTGTTTGCATTGATACGTTGGTGGAGTGATAATGCGAGTTTCGTCAAGTCGGTGTAAGTCAGCACTCAGCAGGATATGAGAACCTCGCCGCAGGAATGCATCCCTCCCCACTAACCAGACTTGCGATAAAAGTGTCTCCTCTCACAGTAAAGCCTCCTCGCATCCCATTCATGCTAGCGGTGATCTGTCGAGTGTGGTGTGTTATATGCCATTGGCAGTCGACGAGAAGATTTCCTTAGGCGCTCTCAATCCCACGCTATTCTTCGATCCATACCCTTACAAGTGTCTTCAAGAACCACAGGAACATTCTTATTCACTTAGCGACGTGTACTTTACTAGGCAAAGTGGTCGACATGGAATCTCATCATAGTCACAAAACTCCTCTAGTATGGCCTCACTCGGCAGTGGCTATAGTGCAGCTAGTATGAAGAGGTCTGATTGCAACAAGTAGTACAGCATTAGTGGAAGCGATGCTAAGCACGGAGATCGGCTATCTATATCACAAGCCCATACTCAATGGGGTGAGGTGAGCATGAGAGCTCCTCAAGAGAAGAACATTATAGCACGGCGCCAGCAACTTCACGAAGATGATGATTAAGAAGACTATATGCAAGAGAATGTGCGCAGACTCGAATCTTGAGAATATGACTAGTGCTCTCCAAGTCATTCTCTTAGCTGGTGGATTTACAACGACGACTTTTGCGTTCTTAGCTCTAATAGAACGCGAAGGATGGGAAAGATGATCTCATGGAAAGCCTCACGTCTTCTTCCCTGACTCGCCCTGGCGAAATTCATAAATATAGCTGTGAACAAGACCTGGCATTTGACTATCTACTTGAGCTCGTTCAGGTTATAGGGTCGTTTTTGAAGAACCCCATGGTTGTTGGAGGCTCGTGTGAAAGGAGATGTAAGGACGTAGTCCATAGTTGAGAGCCTCGCGTTGCGCATACGAGGCCTACCGTATCCCGATAGTGAGTCGCATTCTCGTTCGACTATTTTGAACGTCTATGTACTTGTACCGTAGCTCACTCGGTAAAACCTCAACCTCCCGTCTCTTGTGCCCGGCCCCTTAAAAGGGGGAGAAACTGGAATAGACGGC
The DNA here is from genome assembly GCF_030867605.1 of Colletotrichum paranaense. Classification (NCBI taxonomy): domain Eukaryota; kingdom Fungi; phylum Ascomycota; class Sordariomycetes; order Glomerellales; family Glomerellaceae; genus Colletotrichum; species Colletotrichum paranaense. Next base: position 635,482 of record NW_026848977.1, read on the forward strand.
CGCCCAAAATATCTTCAAAGGCAAAAGGAGTTCATCTGGGTAAGCTACACCTTTTAGCACTCATGCTAGGAATCTACCTCTGACCCAGAGCCTAGCTTCGAGTAGGTTATGGGCGCACTTGATCGTGGACCTTCAACCATTCCACCACCCCACTCGGCTTGTCCTGACCCGTCGAACTAGACGGGCGCCGCCTGGATAGTGAAGGGGGTGAGGTCGAGAGGTTGTATATGCGCCTTGATTGTGATGTCTTAAGGTGTGTGGAAGGGATGAACAGAAAGGCGTATGCGGAATCGTCAAGCGATAGACGAAAGTCAAGAGCAATAAGCCGATTCCCCTTGGAGCTCGCTTTCCCTCTCTCGGTTCATCATGCACCACGTCCAGTTACATTATCCATAGTATTGCGCGGTAAGTTGAACTCGCAGAATTGCCTCAAGAAGGGATTGGGACCTAGGCTGTCGTGTAGATTAGGATATCTGACAAAATGGTCTCAACCAGCATTGTCAGTCTGCCGCTTACGTGGGTCATGAGGGTTGTTGTCACCAGCGGCCTTGTCAACTCTGAATCATCCGTCAGCTAGTTTCGATGCTGGTCATGGTTCCAATAGCGCAATTGAACGGACGTGGTAATAGCCTCTGAGGTATCGCACACTATCACACCGCTTTGCTGATCCGGGGATTGATCTGTATTCCCGCAGGTACATTTCCAAGACCAAGAAACTCTGCCGTTCTGCGATCTTGCCTGCTAACTTGTAGCCTGTGAGCTCTCGGCTCACATTTGACCTCGTTCTCAACATTTCGACTAATACCAACGCCGATGGTGTATGTTATATATATATCTTGGCAGCAGTAGCAGAGTTCACCGGACATACACAGTTTCTATTCTCCCAAATACGTCCTTAGTGCGCTTCAGATAGACCGCTCAATCTTTACCTCTGAGGTTTAATTCTTGGGGACAGTGATCTGTTGATAAAGTCAGAAGACTAGGTCTGCGCGACTGTTGCCATTCACGGGGACACGCCAAGATGTGCTATACCCTCCGACGTCTTACCAACGTAGCCAAAATCCCCGAACTACCAGATAGATGACATGACAAGGACCACATTTGCATGCTAATTTCGTCCTAAGAGTCGTTCACCTCTATCCGTACTCCCATGCAGATCACTGGGCAGAACAGGCTGAATACCACGAGAAGGCCCAGTGTTTACAGGCCTATGCTCCCATCTCAAGTCAGTCTTCTGAAGTTATTTGGAGCTTCGACGTCAGCCTCACTGCACGATTTTAGAACCAACTCTCGTGATTCATAATAGCAAAGCTTCAGGTGCTATGTCTACCCCTCCATTCGGCAACATCGAAATGTCATTACGATCAGCCTGGGCACTTTGAGCTTAAAGACCTGACTCTCGATTATGAGATAAAATCAAAGTTCACAAGTCATCAAGGCATGAAAAGGCCTGGGATTGCGTGGGCAGACGAGGGAGCGCCAAGCGCCGTCACATTGTATGTCAGGGAAGTAAAACACTGCGCTTGCAATTACTCTCAAGAAGTGCTTAACAACAAGGACTCAAGACTCTGGAGTGTCGCAACTCGGATTCCCCATCCTGTACATGGCGAATTGGACATTAATACGTCACGAGAAGTTGCGATATCCAGATATAACTGGAAACAACTATGTCAATTGAAAAAAAGATCTGCTGTGCCGTTATTCTAACGTCATATTCACACCATCATTACGTTCAAAAGACGTACTGAGTCGCAACTGACCGACCACGTGTGGAGCTGTTCATGTAGATGCGTGGAGCTATCACCAACCTTAAAAAGTTGTGAGTATGCGGTCGGTGGACTTGTATTCTCCCGGACAGAGCACCGACTTTTTGCAGGGTTGAATGACTTGTCAACTCTCAAGGGAATTGACTAAGGGGATCGATCTAGCTGGTCCCTGAAAACCCTGACAGGAGCTCTTTGCCTGCCGGTTGCATGTTGCTACATAGTTTGCCCTATCGCCCAGTGCCTTGCTGCCCATTAATATCTCGTATTTATCTTCGGTGGAACTATGACGCAAGCCCTGGGAGGTTGGCTGTTTCTCCCTCCAAAACGGGCAGGGACATCGTCTCCTACCGACTCAGGCACCGCTTGGTCAGCCGTCCCGTATCCGATGGGGAGCGCTTTACGGAACCTTTCCCGACTTTCTCGAAGCCCCTCCTTCACGCTCCCGAGCCGTGCCAAGACCGGGTACCCTCCGTTCCGCCAGCGCCATCTGTGACGAACCTCTTGCACCTGCTGTTAGCTGCATCATCGTGGTACGATACACAATAGCCGTTTGTTGCGTCTGTTGCTATTGTACCATCCTGCGAGCAAATTGCTACCATGAACTCTTCCGGAGCTAGGGCCCTTGGAGATAGCTGTGACGGGAAGACCTAACCATTGCCTTCGCTGCTAGGGGGGTGAGAGAATAGTCAGTGAGCCGGCAATCTCCAAGTTCGGCAATAGAAAGCATTTCCCTTCCACGACACACGCACGATTGCCTGGATGACTTCTGACTGAGATGCAACCGTCATGGATAGACTGCAAACATTACACCGCTCGAGGGGCAGGTTTTTCCTTTTGACTCTGCAGTCAAGGCCATTTTACTGGCTGATCGCGATCCACGTCACAGCGTGTAGGTTACGTGTATCTCAGCGCTCTGCACGGAATCTATAGGCTTTCGGTCTCGCCGAAAAGCTTTAGGAGTTGAGAGTTCGGGGGATAAGTTAGCAACCAAAAGACAAAATACCTACCGATGAAGCAGAATTACCACTGAGAGATAATCCAACACCGGGCAAACAAGTTTCCTTACTGTCGCTTTCAGTTTGTGGCGCAGCAAGACTTGCTTTAACGAAACTCTGAACTCTCACAGAGAGCAATGTAACCACGACTTCTTCCAAGACTTATTAATTGGTGACCATGCATTTCTTGACAGCTCAAAGACAAAATTATGGGAATTTACAGAAAGTTCAGAAGCAGAACGAAATATACACCGTCATTAGGTTAGTTATCGCACTCGGAAAGGCTGTATAGGCACAATGGGACAGCCAAGTAGCTATCAAAGCTAGTACTTTAAGCTTTTCGGTATTTGAAAAAACGCTTTACGGGCTTTGATCAAGTGACACATGATGATGTTTGACACGCACGCACACCTTCCCGTACTTGACTACACACCACCATGGTGTTTTAACCTTTTGGCAGCTGCACGCAATCCCGCTCCAGTTTCCACGAATACTGTCCCGGCCGGCACGACTCTCGACCACGGATCCCACCCAGAAGTTGGAAGCTTCCATTGAGGGCCTCGCCTCTCGGGTGGCTGATGCTCCCTCGCCTCTCCCAAAGGGGATTCCGGACAACCCCCAAGCCCGCCCACTTCACGACCTCAGAAGAATTGTTCCGTACGGGAAGCGGGAGGGAGCTAAGAGGTAGCGCCCCGAAAGAGACAAATCTGTCGCAGCTGTCAGGTGGATGTCATTGCTTAGGTTACGTCTGAATCCCGCAGTCAACACAATGCTTGCAACTCTCGTATCGGAGAAAGTGCGCCATGACCTAAGTGTTCCATCAGAGAAGACCAGACAACTAATATCGAGCTCGTTTGGCGATATAACATGTCTTGGCATAGAGAGTTAAAAAAAAAGGACAAATTTGCAATGGGCAGGCGATTGATTTGATTAAATCGAAAGCTTGTTCAGTGAAGAGACTGGGAGCAGGGCTCTTGAGAGAATCAAGGGACTTTACACGTGTAAGGCACGGTACGGTCAACGCCCGATACACGAACCGCAATTTTAGGTTTATAGAGGGGTGTCACGTACGAAGATACCACTCTCGAGATGTGTCATGAGGTCCTTGTACACTCGTCTTGACTCTACCTGCATACGTCAATCAGGATATGGCCACTCTCTATTGATACACGTGGAAGCACGGGTGAGCAGCGGCCGGGAACACAAACTTGGACGTCCACACACCATCTCAGCTACCGTTCCACGGTACTCAGTGGGGATCGATCCCGGGAATCTTTCCGCCCGGTCCGCACGCAGCCACTTGCGAATCGTGGGCAGCAGCGTCCCATGATGTCTGTTTGACGACATTCCTGGGCAGAAATTTCCAGACGATATGAAACAAACCCATCTGATCTTTTTTTCTTCCTTTTCTTCTTTGCGAAATTCCATGTTCGCTTCGGGACATATTACGATTACGGTAATTCGTCCAAAAGTTGTCCAGAGCCAAAGGAGCAATTCTGGGCAATTCAGCAACTCGTGACAACCCTTTTAGATTATTGCACCCAACCAGCAACAAACTCTCTTATTCTCTTGGCCCTTTGTCAGCAATACGGACCTGAAACCAACCGTGCTATGCTTCTGGAAGCTTGCCATTCTAGGCCACGCCCCGAGAAACGAGTCAGAGGGCGGAAGGCTTCACTATCAGGGCTCTCGCCTCAGTAAACATCAATTTTGAGCAGAAAAAGGCGTGCTCGGGATTGCCTCGGAAAGAAAAGCCATGGGGGCCCCGCCTGATGCTATTGTCGGACCTGGCCCGGTTGCTGATTCAAACGACAGCCCACCATCGCCCTGGAACTTCTGATTGTTGGTACAGCAGTCGGAGGTGGACCGTTTCTATGCGTAACAAACGGCGGGTCTTCTCGTTAGTCATTGCGGAATGGGCCGCTGGGACGCTTGATAATCATGTACTGCGCAACGAGGCCCATTCCGAGGCTCTTCCTGACTCGAGTCCGAGGTTCATTATCGCAATATCTGTGTCAATTCTAGTAGGATTACCATCTCAGGCGGAGCAGCCACGGCAGCCTGTAAACTGGGGTGTACCAATCAGAGCCACCCGCCTCTTCCAGCTCCCGGAAGCGGCATCTGGCCGGCAACTCGTAGCCATGTGGAATCATGGATCGATGGGATGCAGGGATATGTATACATTTCCTTAAAGTATCGAATACGATGCACGATACCCGCCACCAAGTGGACCGGACGTTGAATGTTGCACATATCGCAAAAAGGACGAAAGGAAGGGGTAAGTACGAATTGGGATAACGAGTCGCAAGATGTGCGTAAAGTGGACGATTTGCAGCATGCCGCCAAGGCATTGTCTCCGTACGGTTTAGACTTCCAGACCTCGGTGAAGGCGACGGACGCCGGTGTTGGAGGAGGCCTTTGGACTCAGACGCCAAGAAGGTTGGAAAAGTTCGAGAAAAAGTCTATGTGAGAAAACTATCGCGGGGTCCTGACTCCCGCGTTAGCCGCGGAGGCCACGCCTAAAAAAGGTATTGGAAAGGGAAGAGAGGAAAACACTCAGAGAATAGACCATCCGAACTATCGAATTATGTGCCTGTGTCATCGAATGCTAGCATTCAGAGAGCTGCAAGTCACTCACGTCTCTCGCTCTCTCTCACACACACGCTTTGACAAACGCACACCCACCCACACTGATCACCCCTACGTTCACCCCCTCGCCCACAAGTCAGCTACCACCAGGATGTACCACAGTAGGTATGCATTCGATCCTGGGAGACGCCAAGCAAAATATCCGTGGTGGGGGTGGCATCGTACCAGGGGACCCAGATGTTCAGAGGGTCTCGCCATGAACCACGAGCCGGACCCGAAGTGCGCCAACGACTTCGGAGGAGCTCGGGGTGCCAAGCATACTGGTGGTGCATGTTGTGGCCTTGTTCAATTCCCAACCAATAGCACATCGTGCGACTGAAGACCGCTAGACCGTGAGATGTAAGCTGTGTGTAATGTAAAATCATGAAAGCATCCTGACTTTTCAGCCCGGCGGGCCCTGGCGGGAATTTGACTTTCGCATCCCTGACGACAAGCACTCGTACTTGTATAGCAAACCTTGTCCGAAGAGGACCCTTCTGCCTGCCGCGCCCCGCACGGTCGTCGCAAGCGTGCTCTACATACTATGTATACTTGGACGGGGTTGAAGGGTCCTCAAGAAAGTTTGCGCTATTGATATCCCTCCAATTCATTTGTCTGGACGGAGAGATCACCGTGATCACCTGCTGCCTGCAAAGTTTGGTTGTACTTGAAGCGGTCAACAAGGCTGAACTGAAACACCAATAATGAACGCTCAATGATTCGGTTGAATTATTCGGTAGAATTCTGAGTTTATCAAGGTGATATAAGAAACTCCCAAGCAGCACTATCGAAGCCATGGCAGCCCGGGATCACCGACCTCTCCGCCCACCGTCTTCCGGGTCTCGGGGACGGAAGTGCGGTCGGTTGGTGGAATTGGATAACGACGGCGGCTGGAGCTATAGGCGGCAATCGGGGCTGATGAGCTTGAACCTGCCGGCCCTTGTCGGTCCATGACACGTTCATGTTGAACTCCATGGTGATGCCAGGGTGGTAATGCCAATACTGATCGGGCCCAAATCCGATGAATGTCCACCTGGATAATCTTCGGGCTTACTCCGAACCTCTCGTTTCCTATTCGATATTACGAAGCGCGCTCCAAAGTTTGGCAGAAAACCTGAATACTGACATTTATTGCGATAGAGTTTGTATTGCATTATCTGGTTGCCTGCTGTAGTAACCGTGAACGTTGGATGAAATCATTGCTAATTGCATCATCACCACGTACAAAGTTGCGAGGAAAAGAGAAACTGCTGCCAGAGAAACACCGAGGACTTCTACGAAGCTTTGGACGGAGGATGGCGCAGCCGACCTATCGATACTCCGAGGTGTTACGGAGCTTGAGCCATTAGGTAGCTTCCAAAGTGGAAGCCCCTGTCCCACACCCTTGACGAATTCCCTATAACCCTCAACCCAGAGGAGATCGTGGGGCAAAGCAGAGATCCTGAAGGAAAATGGTGCGTTTTCGCAGGCAAACCTTTCCATTCGAGGGATCGCATCAGTTCTCAGACCTGCTGACAATCTATTTAACGGCCTAATACGCTTTTGAGTTGAGAAGGCCCTCGTAAATTTGATGCGAGCGAATGGGAGAATATCGCAGCGATGCGCTGAGGCTAACACATTCCGCAGATTGACTTTTAATGAGCGATGAGTCCAACATGTTGGTTCCAGACCTCTCCAAATTTCTGCCCGTTGTTGGAGCCAAGAGGACGGGCTAGTCAGTGCGAGTGATTTGTGATGGCGGTGAAGTTATCATGGGGTGTGTAAGACACAGCGCATGCGTAGTAAGAGTAAAGTTTGTGGCTTGTCGCAGACACGTCCGTATCTGAGACTGACCCGGGCCGACTTCCGAGTGATGAGATGAGGTCGGATACCGGGACCAGTCTTTTTCCGATATATCTCACGTGATGAAAACGCCACCATATCACCAGCCACATCTCTGACGGCATGTTCCGCACGCGGGTGCCGCCTCTACCGGGTACCCACGACACAGCTGGGCAGTTCGTCGGAGGAGATCCATTTCTCGTCAGATTTTTTCAACATCCAGGGTCAAAGACGCGAGAACCAACGTGACTTTCGCCGCGCGCGTAAGCCACCGAAGCAGCATCCGCACTGATCAGTACGACCGAGCCTTTTTGCGAACTTTTGGGCTGATTGTGTGCGCACACCGACGACTGGAAGCTTCGGCGACAACGGCACCATCGGAGACCGGCGTATCGGAGGCAAAACACACTTTTTGTCGTCATCCACGCGGAGTTTACGGCGATTCGGAACCCAGGCTTCCAAAAGAAAAATTCCGTTTGCACGCAAGCTTGATTAGCTCGGCGCGTCTCCATCGCAACCCATCACTCACGACCGACCTTACAACCTTGACTCGAGTCGAGACATACCACAACGAGCCATAAGAATCAACAATCTGTGTCTAGGGGCTATTGGCGTAATCGTGCTAGCCATCAAGATGATGCGACCAGCTTTCCAATTGGCAACCCTACCGCGCCGTGCGATACCGGCAGCGAGGCAAAATGCAACAGAGGCACTGTGGAGGAAGCAATTCACTGCACCAACGAGAAGTTTCAAGACAACAACCCCGCAAGCAACATATCAAAGACCTGGCGCATCGCAAACCCAATTCCGCTGGTCGCAAAGTCAGACTTCAAGCTGGATCACGTCTCGGCTCGAAACGATCTTCAGGTCATCACGCCGGACATTCCGGTTCTCCGCCAGGCAGAGCAACTCGGCAGACGGTGCTGTCAAAGAGTCGCTTTCGCTCAGTCAAAGGTTGAAGAAGCTTTCGCGCGAATATGGGTGGTCGGCCGTTGGCGTGTATTTGGCGTTGAGCGTTCTGGATTTTCCTTTTTGTTTCCTGCTCGTGCGGATCGTTGGAACCGACCGGATTGGTGAGCAATATATGCGAGTCTAAGTGTGGTGAGTCAGTACTGACACATAGGTTGTAGGTCAACTGGAGCACTGGGTAGTGTCCCACGTTCAAAAAGTGATCCCTGATTCAGTCAAGACCTGGTGGACCGAATACAGAGCCGCACTCAGCAAGGCCGAAACCGAGCAGCTGGGAAACAACGACATCAGCGATGCTGTTGAGAAGGCAACATGGGGAGTCGAGGAAGCTCAGCGCGCCAACAAAGCGGAAGCCAGTAAGTCGACATGAACTGCAATACGAGAACTCTCGAGGTCGAGGGTTGAAAAGCTCCACGAACTGACTTTGTTGTAGGCTTGGGAACTCAGTTGGCTTTGGCATATGCAATCCACAAAAGTTTCATCTTCCTCAGAGTGCCTTTGACCGCCGCGGTTACGCCAAAGGTTGTCAAGGTGCTCAGATCATGGGGATGGCAGATCGGCAAACGGCGGAGCAAATAAGCCGAAATCTGGGGCCCGTCCAGCCTCCGCTCGGCTGGTGGGTCGGAGATCCTGGGATGCCGGGCACCTCCTTAATGTATTATCAATTGAACGAGACGCTCGCCTTATTCTCGGGATTGGCATGCGAATCGGTCCTGTTTTTTTTTCTTATTGACGACTTATAGATCCACTCACCATTTAGACCAGCATGGCAGCATCCAACAGCATTCCGCAAAGGTTGTAAACTTTGTGCCGATAATTGTATAATACAGTTGGCTTGGCTGAATAGAATTTGCTTCGATACAAAATGGTACCGGATGTGAACGGCATGATGACCAACAGACGGCACTATTTGTGTTTTCGCATTGTAATCGAAGCTGGGCTGTCAACGAGCCGTGACTCCCGAGTGTGTGGGAATGATCCAAAGTTTTGCTGAATCTTGCCATCGTCGAAACGTCATGCCCGAAGTCAAGGGCCCGGAGATGGCCTTGGCGTGGAGACTGGAACGGATGAAAGAGTTGTTGTTGACATACAGCGGATGCAAGACAAGCGAGGAGCAAAGCGTTGTCCAAGCGCATGTAGCAAACAGCGCTACTGAATGTTCTTCCGGGCTTCGAGAATCATGCTCGATTCATGGCTCCCTAACTAAAAGAGACCGCGCTTCAGTATTGGTGGCGCGCACAGGGCTGTGGTTGAGCACCAAACGTCAAAACCCCATGGCCGAGCTACTGCCTTAGTTGGACCGACTCCGCGAGGGGATTCCCAGCCGGTCATGATATCCCAGATTGATAAGGTGACGCAGGTCTCCGGCACGGCCACGGCTTTACTGCGGCGTAGTTGGACCAAGCACCGGGTGGTGATAGTGGCTGCTGGTCATAGTGGACAACGGAATGTGGCCGATCGAAGGCTGGTTGACCGGGCCTGGCCACGCGATGGTGAGAGCTTTGGTCGGTGGCCGCGATGTGCTTCCCGTCGAAGCCGACCCGCCCACAATCTCCCGAAGTCTGTAGAGCCATCTAGACCCTTGAGACGAATCTCTACCCCGTGAGCGGAAATCGAAGTGCGGAACGGTGCCACGGCACTGAATGGGGTGGCCTCTTGCCTCGCTTTGCCTTGCCTATCCGCGACTCGCCTCTTGGCTCCCCCTAGAGACTCTCCCGTGGGTCCTGACGGTGATGTCTTCCGTCAACTCTCCGCACTTGAGAGGTGAGGGAGCATAGAGTTTACTGGCCACCTCAGTAACGGACGAGGATTGGTTCTCATTGCTCAGTCCGAGTGGGTTGCTCAATGATGGAATTCGGTTCACCGCCGCCTGACCGGGACCTGACCGTATACCTCAAACGGTAGAACACCCACAGCGTCCCTCCCTTACGTCTGCCGTGGCACTGTTGGTTCCTGCTTGTCAGGCCTCTGCATGATCACCCAGCCCGGCTCCGTACTTCTCCAGAATTTAAAGTTCTCGGTCTTCTAGAAAGAGGCCCAGGGCAGCACGTCCAACCGGTGGAACAGGTGGGAACCGGTGGGCCGTCGAATCCTGACTCGCCCCGGTTTTCCACGGAGCAGAGCCCTTCTTTCTGACTTTTGTCGTCGGTCGTTGTCAGCAATGAGTGAGATGGGGTTTCCAAAAATGATAACCATGTGGAAGCCACACAAGCTGTCTAGGTTTTGGATCAAAACTCTGTTTCTTACGCGGGGCCTGGGGGGTCCCCCAGCAACCTCGGGATCTGAAGTTGGCCTCCCCCTACTTCATACCACCCTCGGCCCTTCACCCATCACTGACCAGTACTCCATTCAGGTACCTCACGGTCAGCCTTCACTACTGCACCCTCTGCCAAAACCGTGTCGAACAGTACCTGCAACTGGCTGATGCTCTGGCCCGGGTGTCTCGTGCCATGCTGACCGGCGCACCCCAACTCCGCTTGACCCCCATCACCAAGCCGCCTACTTGTGCCGTTCCGTGCCTGGCACATCCGGAGCTCACCACAAGCAGGGCGGTGGAATTGTGAACAGGCAGGCCAGAACAGACGATGGTCGATCCACAACCGGTCCGGAAAAGCCGCTGCTCAGAGACAAACTCTGAATGGGGGTAGAAGGTGGACAATCCGCGGAGGAATGCCAAAGATGAGCAATAGCAGCCCCCCTGTGCCGCACCCGGCCCAGCTCTTAAAGTCCAACCTTTGCCTGACACACCTGTGGTGCTCATCGCTGCTGTGATTCCGTTTTGCCTTTCGGAGGAGCGACTAGCATTTTCCCAACTGGGACACACCTCCGTGGTGAGCGACCGCCGCTCAGTTGTCAGGTCTGTTTCACGACAATCTCGACTGGCCCCAGGAGTCGTCATCGCAATTCCACGGATTACCTCGTTATTGAGTAACGAAATTTGTATCGCCGTTGGAGGACCCGGTAGCGTTGGCGCCGTCGTCGAGACCGCGCGGGCTCTGGGTCAAAGAATAGAGACTCAGAGTATTGCGTCATCTGATTTTCGTAGTGCTACGGACGTATGCCAAAAAAGACACCTCTTGCATGCTTCCGTGGGTGTTGTTCTTCAGCCCTTCAGGGCACCAGCCACTCCGCAATATTCGGGACTAACACATAGATCTGGTTGAACGCGGGAGGGCGTACACAGATGCTCTTGCTTTGCCACAAAGACCCAGAGGCTGGTGATGATTAACAAGTCGTTCATTGGCGGTGGCTCGGGGTTTTCCAGCAATCCTTGCGCTCTAGATAGCGCGTGTTCTAGCACCTAGCAATCTAGCAAACGGGCCTATGGCACTTGCGGGGCCCGAGACGTCGGCTAGATCAGAGATCGAGAGCCGCCCCGGGAAGAGTAAGGGGTCAAGGTAAGCTAATACCGTTACATACAGCACGGATCGAGTACGTAGCTACTGATATTCTGTCTACTACGGCGGCCCAAGGTGTGGTACCATTCATTCTAGGCTAAGCGACGGAGATGTCGACTAAGTGCGGTAATGGATTCGAGGTTTCGTAGGGAAGCCAAGGCCCCATTCAGATTACTTCTCCGCTGTCCTGGACACTGTTGGACCGTTCCCAAGAGCTCAGGCGGAAAGACACAACCTAGAGGGAAACTCCACAGTGGATTGGTTGTAGGGGTTTGCCGTTACGTGGTGATTTTGAGAGTCACTGAGAGCCGGGGGCCCAGACGGTCAAATAACAGGGAGCTAGTGAAGATCCTACAACTCCAGCTTTACGAACCAGCCAATCTCTACCGTGAGTTGAGGTCAATGTCTGGATGACGAGAGTCAGGTAAGGCGGTGCTTTCAGCCTTTAAGCGGAGTGCCGGCAAGGAGGCTCCAGTCTCCAGAGACTATTCAGGGTCCGCGCAAAGGTAAATTTGGACAACAAATATGCCAAAAAGGGACGAATAGGCTCCATACAGCGAATAGAATTATCGCGACGGTCCAATGATCAGACAGCGACAGAGAGCTTTTTTTTCTCCCTCAATTACTGGACGTGCGGGGGAATGAGCGTCAAGGGCAGTTGTACACTATTTACAACAGGGAGTTGTACCAGTTCGGTGCTCAAGTAGCAGGGCGGTACGGGTTGATGGAGAGCTGGGGTAGCTCTCTCTGAGAGTTTACAACGGAATCTCGCAACTTCGGGGTTCCCTGCTTAGAGTGACCTTCGCTGCAACGCCACAGCGAATGGGTCAGCGTCGTGCTGGGCGTGAGGCGTTGATGATCGCACGCATGGGGCCGGTCTCGGTCAACGACCGAAAGCAAGCATGACAGTCGCTGGGCCCGGCTGGCACGTTGGGGCATGTCGAACAACAAGGCTACGAAAGGGCCGAGATGGTTAAAAATGGGTAGCAAGTTCGGTGCCAACGCGGGAAATAGAGGCGGAGGATTCAATTAGAGAATGATGATAATCAAAAGAGAGTTTGTATCAAAGCAGGGCCTCGTCTGACTCTTGATGAGAAAGGCACATCCATACATCCATACAACAACGGGAGTCTTGCCCTATTCGGGAGCCTGTCCTGGAGGATCGGAGTTGCCATGCCTCGGGATGAGGTTATACAACGTCTCGGACGGGAGGCGAAGAAGGGGCGCTGCCGCGATGTTGGCGGGATGGCGCAAACAACGGGAGTCACGAACAGGAAAAAGAAAACACTGTAAAAGTTAGATATTCTGGAGCCATGACGATGTTGTTGCCCATCCCGATCCACATACAGCTGTAGACAGGCGAAGGACAGAGGGTGCTGTGGGCAGCAGAGCGGGAAGGGCGAAAGGGAAGGGATGGAAGCTTGGCTCTCAGCCGTCGTTCGATCGTAGGACCACTCCCCCAATGAGGAAAAAAAAAACCCAAAATTCAGTCCAAGTTACCTACGGTATTCCGTCCCGCGAGTCGCCAGTCCCGGGTCGGAAGTCGGCTCGCTCCCTCCCAGCAACTCGGAAAGATAGAGTTTACTGTAAAACAAGGCACTTCGCTGTCCATGCAGGCAGCAAATTTCCACTTTCCTTGCGGCGTCACCTCCCTCGCACTTTAGCCCGAGAGAGACGTGTAGTTAGGCCAAGGTGCCCCTCACCTTTGTGCTCCGAGGGGTGAGGGTGCAGGAAAGAAAGGGTTGTATCCGCAGTATGTAGATGCCGGGACATGCCCCAGGGTGAAGGGTGGAGGGAAGCCTTGGCGATAGCAAGGGCAAAGCTACGAATACCTACGGCTACGGGTACGGAGACTCAAGGGGTCGGTTGACCTGACTTAGACAACCTTGTCGTCGAGAAGAGAACAATACGCTGACAAGCTGATTAAATACGACACAATGGAGAAGGAGGAAAAGCCACTCCTCACACGAGAGGAGCACAGAGCGTTAACCGCGCACGTACCTTGGACCGCCACCATTCATACTTCAGTACAGATACACACGCTTTTCAACACAAGGGAAGAGAAGGGGGCGGGTATCCTGGCTCGACAGTTCCAGTAAACTGGAAGCTGGGAGGTTTTCTGGTCCCGTGCCGGTCCCTTGTGGCTACAGACTGATGGACGGGGGATGGGGGATGGGAGGGCCCTAGTGCGAAAGCTGCTGCACGAGGGGGCCAAAACGGAGAGCAACCCCGTAGTCGAGAATGGCATAACGGGATATCGATATGTACGTACCGCATACAATTACGACTCCCGGCTGGCAATCAGACAATCAAGCAATCAACCGCGACGCGGGCGGCCCCCAACCTCCAGTGATTAGCACGCTATGGTGTCATAGGGCCAGGGATGAGACGGATCATGGCAGATCCTTTTCTCTTTTTGTGAATGTTTTCTCTTTCACCGTTCGGGAGTATTACATCTGATACTTGACTGTCAGACTGTAAATCATGGTCATCTGCAGTATCCTGTCAAACATGTGAGGCATTGAGACGGTTCGTTCCCCTGTGAGACCTGAGGGAAATAGATGTGATGGCTTGTCAGGCAAGACATGGGCACGAAGTGATAACAAGGGACCCGGTTAGGTGCCCAAAGTCCGATACGATACCTCCTTGTGCTACGGCAGGCAACTTCAGGGCGAACGTTCGGAGGATTCTGGTCCCTGTCCAGTGTCTGGAGAGGGATACACAAGCGTGTTTGCAACGTATTGTCTCTGTGATGTGTTACGTGTATTCCTCTACGTACTGCTGCAATAGAGAGCATGCATATCGTTCCACTGTTGGTTCATACCCGTACATCGAACACGGTAATGCTTTGCGCAAGGGCGTTATGGGGATGTCTGTCTCCTTGATGTGATGGATCATATCCTTGAACCCAGGGTATCCGCACTTTAAACTCCTCGAAATGCAGACTTACGTATGTTGCGGAGCCCACCAGAACATCATGATGAAGCTTGGGATAGGTGCGAGGGGGGGAAAGAAAAAGTCAGCTAGGCCGGGCGTGGCCTGGCAAGGCCTCCAAGATTAATTGTTTGGTCGTTTGATTGTTGAGGGCATGCTTTCCCGCGGCCCCTACGTACCTAGCGCAAAGAGAACGTTTTTTTTCCCTTTAAGCCCACAAGCCACAGGGAAAATGTGTGTATCCCGGTTCATGGGTCAATGGGATGGGCGTCGCCGCATGGGGGTGAAGACGCGAGAAAGGCGCGAGGTGAAGGGCGGATAGTGTGGAAAGGGTAAAGGGAGTAGAGGGTGGACATTGAGCCTAGAGGGGCGGCCGCCCGGTGGCTTACCTGTCTTCAGCCTTCGGGCAACCGCACGTCTTTCTTTTCGCATGGCGGCACATGCTTTAGGGTGTAAGAGTTGTTGCAATGGCATGGGATAGCTTCGAGTTTAGTTGGACAGTAGATGGGTAAGCTCCACGGATGATACGGCGGGGAGTGCGTAAGTTGGATTCTAATTGTCTTCAAGAGGTCCATTCCAATCTCGTGAATGATGATGGATCAATCATAAGCCCCCTTTTCTCGCGCGGTTGCCTGTATTCGTGCCATCCGCCCGCCCTCCTTAGGCTTCATGATACTTGGCCGAGGTCAAGACGTGGGAAAGGCTGAGGCAGCGTCAGAGCTAAGAAAGGCAAAAAACGAAAGAAAACCCCCCCTAGTACCTCGAGACAAACAAGAGCCAAATCAGGCGCGACAGCCTCCATTCCGGTGGTTATCGAGTTGGTAATAATGACAGGGCTCGGAATAAGGTTGCAATAGCTAGGACGAGTCGCAATTAACCGCCCAGCGTCAAGTCAGTTGAAAGACATTTCAGCGAATCAGAGGCGCCGGGTGCGTCTCCGTGTACGTACTTCGGAACGGGTACGGGTACTCGCCCATTACCTGCCTACCTTACGCAGTATCCGTACGTTTAGGGCGTATACAAAGTACATAGTATCCGTATTGGTAAGGTAAGGAAGGTAGCCAGGCCCGGAGAGAAGGTAATATCGCTGGGCCAAGGCAGGTGATGAGCTGGGATGTCTATGCGCCTATGCACCGCGGAGCGCAACAAGCGTAGTGCGGCTAGGTACACCAAAGCGAGGTAAAGCGAGGTTGGACTGGACCGTTCCGATGCCCCCTTGGAGATTCCCGTCCCCTCGTCCACCTTTGGCTGTATTGGTAGGGAAGGTGAGAGCGAGATACCTACATACACAGTAGAAAGGTAAGGTAGGTGAGGCCCGTAGCATCTGCTCCTGAGTCTTGACTCTTGAGAGTCTTGGAGCCCCGAGCTCCTGACTACTGCAAGTCAGTCAATGTACACCAGCATGACTAACGCACCCCTTGCCCGGGTTTGTAAAAGCGGGTCCGGAACAGTATCTGGGCCATATATCCGGTCCCACCTTTTGCCTGCCCTGATGGACCATTCCAAGGGCAAGAGTGACGCTGCATCAACTCCAGCCTCGTTCTGGTTGGTTCCTGACTCCCAAGCTGCCTTGTCGCTGGCCTTTTTCTCTCCTTCTCATACAGACATGCTCCTTGTCGACTTTGCCATATCACACACACACACACACATACCCTGTACACGACCGGTGTCACACAACCACACGCTCGAGCACACACACACACACACACACACACACACACACACACACACACACACACATACAATACACACTCTCGCATATTGCCCTATGGATACTGTCACTACCGCTTGTCATACGCAGCCACATTCATTCTCCTGCCAGGCGACTGGCTACCAATACACCAACTTCTGCAACTAGGCACTAGTGGCTGGAGTCCGATGGCAGCAGAACACTTGAGAGTCAGGAGTGTCATCTCAACGCCCTGTTTCTCAAACATGCTCGCTCCCAAGACATCCTTACATCCTCCCTTTCACAGCCACTGGGCAGTCTTTCTGCTCACATGGAAACCCCAAGACAGACTTGCCCAATTGACAGCTTTTCCCACTTGCTGCAATTGTTGCTGCAGCTTTGCCAGAGCAAGCCCTGCCCCCTTTTTTTCTGCTCGCCCACTTTTGCTAGGACGGCATCGAAACGATGAGGAGCATGCTTCTAGACCTTTTCTCTTGACTAACAGTTACTGGCCGACCTGCGAATACCATGGAGCAACTCAACTTGAAGCAGAGGAGCCTGTCACCGTTCTTAGCCCGTAGGTATTTCGAACTATCTTCGGCCTCCCCCCCTCAGAAAAAAAGCCAAAGAAAAAACCGTTGTCTCACCCCCTCCATTTCAGCCTTGACTGGCCTCACCGGGCCTCATTAATCATGCCTATACGCGGTAAACGCCAACCTTGACATCCACTCCTCCGTCGCGCTCTTCTGTCCGCCGTCGTCTTTACTCGTACCTCCTGCCTTTTCGCCACACCGTCTTGACTCTTCACGGCCCAGCCGAACATAGGCTTTTGCCAACTCACGCACATACCGCATATTTGCATCATACCGTGGCTCTCCAGTACGCACAAGTCTGTGCTTGCTATTGTCCGTCTCAACTATCAGCATCACACGCGCATTCCGACATGCCTTCAGACACTGGATAGAGCGATCGTCGGGAACTCAGAATTACCTTTACACTCAGTCAATCGCATTCCCAAACAGCTTGGACCAAAACGGAAATACCTCCGTTCTGGTGATGTGTCAAAGAGACTTTTGGCCATGTGGAGTCCACCCACGCCTCTCTTGTTCCATCCCGATCTAGGTCTTGATGGGTGATTAGCATTCGCGTCCTACTTGCCCTCGTAAAGCCATGCCGCGCTGAGCTGAGCTGTGCTGTGCTTTGCTGCGGTATAGAGTACTGATACTACCATCATTTGACCTCGACTGCGCGCTTCATACCACGCACAACAAGGGGCATAAGCACTGCTTCTCAGCACCTACTCGTGCGCCAGCATCGGCTCCAGTAACGTACCCCCGGGTCACGGCATTGCAATAACACTTATCTGCAAGTTGTTCCTCCTGGCCGGTTACGGTTTTGACGGCTCGCGGGTGGCTGCAAGTCTAAGGGACTTTGAGAGCAAGCTGCTTCAACTCGTGACTAACTTGGAGGCACCAAAGGTCTCCCGGTCAAGGCAAGCTTCGCTTAGAGTTCAGTTCCTTCGTCGTCGACCTCCGTCAGTCAGTCAAATACCGTCGGTCCAAGTTGTCATTGTCCTCGTCGTCCTCATCGCCGCTCACTGGGTTCTTTAACCTTTCTCTTGCTGGACCACATTCACACACCCCTCCCCCTCTTCCCCCAACACCTCTGTCCCTTGCCCTTCACTTTCACCCTTCCAGATCCCCACTGCTCTATTACACGCCCTCCCTTCTCCATGTTCGTGGGAGGACCATCTACCTACCTCATCACATCTCTCCACCCCTCGCGGGTTGGGATCTGTCGCTGCTTTCCACACTACATCCCCACGGCGTATGTGCTCCGTACTGGGAGGTGTCCTTTTCACCCCCATGCAAATTGTGTCCTTTTTTATTTTTTCCACCTTCCTCTTGTCACTTCTGCGTTTACAACCAGCCAGCAGTTACCCAGTCTATCCTCTAGATGCCAAGACCCAGTACGAGGCTAATGAATGCCGCCACGTTATACACTTTGCATGGCGGCTGGATGCTTGCAACGGAGGCCCCAGTCTCTTGGTGACGGGATGCAGGTCACATTACTATTGCGAGTCCAGGTTGACTGTCAACCGCCAGAAGGAGAGTGACCCGCACATCTGTTTCCTCGTCTCGTTTTGCTGATGCCACGGCCCACGACTTGAATTAGACTGGGCTGGAACTGACAACCTTCCTTTCCCTCTGAGAAACTCAACTCACTGACTGATGACTTACACGCATACCCACGCACACCTCTCTCTGTCTCTCACACACGCCACACCACACACTCCCACTTTCCACGCCTCTCAACTCACACTCCAGGGCCTAGCTTCTACTCACCCTTCACCCGCCCTTCTTTGATCTCACACCTACTTACCTTGCACGCCTTCTCCCACACCCATGCTCTCACTCTCTCTCGCACACTCTTTTTCTTTGCACTTGTCACTTTATCTTAGTACACTCCCCCGAAACCTCTTCTCTCACACTCCCCCAATTAAAACTTAGAATCCCACACTCCCTCCCAGATACGTACTCTCTATACGGACGATTATACTTTTCAACCCATGCCTGACTATCCATACCCGTACCTGTCCTGAGCTGCCCTTCTGCTCCCTCATCCGTGGTGACAAGGCCAGTTCCTATAAGAGAACCGTCTAATCCGGGGTTGGATTTGTCCTATTCGGATCGGTGCATTTGTATCGCACATCGAATCCACAGCAAGACCCAGCTCCAGCCCTTCCCCTGCAATAGACAACGCAAGCCAAGGCACAACGTCAAACAACTGTGCGCGCCTCTTTATTGGAGATACCCAGCATCCGTGGTTCTGGCTCTTGTACCTACAACCTACACCTCGTTGCTTGCCCCCCGCTACTCATTAAATATCGTCGCCCCTCCCCGTCACCTAGACCAGATCGGATCAGCCCATCACATTATATATCATCTCTCATCCTCCCCAGCCTTCTTACCCTCTTGGTTATATTCGCCTCTTCACCAAAGATCAACACTCACCTTCGCCATCTTATATATACACACAACACACCTCGTCTCTTACAAACTACGATGCTGTCCATCACACCCCAGGGAGATCACCACCAGCAGTCCCTCTACCTTCCCTTTAGACCGTTGTCTTCCTCGAGCCGTCCTTGCACCGACCTACCCTTCCTCAGCAGCCTCGCCAGCAGTATGGGTCACAGCCTTCACGTCGGCAACACCGCCTCGGTGACGCCAGCCTCGCTCAAGGACTCAGCCAGCGTTGCGCAGGCCCTCGAGATCGCCAGAGAGAGCGAAGACGGAGCCTCAGACCCGACTGTTAGCAGCATCCTGGAGAGCGCTATCAGCCAGATCTGGGCCAAGGTCGCCGCTCAGCCCGAGTCCTACGTTCTCAACCGAGACGAGTTCGCCGTCTTCAACTACTTCCAGCACCGCTTCATGGGCAACAAGATCGCCATGGCCGCCCGCAAGCGCTACTGGGACAACGCCCGCGCATGAATCCCAGGCCCTCGACCTTGCTAAGGGACCATGCATATTGGTCTATTGCGCAACTTAATCATTGCGCGTGGCCGGGGATGCAACTCGGCATCTAGAGCTTTGTATATGAAGCTCCAGCTCTGCAAGTAGCACATCCTTTCCCACACCAACCGCGAGCCTCACTTTCCCAGTCTGGCATTTCCTTCGAGTTGTACACGGGAAGCACCGCATACACACTTAGGAGCTACACCTCGAGGATTTACACGACTTATGACTCTCATTCTGTCTTGGGAGGTACATCTCGCAGTGGATGCAGCTTTTGCCCACTTTCTCGGGAATTCACAGCCTGCGCCCGCATATCTTCTTCCGTGGAAGAAGTAGCCAAATAGGACATGGCACTCTTCGTCTTTGCCACAGCTTGTACTTTCAAGCATGCATCCGATTCCGCCATACTCCGTCAGGGCCCTGGTAGGTGTTTGCCGTACCCGAGAATCCAGTCTTGGCTGTCAGCGCGCCTCGGTCCCCTTATCCGTCCCATAATCTCATCAGCCCACCAACAAATCCACCAGACGCATATATCCGTTCTAATACCCGAAAAGCACCCACTCATCAGCCCAAATCCCTGTTCCGGGGCGTTGCAACAACGAGGAAAAAGTGGGTCCTGCCCAAGCGTCCTCTCACTCCCCTTTCCCTCATCCTCCTCCTCCAATGCAGGAGCAGAAAAGGACCTCCACCATTTCACCAATCCCACTCCTCCTAAGAATGCTCCGCGCTCTCCAACATCCAGCGCGGCGGACGTCACAGCGCAGGCGGTAGCCCGCACTTGGCTAGGAGAGGGAGGAGCATGGGAAAGGCTCCGGCAGGCAACTCGGGCCCGGGATCTAGTCAGCACTTCATGGGCGGGCTCAATCAGAGGCCCGACGAGTTTATGTCTTGAATCGATTACAGGCATACTGCTGCCTACAATTTCTCCCACAGCCTCTGCCTTGTGGTGGCTCGCTTGATTTCCGAAGGAAGAGAGTATGCGAAGACGTTGAACTGCACGTCTGGTCATCCTTTAGCGCCTCTACAGCACTGTGAGAGCACGTTTGCACAGACATCGAACGACCCCTCCGCTGTTGTATGAATGTCACTCGGACGACGAAGACTGCAGTAACTCGCACAGCGATGATACTCTGCCACGGTCAAGCATGTCCTACCGCACGGCTGGCCTGGCAGCGGCAGCATCGCTTCGAGTTGGGATGACTTGGACTGGCGGTGTCTAAGGGACGACTCGTTGGTTTCGGATCACTGGTTGCCGATAGCCACTCAAGCCACCGGAGACATTGTACGACTATGCTGCCTCCCCACACCATTTTTGGTTACCATTCAAGTGTGGCTTGGCCAGCGCTCGAGGCGCCTATGTGAAGAGCCGCTAAGACGCTGCCATGACACAACAAAGTATGGTATCAATTTACTTTACAGTGGATTTGTGCCAGTCAAGTGTCTTGGATCGGGGTACCGCGCGGGCCAGAAGAATGATGAGCGATACTGTGTGTCAGTTTAAACTTTGGGATTATTGTTGAGAATACGCAGCGACGTATAGACGTCTTAGTGTGGAGGGACAGCAATCATGGGGCGATCGCCGGAGAAGAGATGGGCAAGTGTGATCCCATCACACGTTTGCGAGTTGCACTTTTGGCGCAGGCTAAATTCCATTTTTTATTCTACTCATGTTCACTCTTATACGCAAGCATGACAATTGCGACGTGGCATCTTTGTATTTTTCATGTATCATAGACAATACTCCAGACAGGTGCCATTCTGGAAAATAGTGTAAACACTGGAGAAACAATTGTGTTATTCATTCATCATTTACTTGTACTTGACCATCTGTATCGTGAATTATGCATGATTGCGTTCAGTGACAACGCATTCATTTATGTGGCAGGCGTTACTTCCGTTGATGATCTGTACTTCTCTTAGTCGTGTGTCTCAATGTGGAAGGAAAGGTACGAAAATTCAGATTACGGAAAGGAAGGCAAGCGCATGAGGTAGGCTGGAGTGGCTGCCTCAGGTCAGCTTGGACCCCGGGCTGGTTCTTGCCCTCCTACAGCGTTTAAGGTTATTCGGCGTTTTGTTTGGCTTGCATGGTCTGGCAGGTGCGGAGGGTGCGATTTTGGTGACAGAACAGGAAATCCAGCAAGGAAAGCACCTGTAACTTGTAAGAGCTCTCTGCTTCCTGCAGCAAAGCAGCCACCATTTTTGTTTGAGAAGGTTCAGATTTTATTTTCTTTCGGCTTCTTGCCCTTTTCCCATCCGGTGTCTCTCCTTCCTGTCCGGTGGGGTTTCCTCTTCACTGTTTCCCTCTCTCTCGGATGTGGAAGACAGCTACTGCCGCAAAGTTCGGCATGAATTTCTTCATGGTTTGAGGCAGGTATCTGAGCTGAAAGATGGCAGGCGGAAGAAACTTAGCCAACAAGTGAGGAAAGGCCAAAGTTGATACACATCAGACACAAACACACAGGTACATACACATAGGTAGATCCAAAGCCAACCACACGACAACAGCCACAGCAGATTTCTCCAGCTTCGCGCTTCTTGGCTTTCTTTGGGCTCCCCACTGCTTCACCAGACGGATTCCGCCTTTGCTCTTTCATCTGTGATTTGCTCCCCTCCAGCATGTCTTCCTCGCGAAACAGCCTCGTCAAAGCATAACTCAATATCGAATGGTGGCTTCACTCTAGTGCTTTGCCTTTTCCCGGATCCAGCGGTGGACTTGTACATTACATCTACTTCAGCCAATTTCACCAGCTTTTTGTCTGTCCAGACAGAAGCCTTCCTTTTGGTCCCGGTTTCCGACGTTGGATCTGTTCTTCATCGACCCGGTCTACCGCTCATTTGATCGGGTTCAACATCATAGCACACAGCTCGCCGTCTTTTTACCTCTGGACGGCGCTTATCGCTTCGCCAATCGTCACCCACATTGCTGAGGCTGGATTGTCTCGTAGCGGCGTTTACCTATACATTCTCCATCTCTGCCTCAGCGCCGCGTGCGGAGTGTCGGACCAATTCCACCTCATCATCTCGATACCTTGTTTACCGCCTCGAAGCCTTATCATCATCTCAGTAAGCAGCAGGTAAGGTACGTCCACAAACATCAGAGACCAAGCCAATTGTGGTTCGGCCTACAGCCTTCCCCGCTCCCTTGCCAGCCAGCCGCCCAAACCGTTTTACTTCCAATAGATGCGGATCTACGTACTGTATTCCGTCCCTTCGTCTACCAAATCTCGTCTGGCGCACGACGCCGCCTACTTCTTAGTGCCTCTCAGCTGCTTGTACAGGCGCTTGTTCCTCATGTTTGCCTTTGAGTGGCGTTCACCGGGTTCGCTCGCATTCCTCCCATGCGTCTCCACTCCTCCTCTCCCTGCCCGACCCTCTGGGATTTGTGGTGGCTTTACTCGATGCGCCGTTTTGCTCACACCTACTCTTCCGTCACGCGGTTTCTGACACCAACCACCAGACACGCACCGTACCCAACCCAGAGACATAGGGCAGAAGGGCCTCCTCGAGGCTGCAGAGTGAGGCGTCAAGCCTGAACCCTCCACGGGGCCCCACGATGCTCCCTCGGCCAGTCACTCAGGCGCTTGCCTTGTCTCTCTTTGTTCTCTTGCTGAACACGGGATACGTGGCTTCACGTAATCTGACTCCAGCGGCGGCCTTGTCAGGCTATGTCACCCGCCAGCAGGGAATTATTGCCGATACTCCGGCGCCAATGGGCACTTTGCTAGATGCAGAGGGCGGCCAACAACAGAAGCCGCTCGACTGTTTTCAAGTCGCCCAGCCAGTGTTGGGTCCCAAAGGCCCCGTGTACCAGGCGTTGACGGGCAGCTTTGA
This sequence comes from Colletotrichum paranaense, assembly GCF_030867605.1. Classification (NCBI taxonomy): domain Eukaryota; kingdom Fungi; phylum Ascomycota; class Sordariomycetes; order Glomerellales; family Glomerellaceae; genus Colletotrichum; species Colletotrichum paranaense. The sequence goes on from NW_026848977.1 coordinate 659,011, forward strand.
TGATGGCAAGGGTAAATCTCCGACGACAGACCCCAAAGACTGCAAGGTGCAGTTGATGGACCACTCTTTTGGTAACAGCTTCGACAAACCCTTTGTCGGTAAGTGGCATCGCAATCTCATCACACCACCACCAACGCAAATCAAATGCGTGGTGGATAACCCGGAAATAGGTATCCTGACTTGGAGTTGATAGGCGACTACAAGCCTCCTGGCTGCGACTTCAACCGCGTCATTGTAAACTTTACTGCCACCTCTGCAG